>NC_049170.1:1154784-1818218 GCF_009769625.2 Cygnus olor | reverse complement strand
ACACCCATTGACCTGAGTGCAGGACAAAGTAGTCTGAGGTTCAAAAGTGTGCGTGGATTTGATTTAGAGAAGGAATCCTGTCCTCATTAAAAAATACCACAATATCTGAAGTCCTTGACTCCCTTTTCCCTGTTATCCTCACCACATCAGTGGCTGGACTGTTGGGTCCCACTCCAGTGGGTGGAGGTTATTTTTCAGATGTCAGACACATGAAAACTTCTCATCTTGTGCTATGAAATCAATGACGCGATAAATCAATTTGGACTCGTGCTGTGGCTGGAGGGGAGGAAACTGGATGAAAGAAGAAAACAG
The DNA here is from genome assembly GCF_009769625.2 of Cygnus olor. Lineage (NCBI taxonomy): Eukaryota > Metazoa > Chordata > Aves > Anseriformes > Anatidae > Cygnus > Cygnus olor. Next base: position 1,817,906 of record NC_049170.1, on the reverse strand, counting down.
GACTCTGTGTTGTTGTTTTGTTTTGTGCTCGTTTAGGTTTTTTGTGCTTGTTTTAAACTACCCTTCAAGATTTTGATGCAAAATGTTGAAATGTGTAGATAGCTCAGACAAAGCACATGTTTAGATTAAAATAAGAACACATACTAAATCTTTCATTCCGTAGCCTTAGTCACTTTTCCCTCTATGATAGTAATAGCCTAAGTTAGTAACACGCCATCACACAAAAAAGTTCATGGTAAAATGCTCACCTCTTTTTAACACCTTTTTCAATGCTTGGAAGGCAAATCCGATGTTGGAACTCATGGAAGCCCTTTCTTGTAGGACCAATGTGGGAGGAAGAACTTTGGCTTCAAATCCGTGTCCTGACACAGAAGCTGCCATTGCTTTAGTACTTTCTAAATGTCATACATAGACTTCATGCTAGCTAGGATAAGAAGAGTTTTGGGACAATATCCCTTGTTTTGCTGCCTTCTGCGTTCTAAAGTTTCATCAGAAGTTTCTCAGCCTTGAGATGTTTGGAACAAACCATGCTGGACTCACTGAATGGGTATGTCCCAGTGTAATGTTGTCAAGTTAGAAAATTCATTGCATTTTCTATTCTCATTAGGAACAGTCTTCCTCTCCCAAGAGAATACTGTGTATGAGAAGCTAGCTGCTCCCTTACGTACGCTCTAGAAAAACTCTGTTTCCATTAGAAGCAAAGTAAACCTACAACAGAGGGAAATCGCATAATAGCTGTAGGTCTACTGACCAGAAAAGAAATGCCAAAGATAGCTCTATCTAAAATCTTCACAGTATGACAATTATTCACGCTTGGCAGTCTAAAATGAGGGGATAATATTTCTTCCAGACCTCCCACTAAAATATGCAGCAACCCCACACAAGGCTGTGTTGTTTTTTTTTACTGGGAACCCATTGAAGCCATTCATCTTGCTACAAATGAACTCTGGCATTGTTATTCCTTGTAAAGAGACAGAGCAAGGAAGGCAAATACCTTCTGATAATGACAGTGCTTCTTTGTATTTTGGCCTCATGACACCCCCAAGAACTGATAAAGTCAGTTACCACCACAATTCAGTTGCAATCACTGTGAAAGGGCCCATTTGATTATTGTGAATATTACAGCAATGACACTGGGGAAGTCACGCATTTTGTGGTGCACAGGGCCCCCCAGGAGCAAACAGAAGATTCCCCACCCTACTGTGGGCATACAATCAGAATTGATTGCATCTCCTCTCTTTACTTCATGATCACCACAGAAAAGTCAGACAAGTCCTTGATTTAGATATCTGCTTAAGGAGCTTAAGACAAGACCATACCAGCTCTATTGACTGATGAAGTTGCTTAATCTGGGGTACCCACTGATACTGGAGATGCCCCAGGATATTCCACCCAACTTCCAGCTGGTGCGTTGAAAGGACATGAGGCTCTCTCACACATACTGTGTCATATCTGCCAGTCCCACGTGGAGGTCTTAGATTCAATAGGAAGTGTCACACACCAAAAAATGTTGGTGTTTAGGGAATTGCATTGAGACCATCCACCAGTGGTTCAGTGACTGTCATTAATGAAGTGAACAGTGAGAGTCTCTCATTCTACACAGTAGAATTACAAATACTATGTATTCTTATTCTAGCCATTGCCAAATAGATCAGATAAACTCAAGACTGTCAGTAAAGAATGTGTAGTGTGGAACAATCTTGTATTGGGAATGAAGACATGAAAGCAATATCTCCCATTGTCAGTATTTTTTTTTTAATTTGCTTGCACATTCATTCATCTGTGTCAAGAAAAAAGTATTGTTACATGGATTTCACACAAGTATAGTAGCTAGGATGCAACCTGTCAGTTCTTGATGCCAGTGTTGTTCTTCTTTACTGCTCAAAGTACTGACAAAGCCTTTGGAACTAGCAGCATCGTCTCAAATTTTCTACGGGTTTATCATTTGAAAGCCACGAACAGTCAAGCTAGATATAAAAGCTAAACAGAAACATTTAGACACTCAGCTTTCCCTTGAAATAAGTTTTGAATTGTCTTTAGGAATCTGCTCCAGGTTCACTTCAGCACCTGCTTTGTCTTGTTTCAGCCTAGAGAGTTCCTCCCAGACAGGACTCCCCAGACCTTCCAGCTGGTCAGAGCTAGAATGACCTTCAGGGGATAGATGAAACAAAGGCTGTGCTTTGGACACCAAACCAACCTGGGGGATATCAACAGACTCTGCTTGCAAACTTATCATCAGCTGTTACTATGACACCCTTAATGAAAGTGCCAGGGAGCTTGCAAACATGATAATATGGCATCTCAATGTCATGGACAGTATGTCTAAGCATGTTTACATGATTGATTGTTCACTGCCAACGCCATGCTGTTTATTTGTCTAGGTGATACTACTCAACGAGTACATGGTCTTTTCATGTCCAAAAGTGTCCAGAAAGTTCCAGCTTTCACACCATAGGTGAGTCACCAATGTCCCAGAAATGCTGTTTTGGAGAAAGGGAATCCCAGACTCCCTCACCGACTGTTTCAGTTATCATATTTTTATCAAACCTTGTTTCAAAGACTTAAACCAGCATTTACTTGGAGAATAGTGATTTAATCCCTCTGGGTTTCAAGTCCCCAGCTGGGGACTGAGAGTGATGCTACACTCTCTGTTTGGGAATTCATCAGAGGTTGTGTTTCTGAGCCCATGCTTGTGCAGCACCTGACTCAACAAAACCACCGGGTGCCAACGCAATGCAAAGAGCTACTTGCAGTAAAAAGTGATAAATAGTTTGTCGTCCTTTGTTCCCTTCCAAGAGCTGTTTATTCAATTCTGAATAGTTAAGTAGAAATATTTAAAAGAATCTGCAGACATACATTACAATAAAAGTCACTGTCCTGGTTTCAGGTAGGACAGAGTTGATTTTCCTCCTAGTAGCTGGCAAGGTGCTATGTTTTGGATTAGAATGAGAAGAGCGCTGATAACATGCTGATGTTTTAATTGTTGTAGAGCAGTGCTTACACCAAGCCAAGGACTTTTCAGCTTCTCGCTCTGTCCTGCTAGCGAGCAGGCTAGGGATGCAGCAGGAGCTGGGAGGGGACAGACCCAGGACAGCTGACCCAAACTGGCCAAAGGGGTATTCCATACCATCTGACGTCATGATGAACAATATATAGGGGTGGCCAGCCGGGGTGGAGGGAGGGGCCGGCTGCTCAGGGATAGGCTGGGCATCGGTCAACGGGTGGTGAGCAATTGCATTGTGCATCACTTATTTCGTACACATTATTACTATTAATACTATTATTATTATTATTATTATTATTATTATTATTATTATTATTATTATTATTGTTATTCTTTTCCCTGTCTTAATAAACTGTCTTTATCTCAACTCACAGACTTCACTTTCCCGTTTCTCTCCCCCATCCTGGAGAGGGAGGGGGGAGGGTGAGCGAACGGCTGTGTGGTGTTTGGCTGCCAGCCGGGCTAAACTACAACAGTCACCCAGTCGTTTCAACCAAAATGATTAATGCCAAAGCTGAATCTGTCAGTCTATTATTATGTCTCACTTGATTAATCCAAACCTCATCAAAGCCTGTTCAAAGACTCCTGCTGACTTTTGTGGGTTTTGGATAAGCAGTTCTACAATTTTCCCAAAGGAAACAAAACCAACATGATGAAAGAAATCTGAAGAGAGAGGAGACACACTGAGACCAAATCTAGTCACTGAGCATCTCCCATTCAGGAGGCAATTTTATCCCATAGGATGTCAAGAAAAACCATTTGGAGATATGAACAAATTTTGAAAGACAGACTAGAGCCTTCAGCCCATTGACTTGTAAGCGAGAAGGGCTCTGTGCAATTCTTCCCTTGGTAAGCATAGGGATGGTTTTCCCCCGAATAAAGTCTGTGCTTACAGGCAGTTACCAGGATCAATTGAATTGATCCTAGCTCTCAACGTCACTTGTTGTCTGGTGACTTTCCTACAGATCTTCTGCAGTACCTTGGTCACATCTTCCAGCCTTCTGTAGGTTTCTCATATACCTTCAGTATATGGACATACCTTGGGCATATAAGTGTGGGGCACAGGTTGCCTTTGTGTGGAGAACCACATCCCACGACAAATAGCCAGATGCACACACAAAGAACTGATGTCATTTTTTTATAATGCAGTAGAACCTAAACGTATTGAATGTATCAGCTACTCTATAAAGTCCTTAATGAAAGATGGGAGTTAAAGTTTTTTCTGGTCACCTTGTAGCATGAAAAGGTCACAGATGAAACACAGGCTGTTTAATTACCTAATAAAGATGTTTTGTTCACATAACTGGAATTTGGTAGTTTCTGAAGGGTCAGTGACCATAGCCTGATAACAGTCCCTACAGGAAAACAGAAGTGTTTTAATCCATTATTTATGCCCCTGTTACTTCTGAAAGGCTTCTTGTCCCCAGCCTGAGAAGAATAATGAACAAAATTGATTCAGAGGAAGAAAAGCAAGTGAAAAATGTAAATCAACTCTGGGAGTTTTTATTAGATATCTAAAAAAGTGTGATTTCACAAGGACAGATGACAAAGTAAAAGCAGAAAAAAATAGAATTGGAAAATCAATATGAAATACATGAAAAAATAGAAAAACAAAGAATAGAAGTGGGAGATTTTGAGTTGCACGGAGGTAAATAATAGAGTTTAAGAACCTGGAGGATGGCTGTTTGAGGCTTATTTGAAAGACCTTTTAAAGTAAATCTTAAAAAAAAAAAAAATGTTGTTGCCAGAAGCAGTAAAACTATGCTTAGTGATATAGAAAAGACAAAATTCTTCAATATGACTGTGGAAACTGTTAGAAAATATTTTGCAGTTTGAGGAAGTGAAAGAGCTTAATCTTTTCCTTTTATCAAAAATACTTGCTCTGTTGATCTTTCAACCTAAAGTCAGATGTTGTTCTGCAAGGTATTCACAAGGCTGTTACTGAAATCAGGGCAGGACTAATTTGAAGAAACTCTGGCCCTAGCTGAACCAAAGTTAGGATGAGTTGATCCAGTGGTTCCATGGATTTAAACCTTCCGTGCAGTTTTCAGCCTACACTTTTCAAAAGTGCTTTACAGAATCACAGAACAAACAAACAGAACAGGGAGATAGTCACACCTTGATGGTGATCCATGAACTCTTTATAAGTGACTCAAGGAAGATGAAGGACTACCTAGAGCTGCCAGTCTCTTTTGAGAGGTTGGACACCTAGCTGCAAATGCACACCTAATTTTTATGCCACTACAGATAGCCAGTCTGAATCCCACTCCACAGGGACTGAGTGTGCACAGGGAGTGATTTTCATATCAAGGAGGTGGAGCTGGATTCCCTGAGTGGATGGTCAGACAATTCCAGCACGTGCTCTCATGCTTCCTGCAGGTGTTTCTATCCCACAGCCCAGCAGAGCTTTCCCTCACCTGAGAGCAGAGACTGCTTGTTTGCATCTTCCTCATCAGTTCTGCCTAGAGAATAAAATGTGATCATGCAAGTTACCTGTGAAAGTCTCATAGGAAGAGTAAAATGCCAACATAAGAGGGATTTGAAGTAAGGAGTTACACTTCCAGTGACTAGATTAAGGAAGTGCATGCAGTCAGTTGTGCTGACTCAGCTGAGCAGCAATATCTTATGAGACATTAATGCTTTCATTTGCAGCAGTCCTGCAGTTTCCAGGATCACAGAATAATACCTCTCTGAGTGAAACGTTCTTCCCCTCTATATCCATTAACATTGATTAGTTTGTTTGTTTCCCTTTTTTTCTCCAAATCCGTTTTATCTGACATAGTATTTTCAGTTCCATCACAAGCATTCTTTTCTCTTTAAGAAAGCACTTGGGTTTTGTAGCCAATATTTCCTTTTGTTTCTGCACAGCAAGTAGCAGAAGTGGAGTACAAATCATATTTCACTTATGCAGATGTGATATCTGAAAACAAAAATAATAGCACACAATAATGTTTTTCAATAACAATATATTTGCACATTGGATGAGGAACAGACAAGGGCAGAAATAAGCATAGAGGTTGCTTTCTAAGACCAAAACTTTACAAGTGCTCTTACAAGAGAATCTAACTAGAGAAGGGCTGCAGCAATATGTGTCTGAAAGGGCAAGGCTTAACAGAAAAAGGCGTACTTACAGCTAAAGGGGCTGTATCCATTCTAGCTTTACATTAAATTATGCAGATAACACCATTGCCAATACAGGGCCCCAGATGTGATTTTGGATTAGCAAACTCTAGAAAGCATACTGCACAGGCATCGCACACCAAACATACAAAAAACCCCATGGGGGCTGGTAGTTGGTAGTCATTGCACCACTCCCAGGTGGTGTTGATGCACCATTTCTGCTGCAATTACCACTAGTACCAAAAGGCAGAACGAATCACAGCAAGTCAAATTGCTGTAATGGTTTGGGTTGGAAAGGACGTTACAGATAATCTAATTAAAATATGATGTAATACACCAGTAATACACTGGTAGAGTGAATATATCTCCTTCTTCAGCCATCCCTTCAGGCAGAACCTGGCAGGACTGAAGAATGTAGAGGAGGAGTCACTAGAGGAGAGGGGCTGGTGTTGTGGAATGATTCCCTAGAAGATATTTGCAATATACTGGGAAAAGGACATTTGATGATGCTCTAACTCATCACAGATGGCAGGTTTGTGCCATTTGTGCTGGTGTCAAAAGAATGCAATCAGCTACCCTTCAAGTGCCTCTCCAGATGAGAACTGAAGTGTGTTTCTCTGCTGCCTGCATTAGCATTAGCCTCTGAGCCATGAGAGTTCAGGCAGCACACACTGAGTGTAAAAATAATCTAAAGAAAGGCACTGCTGCAGCCAATGTTTTCAAGAGTTCACTCACTCTAAGTGATTTCATATTTGGACTTCTGTATTAGATGTTTTAATATCACAGACTGAAGTACAAGGCTAAGAAAGCCAGTGACCTAAATTCCTCCTAAGTCTGTGACTCAGTCTGTCCCATTGATGACACACCTCTGAAGACCCAGAGCCAGACAGGGAAATGCTAGGCAGAAGAACTTATGCAGACTTCTGTCTGATTCTGTCAGAACACTGAAGAATTATTAGTTCTTAACCTTTGAAAGAAATAGTTGTCCCTGCAGCACTTTTAGTGAAGGGAGGCTTTCTCTCATGCATTTCCTTCAGCCACACAATGTAGCTTCATGCTGACTTGTGATTTCTTATGTCTGCTGTGGATTCAAGTCTGGTGCTTAAAATCTGAATAGCTAAGTAGTGTTCTCCTTCTAACAGCTGCAATGGAAAATGCTTGGTACTTGTCTAGGTTGAGCATTTATATGAACTCTGAACATTATCAGCAATAAGATGCTTTCATAAGTTACCACTTTTCATGGCTATCCATTGGGCTAGGACCACACATAAATACACGATGTGTTACAAGACCTCAGAGGATGCTGGTAACCTCTCGTGATGTTCTAAGTCTTCCTCCTTGTGATGGTATGAACATACCCCTCATTTCTCCGCCATTTCATGGTTTTGGTTACTGCTTTCTCACTGAAACTCCCTCACCTTATCAAACACTCCTTAGTCATAACCTCACAAAGGTAAAATGAAGTCTGTTTTCTTTCTTCTTTTGATATCATATAATGAAGAACATCCAAGAGAATTCAGGATGACAGAAATGAGGTCAAGATGGTCAAGGATTTCCAGAGCTTCGGTACTCTACAAATATCCTTCATAGATTAAAGATAAACATGCGTACACCAAAAATAATAAATAAATAAATAAAATTATTCGACACGGTTCTCAGAACGTGAAAAATGAAAGTTGTTGCAAGTGAACTTGAAATCACATGAATCATCCCAGGCAGTGAGGAGGCTGGAGCTAAGTAAACACAACTTTGTTTGTTCTGCCAGCGCAGGAGTCCATGGTGTGTGTAAGAGCCACATTCAAGGCAAACTAGTGGAGACAGCAGAGTGTTTTCCTTCCTGAGCTCCTGGAACAACTCTTTGGAGGCCTTAATGACTGGTATTGAAGTGAACGCTCTGATCAATGGTATTGCTGAGCTGTTTGGGCATATTTATCTGACCCTCTGCCAAGCTTTATCCTTCATCATGGCTAAGACATAGCTGTGTAGTGAACCATGACCACATCCATACAACCACAACTACCATTTGGACTGAATTTATGGTCTTTGAAACTGTGAACAGGCCCTCCTACTGCTTGAGCTATGGAGCAACTGAGGGCAAATATATGTAGAGAAGTTAGACTTAAACACTTAGCCCGTAAGTGTTCTCTGTTTCAGAACATGTAAATTCATGAGCGTGTTGTTGCACCCATGCTGCCTGCAATTCAGAAAAGGCTGAAATGATGCCAGTTTGGAGTACATGGATCATGTGTTCACTCTTTGGGATAACAACCTAAGAAGAACCAGTTCAGTTAAGACATTCATGCAGAAGTCCAATGAAAGTTGGTGATGTTTAAGCACCGATGTGAACTCAGGCAAATGCTTTGCTGAAATAGATTTTTTCTGCTGAATAAGATGGGCATACAAATCCCAATAAAGACAGGTGAGGAAAGCTCTTTGGACCACAGCTAGTGGTGCAGAGATGCAGGGACTTTCTCTACCAAACTTGTTGAGGGTGAACAAGCATGATTGAGCTGGTATACCCACAGGACCAGCATATCTCCTGGTTTTGACCCCAGTTTGAGTACAAAAAGAAATAACTTACGTTGACTTTTTATGCTGCTCCGTCACTCTCATAACCTCTGTTCCTAGTATCCACAGGAAGCAAGTACAAACTTGAAAAAGTCTCTTGTTTTAAGCTACACATGTTTACAATTTCAGATCCAGCAAGACACAGCTTGACCTCAGGTTAACTTTAAATGGAGTCTCCCACCACAGTAGCATCTTTTTTTTTATTATTATTTCTTCAGTGCCCAGAAAGGAAGCAAACTCAGTGAACTTCTAATACTTTGTCTTTTTCTGATGATACTCACTGCAAAGACAAATCAATGCAATACTTATCATCTGTGACTATTATATGACCTGCAGACAGAAAATACAAGCTGAGAATACTGAGGGCTGCAAAAGAGCAACAGCTCTCCCACAGTACTGCTTTCTTCTCTATTCCTTTTGTAGTGATGTTTGGTGGATGGAGAAAATCCAGAAATATTCATATTCAAGCAGGGACTCATTGCTGAGTTCTGTATAACCTGAATACCTGCATGCACATTGCCTGATCTTTGCTTCAGGTGCAGAAAACATGACCTGATAAACATGGTCTCATTTGGTTTTGACAGAATAGGTTGGTTAGCATTCACTCATTACAGAGAAGGGGCATGCAAGCAGACTGTGATTTCAAACAGCTTCAATATATTTGCAGAACGATCCCATTGACCCAAATCCTGTGTTTAGAAGTGCAAAGTTTACATCAGTCAGAATGGACTGGGCATAATGCACGGTTGTTTCTCTATCCAACTGTTTGTTACAGATCTGCAAACTGTGATGAAGAAAATCCAGTCCAGGCAAGTGATTGTGTTCAGTGTCTTTCAACAGCAAACAGTGAAGAAAGTGTAGAAGAAACAAGACAAGGCTGGAGCTGTGTTTCCCATGGCTGTCATTCCCTATCATTTTGGGGAGGTCAGTAGCTTAGGACTTTCTAAGCCACTGGATTTGTGTTCCAGGAGTTTCTCTAATCCCTTTTTATCCCATTTCTGAATTTGCTTTCCATAACATTCAATTACACATCTGAAATACTGCAAACTTTCTTCATGTCTTTTCTGGGGAGGTCTCTCCACTCTGAGTCCATTGGCTGCCTTTTGCCTTCACTCTTCAAAGCACTCTTGCTGAGCTCTTACCCTTTGGCCCTGGCTCTTGGAATCCATCTATTTTTGTAAACAGAAAGCCATTTATTCCATTATTCTAAGGTTGCAGTCTCACAAAAATTTGAAGTGCACTCAGCTGCCAAAAGGAGTGGCCTTCTCTCCAGTTCTTGTGCCATCTGTAGGACAATACCATGAGCTAGACAGGGAAATTATTCTGGATGAAAACTAGCCAACTACTTTGGTCCATCTCATTGCACAGCATTGCACAGCATTGCACAGCATTGCACAGAGTGCTTAAGGTACAAGAGAAGTGAGAGCACTTGGTTAAGAAACAAAGAGAGGATGGATCATTTTTTTCTTTAGTAAGAAGCACACTCCCACATCAGAAGACCACATCCCAAACAGTCTCCCTGCCTCCAATACCTCTTTTCCATCATGACTTTTTAGTAAGTCCGAAAGGACATGGACTCCCAAGCTTTTCCCTCCTGGAAGCCACAAAGCCACCAGCTGTTTGCAGCCTGAAGGTCAGTGTTGTATAAACAAGATAGTTTCAGTTAGCAAATGGAAACAGCCTTGTACCAAAAGTTACTGTGGGAAGCTGCTGCTGCATGTGCTGCCCTAGCACTCTGGCTTGCTGCTCCATCCCACAGCAACATCCCATCTCTCATTTTTCTTTCAGTTCCATGAGCTGGCTCATGCCTTTACACTCAGATAGCCATTTCAAGTTGCAAACCATGCCTGCCTCAGCTCTCAGTCATGGATGAAATCACAGTAGGATACACTGTTAAGCCGAAGTTGTGTTTTCCTTCCTTTGTATGGAAGGGCACCTTGCCACCATTTTTATTTTTATTTAGACAATGGCTTCTCTCTGAGCACCTCGGTGGGAATCATCAGAAGATACTGCCTCACACAAACAAAGAATATGTCCAATCAGTTTTTCCAGGAACCACCAGTAAACAGCCTCTGGGTGGAGAAGTGGCTCAGCTCCCTGCAGAGCTCTGCACGCACTGGCTCTGTCTATGGCAGCAAGTTAAATGTGCATCGACCATGCACAGAGGCCAACTGGCAGAAAGTGCTCAGTGTGAGTATTCTTAAGTTCTGTTACTCTCCCCAAAAGGAATTTCTGCTCCCGAACTGCCTTTTGGAAAAAAGTGCCCAGCCTATGCAGTCCTGGGAAGATGGTATGGGCTAAGAGCTGTTCCCAGCATACTTTTGAATCTATATGTACAGATAAGTTACCCCAACTGGAGGGAAGACAGCCTACTTGCAAGACCGATGTCACCATGTTGCAGTTGTTTTCAGGGTCCTGGGACATTTTATATATTAGTTGAAAGTGGCTAAGCGCTAGAAAGTATCTCAGTTTTTCCGTTTGTCAATCTGGTTGTAATCACAAGCAGCAAAATACTGAGAGAGCGGGAAGCAATTCAGAGCACTTCCCAATTGCCAGTAACAGATAGGGTTTTGCTATGTCACTGGTGGGGCAAATTAGGGTCCAAATGTAGAAGACTACAGTACTGGACAAAGTCCCTCCACAGGTTATGTTGAGTCATGGTTAAGGACCCAGGAGAACGGCTGTTAGGGCAGACTGAATAAAGCCTCTGAGCGCTGTTTGCTTCAGTATGCAAATCTATATCACAGGAAATATTTACAGGGTGGTATATTGCTGGTACATTGGGCATCTGACTCACCCTCCATTTTTTCTCAGGTGCTTCTGGAAAAATATATTTATACTCATAGCTCAGTCCTTCATTTAATTATGCTCATCATCAGCCTGGATACATGTATCTGTTAGGCACTTATTTATAAAACTAAAGAAGCAAGAGGGAATGACTTATTGGAATTATTTAGAGCATTTCAGCCCATTTTCTTCAGGTGAAGTACAGAAGGATTGTCTTGTACTCCAGGAGAAAAAAAAAAAAAAAAAGAAATTGATTTACCTAAGGACGACAGTCTTCTCTGTGTGTGTGCGGTGTCTTCATCTCACATTGCTTTAAGGGGCTGTCACATGCACAGCACGAATAGTTCAATGACAGGCACCTTCATGCACCATTTTGAGAGAGATAGTATGGCATCCTAGCCAGAGAGTACAGACAAGCTGGGAAACAATCCTTCCATCTAATCTTAGCCATATAAACATTTACCCTGCCTTGTTAGCTGGTCTCTTTCTAAAACAGTGGAAAAAGAAAACATTTGCTTCAGTAGTTTTATCCCACCTGCCTTAACCCTCACTCTTAAAATAACATGAATCTCCTTCCTGATCTTCTCCTCTTTTCTGCCAGGGGAGCCTAAATGTTTCATTTAGATTAAATGATTAAAGAAGGATTAATCTCTCTTAAGCTCAAAAATCTAAAAGAAAATTTGTCCAGTCTTAAGAGAGTTATCTAAGACAAATCAAGTTAATCCGCTTCTGAAGATGCCTATTTCCCTTCTTTCATTATGAAGGAAACCAAGGTGATGAACTTTAAATTAAATATGTAATGCCTGGATATCCAACTTAGATAAACAGATCTTTGTGTGCATGCACTGTAGTCGGCATGATCATTCACAGTAGTGCCCTTATTATTCCGTAGGATTCCCTCAAATCACTGAAATAAATACAAATACCAGAAACTGTGAACTTTGTAGCCTTTGGTGTTGGGGATTTGGTTGGCTTTGAGCCAAATTTTTACAAGTTTGGTGCAGCAGGACTGTGCAGCCTCAGTACAGTTCTGATACACAGTTGATGTCAACACTACTTGATATACAACCACATAAGCGAAAACCCAGACAAAAGTGTAATTCTGACCATAACCAGATCAAGGATTCAAGATGAAAAGTACCGATACAGCAAGGTACAAAAAGCAGCTAAGGGTAACTGTCCTGTCTTTCTCAACCATCTCTTTTTGGCCAAGACTTCTGGAAAAAATATCCCATGTCCCTCCAAACTGTTCCGCCTTTGTTCTCTTCTTCTTTTACTGATGCTATAAAACCATTATATCCTTTATCTCCTCTTAAGGAATTTCCTATTTTCCCCCCAATCTTCCCCATGAAATAAATGTAACTTAGAGGATTCCTAATCACCCACCTGCTCTTCAGCCATTCTGTTCATTCTCAGATAGGATTCACTTGAGAAAATGGGATGCTTTCATCTGAACTAGTTAGGGCAAGCTGCTTTCATAGTCAATGGAGATGGATGAATATAGCCAGCAGAGACTAAGGTATGATCCATCTCATCCTAAAGTCAGAGACTAATAGGGCAGAGGAAAAGAAGTGTATATTTCTTGTTTGAAATAGTATAAAGTTAGGCAAGATAAATCCGAATCCATACATCCTACCAGAACGAAGCAATTCAGTTGAGCAAATTAATATTTCCTGTAGCTTTCCTAAACTATGCGGGTAGCAGAGGATCATTTGTGGTTGTGTGAGTCTATAAGTGATACATTACCTAGTGAGGCCTCCTGGGCTGCAACAGTTCCCTGTCCTGTAGATAAACGCTGCATGGACAGCCTAGGAAAATCCAGGTCTCTGCTGCTCTCTCTGTACAAGCACAGCACAATCAGTAGTGATGCAATTTCTTTCCCAGCTTTTCTGGCATACTTGAACTTGTGAAGGAAAAAACATTCCTTCCTGTGTGTGAGAAGTCATTTCAGACTAAATCTGCTTAGTCTAAGATGTCTCTTCAATTGAAGAGGATAGCTCTTATCCCCTGAGAATAGAGCTAGAACAGTAAGAAATGACTTTTAGCTCTGGGCAGCTGTAGGGATTAGGGGTTATCTTTTCAGGGGATCACTTTCAGCATGCAGTCTTACTAAAGGAGACTCTCATTTCCTTTCTTTCTTTGACATGGAATAGCCTTGCTCTTATTCTGCAATGCCGTGGGCTGGTCAGGACTGGTTGGTGGAGCACAGCCCAGGGAAACCGGAGTAGATGTTCCGCAGGGTTGCTCCAGAAACGTAAGTGAAAGGAATCACACTGTAGATGTAGTGGATTTAACAGAGCAGTGAAATGTGATCTGTCCCTCATCTTCAGCTATTTTCCTTGTTGTTGATGAGATTTCAGAAATTATTTTTCTGAGTAAATGTATATATTTATTTTATACTGATAGTTACACTTGAGCTAATCACTGTTCATATACCGTACATAGAATCATAGGATCACAGAATCATAGAATCGTTTGAGTTGGAGGATTAAAGATCATCTGGTTCCACCCCACCTGCTATGGGCACGGACACCTCCCCACATCGGGTTGCTCAAAGCCCCACCAAACCTGGTCTTTCAAAGTCTGAACTTTGTACCCACCTCTTAGTGTCAGTGCCAAAAGAAACGTCTCTTTATGAAGCAATTCACCTGATTTGTCTTAAACACCTTTATTAGGACAGGATGAATCCTCTCTAGAAACACTTTCTCCCTGCACTGACTTTTAGGGAAGTTTCTGCAGCCAGAGCAGGGTGAAGAGCTACTTGGACAGTTCTAGCTATGAACCTCCTGCCCTACCTACTTTCCCAGCCCTACCAACCCACACTCAGGAAAGATGAACGGGTACAAAAATAGCAGCATGGAAAACCTCCTGGGATGACTGTGGGCAGGGGTGGTTTGTTTTGTCAGGGGTGATTAAAGCTATGAATATATTATCTTTGAGTGCACATGAATGAATGCCCTATTGTTTCCATACCAAGGGGCATGGTTTGAATCTCAGGGTGCAGTGACCCAGCCAAATAACTGATTAGCCACCCCAGAGCAAAACAGTATGCAAACTGAGTGCACAACTTGGAGACAAGGACACAAGAACAAAACAAGGGTGTGCTAACACATCATGCTTAGCCCAGCAAAGTGAACATTGAGTGGGAATACAAATACAGGAGAGAACTCCCACCAGGAAAGAAGTTATTCATTTATGCTGAAAGTCATTATTGGCACAGGAAGAGAGGTTAAAGATTGACCCAGCATAAACTTAGGTTGGAAGTCAGAAGGCAATTTTGAGTGACTGGTGCAGTTTTGTTCCAGTCTAGGTGATCTTGAGTCACAAAGTAACCAATGAATAACTTCCTACATCTAAAACGGGTTTGAGAGCATTCGGCTGACATCTGGGAGAGATATAGCCCCAGCACTTTGGATAAGACTTATGGAGATCTGTACATCAGAAATAACAGCCAAGTTATCTGAATTTTGGTTAAGTAATTCTTGTATTTAATCATCAGGCAAAATAAATTTTGGTCAATTTCTGCCAGCTGCTTCACATCTTATTTTACTAACATAAATGGAGAGTTATTTATCTGACTTTAAATACATTCTTGATCCCTGCAGAGGAGGGTGCAGAAGAGCCCAGCCTCCAGCTCAGCAGACACAGATGTAAATCCTTGTCACATCTCTGGATCTCTTTGTGCCACTGTCTTTGATCAGTCTTATCTACCTGTGCAGACACAGTCAAGAGAAAGACACAGGTCAGAATTTTCTGAGATATTTGAAGCTTTCAAGATGTCATTGAAATAACATGGCTATCTCCTCTGTTCTAGTGGAGCTGGACATGTAACTGGCTTTGAGAATGTCTTCTCTGTTCCCATTCTGACCATGTTTTTACTGATAGAATTGAAAGAGTGTGCGCATAAATCCATTTATCTACCCACCTATGCTACCTGCCCATCAGCCTGTAACAGAGGACTCTTGAGAACACCAATTAGTGATATTAGTGCAGTCTCAGCACTAATTTATATAGCTTTTATTATGAATTTCAATTTTTCCAGACATACAAAAAACTTGAGAACAGCATGCTTCCGGTTCTCTATTGATTATTCCCATCCTTATCTGCTTTACCCTGTCTCTATTGTCCAGGACTAGAAATATGCCCCAAAAAAGGGAGAAAAACCTGATGCATTAAAGGACTTTGTTGTGTATCTCTGCAAGAGAACCTGGAATGCATCAAAAAGGTGGTCTTGAGGGATAAGAACCTCTGACGTGGCTGTATACTACAGCCAGTTTATATGGCTCATGTTAGATCAGAGAAGCCGTGAGGCAAAAACTAAACAAGTGTCAGAATTCGTTTTGTCCAAATCAATAGCTAAGATTCACCACACCTCACTTTAGAAAGCAACAC
Organism: Cygnus olor; assembly: GCF_009769625.2. Lineage (NCBI taxonomy): Eukaryota > Metazoa > Chordata > Aves > Anseriformes > Anatidae > Cygnus > Cygnus olor. The sequence continues at coordinate 1,802,035 of NC_049170.1, read as the reverse complement.
TGGGATTCAGCTCCAGATTCATGCATCGTGACCATGGATCATTGCTACTCTTTTTATTGTTAGTGGTGGGAAGCTAGCTCTTCTAGGTGTGATTTACCTGATCTATGCTATGCTTTATGAATATGTGAGTGGAAAAAAAATAAATAAAGAAAGAAACAAAATAAACAGAAACAACAGCAAAAGGAACTATAGCACCAGATCATGTGAAGGGATGGAGTCATGCTGGAATAACTGAGCCAAGTGGCGAACTTACTACTGGGAATGTTTTGCTTGAAAGATTCTCTTCTCACTAATACATTTGAAAAGTTGTCCAAAGTATTGAGAAATTGGAGGAAGGCAGAACTGTTGGTAGTTCTGTGAATTATGAAACCACCACCCACAGGAAATATGAGTTGCATTTTATATTTATTCTGAGAATGGACCATTTTGTGATACTGTGGCTGGTTCTCAGTATTCTAGATGAATTCCTGTCTAGGTTTTCACGTTACAGGATGCCCATTAAAATAGCATTTATAGTTCAATTAAGAAAAAAAGTACCTCTATTAATTTTTAAACTACTTTCCACCACCCCCTACCCCTTCCAACAAGATTTTTTTAAAAGCTGCTTTACTGCAAGAATAGTTAAACTTTAGCTGTGAAAGAGAACTGAACTGCAGTTCATCTGGGAAAAGCCAAATGTAAAATAAAATACTGTAGCAATGAATATGTCACATTCCTTATTAAGGTGTCTGGAATTGGCAGTGCTTCTCCAGGTCAGATTTTGCCAAGAGAGGGTCTTTTTAGAGGGGTCTGATCCACTTCCATTCTACTTCTCTGTGTCACACTTTGCGTATTCCAGACAAGTACATTTGCTTATGGCTTCTGAATATTCAGCAACAGTGGCTGGATGTTCATCCTATGTTCTGCGGGACCATTGGTACTGGTTGCATGAAGATCCATGTGTAGACCAGGTCCAACACACCTTAAATGCAGCAGCCTCTCTGGTGCATATACCCATATTTCTGCAAAGATTTTCAGAGATGGAACTACAGGAATCCTAGGTGCCCTTTCCAATGCTATGTGACTAGGACAGGACAGTATGGTTATATATTCACCCCCTTCTTTAAATCAGGTTGCAACCACACCTACTGTTATGAATATCTACAGCAGTAAAATTTGATTGCACTGAACTTGAAAAACACACCTTACTTCTTTTCCAGTGCCAGTAAATGTGGGATTCACTATACCTTCCTTTGAGCAAGCTAGAATTTAAACATCCAATCTAACCATGGCAAACTCTGAAGTGAACTTTGCATTCATTTCAGTCCAACTAAACGTTTCCAATTAATGTGAAAGAGTATTTTCAGAGTCTTCATTTACAACAAAAATAAAAATAAAAAAATTTAATCTTTGTTTCATCTGAACCAGATCTGTTTTGGTTTTAGTTTCTTATTTTGCCTTGAAATCAAAACGTTAAGTTTTGAACCACTCTAACTACAGTATCTCTTAATACTGTATTCAGCCTTTGTTTACTAGTCATTTTCAAATGTGACCAGCCACCCTGCTTTGTAAGGCACTACTTTAAAAAGTAAGGTTTCCTACTGCAGAAATATTCAGCTCAGGATCTAATCTTTCCTGTTTTCTCTTTTTGAAATGTCTTGTGTTGCAATCTGTCTACCACAGGATCATTAGAAGTGGCATTACCTCATTTCAGTTCCATTCATGTTCCTTGTTCCTGTAATAGCTTGGCTGCTACCAAATGTTGAGAATATTTCTTTATTCACATTGGCAGCAAGCTATATAAGGCAAAACCAATGTTGCGTGATGTATACAAGCCTTATTATTGCAGCAGATGGATATTCAAAATATTTTTACGTATTCAATGGCTTTGGCTAGAGCAGAGGTTTCTTGTGTTTCTTCTGGAAGATGCCAGGAATTGTGCAGGATCATGAGTTCAGTGCCAGTTTGACAATTTTAGAAAGAAAACTTGCACATCACTGGATGGCTTCTGTTCTAGCTTCAGCCTTAAGAGAGTTCATGGTATTTTTCTTCTGGTACACAGGGCAACACTGCCTTGGGCTGTCAAGAACCACCTCACACCTCAGCTGAATTGTCATGTTTAGTTTCATGTTATGCAGTTCAAGGAGCTTGTGTACAAAGGAGAAAGAAAATTACATGATCAGAGAGTCACTGAATGATCTGGATTTGCTCAACATTCCGAAGAGAAAACTGAAAGTTTCTTTGCACCTGTCTTTAAATATCAGTTTCCAAAGCCCAATCTTATGGAGAGTTTGACTCTTTTTTTCCTTTTGCTGAGTAATTTATATCAAATTTTTCTCTCCTTGCAGCTTAATATCCTCAAATCTCATTGACAAATGTGCCTCTTTGAGATTACCTGTCCTGAGTTACCTGTCCAAACTTCTTGCTGCCTTCCCCAGAAAAAAAAAATCTGCTCAATGGAGTTGGCATCAGCTGTGATCCTCCAGTGAGCCAAATACTCAATGAAATACTAAAACCAGTGAGGTTCCCCATACACCGGAGTATTTGGAGTCCCAATTTTCCACAGACTGTTTACTTTTCTCTTCTAGCTGCCCAGGAGATCCAATTGTCTTTCACAGGAAGCTCAGATTTCATTGATGCACTTAGGTCTTTGCTGTGTTTTCAGATGAGCTCAGGATCTGCACAAAGATCCCCTTCACTCCCTTTTCCATCTCTTCTTCTTTTCTTTCTCCATCTTCTCCTCTGAGTAATCTGGCCCTAAAAAAATAAATTCCCATTAGGTTGAGATCATTGTCATTCTTGCTTTTTACAGGCAAAGTAATTCCTTTAAGCTTATACAGCAACAAGTTGTCTGTAATTCTCCAATATTTCAATTCCAACCTTACCAGTACAGAAGGAACAGCACACACAGTCTGGTCACCAGAACAGGAATGAAAATGGTTGATGAAGCAAATTCGAGATTATCCTGGAATAGCCAAGGCATGGTGCTAGGACTGAAACACGATGTGCTGAGCAAATCCTACCAGGAGAAAATAAATGCAAGATTCGCATGGTCTAATTTTGCAGGGTACTGAGCATGTTTAGCTCTCACTGAAAGCAATGGGAAAGTAGCTGTATCTTGACGTCTCATACGAATGAGCCTGCTACAATTCTCTGCTGACAAAAACTCAGCAAAACCCTGTCATCTTGATTCAGTAGCTACATGCAATTTCTAGCTGGTGTCTCTTTTGAGACATTATTCTGGAGTATGCATGCACTGTGATCAGTCTACTGACTCCAATTTTATGTTTATGAAAACTAGAATTAGAACCAGAATAAAAAGGTCTTTATAATATGGGAGCTGTTGATAAAACCTCCACAGACTGCCAGGTTGCACTGGCAGAAAGAGCTTCATTGAAGTCAGTGGAGCATTTCCAAATGACTCTAGTTAAGCAGATGGTTCTGCTACTGGATCTCCTTTCAAAGATCATTTCATTCTTGGGAAAAAAATGATCTTTTTGAAGGAAAACTCCGGAATATGCAATATTTAGCTGCAGTCAAAGACAAGAGAGTATATTACTCTGGACTTCTCAAGCTTTGTCTGGATTTCTCTGGATTTTAGTGTATTTTTGTCTTCGTTTCACTTGTATTTGCAAAATTATTTAAGAAACCTTTGCTGTGCTTGCAACTTCGTTTAAATTCTGATGACCCTTGTCTAATTTGTCCTAGCCACAATGGGAAAATTACCTACTGGCCAGGTGTTCATTGACTACCCTGTGGTTTAGGGTTTGTATTAGTAAATCATCTATTTTAAGGTGTTTTTTAACTCAAAGTTTGCTTACATTTTCAGATCTGTGTGCCTTCAGCCTAAAAGTTATTCCATATACATGGAAGAACGAAGGAATGAATCATTCTATGAATATTTTTAGGACAATCAGAAAAATGTATTATCAGTAAACTTCTTGAAATATATGAAAAGCAATCCTTAGTGAACTATGCCTAGGGGGGAAGAAACACACAGACAACATTGCACTCTTCAGGTGAACACCTTGGCGAGCCGATCATTTGCTGTAATGGTACATGGAAAAGAGAAGCACAAGAAGGGATAAATAGTAGAAAGTTGGTGTATAATAATATAACTGTAGTTGTATTATTAACAAGAATTAGGAGAAAATAGGTAATTTTGACTGTGTTAGAATCATTGTAACTGAACTAAAAATAACTGCTTGTTTCCTTTAACAAGGTTAAAACACTGCATGGAATGACAATCGGAATAAATTTTCTTTATTATCCATGTTTTCTTGGTAGTCCATGACAAAAGGGGTCCCCTAACAAAAGGGCAATAGGACAGCAGGATGAGTAGGGGAGTATCTGGTGAAGTCTGGATGGAGCTTGCTAAGCTCAGGCTTCGCAGAATGGGTGTGTGAACAGAGAGCAGCTCATTGAAGAAGACATCCAGCAAATTCCAGCTGAGCCGGAGTCCTTGTTCTTGCACAGCCTGCCCTCACTGCTACTATAAAGACTGGAAAACACTTCTGAGGTAAATTTCACTCCATGCTTTCTTTCTACAGCTTATTTTTACAATTATCCTTCAATTAATGCAATTAGTGTAACAGAGGAGTTGTTTAGATTTGAAATAACACAAGCCCTCCAGATGGTCTTTACACACTAGCGAACATGACAAAGGAAGTTTCCCTTTCTGTGATGCCAAAATGATGAGATAAACATTTTCTTCTTTGACTTTCTGGATTTTTTGCCTCAAGGGTGTTGGCGTACATTTTAGAGAAGGTTTCCAACAGAAGGGTTATGTTGCTGCAATCCCAATGTTTTGGGGTTTGTTAGGGCCGGGAGGCGTGAGGGATGAGGGGGTGAGGGGGATGCTAATTAAAAAGATAAAACATGATACATAGCCTTCCCAAATGTGCCAAGATTTTATGATCACAGTTGGTCAGAGTGCATGCTTTATGAGCCCACAATGTGCTTGACATTGTGCAAGGCGTATCTGCCAGCAGAGAAACTGCTTATTACAACTAACAGATCACAGTTCAGCTCCAGCAGTTGACCTCTACATTTTGGGCCAAAGGGACTGAAAGCAGCTTCTCTAACAGGCTGAATTTTCCATTAAAATATAATAATGCTGGGGAAGTTTTCCTTGGTGTTTGTGAATGGCAAAGAGCTTGGCACTCCGATGCATCTTTGAGAAAGAAGTTCAAAGCAAGTGTTGATCCAGTAGGGACTTTAAGCAGGGAGGATAATGCTCTTAAGTCAAGCAGAAAGCAGGGCTAACAGCCATCATGGAGCAAGGAGTGGAGAGCAGGGATAAGGTGACCTTGTGTCCTCAGTCCTCATCACCTCCATCCCACCCTCCAAACTCTCCTCTGCCCCCTGACTGGCAGGTATTGCACTCACCCATCCTTTAGCTCACACACAGAACTGTTCATCCTCATGCCAAAGGTAAAGGAAGGAGGATGTGATTGTCTTTCCCAGCTTCCTTCGTAAATCTGCACATTTTGAGACCCAAAGGGCCCTTGCAATGGTTGCTGTCCTCCTCCAAAGGGGGCCTGGAGCTAAGCCCCGTGCAACCTGCTCATCCCTCCTGTGGGGTCCCACAGATATTGCAAAGCCTTCTGCCTCAGGGCTCAGGTAATCAAGACAGAGTTCTTTCCAAATGAAAAGAAAATAGAAAAGAACTGTATTTTAAAAAGTTTTTAAGGAGATTGCCTCAATCCCCTTAAATGGAGTTCCACTGAACCTTTGTTTTTTTCACCCTTGTCTGTACAATCAGAGTAGGAGCACGGAGGAAAGTATTTCAGTTCTGCATGATTAGCCTGCATTTAAAGAGAAGAAAAAAAAAATCCCTGGGGCATTAGCCATTACCATATTCGTGGTAGGAGTTTGCTGACTGTTAACTGCTTCTTGCCTTTGGGACCTGTAGCTAATAACAGACCATCCATTCATTCATTTCTGATAAGGCAAGTGAGCTCTTTCTTTTCCATCCTGCTCAGCAGGGAAGAGGATGCTGTGGGCCATAAACTTCCTAGCATTTCACAAGTACCCCGGGATTTGGAAACTGCTTGTCATAATATTGTAACAGCTTTGCAGCTAAGGCAGCCCGGGCAGTAGTCACAAAACTGCAGATGCTTGCCAGACAGAAACACATGCTGATGATATCGGTCAAACAACTATTTGTAATATTGCCTGAAATTGCAACCTGCATATATGGTTCTTTGCTTTACAGCTAAGACAAGTTACAATCTGACAGCAAGGAGCTGGAAAAAAATCAAACAATAATAATAAAATTAAAATATTAAAAAAATAGACAAAAAAAAAAAAATTGACAGTACTGGTGGAAAGCACAAGCTTAAGAAAAGCTTGCAGGTCACTATGGCAGTGCACTGATTATTCTACAAGCTTGCTATGCAATACCCAGGACTGCAGTGGGAGTGATTCTCAGTGAATGCAATCAGAAGTCATACTCCGAAACGTCTTGTACAACCCTGTCCTTCAACTCATCTCAATAGAATTTGCCATTTAAAGTCAGACACAAAACCTGTCTCACTGACCCACAAACTATCACAGACTCACAAGTTGAGGTGAATTTCATGCTGATGCTACTGGTGGTAGCAACCATTTAGGCATGCTCTCTCAGCTCCCCTGGATGACAGAGGATGAAAATAGTAGTTTTAGTACATGCTATTCTAACTTGGCAGTTGGACTTGAAGATCTTTGTAGGTCATTTCCAACTGAACTATTGTATTCCACTCTACTCTACTCTACTCTACTCTACTCTACCGTGCTCTGCTCTGCTCTGCTCTGCTCTGCTCTGTTCTGTTCTGTTCTGTTCTGTTATGTTATGTTCTCCTCTAACTTGTATTGAATTGCAATCCCAGAAGAATACAGACTGGAAGAACTCATTGAGAGCATCCCTGCGGAGAGAGACTTGGGGATTCTGGTGGACAAAAGGCTCAACATGAGCCAGCAGTGCGTGCTTGCAGCCTAGAAGGGCAACTGCATCCGGGGCTGCATCAACAGGAGTGGGAAGCAGGTCAATGGAGGTGATTGTCCCCCTCTACTCTGCCCTCTTGAGGCCCCACCTGGAGTGCTGCGTCCAGGTCTGGAGCCCCCAGCACAAGAAAGATGTGAAGCTGTTAGAGGGAGTCCAGAAGATGCTCAGAGGGCTGGAGCAGAAAGGCTGAGAGAGCTGGGGATGGTCAGCCTGGAGAAGAGAAGGCTCCGGGGTGACCTCATTGCAGCTTTTCAATACTTAAAGAGGGCTTATAAAAAAGATGGAGGACTCTTTACTCAGGTAGATAATACTAGGACAAGGGGGAATGGTCTTAAAATTAAAAAAAAAAAAAGATAGATTTAGATTAGACATTAGGAGGAAATTCTTCACTGTAAGGGTAGTGAGGCACTGGAAGAGGTTGCCCAGAGAAGTTGTGGATGCCCCGTCCCTGGAGGTTGGATGGGGCTTTGGGCAACCTTATCTAGTGGGTGGCATCCCTGCCTATGGTAGAAGGGTTGGAACAAGATGATCTTTAAGATCCCTTCAAACCCAAGCCATTCTATGATTCCATGATTCTATGATTTTATGATGCTATTAATTTGGCACATGGAAAGAACATGGACACCACCAAACTCAATTCAGTTGATTTATGGTAAAGGACCACTTGAAGTTCAAGTGACCATGTATCTAATGGTTCAGGCAGCCTCCCACAACATTTACTTCAGAGAAGGGGCAACAGTCCTTGGATTTGAGGAGCTCTGGTATGTCTCCCAGAAAACAGAACCCCTTAGCTGCCTAGAAGGGTGGCTTATGCACAGAAACAGGACAGTTGATGTCTTTTCCCTAAATCAGTGGTGATTTCACTACAAATTGCATTTTACCTGAAGTGCAAGCCCATACATTTTGAAATGGCCTCACAGGTGAAGGTTCATTATAATCCAAACCAAGACACACATGTCTGTGTGCTCTCCTTCCTTCGAACTCAATGAACTAAGGTGGATGGAAAAACAGTTTCTTTTTTTTATCAGCTTTCAGTGTTTGGCTTCCCCAGGGTCACCCTACGGTGATATGGGAGTGGGGTGAAAAGGGACAAGGGTTGCTGCAATAAAGTCACATGCTATCTCCTCATCTCTACATCTCTGCTAATGACTTTTTCATAAAGTTGAACTTCAAAGGAGAATCATGTTTGAAGGTCTAAACCAGGCCTGCTCTTTGGTATGCAGTACCCTTTCTAGTGGCTAAAACTGGTCTCTGCTTTCATCTCTTTTTAACAGTCTCGGCTGAGTTTTTAAACACGTCATTTTCTGAGGTTTCTTTCTTGTCCACAAGGGGAGGCCGATTGGACTAGCTGACTCAACACTCTCACTCCCGGAGCACAGTTCTGGTGACTGAAATTTGGTGTCTGCTGCTATTTGAAGACCCCTTAAGTCTCAGCTTGAGAAAATATCTCTGATAATAACAAAATAGGATCCATCTAAAGGAAAGAAAATTCTAAAGCATCCATAGAAGATCTTCTACATCATTTCCAAAAGACTGAAAATCACTATTATTTTATTCTTCTTAACATCATTATGCAAAAAGCCTGTCAAGAGACTCTGGAGCTATGTATCCTACAACACAGTTTGTTTACTCAGATTATCAGCTTATGTTAGCCAGGACTTTTTTTTTCCCCTGTAAGATATCAAATCCTGTTTCCTAGAAAATTAGGTTAAAAGGGACCCTCAGAGATCTCATGGTCATCACTAAATGAAGGCCAAGTCTGTTAAACCATTCCCACTGTTTCTAACTCTCTATTACTAAAAGCCTCCAGGGACAGAAGCTATGTACTCCTCTCCAGATGATCAGTTTTGTCATTTCATTATCTTTTTGTTAGAAACCTTTCCTGGTCTTCAATCCAAATCACTTTTATTTCAGCTAAAGTCTTTGGTCCTTTGTTCATGTTGCGAAATGTGGTGCTGGGATAATTTCAAACACATAATTCAAATGTTTGTATCGCCTTCTATCTGCAAACAAAAATGAGACTTACAGAAAGCTTGCTCAGTCCAAAAATGTTCATATGTTCATATTTTGATATGAACGTCATCACATCAATACTACACTACAGGAAAAAAATAAAATAAATAAAAAACAAATATCAGCTTAGTGACCTTAGGATTTCTAAGGATAATCTGTCAATATATAGCATGTTAAATTATATCACCTAAACAATTTTATATCTGCCTTATACAGGCAGTAAGCATTCATTTATGTTTAAGGTAAGTCTCCAGATAAGATAAAACTGGTTTGGAATACACTCCAGGCTCTTCTTCTTCCCTTCCCTTCCCTTCCCTTCCCTTCCCTTCCCTTCCCTTCCCTTCCCTTCCCTTCCCTTCCCTTCCCTTCCCTTCCCTTCCCTTCCCTTCCCTTCTCCTTTTAAAACAATGGACTTCATTATTAAACTAATTTCCTGGAAAAAAATAAAGTTTATGTCTTTTAGTTTGTTTCTCATTTGTTGGCAGGTTCTTTCCTTAATAATGTTGGAAATTTCCTGCCAATTTCAACTGAAAGGGGGCTGGGAGTCTCAGAAATACTGAGGTTCTTCACAGTTCATGACAATCAGTAGCTGAGCAGAGAAAAATGTATCAATCAGTGCCCACAGCAAGATGGATGGGTTGAATTCATTCATTATGCATATGTTTAGTAGTAAAACGTCTAGATGATCAGTTTGTAGGTACTGCCTCACCAGCTCGTATAGGCAAGCCATTTAGCATGGAAATAACTTGGACTAACCCACCACTGACTGACTCCTTCCTAATGTAAGTGTCATGGAAGATTTGGAGGAATGTTCAAACACAAGTCCTTAAGAAAGCAGCTTTGTTTCATCCTCTGAAATGCCTGTTTTACCTGTGAAGTAACTTGGATGTTAACAACCAGTTTATCTCCCTGTTGTGGGTTAACCCCAGAAGCCAGTTAAGCACAACAGCTGCTCACTCACTTTGCCCCCTCCCTCCACCCTAATGGGATGAGAGAAAAGTAAAAGAGTAAATGCAAGAAAACTTGGGGATCCAGTTAAATATTTTTTTAAAATAAATGAACAAGTGGAAAAAGAAAGAAAACAAAATAAAACAAGTAATGCAAATGTAACTCATTACCTCCCATGGGTAGATTGATGGCCAGCCAGTTCCCAAGATAAATGATGGCTAACCTCCCTAACCCTCCCTCCTCTCTGTTTTGCTGCTGAGCAAGATGGCATGGAATAACTTTTTGGTTAGTTTGGGTCATCTGCCTGGTTGTGTGCCCTCCCAGCTTCTTGCACACTCCCAGTCTATTTACTGGCAGGGGTCAGAGTTCAGAACAAACAAGGCCTTGATGATGTGCAAACACTAGCAATATTTTAGCTATTTTAGTGTGTTATCAGCATTGTTTTGGTCACAAATCTAAAACACAGCACCATACAGGCTGGTATAAAGAAAAATAACCCCATTCCAGTTAGACTCAGTGCATTTCCTTACCAGTAGTCATCAAAAAGTTAAATATGTTCCAATAGAATTACAACCTCCAGCAATGAAGAAGGATGTCAGCACCTTCAGAGGGTAAAATTTCCCCATATTAAAGTAAGTGCATAAGATGCTGGGGATGAAATGCAGTCTAATATATCTAGTAGCTGTTGAAGAAACTTGCATGGCTAGATGCTCACCTTGTCTGCAGCTAAAAATAGATAAATCATTTGCCTAAAGCCTATAAAAATTCTAAAGTCATTTAGCAGAGAAAAAAGTAATCCCCAAGTTAACCTCTCCCTCAACCTTGTATTTACCTTGTATTTACCTTCCAATCATGCAGTGGTGACTCCTGTGCATTCTCCCTGCCCTCAAACAATTGACACATAAATAATCGAATTAGAGAATAATTCTGACTTTATTCAAGTGTTACCAAGTCCTGCAGCTCCCACTGTTTTGGTCCTTCAGAGGGCATGGAATGGAAGGTTTTCTTTGCCTGGTGACTTGATGTTCATGGTGAGGAAGATGAGATGTCCAGGCAAATACACAAAAATCTGTTCTTCAGTGTAATGCAGATTCTTTGTTCTTTGGTTGAAATTTTCCACTGAACATTACACAAATACTTGTGTGTGCAACACAAACACTTTCTCTGTAGGTTGAAAAACACTTAGATTCTACCAGCAAAGATGTATTTCTTGGGCTTCCCATTCTGTTGAAACATAAATTACACCACTGCCAAAGAGGTGGTCTCACCCTCATTCTGCTCACCTGCCTGCTCATTCCTGACCCTCCATACCATGCCACTTGCATGTGGCAAGTAATGCCACCCGCATTTCTGAGACCAACATATACACTGCTTCAGGAAACCTCTTGTGTTAAAATAAGCCCAAGAAAATGTAATTACTTTTATTCTGTATCAGCTTTCCGTCCTGGTTCAACACAATCTGCACAAGTGCGATGGCTTGGCCAAAAAGTTGGAACAGAAGGGCTTAGAGGGAAGTGTAATTGTGAGTTCATCTCTGCTGGTAACAAAGGCAGCCAATACTGACTTCAAAAACTATTGCAGAAAGCATTTCTTCATGGCAAGAGTGGTTTGACATTGGAACAGGCTGCCCAGGAATGCGGTAGAGCTGCCATCCATGAAGGTATCCAAGAGATGTGTGGACGTGGTCCTTAGGGATATGGTTTAGTGGTGGAATTTGTCATGTTATGTGATGGTTCAACTTGATGATATTTTGGGTCTTTTCCAACTTAAATGATTGTATGAATGCTTAGCATATAGGGACTTTAAGTAAATTGAGATTATGTCTATTAAGGCATTAATAATTCAGCTGCAATAGGCTGTCCACAGTGCTTGGATGAGTGACTTGGCTGTCCAACAGTGCTTATATACTGAATGACATGTAAAAAGAGATTGTACCGTGACAAAAAGTCATTCTAAGGCAAACATGGCTTCCTTTTTGTGTGTGGCATACTGCTCAAATCTTTTTAGTTTTAATCTGCAAATAGGAGCCAAAGGAGCATCAGTCCAAGCCTGATAGTCCCACCTGAAGGCAGACAACTGTGCTGGGTGAAACAAAACATCTGGAGCTGTTCGCTCTTTGATGTAGGGGAAAAAAAAGAAAAAAAAAAAAAAAAAAAAAAAAGGAATCCAAATAACTGACTTAAACTTAACACCCTACTTGCATAGAGCTAAAATTCATTGACAACCTTATTCTAAGTCATCAGGCAAGGATTTAAGGGGTTTGGGATCACTTCCCAGCTCTATAACAGTCTGTTTTTATGGCCCCCATCAAGTCACTTAATTTCTCCATGACTCTGCTCACCATCTGTGAGCAAGACATTTTTTTGCCTGACTCATTTGCTAAGAAGCTAAACTCTTGGAGTAGGAGCCATAAATCTTACTATAACTGCAGTGTTGAGAAAAACACATTGTTCTCGGTGAGGTGCTGTTGTAACATAGTTCTCAGCTTTGTTAGAGCTTTCTTTAGTCTGAATGAATTTACTAGCAGGGTGTCAACAGCAAACCTGGTCATATCATACACTTTCTTCCCAGCCTCTACTGTTGTTATTTCCTATGTAAGCTTCAAGAAAGCAAAATAATAAATAAATAAGTAAATAGAGATCAGTGTCAAGAAATTCGGATATAGTCCAGAAAACTCTTTCTTCCCCTTTTACCTCTTTCTTTTGCCTTTCCCTTCCCTTCCCATTCCTTCTCTTCCCTCTTATAACAATCTCCTTGTCAGGGAATCCTTCTACATTTAAGTTTTCTCAAGAGTCTTCCAATAACATTTACTCATAACTTCCCTCTGTGTGACCTTGTGTTGCTGAAAGCAACATTGCGAAAGTTGGTGACCACTAACAAAAAATACTAAAAATGTGTATAAGCAAATTTTACTATAGGACTGGGATTTGGGGGTTCTTCAGTTTTGTTTGTTTGTTTGTTTTTAATAACATGTTTCTAAACTAGGATTTGTCCACTCACACTCAGCAGACCATAATGCAATGGCATAATTACAGTTTACTCATCCTACATAATAAATGAATCTTATTCAACTTTGGGACAGATGTAGATAAACAATTTCTTCTTTAAACAAAAGAGAATGAAAAAAAAAAAGCCATTCTGTGGACATCAGAACTTACGACCTTTTGTTTCCTGCAGTTCCATCCTTACTGTTTCTTTGGTGAGGATTTCACTCTGCAACCTCTCCCTGGGGGTGGCTCTTTTCTGGAATTTTTCCTCTCCACAGAGCAACGTATTTCAGCAAAGCTTGCAGTAACTTGGTATTTACAGAACATTCATCCTTCTGTTAAATTTATTTAAAATTGAGCAACAGGTTCAAAAGTTACTGACACAGCGACTGAGAGCCCTGACAGACAGATAGACAAGGACAGGGGCAAAACAGATCTGCAGTAAAATTAAGTAAGTATAATATTATAAAATAACCATAATCACCTTGATTACTCTAATGTGGAAGGATAGAACTAAATATGATTAATACATATTTTTATTGCATTCATTAATGATCTAAGGAAATTTCCTTACTACTGCAAAACAGCAATATTTACCATGGCTTCCATAATTTCTTGTATTCATCAACAAAGTAATGGCCGTAGAAGTCTTTCATCAGTGTATAAAGGTCCCCATTATCATTGGATTTCACTTATGGTACCTACTGTTTTATAGCAGCATCTCACCAGAGTAAATAAAATACAACTAGAAGTGCACAGCTTCCAAGACTGAATGCTGCATTTTGCTGAGATAGTGAAATGCAATACCAACTGCTAGATAGAAAACAGACATGCCAGGATTTGTATCACTTCATTTTAGCTATCTAGAAATTGCATATCTACTCTAAAGCAGTCATCCAGGCTCCCTCTAGAGTCCACGACGAGAGATCAGCTTCTCTAGAGAGCAGTTCAGCACAGAGTAGGGTAGGTCTCTGTGGTGAACAAATCCCTGTTACAATACCTACAAAACTGGTTAAGACTAGATGACAGTCAGAAATGATTAAATGTAAGTGATTTAAATCCTGCTTACTACAAGAGAAGTCTGTAAAGCCCTATAAAACAGATGTGTTACAAATATTGTGAAATCTAAGGTCAAGGAATCAATGATCTGTCCAGTCTATATTACCCAGTCTGTTGGACCCATACCTTATTCAGGCAAGGGGAAAGAAATGGTTGGCACAACTACTTTGGGTACCCAAGTAGTCAATCCAAATATGACATTCAGCAGTGAAAGTAGAGCATTTTCTGAATGCAGACCAGTGCCCTCGTCACAAAGCGGCCCATCCCTAGAAAATTAGAAGTCATGGAGATTTCTCTAAAATCATACAGCAACAGGAGATAAACTTATTTATATAAAGAGTAGGTTAAGAGTGGTGTCAGGATAGCATGCATGCCTTAGTCAATCCTGCCAGTGAGTTTCCTCTTTAAATAATGATTCACATTTACGACATGAATAGAGGTGTTCCTCTCAGGTAGGCTACAGAGAATGCCATGCTAGGTATTTAGGAACCATAATCTACCCAGAGTCTCCAGAACTAGAAAGTCTCTCTGATGAGTTTTGAGAAAATAAAGGCTTCATTGTCCACTATCACATAACAGCCTCAGCTTTGAGGAGGATAGATGATGTCCACATTAACTCACTGGGTAACGAAGGACAAAATAGGCATTATGCTGGGATGTTCAACACAAATATTACAGAATAGTGGGGCTTTTCTTGTTTGTTTGTTTTTAATAGGGTTTTCTAATACGTAGTCATAGCTTTAAGAAACTGGGCTAAAAATTAGAGTAAATTAAAAGTGGTTTATAAAACAAAACAGACTTCATGGGAAGTGACACATGGGATTCATTGAAGTGAACATTGGTTGTCTAAAACGTTTTTCCTCTCTGCAGATGATGCAGACTACCTCAAAGGTTTCTCCAAAGAATGGTGCCTCACCAAGTCACCTTCTGGAAATGCCTGCCTCTCTCCACTGACCCTAGAGGGAGCCCAGAACACTCACTTCAACTGGACATATGTCAGGCATGTAACCATAGGTTACGTAGCATAATCTAAGTGTTTGAGTAGCACCACATCAGTGAATGAAGTCCAAAAAGACTACTCACCTTGTTTCCTTTAATGCTGTTAACCAACATAATGTCTTCTTTTCCACTTTCAGGAATGCTGTGGCTGTCTCAGATCTGATCAGAGTCTTTTCAAAAGGTTTCCACTTGTGGTTGATTCCATGTGAAGAAATTACCCTATGCAAGGCCGACACCTTCACTTTTAGATGTCTGGCTGAATCTCATCTCTAATTTCAGCTGTCTTAATATGCAAGCTGAATCTCACCTGTAATAGCTGTCCTACAGGAAGTCTCACAGAAAGGGGTTTTCTTAGGTTTGGGGTTTAATGTCATTCAAATCCTAAACAAGGGGCTTAATATCTTGGCTATCATTTGTGTCCTAGGAAGATAAATGCATTATCCCTTTCTGCAGGCAAAGACTTGAGTAAACTGCTGCCAGACTCATTCAGTAGGTTGGTGGCAAATCTCTGCAGTCTCTAACTAAAACCACTATTCTTGAAAAAGTTCATTTGGGGTTCACTCCCCTGGGATGGGCAGAGACCATCTTTCTTATTGCAGCTGGAGCATAACCAGGGCCAATTTACACTTACTCAGTGACAAAACTCTTCCCTAGTTTGCACAGCACTTTTTCTTCCCCACCCCTCACCCACTCCCAGTGTCTCATCTCACACCCACAAAGGTTTATGGTCTGGCTGAGATGTTCTGCTTGACAGCCGCAGTTCCTGTACTCACCAGCTCAAACGAGACCTTGAGGCTGCCTCCTTGGATGCACTTGTGCGTGCCAGTGGACTCTACCCTCATGAAGGCAATGAAATGCAGATTTTCAGCAAACAGCACTTGGGCAACTGTCTTAGTGAATTGCTAGACACTGATTCACCTCTTCTGGAAATGGATTAGTTCCAACCAGTTGAATATCTCCAGGCAAAGCTCAGTTAAAAACTGCTGACATCTCACAAAAATGTTGGACCAACTTTCTATTTCAAGACTTCTGTCTATGTAGCATCCCCCCCACAGCCTGCTTTCTGTTTTTTTTTGTTTTTGTTTTTTTTTCTTTTCCAAGGTTATTTGTTGGGAGCAAGGATCTTGATGTTTATCCTTTTTCTGAAATCATAAATTCCTTCCTTTATTAGCTCACGAGAAACTCTCTTGGAGTTATTGAGTATACAGTGTCTTCAACTGGAGTCTGAGCAGTAGCAGGGGATGGATAGGAAAAAAAAGGGATCAATTTCACTTAACTTTAGCCATATGAAATTGAGTTGTCTAGTTTAAAGTAAACCTCTAGGTTCCCTCTGGAGTCATTCAAGAAAGAAGACTATATTGGCTTTCAATCCCATGCAAAGATAAGCATCTGAGATATCCTAGAAATTTATCTTTAAATGGCTGAAATTAAGAAGATGAATATTGTTGTCATGTTGGACGATTATTATATTATTTACTGTACTCCAGCAAGTCTCCTACCTCTCAACTAACGATCTGTTTCTCTCTGAGAGTTGCACATGCAGCAATCAGCTTTCCCTTTTCCCTTTTTAGATATTTTCCTCTCACATTTCTGGCATGGTGTTATTAGGTTATTCACTATTCCCTTTTCCCTACTGCCACTGTTTGGCACAGAGGATGCTTTGTTTGTCTTCATTATCTTCTTGCCACTGCATGTGCATGACTGCATACAAATGCATGCTCATGTGCACATGAAGTCTAGACACGTGCTTGTGGAATCTATACATGATTCAATTTATCACTTTACTTGGAAAAGGAGGAGGGGAAGAGAAGAAATCCCAGAGAAATATGTTCAGCCTTGTGCCAGTCTTCAAAACCAACCTCAATCATTTCCATTTAAAACTTTCCACTGGGAAAAAAAAAAAATCAGATGCAATGAACACAGTAATAAATGCACTGCACAGCACATGGGGCAATGACATTGCTCTTGCACAAGAAGACTCTGATATTTCGATGTTTGTTTTCCTCTCAAACTGGAACAAAGTCAAAATATTTAAACTTTCCTGGAGGAAAACATTTCAGTTTAGAAAGGTCAACTTTTCATCTCAATACATGAGATTGACATCAACAGGAGACCGACGAAATGCATCCCTTTCATTTAACGTTACCCATTGAATCGAGCTACTGCCACATGGAAGATGTTGCTTTGGGTCTCTCTGCCATGATCCCTGTGGATGCAGTTCTTTGGCAGGGCTGCTTCTCCAATGATGCATAGCATTTTTTGTTTTCCTTTCTTTGCTGCCCTAAATGGCTTGAGTTCAGACAATAGGATTGGGCTGCCAATACAATTCAAAATTTTCTGTGACTATATAATAATGGGATACAGTACTGGCTTCTTCTTTAACTCTGATCATCTAGACCACTCTGCTACAAACAGCTGCCATCTCACTGGAGGACCAATATACCAGTACCAGAGGGATTCAGCACTTTGAACAGAGATGACTACAACTGCAGTGCCTCAAGGGACCTGCCAGGCCTCCTGTCCAGACAGGCAGGGGTCTCCCTTAAATCCAGTGTCCAATCTTCGAGCTCTGCATGGATATACTGAATAGCACAAAGTATCTCAAAAAATACTAAATGCCTACATTTTGGAAAGTGAATCCTGCTCCTGGTATGAATGGCCATTATTTAAGAAACGAAATGAACCAGACCTGTTCTAGACAAGTAGAGAGAGAATTTGATTTAGAGGTGACAGAAAGCAATGTCTAATCTGTAATTACGCGACTGTTGTGGTCAGTTCCCTTCCTGACCATGCTTCTACAGAATAGGCCATTTGTCTCTTTGTAGGCTCATATGGCCAGGGACTCCATTTGTCTCATTCCTTCTGGCAGAGCAAAGCACACAAATCCTTCTTTCCTTGGCTGCTCTGGAATTAATGAGCATTTATTAATTTCCATTTATTGGAAGATAAGATTTTAACTAGTTGGCTTACTAAGTCCTGTTTCCTGTGACACCTGCAGTTTATTTCATTTCTACTTCAATTCTTTCACCCACTTCTGATACATGAATTAATTACATCCTGGAAAAGTGAAACCACAAGATTTTACACTGCTTAGATCACTAGATCCAGACCAGGCACCATCTGGGATACTGTAAACAGCTTTTAATAGACTGGTTCAGCCTCCAGCCAGAGCTGGCCATCCAGGCTCTTCCACAGACCCTCTCAGATGTGGTAGAATGTCACCTGCAGGACATCCTGCCACCAAAGAGGTGCTGAAGAAGATTAAACACTTTAAATAGCCTTCACTTCAGTGAAGCAAGACTGAGGAACTTTAATGACTCGCTGAAGTTCTGGGACAGGAAAAAGGATGACTTCCCCATCTAAGCTCCCCGAAAAAAAGATAAAGAAAAAAAATAAGAAAGAAATCAACCAAGTGAAAACCCTACAGAGAGAGGGGGGGATTTTAATGGAAATGTTCTATTACTTTAGTTGAACAGTTACTTCTTAATTAAATTTCACTGTTAAATCTAATCTGACACTCGGAGGAACCAGTCATGTATAAGTTGTATGACTAGCCACAGACAAAGTTCCCTGCCTGCACTCCAGCATCACTGAATCATAGAAAATAGATTAAAAAGGGACCTCAAGACATCATCTGATCATGCCCCTACCTTAATTTAAGATCAACCTTACCTCAGCTATTACCAACACATTTATTTTTTTCTGCATACCATCCAAAACTGAGACTACTACTTTGCCTCTAGGCAGCAGAGGATAAATTTCCACCAGCTGAGAATCCAGAAGATTGTCTCCCAGCTAGGATCACAAAAAGAAAATTGGAGATGAGAGAAAAAGGATGAATACTCAGTCACCAGCACGCTCTCATAGCACCAAGAGTCTGATCCTTCCAATACAAGACTTTAGTCTTTTCACAGTCCTTCACATTAAGAAATAATCCAGAAAAACAAACTGCCAAAGGCATCTCTGTAAGAACTGCTTCAATTCAAAGATCTCATCTCAAAAGATAGGACTTCATTGCTTCTGACTACACCAACGTTCAAAGAGCAGGGATCCTTGACCGGGAAATTTTACTATCAAAAGAAAGTTCATTTGCCACTCACTTCTGCTAAACAAGCATTATTTATAACTAAGAAAAGGTTTTAAATAGAGAAGCTGGAAAATGTTCCTAAACTGAAAATACCTAAAATCCTGGCAACAAATAATGTTCCAAAGTCTGGTGTATTTCTTTTCTTTTCTTTCTTTTTTTCCATTCTGCTCCCTTATTCTTATGCTTGGCTGAGTAGCATTGTTGAAATGTGCAAGAGCCAACTTTCACAATTTCCTCAAGCAGAAAAAAAAAAAAAAAAAAAAAAAAAAAAGGTTATGGGGTGTAACCATACTGTATTTTGGAGTATTTTATAGAATGTCTTTAGGAACACTGTCCACGGAAGTGTAGAGCAAGCTAAAGGGGCATGAAGCTGACTCCCAATACAATATGAAGAAAGCATGTTTAAGAGATATCCCACTTCACAGATCGAAGGTGCAAAAATAGTATGACATTTGAATGTTTTTTTTTTTAATCATCTCATACACAGTTTAAATATATATATATTTCTGTTTCTCATTAAGTATTTTGTAACTTTTCTATTTCCACTAAATGGAAGTGGAAAGTTTCCACAAATTTCTTATCAAAGTCTATTTTCATCATGCCAAAATGTTCAGGAATTGTTCTGCAACCTGAGTGATTTTTAGTAAAAGCTTTTAAAAGTAATAACAAATTTTAAACCAAGAACTCTGGGAACAATAGAAAATACCAAGCAACTTTCTGACTGATTTGCATACCACTTTTGTCAACAAAATAATTTATTGTAAAACTTACCTTTCTAACTGATACTAATTACTTCTTATATTCACTAAAGGTGACGTATCTTTTGATCCTCTTAAGGCTTAGATTACTATGGGCATATGACTGGTGTTTGTTTAGAACATTTCTGATAAAATGTTTGGAATTTCTTTATTAAAAACAATATTGTATTTTTGAAATGGAAGAAATTGGTGCAAATGCATCAGTTTGGAGAAGGTGCTGCAGGATGGTGAGGACATTTTGTTTAGAATCAGTGACCTGAACTCCTGACATAACCAATTAAGGTGCCCATGAGATGTTCAGGTTCAAATCCTTATATTAAAAGAAAAAAAAAAAATAACCAACAAAAACAACAACAACAAACAGCATGAGCATATAGTCTTCTCTAGGCTGTCTTTTATTATGGGGAACAGGGTCTTCCTTGACTTTTACCAAGAAATGTGACTCATTTTAGGTTCTGCACACAGAAAGAAAAGCACATACACAGACACACATACAAGTATTTCCACTGCAGCTTTACAGGGCATCTAACTCTCATGGGCATTGACTCAGAAGCTTGGCTTAATAACGTAGATGGCTGAAAAGCTCATACATCCTCTGCCTACTGTTGCAACGTATTTTGCCCAGCTTTTGTGTATGAGACACTAACCAATCCTCAGTTCAGTTTCCTTGTTAGCGGAGTCATGAATGCTGTCAGAAGGACTCCTCAGGCACAAACGGAAAAGCTACAAATGTAATAAAATAGTACATTGCATGGATGGGGATAGGGAGTGTTGGAGGCTGTTTGTTACTTAGAACTTACTTTTACTAACCCCAGCTTGAAACAATAGGAACAACTGAAAGACACAAAAGGCAAATAAAATAAGCCGCTCTCTCATTAACAGAAGGAAACAGCCCAGAAAGCTGTCCAGCAGATGCTTTCCAAACCACTTGTAGTCCTGAAGAGATCAAAAAGGAGCATGCAATTTCTCTTTTGGAAATTCCTATCCAGGTGACAGGTGTGTGCATTTGCACAAAGCCAGAAAATAAAAAAATCTTTTTTTTTTTCAGTTAAAATATCAATGATCTAGCAATGATTTGGGAATGGTTAGATTTATTTTCGCTAAAGGAGCCTAATGCATATTTTATCCATCATATCACTCTCCTTTCCAACTAGCAGACAATAAGAGTATATCAGATGAATGATTTCTCTACCTGTGTCTCTAACTTTGAAGCCTGGGCAGATATCTGATCGAAAAAATATGAAGGAAACACTGCTGTAAATGCTAGGCAATCAGAAATCCAAGAGGAATGGGTGGTTTTCGGCTGGAGATATAGCTTCATCAAAAGTGACCATGCAGAGATTTTTCTAGTCGGTGGAAACCTGAAAAACTAGGTTTCCATTCCTGGTCCATACCACCAATTCACCTGTTTCTGGGTAACCTGTCTCCCTGCTTCTTGGCACCTTCCTTGGCTGCTAATGGCAAAACAAGACACCACAAGGACCAGTTCCCTGGCTGTGAAGTGTCTCATTCAGCAGATATCTTCAGAACATCTGGGCATCTATTAACTAATTTTCTGAGCACCACTACAATTCAGTAAATAGCCTTTTCAAGAGTGATCCTAATAAGAAAGTTTGGGTTTTACTCCTGTGAAAGAGAGAAAGAGAGAGAGAGAGAGAGAGAAAGAAGAAAGAGAGAAGAGCATATAGAAGAGAGAGAGGAAAGAGAGAAGAGAGAAAGAGAGAGAGAGAAGATAAGGAGAGATGATGAGCAAGATAGAGAGAGAAAGAGAGGAGAAAGGGAGAGATAAAAGAGAGAAGAAAGGGAGAAATGGAAAGGAGAAAAGAGAGAGAGAAAGAGAGAGAGAAAGAGAGAGTAGAAAGTAGAGAGAGAATGAGAGAGAGAAAAGAGAGAGAGATTAGGGAGAAAGGAAAGAGAAAGGGAGGAGAGAAAGAGAGAGAGAAAAGAGAGAGAGGAAGAGAGGAGAAAGAGAGAGAGAGAAAGAGAGAGAGAAAGATAGAGAGAGAGAGAAAGAGAGGAGAACACAGAGAGAGAGAAACAGAAAGAAAGAAAGAAAGAAAGAAAGAAAGAAAGAAAGAAAAAAGAAAGAAAGAAAGAAAGAAAGAAAAAGAAAAAGAGAAGGAAAAGGAAAGGTCATAAATTTGAGTAAGATTCTTCTGCCTTAAGTGGGTGTCTAAAAGACAGATGAAAAACGCTGAGCCAGTAACCCAAGGCTATCTTTAAAGTCAGGGGAGAGAAATGGGCACCTGCAGAGCACAATGTTTTCCACCTGAAGTTCGGTGGCCAAGATGGGTGAGATGAATCACCTCTGGATATTCCTCTTTATCTGCCTCAGGGTGACCGGAACAGAGTCAGACACCCGATGCCCATCTAGTAGAGGGAAGATGAATACTGTTATTTACTAGTTTGCTTATGATAGGATCATATGAGACAGTGCCAAATGCTTTGTCAGAACCAAGACACAACACAGTCTCCTATTCCTCCCTGCTCCCATTATCCTGTCAAAACTGAAAGTACATTGGTTTGACGGGATTTCTTCTTGACAGATCCATAGTGGTTGTTTTCCATCACCACAGAAGTACTTCCAAGTGCTTATGAATTTCTAATTAATTCATTCTGGTATCTTCCAAAGTTGAGCAACTTCACCTGCCCCTTCCCTGACCATCCTGTCTGCTTCTGTATGAAGACAGGCTGTATCTCTGCCTTCCTGCAGCCACCTGAGGTTTCCCTTCCCTCCCTAAGCTCTCAGAGATGCAATCACGTACAGTGCAGAGATTGCTCTGGCTCTGGGCAATGGGCAGCTATGGGCAGCTGGACTGACCATATCTAATCTGTTGAGCAATTCCTTACCTGGCTCTCTTCTTCCCTTATCCTCCCCTCCACTCCTTTAAGTGAAATTGATTTTTGAAGAAAAGCACTGGCTTTTTATTAATAATAATTATTAATACATCAGAACAATTAATAATTATTATTTCAGTCTTCTGGATTCTCATATTGATGGAGTAATAAGCTTATCCTAACTTCTTATTTTCTTATTTCTTAAATATTCACAGATTCATCTCTAAAAGTTTCCTTTTTTTCTCTTTTCTTTCTTTTCTTTTTTCTTATTTTGTTCACATTTTTTCTTTTTTCTTTTTTTTTTTTTGGGGGGGTGGGGGGCAGAGGGGACCATATAAGTTCCAATTCACTTTTCAATTCTAGCTTTCCCATTTGTATCCTAAAATGTTTGTATAACTCAATTATATCCAATCATGTACCTTTGTTCTCACTTGGAGCATGTCTGGAGACGATCTAATTCCCACACAAACAAGTTTCAAAGGAGAAGAGAATATTTCAGCTACAGACACAAACTGTTTAACGCATCACAGAACTTCTTTCATTGTCTTCAAATTGTCTCACATGATAGCTGGTGCCAGAGATTTGTAGACCTGTAAAAGAATCTAAAAGCAGCATGGCAGATTCTGCACTGTACTTAAAATGGATTTTTGCTCACGAAGTCCACATCCAGATGATTTAATGAAACAGAGGAGTGCAATAATAGATTTATATTACATTGGTATTTCATGATCCTGGCAGTCATTTACTAGGTATAATAGAAAAAGGCAGACAGAAGTTCACTCATTAAATTGTATTTTCTACCGCACAAGATAAAATCAGCTGGCATTCTCCCCATCTTAAAGATTTTGAGCTGAGGCACAGCAATTTCACTTGTCTATCTGTAGTGTCTCTCTTCTGCTGTGAATGTCCTTCTCTGAGTCCACCATGTGGTCCTAGAGAAGTCAGCTGCTAAACCTTGTAACTGAGGACAAGTCTGCTCCTGTCTCCCAGTCTTGAAAATGGGCTAAATAAATTTAAAAAAATATAAATAAATAACATTAACTTCTCCTCCTGATGCCATTTTTGAAATCTCTTAAGTTTTCTTCTGGCTCTCCTCTAGGCACTTTCTGGTTTGATTTGGTGTTGTTCTGCATCCTTTCCCTAAAAGCAGGCACTGCACTCAGGTTGACAGACAAAGGCCCTTGGGCACAGCTTTGGTGTCTCACTTCGCAATGAAACCTGAAGGGGTGCTTCAGACAGCCGGCGTCTCTCCCTGACAGGTAGCCAAATGGGGTGGGTAGCTGCAATGATGGCACAGCACTTCCTTCCAGCCCCAGGTGCCAGGCACTTATCAGATAAGGAAAAGGAACGGGCATGTCTTTTGTGCACACAGAGCCAGCCAGGATTTGTTGTTAGTGATGGACAGGCTATGGAAAACTCAGGACTAGGAGCCCACAAAGCAGAAGCTGTGTTCAACAATTGTCCCCAGGCAACAGATCCCCTTCCTCACCCTTACCCTGGAGACACGGCCACAAGGAGAGCTCATGGCCTGGGACACAACAATCCCACTACCTGACTGAAGTATCCTTCCCGAGCCAGATGGGAGAGTCATTCTCTGCATGCTTCGGTGGCGTGGGGAGCTTGGGCATGTCAGCCTGGTCCCAACAGCACTCGGAGCAGTTCTGACCCCCACCAAGCCCTATAGGAAGTCCTATATGCAAGGATAATAATAATGCAATGACATTAGAAATCTGTCCTTTGCTCAAAGAGGAAATGGGAATCTATTTCACTCTGCCAAGGTCCCCAGGATAAAATAAAATAAAATTAAAATAAAATAAAATAAAATAAAATAAAATAAAATAAAATAAAGCTTCTTATTAAAACTTACTATGATTTTGCTGTGTAATTTATATTTAAAAAGAAGTCCTGGATAGCTGGTGGATTTCTTCTATGATTTAGTTTCCATTTACAATAAAACAGTAATTTGAAGTGCTAACAAATCACAGTGAGAACATTTTACCTCCACTTCTGCAAGACTGGTATGAATTTTAGTGTTTCTTCTAGTGCCTAAATGCTGGTATTTTTATGTTATTGCTGTACCCCAGGATGCTTTCTTCCAGAGTTTATGTTGCAGGACAGCAGGATAATAGCCCATAATCATGTGTTGCTTGGAATAATTGGATACTTCATTGAGTCTGCAGTGATTGACACTGAAAATACATGGGCTTTTTTTCCCCCCAGTTTTGCTTGATGCAGGCTGGAAGCTTCAATCAGAGATGACTTTTAAAAACCCATTCATATTGATAAAGGAGAGTTTGTAAGGATTGAAACAGCAGCCAAGCCTTTTCTCTGAGCGTGAAAGAAAGGTGTAAGAAAGTTCAAGAGCTGGAAACAAAAGCGACGTGAGTTGGATGATGATATGAGGCACAACTTTTTTTTAGCAGCAAGCAGACCATAAGAAGCAACAGATTTTCAGACAATCCAGAGGGAAAGCCTTGTTCTGGAGGAGATGCTTTCCTCCACACAAAGAAGGGGTGTTCAGTGCTGTGGTAATCAAGGGTGATGCTTCAGCCTTGGGTAGCAGAAGCAAGCAACACGAACAGACCCCAGGGCTCTTGGGACACCTGGCACAACCATCTACAGGGGTTGTGGGATGGGAAACAATTATGAGATCTACTGTCCCAAAGAGCAGGAGCCAGAATCAGACTGGTCCTTCTGAAACACATGGAGAGGAAAGCCAAGGAAAGCTCCTGAGACTGTGTCTGTGATGTTGCCAGGCTGTCCTAGCTCTCCAAGCACTGAGCTGCCAGCTAAGCAGCCAGAGGTGTCACACAGAGGCTGGGGCAGCCCCACAGGGACTGGCTGCATGTGGCCCATGAGCTGTTGGAGAAGCAGCAGTACAGATGGGCAGGAGGCATGGGGAACCTGGAGCATATCACAGTTCTCCAAAGATCAGTCTTTCAGAGTGTGATGGACTTGGCCAGAGATCCCATCTGCCATCAGTGAAAATGGAAAATCACCTTCCCTTATATTCCTTTTTTTTCTTTTTTTCCTTTTTCTTTTTTCTTTTTTTTTCTTTTTTTTTTTTCTTTTTTACCCTTGAAAGGCTGATCCAGATCAGATGAAAAATCCACCCACCTAAGTGTCCTGTCACTGATGGTGATAACTGATGGTGGATAACAATGACAGGGGATAGCACTGATGGTGGATAAGGACTGATTAGGGTACTGTACAGATAACCACTAGCAGTACTACTACTAACAACTGCAAGAACAGTGCAAACATGCACTGATGGTTTCCCACTGACCTTCCCAGCCCTCAGTAACCCCTTACTCCTCCTCTGAGGTCTCTACCTCCTAGAGCAAAGATATTACATTAGTGTTGAAAAGTCTTGGGTGTTTTTTTTCTTCCTTTAATTCATCTAATCACTTTCTGAATCAATTTAAACAAAATTGTATGCAAAGAGCTTCATAGCTTCACCTTCTGCTTATAAAGCCACTGCTTTTTGTTTGCTTTGCACCTATGCCAAGATTTTCAGTCCTGTGTTCCCAATCTCACCATTAAGAGAGACACCAAATAACCATTTCCCATTACCCTCTTCATTATTTTTACAGATCTATCTCCTATTTATCACACACCTCTTCTCAGGTGCCTTATCTTCTAGGTTGAAAAGCCCAAGTCCATAGCATAGCCATGGTGACAAACAAGGATTCAATAACCTAAAAACTACCAGCACTTGAAGTCAGTGTCATTTGTGGTCCTGCATCTGGGCTGGGGCAATCCCAAACCCAAACATAGGCTGGGTGAGGAATGGATTGAGAGCAGCCCTGAGGAGAAGGACCTGAGGGTGGTGGTGAATGAGAAGCTCAACATGAGCCAGAAATGTGTGTTTGCAGCCCAGAAGCCAACTGTGTCCTGGGCTGCATCAAAAGTAGCATGGCCAGCAGGGCGAGGGAGGGGATTGTCCCTCTCTGCTCTGCTCTCACGAGACCCCACCTGCAGCCCTGCGCTCAGCTCTGGGGCCCCAGCACCAGAAAGACAGGAGCCTGTTGGAGTGAGTCCAAAGGGCCATGAAGGTGATCAAAGGGCTTGGAGCACTTCTGCTGTGGAGCCAGGCTGAGGGAGTTGGGGTTGTTCAGCCTGGAGAAGAGAAGGCTGCGGGGAGACCTCACAGCGGCCTGCCAGGGCCTAAAGGGGGCTGCAGGAGAGCTGGGGAGGGACTCTTGGTCAGGGGGTGTAGGGATAGGACAAGTGGCAAGGCCTTTAAGCTAACAGAGGGTAGGTTTGGGTTAGAGACAAGGCAGAAATCCTTCCCTCTGAGGGCGGTGAGGCCTGGTGCAGGCTGCCCCCAGGAGGTGTGGGTGCCCCATCCCTGGCAGTGCCCAAGGCCAGGCTGGATGGGGCTGGGGGCAGCCTGGGCTGGGGGTAGGGGGCCCTGGGCTTGGAAGGGAGTTGGAATTAGATGATCTTTAAGGTCCCTTCCTACACTAAACTTTCTATAATTCTATGATTTTATGAATCTATGATGTATCCTGGACTGGGCCGCAGTGCCGTTCAGGACAAAGGCTGAGGATCTTCCTAGACTGTTTGGGGAACCGAATGAAAGATTTCATTCACCACACCCAGCACAGGCGTCCTGGAAAGCTGCAGCTTTGTGTTGTCTCTAGCACGCAGCGGCAAGCTCGAACAGCCTCACAAAGAGAGCTTGTTCGCCCCCTCGCCACCAGCTCTGCAGGTTTCAGGCCATCACCTTTGAACACTTATCAGAGCTGCGATGGACTGTGAACTCCAGGGAAAGCTCACCCCGAGGCAAAAGCACAGCCCCGAGACTGCAAGGCTGCTCATGAGAGTCCCACACGCTCAACCAAACAGGCTGCCTGGAGATAAATAGAGCTTTATGAGGGCAAGACGCTATACACTGGTTTATGGTCCCAGGGAACAGGTTACAAGCTCAGCAACTGTAAAAAATATAAAATTAAAAAAAAAAAATGTAAATCCCTCATCTATCCCCTATCTGACTCAGCAAGGATCTCTCTTACAGCTAGCAGTAAGGTGCTTCCAGCTTCTGTCAGCCCACTGGCACAGGTGCCTTGAACACTGGTTTCGGCTGGATTCTGGTAGCCAAGGTTCCTATCTATAATTAAAAGCAAATTGAAATAAAATGAAAATAAAAATATATAAAATAAAATAAAATAAAATACAATAATAAAATAAAATAAAATAAACAAATATAAATCATTAATAAAATATAAATAAGCAAAAATAAATCAAAAATAAAAGTTACTTACAAAGAAGAGCTTGTCTGGTAGCAAATAGACTAAACTAAAGTTTAGAGGGTCCCTGCAGCTTTTGGTGCTGTCGGACCAGAAGAAGCTGTCCCATCCTGCAACAAGCAGGCATCTCCGTTTCAGGCTGTCTTTCCCACAAGCTCCCAAAGAAGTTTGAGAGGCACGTCAGAGTCCCTGATATAGCCAGATTTCTCCAGCTGCTGTAACTCCACGATGGTCCATCAGAGCTGCCTCAACCGATGCCAGCAAAGGATCTGGCCCACTTATTTACATGCATGACTCCGTGGTGCAGCTGGCAGCTGTGAAAGGGCTCATTTGGAAGGCAGCGTGGCTGGGATCAACATCACTTAAGCGATAATCTGCTAATCAGAGCTTCTTCTGTTGAAGTAATGCTCCCATCTCGTCAGTCCATGCTGGCAGTTTTCTTCTGCAATGCTTGCCAAATTGTTTCAGCTCCTGGCAGTTTCGGAAGGGCTTTCCTTGCTCACCTCCGAACTGGAGTTTGCCCTCAGTTGTGACCGTGCCTTGGATGGCAACATGAAAAAAAAATAATAAAATCTGATTCAAGTGCAGGTATGCTGCCAGAGATGTCCAGTCTGTCACGCACCTGGCAGAGGAAGGAATAGGGATTTTTTATTATTATTTTAAAGAGTAAAAAAAGACCTCATGCATGCGGAGTAAAATATGCAGGCTTGAGAGGCTCACTTATCCCTTAGGGTGGGAATGTGATTGCTCAGTGGTGTGCAGAAATCACTGAAACAAATAAACTGTGATGAGTAGCAGGTAGAGTAACCACATGTGAAATCTTGTGTAAAACCTCAAATTATGTTGCTGTTTTGGAAGGTGGAGCTGATAAATAACAAAAGACCCTCCCTAGGAAGGAAAAAAAAAAAAGATAACAAGCCAGAAGTGGCATCAGTTGCTACTCTGCAGGGAAGATAAAGCCATGGTGAATGACCTGAAAGGCCGATCAGGGGTCAGCATGGTGGGAACCTCACCTGGTAAAGAGATGAGCTCACCAGGATCACCCTGATCCTTTTTGTGCTCACCCACAGCAGAGAGGTGAGAGAGTCAGGAATAGACTGAGCTAGAATAGAATCAGCTAGAGCTGCATTTCCCAGTCCTACCCCCAATGTCCTGCAGACGCTGGCCCTATGAGGATGCAGACCACCATGTCTTCAGCTGATGTTGGTGTCTCCTAAGCTCTGCTACAGAGGGGAGCTGTGATTTGGATTTTAGCAGCCAGGCTGGGACCCCCGTGGATCGCTCAGACATGTTCCAGAGCCCAGACCCTGACCTCCATCCCACCCACGTCCATCTCAGTTCATGGCATTAGCTCAGATCAGGCCTACACCAAGGAGAGCAACAGAAGGAGGGTAAGGCAAGAGTCCAGGACGCTTTGCAGAGCCTATCTGCCCCACCTGCTCATCAGGGTTCACCAAAGGTTGGCATTTCCAGGGCTGCCTAGAAGAAGAGAGACTGGGAGGCAAGCCTCTATGTCCCCTCATCACCATGAAAACACAATTGGAGGCCAAGCCCATTGCTTGGGAAGATCATCCTTTATTTGCATGCCATGAGTCTCTTTCAACAGTAGTGCTCACAAAAGCTTAAAAAGGACTTAATCAAACCTGTTTTATAATGAAAAACAGCAGAGTACAGTTTCATTTCAGCTAAAGGTCGTGGTCTGAAGCCCCTGGCTGTGGTCTGCTACCATTGACTTTGCTAGACTAGCTGGCCTGCTTAAGATGGAAAATGCTTTTGGATTCGACTGTCACCTCTAACACTCCTTTGTCTGCCTTAAACCAAGACCTGAGCCCCAAATGTCTCATCTCCCTCTTCTCCCAAACTATTTTCATCTTTTTAACCTTTATACATATATAAGGGTCTACAACACCTTGTATAGCACAGAGTATTAGAGGAGGTGTACAGTCTATTTAGTCCATCTTTGGGCACCTATCACAAGCAATCCTGTGTGCTTCTACCTAGAGAGCCTTTGCAGAGAAAAGGCTCTAAAAAGCCTTTTGCAGAGAATTGTAAGCTGTTTCTTATTATTATTTATTTTATGATTTCTCCTATATAGAAAAATCTATTTTTGACCAGTGTTAATATTTTTGCTGTTGTTGATATTCCTATCACCTGGAGGAAGGGGAGCAAGGTTTAGAAAGAATCGAAACAAATCAGAAAAGAAAGCTGCTGAAAACCAAAAATATCATCGTAGAAAGTGTGTTAACAGTTTGGACTCTCACCTCCAATTCTTCTTGAGGATTAATTGTTTGTTCACTATATGAGTAAAACGAGAGTATTTTCCTGTCTTGTCACTCATTTGCAGGGCAATCCTGTTCCTTGAGTGCTGGATGCTGATGGAGAATGTCAGGGCAAGGACCAGCAAGCAAACCTCAGCTTAGAAAAACGGGAACTGTTTTTTCAATGTTGAGCATGATTACCATTGACTGATGCTGTGTTCCAAGGAAAGGACAGCGAGGAGGTAAACTGCCATTCCTGGAAGCCTTGATGTTGAGATAGGTTGGCTTTCTGGAAGTTAGGGAAACCCTGTTTTGAAGGCGTCTAGTGGTGACTGAAAGGCTGTGAGTAGCGATAGGAAAGAGCAGGACAGAGAACTACTTAGGTCCAACAGCCTACCCATCCTGACTTTCAGATGGACTCCTTTCTGCTTGACCAAAAAAACCCACATCTCACTTCATCCAACCGCATCATTCACACTGGTGATAATGAGGGACAGATGCGTGCCTGGTTTGGTATGAGAAACAGCTAGATAAAAAAACAGCCCCTTCTTCAATCTAGCAAATTGGATCCGTGTTTGGTCTGGAAGCTACTGACTGAGAATAACATCTCTAAGAGCACTTTCAATGATTTCATCTCTTAGGTGTCGATGTTCTAGAGACGATCTCCACAAACTCATCTCCAACAGCTTCATCTATTCCACCTCTTTTCTCACATCTCTTTTCTGATGATGTGAACACCACTGTCCCCCTACAAGGAGAGTTCAACTGAGCCATGGATTTGGGGGCTGAATGTTCAGTCTCACTTTTCTTTCAGCATGAAGCAATTTTTCGGGTAAGGTGAGCCAAAGAACAAGGAGCTTTGGAGCAGGACGGCTTCGTGCTGATCACAGAAGTGTTTGGTGGCATGGATGTGGACATTGCAGACCCCCCTGTAGTATTCATACCAGCTGTTCACTATGGTTATGGTCACACTGCACAACAGCTAACCTGAGGCACCAAGAACCAACCAGCGGAGGGAGTCATGACTTACCCTCATGACCTTCAGCTGGCTTTTCATTTCGCTTTCAGAGAATTTTTCACCCTGGATTTTGTCCACAAGACCCAGAACAGATGTTTCCTTTAAGAGCCAACAAAGAAGCCATCGCACGCTGCTTTCACAGTCATCTCAGCCAAGAGTTACGGCTTCAGGTGAGTGCAGACAGCATCAGGCCTGAACTGTTGGGCCTCCACTTAAACCATTGTCATCTCTACCCATGTCAAAAGAAAGCGGCAACATCAAAACTCTGCTCTTTATAACACATACAAAAAATATGTCCAGAAATTCACGATGGCTGTTGGTCTGATGCACAAACCCAACGTGTCCAAAGCTGCTTCTTGTATATTTTGGCTTTGACTTTGCAAACAAAACACTGGCAATAACCAAGTGAAAACAGAGCAGAAAAGGCCATCTCACCCTCTGTGACACTCAGTCATTGGACTGGCTTCTTACACAATGCGGGATTTTTGCGGCGTGGCTGCCAACCCTGTCCAGGTCAGACCTTTCCCTCCCGATCAATGCCTCTGGCTGACGTAAGTTGCGATGTTTCATTGAACCTGAGTGACCCGGGAGAGAAAGGACAAGAGGCGTTTTATCCAGGATGGGACCTCATCTCCTGCAGAAGGGAAACATTCACCGAGCTGGGAGGAGGAGATGTTTATTATTAGGCTGTGTAAAAGTTAGCTACAAATATAGAGCCAATTCACAAGAGCAATAATTTCTGGTCAAAACCTTAGCCAGTTTAAACTGATTGCGGATTTTTTGTTTTATATCAGTAGAAGGATCTAAACATTTGGAGAGATTTGTTGTAAGATGTTGAAGGAACTCAGTTCAGCACGTGCCAAGACCCAAGGGTCTCCTTAAAATAGCAGCATTACAAAGGCTTCCTTTAGTGCTGTGTTCCTTCTTGGTTCGTTATACACACGTTCATGGATACAATCTGAAAGAAAAACAAAACAAAACTTAAGATGTCCAAAGCACCTTTGCCTTGACAGGAGAAAAGTAAGCCTGGAACAGATCTGCTGGAGAACGGAGTCCTGTGCCCTCCGGTGGGGAGAGGCCTTCAGAGGCCTCCCTTCACAGCCCAGGCAGGGACCTCCCCTGCTCCCCTGCATTGCCCCAAACAACCGCAGGTCTCCGGGGATGCAGACCACCTCACCTCACCCTCTGGGGTCTGCAAAGAGAGGAGGGATTGTCTTGTGGCCGGGGCTGAGAGCACACACAGTGCTTGGGGATGAAGGGAGTTAACAGCATTTTCCTGGGGCACCTGCTCAAAAATGAGCTGGCTTGGCTGTTTTACGCCTGCCCTTGCATAAATCACAATTTCCAAGGGTGGCAGGGCTTAAGTCTGCAGGGCCTGATCCTCAGCACCCAACAAGCCAGATGGGGACACTTTTATGTGGGGCTACCGCTCAAGGAAAGGCACCTTTAGCCTTGGCTGCAGGGCGTTGAGGCTCCTGCCTCTAAGAAGAGCCATGGCTCTTGTACTTCTCATACTCCAAGAAGGAGCAGGCAGGGAGAAATGCATCAGGCCCTGACCGCTGTGCCTGGCAGGGGGGTGCCTTTGGACCTGTGTGTGTCTGTCCTGTGGTGTGAATTTATTTTACTTGTGGATAAAGGGGATCCAGGAAGCCATCCCTCACAGCGAGACGCAGCCAGAGTCAGGTTTCCCTGCTTGTGCTTCTTTGGCCAAACTTCGAGCTGGGGCAGGAGGGAGGGAACAATTTCCTTCTTGAGGAGCTTCAGCAATCCTGTGGGATCTGCCTTTAATCATTATATGATCTGGGGGAGAAAGCAGCAGCCCAGAAGCACCCCTGGTCCAGCTCTGCAACCTGCACACCAGGGGCTGGATGCAGAGGGGCGACAAGGCCCGGAGGCAGCCATTCCCCAAACCACTTCAGATCCTGGTTTATTTGCGTCGCCTTCTGCTGGTAGCGGCAGGAGGTAGGGGCAATTTAATAGCAGAGGCTTTCCCCTGCTTCTGTCCCCTCTCCCAGAAAAAAATAAAAAAATAAAAAATAAAAAATAGCATGGGAGCTGCAAGGGGGCTCATGAAACTTTCCAGTGGATTTTTTTTTCCTTCCCTCCTTCAGAAAGACTACAGAGCCCTGTGTACACACTTACTCAGCCTGCCCCGTACTCAACACACACACATGCTCGGCTCCCCCCAGTGTTGGGGGCTCTCCCACCCCCGGGTCCCCCTCCATCAACTCAATGGACAGAAGCAAGCCAGACGCCCCCCCCAAGGAAAAAATATACAGCAGAGGTGTAAAAATCTGTATGGGGTCTGCCTCCTCAAAGACCCCCGCCCCCCCCAAACCAGTCCCCCCAGCTTCTTCCTGAGCCCCCCTCCCCAATAACTCTTTTTCTGTGAAAGCTTGACCACCACCCTGCAGCTGAGGGGGGAAATTGGGTGGGGGGTGGGGGCTTCACTGCTTTTAAATCCCTCATCCCAACACCCCACCTTTGCATGTGTGCCCCCCCCCCCCCCCCAAGCCCCCAGCCCCGCATGCAGCCCCCACGGGGAGCCATGCTTCGGGGGGGGGCGAGAAGGAGGGACCGGGGAGGGACGGGGGAGGGACGGGGGTGGGACGGGGTGGGACAGGGTGGGACGGGGGTGGCACGGGGTGGGAGGGATGCAGGGCTGACCCCGTGCTTCCCAGCCCGCTGGT
The DNA here is from genome assembly GCF_009769625.2 of Cygnus olor. NCBI lineage: Eukaryota > Metazoa > Chordata > Aves > Anseriformes > Anatidae > Cygnus > Cygnus olor. The sequence goes on along the minus strand of NC_049170.1, from coordinate 1,768,164 downwards.
CACAGGCTGGATAGGGCCAACCAATGGGGGACAGCCCGGGGGGGGGGCTTTTATACCTGCCTCGCTCCTCCCGCAGCCGCGGAGATCCGCCGGGGCTGGCAGGGAGAGGCAGAGGGCTTGCAAGGAGGAGGAGGAAAAGATTGCATCAAGAGCAGGATTTTTTTTTTTTCCCCTCTCTCTCTCTCTCTCTCTCTTACAGGAAGCCCTACTCTACCTTAGCCTTGGAAAGAGCCCCTTTTCATAAAATTAGCTGAAGGCACCTATTCACAGCCATGGGGCTGTGAAAAAAAAAAAAAAAAAAAAAAGCAACAAACCGACTGTAGAGGGCTTTTTTTTTTTTTTCTGTCTCTCTCTCTCTCTTTTTTCTCTTCGCTCCAAAAAATAAAAGAGAAATGCACACAGCTCCACTCTGCGAAAACTTGATGTTTTTACCGTCTGCTCTCCGACACATCTAGCGAGGGCGGTGGGTTTTGGTGGTGGTTTTTCTTTTCCCTTCTTTAACTCCGTTCGGCTCCTTCTAAATCACAACCGCCCGGCAGAAATCGCTGCTTCTGCAAGGGAAAAAAAAAAATAATAATAATAAAAAAATAAACCCCCACGAGTTGATTTCTAAAGTTGCCCCGGGTGCGCAGAGCCGTGTGTCCGTGCGGGTGCCCGCGTGTAGCATCCCTGCCACGATTTCTGTCCCCTTCCCTCCTCCTTCTCCTCCCACCCCGAAAAAAAAGTGATAAGGGGATGGCTGCAGGAGCCTGCTTTCGGTTCTTAAACAAACCCCCCAACAGCTCGCCTTTGGGGGCAGTGGGGGCCGGAATATATTTAATTTTTCAATATTTTTTTTCCTATTTGGCCAAGGAGTTTTATGAATGAAAGCGCCCGGCTGAGCTGGGAGTAACATCCCAGCCCTGTGAAACTCCGGAGCTGGTGAAATCCAGGGGGAAAGGGGGTGCTGAAGGGGGGAACAGCCCTGTCTCCCCTTCCCAGGTCCTCGGGGGGCTCCGTAGGGGTGGGCGGCTGCAGCCCCCCCATCCCAGCTCCCTCCGAGCACGGGACGAGAACCCGGTGCCCGAGCGGAAAAAAAAGAAAAAAAAAAAAGAGTAAAAAAAAAAAAATCAGCGAAGGTTTCTGAACGTTTTCACGAAGTGAAAAGAGATTTTTTATTATTATTATTATTTTTTTTGCCGCGGGAAAAAAAAAAAATCTAAAATAAACTGCTTAAAGAGGGGGGGATCTTTCAGCCCCGCGCTTTCATGCCGTGCTCAATCGGCTTTTTGAAACTGCAGATCCTTTGAGACAGAGAGGGAGAGAGAAGCGAAAAAATCCCTATTTGTAACTAAAACACCCTGCAACCTGGAAGGCTGGCAGAATAAACCTATTGTGGAGCCGAACCGCACTGGGATATACAAGCAAAAATCCCCCAGAGTACCACTGTTGGCGAAAAGGTAATTGCTAAGTGAAAATATTTCCAAGTTTTCACTTTTTTTAACTTTTGACTTTTCGATTTGTTTGCATGCTGAATAGAGCAGAAGAAAAAAAAAAAAAAGAACTTTTTTTTTTTTTCCCAAACCCCTCTGAAACCTACAAGATAAAATTACTGGATCTAAAAATAAAGCCGTGGTTAAAAGCCTCCCCCACCCTCCCGATCTCCCACCCCTTCCACCCCTCTCTCGCCTTCTCCCTCCCTCCCTCCCTCTCCCTGCCTCTCTCTGTGTGTTTGCGTTTGACAAAGAAATTATTTGAACTTCCCACTGCCTCATAAAAAGGAAACAGAATAGCAGTTTTGACATATGGATGTGATTTTTCTGCTCTGAGACAGATGCACACGGAAAACAAACAGCACCAGGGGCTGCAGCTCTGAGTTGCTCCGCTTCACATGGGCTCCTCCGCTGCGTTCAGGGAGCTGCCCAGATCTCCAGCCATGAGAAAGCGAAGCAAAGGACCGGGCTTTCTTGTCATGTGCCTTTCTGGCTAAAACTGTGGAAACAAACAAACAATCAAACAAACACAAATTCTGGAGGGGGGGGGCGGGAGGGAAGGAGAAGGAGAAATCATCCGCAACCGGAGCGCTGGAAGACCTCTCGTCCTCCTACTTCCCCGAGCGAGCTTGGATGCTGGAAGGAGCCTCTTGGATATGGGATCATATCTGGTTTATCACAGCCTGGGTTTGATCCTCTGCTGCTCTGTGCTGAGTTCAGTCTACGCTCTGGTGAGTCCCTCGATCTTTTCCCTTCGCGTTCCGGACGAGCCTTTTGCTGCAGCAGGGCTTCAGGGCTTCAGAAGGGCTTCAGGGCTTCAGAAGGGATTCAGGGCTTCAGAAGGGATTCAGAAGGCAGAGCCCCAGCTCTTGGGGCCGGTGGCTCCTTGCGCTGGCAGACCGCGCGCAGCTGGGCTCAGTGGCTGCACCAGATGGAATTAAAATGTCTGTGCTTCCCGAGGAGTTTGAATCACTTTTAAACCCCTCCGGACAGCAACGCGTGCAGTTTGACAGGGCTCTGGGGAAAGCATTTGCAGGGATAATTCAAAAGACACCTCCCAGGAAAGGGCAATTTTTCTTTTCCACCCCCCCCCCCCCCCCCAAAAAAAAATATTAATTTTAATTTGATTTTCTTAATCTGCAGATCTGCTTAATCTCAGCAAAACAGTGCCTTCCTCTCCAGGATTACTCCTGGAGAGGACCTCAGAGCACGGGGACTGCAGACAGTTTACACTCAGGAGCACGAAAGTAGTATTAACCCTTTGCTACCTGGCTCTGCTTTCACCTGTTCCTGCACACGCAGAGGCAGAAAACCTTGACAGAGAGAGACAGAGGTGGCCAGCAGGGCTGTGGGCTGCCCAAACCGCCTTGATGGGGAACGAGCTAAGGTCTGCAGACGCCCTTTGCAGCCCCGGGTGGTCACCAGCGTCCTTCTGCAGAAGCGAAGGCAGATGTCACCCAGAATGAGCCACCAGATATTAACTCTTTGCTGGGCGTGCAGCTTTGACGTGAGTTTTGCTTGCTTTCTGCATCCCTGGCATCACCACCACTGCCGCCGTCCCTCAGTGCCTTCTGGTGCAGCAAGTGGCACGGTCACCACCTAAAGTGGTGTCTGCTTCCCCCAGGGGATGGAGATGTGCTGGGAAAGGAGTCGGCTGCCCCCGACCCCTGCTCCATCCAGGTCCCCTCTGCCCCTCCAGGGACTGTCACACTGGGCCCGTTCTCCTGGGTTTGCTAAGAACTACCTGGGACCTTGTGCAGGGCTGGCAGGGAGGGATTTCCCCCACGTTTCCAGCATCATGCTGAATGAAAACACCTCACCAGTAAGTGAAAAGAAAGAGCCCCTCAGAAACAACCACTGTTGCAGTCCATCTCTGTCCTGGTCTACCTCTAAGCATAAATAAACCTTTCAAAGAGCAGAGAAAACTGGGGGATGCTGGGGGGAAGAAACTGTGGGTTCACTGAATTTCTAGTGAGAGTTGAGGTTTATCCCATGTTCTTAGCATCCCCTGCCCACAGCCTCCAGGGCTGCATTCTAACAGGCTCTGTAGGTCCTGTAGCACCTGCTGCCCCCACCCCACAGCTCTCCTGCACCAAACTCCTGTTAGCGTCCTTGTCTCTGTTGGTACCGGTTCTTGAAACAGCCAGATTGGAGCTGGGAAAACTTCAGTATCCAGAAAAGACAGGCAAGCTTTCACAGCCCGCCACCAGTCCCATTCCCGCTTTGGTCCCTCTCCCAGTACATCCCAGTACCTCCAGAAGGTGCAGAGGACCAGAGAACCGCGTCTCATCTGTCTCCTATCTCCAGTGTGTGCTTTATTTTTCACACCCCATCAGAACAGACCTGTTCAGATCCCATGCTCTGTGCTTTGCTCATGGATGGAGCTGCTGAGCACACCCTGTGCCCCAGCTCGGGGGGAGCCGGACCTGGGCATCAATCGGGAACAGCTCCACTAGAAACCCCATTAGGTTTAATTAGGCCCAGGCTGACGTGCACCTTTCAGACACTTCCCTTGCTTTGCAAACCTGCCGCCAACAGACAAAAAAGTTTCTCAAATGTTTGAAAAGTTGCCCTGGAAATCCAGGGGCTACCGAGATATCCTGCATCCCTTCCAGCACCCACTTAGGCAGAGCAAGGCAGCCAGACCCATGTCATCCCACGGCACAACTGCTTGCGAGGCAGGGAACAACTTGCAGGGTGCCTAGAGCTTCATTTTTTTAATTTCTTTCCCAAACTAACTTGCTTTTTAAATGAACTTTAAAAACACTCTATGGTATCGAGTGCGTGTTTCAGCACAGTGACGTCTCAGTTGTTGCGCTGGAAGAAGGGCTGTGTATATGCTTGATGTTTGCCTGGCAGGTCTGTGTGTTTTATGTGCTGCCACCAATAAAAGCCACCTAACGCACCTCTTGTACAAGCAACAAGTGAAAAATCAGTGAGGATAGCTGCAGAAGGAGAGGGATGCAAGGACTTAATTTAGAGACAGGCTCTGTGGCAGCTTTGGGCTGGGCTAAAAGCAGTACCAGGTCTTTGCTCCCATGGCAGAGCCAAGCAAAGTCCCGCTTGAGTCAGGAGGATTCCCACAGACGGAGGTAGAAACCACGCGGAGCTCCAGGGCACAGCTCAGCTGCCCGAGGCTGGAGGACCCGAGGCAGGAGAGCTGTGGCCCCGACTGCTGGGCTGCTCGCTGCTCGGTCGCTTCACGTCCCCATGTTGGCAAAGCCCAAATGGGTCCCCATACCTCCTAAATCTGAAGCTGTCACTCCCGCTGCTCCTTTTGTCAGCAGGCGAGGATGACAAGAAAAGCACTGTTTGTGGCAGGAGCACTGGAGCAGGGGTAGGGAATGGTTTCTTTCATCGTCCGTGCCGGTACATCACGGGGCAGGAGGCCGGCAGCTGAATCCCTGCCCGGCAGTGTACAGGCTGCATGTCCCTGCATTAACTCTAAGGCACAGGGGGGAAATCAGCACACGTTAAAGTGCTGCGGGAGTGGGTCCTCTCTGGGTTAGATGTGTCCCTCTCACCCACCTTTAGCTCTGTGATCTCCCTTTTGGGGAGAACCACTGACTGTGTACCAGTCGTGGTTCTCTGTGAGCCTGCAGCCACACCAAAGCCATAGCAAGACCAGTGTCTAGTCCTGGGCTTTAATGGGGCAGCTGAGAGGTTCAGGGCAGCCGAGGGCTTCAGATGGCTGCCTTGGACCTCTGCTCTCCTCCAGATCCCCTGAAAATCTGGGGAAGTCTCCCTGCCTTTCCCTGGGAATATTCCCAATCGACACCTGCTTAAACAGCAACGGGGATTAGTTTATCAACGGAGTGCTTTGCGCCTCAAACCTGCGTGCTGAGAAAGGAAATTTGGGTTAATTCTTCTATTTTGTCGAAGGGCCAGGGAAGACAGATTAACCCAAGCCAGACAGCCCTGCAGATACGGGCTTGAAAAGATGAGGTGTGCAAAAGGAGCTTTAAAAGTGTGTCCGACATCAGCGGGGCGCGGGAGGAGTTAAGATGTGGGCACCGTGTTTTTATCAGAAAAGCACTGCCAGAGCTGCTTGCAGGAAAGCCTCCCCACGTCCCACCTCCCAGCCCGTACCCTCATGGTTCGCTCTGCTGATCTGTTCAGTTTTCACTTGGTTTCGTCCTGTGCCAGTCTAAGCCGGGTTATCATTGGCGGAGATGTTCTGCAGAATAATTAAAAATAATAATAATAAAGCCACTGTCCTGCCCAGATCCCGCCTGGGCAACAGCCTGAGCCAGCTGCAGAGATCTGTACGACCAGAGATAGTGGGTGCAGGTGGGGTGTGGAGTTGGGGCAGGAGGCAAGAAGCCTTGCCTTTCCGTGGTGCTGGGAGTGGGGCTGGGGGTGCTGAGCCTTCAGGGGCTGCGCTTGGCCAGCAGGATGGGCTCCAGCCCATCTGACCGCTGCAGTCAGCGGTTCCCCAGTCCTGGCCCCTCCATCTGGGCAAAGCTGAAGCTTCCCTCTGGTTTTGCAGAGAAGCTGGAGTGCTCCCCTGGAAATTCAGGGGTTGTCAGACAGGGATGGGGAACCCTTTCTTGCAGGCATCACCCAAAATGGGGACAAGCTCAGCCAGGTCATCTTCAGGAGGGTCCCAGCCCCAAGTCTCAAGGAAGCTGTGTGGCATTAATCTCCAGCAGGAGGGTCTGGTGTAAAGGAGAAAAACTCTCCTGGTTCGCACTGGTGGCACTCCTGTCACCAAGCAGCCGAGAACCCAGTGCTCAGGGGCAAAGCCGCTGGATTAAGGAGGTCCTGATCGATGTTTGATTTATTCCTTGTTGTTCCTCTGATCAGAACCACCTCGCAATGGATCTGGAAAAGGGAAGGATTTGAAGTGGAATAGTTCATAGCTGGAAGGGAAAGATAATCTTGTTCTGCCTCAGAATGCAGCCAATAATAAAAAGAATAATAATAATAAAATAATCCTATATAGGGATCCTGCAAATCCCAACTAGCTGTCTAACTTCATTAAATAAAAGCAGCCTCCGAGTGCAAGGAAACAATGTCTGAAATGTTCTTTTCTCCACACATGCTTGGGAGCATGCCCATCCCTGCCCTGCGTATTTATGAAAGATACACATTTTGTTATTGTACTTTAGGATTAGCAGATATCCCTGGATTATAAAAGACTTGACTGCAAAATATAAAGCAAACAAGCCTCTGCGTTGGGGTAATGCAGGGGCTGTGATTTCATCCCATGCAAGCCAAAACTGTTCAGCTGCCCAGTGGTGAGTCCGACCTGAGCAGGCTGGGCTTGGTGTGCGCGACTGCTGCTTGGAAAGCAACAGGGCAAGTACGTGCACAGAGGGTCAAGGCTGGAGGAAATGAAACCCTAGGTGCGCCTTTTAGGTCCAGGCAGTTGTTGTTTGGTTTCTGACCTCCTCGAAATAGCCCCGAAGCGGTGCTTAGGGATCAGAAGGATTATCCCAGCGAGGGCGGTGCGTCTGCAGTCCCAGCCAGAGGTACCCTGCTCCAGACAGCCCCGGCAGGGACAGCTGCTGCCCCCGCCACCACCAAGCAGTCCTTGTGCACCCACGTCCCTGGGCAAAATGATGCTGAGATCGCTGCCCCGACAGCACGAGCCATCCCATAGCTCTGCATCCATCAGCTCCTTTCTTGGCTGCACCGATGTGGGACTTGGCCTGGGTGCAAGGTGCAGGCTGAAGGCTTTCCCTCCATGGGGATGTGCTTGGGAACGTGCTGCTCAGCCCCCCGAGGAAAGGCAGCTGAAATCAGTCCCTGCTTTGCAGTTATTTGGGGCACAGACACGCACTCGTCATGCTTTGGTTTCTCAGGAGTCAGACTAAAAGCGAAAAAAAAAATATCTAACTCGTATCCTGGCCAAAAATAAAAGTCGGGATCCTCCCCACTGGCCCATGAGCAGAGAATAGAAAGCAAAGGGTTTTCTGCTTGGAAAGAGGCTAAAGTCGTGATTTTTTTTTTTTTAATAGATTTTTAGGGTAAACTGACCAGTGAGTGGAATTGACCACGCTGAATGCCCTAAATCCCAGCTATAGGTTGCCAGCTTCCAACAGCATGGGGTGAGGTGGTAAAGCCCCTCTAGTGACATTGAAAGATAGAAGAGGTGACATCCTGCTCCCCGAGCCGGTGGCAGAGCTCGCGCTGGCTTCTGGCCCCAGCTGATCCCTGCAGTGGCTGCATTTGCCTCATGCCTAACAAAGAGGTGGAGGGAAGAGCAGATCCAGATCCTTCCCAGAAAGTGCTCTGCGTCATCCTCATCCTCATCCCACACCACTGCAAGAGGGCGATGAAGCCCAGCACATATTTGTGTGTCCACCAGCCTGCCCTGCTCTCTGGCCTTTTGGGCTCTCATCCCTCCCATCCCCTTTGCCCCTAGCTGAAACGAAGACCTCAACAGGATCAGCCTGTATTAAAGATAAGGTACTTTGCCCCAACACGTTCCTCTGTCTCCCTCTGTACCCACGTGGGTGTTTTAACATCATGTGAATCTCTCACCCGATAACACCCTAAGCTTCGGCTGGTCTTGCAAGAACCAGTGCCATCAAGGTGATCTTTGTGCTGCACCTTCCACAGGGCTGTCCCAGAAGTGAAAAAATCACTCCTGGAGCTGAAATACAGCCAGCAGAATACCTGCCTGGGTCTGATCCTGAGCTCTCTTGTCATGTGTCATGGGAAAAAAACACCCAAATTCATTCATGCTGTGCCTGGCTTGACATTAACACTGATATTTCCAATGGGGCCAGGCTGACCCTTGCCAGTGGGTAGAGGTGCTCTGTGTTTTAGGGTTCTCTTTTCCATACAGAGACCCAGCTTGGCTTGACTTCCAGAAACTTAATATTCAAGAATGGAAAATTTTGGATGGATGGCACCCTCTTATCAGGCCGTACTTTGATCCTTCCATTACATAAATCCCCCTGACAGCACTCAGGCGGTGGTTCAGTTGTTGAAATCTTCTGTAAGGCTGGCCTGTCTTTCTGCCCACACATATTTCCCTTTATCCAGCAAGGCAGAAAGCAGACTTCTCTGCCCCTTTTTCCTCTCACCCCTCCAGAGTCCCTGGCTCAAGGCATTTCAGCAAGGCAGGGACTGTGCTATCGCTGGGCGAGAGCTAAATATTTCAAGTATTGTAGCTGGAGTCGGGTGAAGTCAAGGGAAGGAATTCATTTCTCCGCTCCTGCTGGGGCAGCCCTATATTTCTGAGGACAGGCAGGCTGGAGGAGACCCGGGGGACAGGGAGCAGGGAGGTGTTTGCCTGCTGCTGTGACACACACCAAGTAACCCAATAAATCTGCTTGGAAAGGTGCGGTCCCACCTACCAGCAACTCTACCTCCTTCTCCATGAGATGGTTGAACTGAGCTGGCACGAAAATTAAACCAGGATGGAAGAAAAAAAAGGAAATAAATGTAGGAGGTTTGTTGCTGGGTCAGTGAATGGTGTCTGCACAGCAAAGGTTTGGATGAGCTCCTGGTACATGCGAGGGAGAGGTCAGGGCACACAGGTGGGGAGCAGAAGGGAGAAGGGGGAGTAGAGGAGAGCAGCGATGTGAGCAGCTTCACCCTGACACCACGTGTGTAACCATCCTGCTCTGGTGCAGAGCACCTTGCATCCTCCATCTGGCAGACCCGCAGTCCATCCCAGGGCTGCCACGAGCCCTGTTGTACCTGCTGCTCCTCGGCAATTCATGCACACCCAGCGAGGTGAGCCACGCTCAGCATAGGCTCCATCCCACCTCTGTCCCCTACCAGACCATTGAATCACGAGCACAGTTCTGGGCAGAGTTTTCACCTGAGCAGATGAGCTCTCCTCCAGGTAATGGTCCCAAGTGATGGCTCAGGGTAGCACAGGTCAGGGGGGCCAGAAGTGACAACATTCTCTTTTTTTGGGAAAAATGATTTTAGGCTCGGAGACATGAGGTGTGTTGTGCTGCTCAGTTTCGCGGGCAGAGGAGGTAGCCTGGAGCAGCACGGCCGCCCTGCCCTAGCCCACCTCCCTGACCCAGCCGACGTGCAGAACAAATGAGCCTTCAAAGTCCACAGCAGTTTGGTCTCTTTGAGGCTTTCCACCGTAACGACCTCGAGTATTAGCCGTCCATCAGATAAGGGCAGCTCATTGAGGGGAGACCTGGCCTCCTGAAGAACCCCCCAGTAGATCGATGTCTGGGTATAGGAGTTGCTGTCTCAGCACCTAGGGCAGGCTGGTTATCTCGCTTCTCACATGGCTGCCCTGCTGTTAATCAGGGTTCCTCGATGTTATCTTTACTTCAGCCTCCCTTCCCCTCTCTCCAGGCACTTCAGCGTATTCATTTGCTTGGTCTTGTCACATGGAGAGCAAGAAGCAGCCTCAGTCGTGTCTGTATCGGCAGTTTGAAAGTCACTGGGTGTCCTGAGAAAACCTTCACTGAACTTTGGCTTGGGACCTACATGTTGTTGTCTTTTTTTCCTTTGTTTTTATTTATTTATTTATTTATTTTCCTTTTCTGTATTTTTTAACAGAAAAGTGAATGGTTTGCAAAACTTAGCTTATGTTTGCCAAGGGCTAAGGTACAAAGGAGATGGCAGGGAGCTAGCATCTCTTGGACTTGTAGTGGAATACAAATGATCAATTAACTGAGGTCCAGTGGGGTCTTTGGGGACGCTGTTTAGGACCATTAGTAAATCATTTCATCCTCATCTCATTACCTTCTTCATTCGCCTGCTTTATACACCTTGGACACTCAAGGAAGCGCAGCACTCTGGGGCCCATCCTGCATGCTAAGCCAAGGAACGGTGGCAGTAGCAGAGGTTCAGGGGGACATTTCCTAATTCAGGTTAGGAAGAAGGTTTTCAGAAGCCGGGGACAACTTCGCCTTGCTCTGCCCAGGAATTCTGGGACCGATGAACCTGGGAGCATGGTTTGAACCCGTCTTTGTTCACCTTCTCCTATTCCATGCTTTTCCCCTTCCACATCTCCCCACCGTGACTGCACGCTGCTCTGTCATTTCTGTTGCTGTCTTTGACCTCTTAAGAGGCAATGGAGGAAAGAAAACCAATTGTTTGACCAACCTAGCAGGCACACAGGACTGCTGATCCTGTGGATCAAAACACTTTAGGAAATGCCCGACCTCCTCCAGGAACAAATCACCAGTAGGCTTTTTGGTTTTCCAAAGGTGCAAATTGAATTTCAAAATTCAGTGGGCTGATTTCCAGGAACTTTGCGTGCTATTTCCATCTACCCCAATTTTATTGTCTAAACCTCTGCCGTATTTCAATGTTACCTTGACTTTCTTCTTGAATGCTGCATCCCAAACCACTTCTCCTCTCAGACACCGAGCGGTTGGAGTTAAAATAGCTTTGAGACAATGGCTATGGCGAGTGTTTGCAAGGAAATGACCTGTTTCTCCTGGCCGCACTCAACGAGTAAGATCAATAAAGCAACATTATGCAGCGTATCCATTTCATGGTTTGCAATCTCCCTCAGCTCAGTAAAATACAGGAAATTTCTTTTTAAAATGAAAGTGGGAGAGAGCTTGTAAGAGGCTGAACTGCTAAGAGGTGACCAATGCATACAACTTCAAAACCTTGTGTTGTTGGCTTGTCAAGAGCCATCAGCTTATGAGGGCTTTGTGCCTTTCAGAGTTTGCATCTCCAAGGCTTTCTCTGAGCCTGTGCTTTCTTCCAGTGCTCTTGAGGTTATGCTAAATGAATTGTTTGCTCAGAAATGACCTCTTCAGTAAGGAGATGAGACCAGGAGTTGCGACTTAGCTCTCCCATTTAATCTCTGTATGCTTTCAGGTATTTCTTGTTCTGTATATGCAGTAAAAGGACAGAGGATTTGTGGGGAGTGAAGTTAGAGCCTGTGCATTTGGAAATATGGTTTATTGTTATTGTTCTTCCCAGAGAAAAATAGAGAGAGATGGTTCTGTAAGCAAGAGGTAGAAAAGATTTCCCAGTCTAAATACCCATGCTCACTAAAACATAGCCTGTAGGTATTCAGAGGGTCTGATGCACTATATCTAATGCAGACATGGCTTGTTTTCACTTGTGCTAAATTATCAGGGCTGTGGGTGATGCAGAAGCATTTACCCAAGCTAGCCACTGGATGGAACAAAGCAGGATGCGGTTGGTTTCCTTTGCCTGGCTTTAGATGTCAGCGATGTGTACTCATACATCGCCGAGACACCCCACATCCTCAAGGACCCACTCAGCCACACAGCATCCCGCCTCAGAGCATCTGTGACTGCACCCCAAAGATGCTGGGTGGGCCACGAGGTCTCATTTCCTCAGCTGGTGGAGACGTGGGATCTGGTGCAAAACTGTTATGTGTGCACATACATGCGAGTGGGTGTGGGGGTGCAACTGCATGGCTCTGACTCACGCTGCAGCTTTGTTAAGCAGTCTTGGAGTATGCCATCATATGATCCCACTGCAGAGCACCAGCTTCATCCCTAATTCATTTCCCACCATGCCTGGTGTTTCTCTGTCAGCCTTTCACCACCACAATGAAGTGTGTTTGTTGTTTTTTGCTTCATTCCTGGGATCAGATTTTCTCTGCGATTTGCCTTAACCTCATCACAGAAACCACAAAGCTCAAGGGGCCAGAGCCTTCTGCTGGCATAAATCAGTGGTGTTCCCGTAGAGTGCCGAAGGACCAAGACAGTCTCATCTGATGCCAATCAGTGTCACTGCAGGGAAATAAGAAGGGAGCCAGAGGGTGAATCGGAGGAGCCCAGCCAGCACATGCTGGTACCGGCCTCCTGACCCTGGGTTGCCTCTGGATGGGAAGGGACAGGATCCTGCAAGCCGAGAGATCTGCGTCGGATGACAAGCCCCCACTTTCCACATGCTTCTCCAAACCATGCTAAGCCATGCTTCAGTAGCTTCTTTTGTGGCTCACTGCCTTGTGCAATGAATGCATTTTTGAAAGCATTTAAACATGAGCAATTTGGGGGATATCTCGAAGGGAGGGAGCGTCATTTTTGTTTCTGGCTATGGTGGCGGTAGAGAAGGATGATAGGCATGCTGGCAGGCTGGATTTATTTCAAACAACAGGATGGGGCTGAATTCAGTGGTTGATTTGGGTCATTTCTTAAAAGATGCCAAATCGTGATGTCTGAATCTAGGAGATTTGAGTAAATTTGTCATCAGTGTTTCAAGCAGACTGTACAATAGATGATTGCTTTTTCTTCTCTCCTAACTCACTTTTAATACTGATTTTGTCCTAGCATTCCTTAGTGTCATTGACAGCCTCAGTGCGGTCAACAAATTGAACTTAAGGTGCCTTTTGTGTGTATTTTGTAGGGCTGTAAATGGGAAATTAGGCCATTCAAAGTCACAGCTAATGTGCACTCCTAATTTACTCTGTCATCAGCAAAAGATGACTCAGGTTTCTGCAGGAGCAGGGGGAGGGGAGAGTGCTTCAGCTGGTGAAAATGGAACAGCATCAATCCTCGCTTTTCCCCCAGGTGAGGATCCGGCCCTGGTTCTGTGCCAATAAGTCTGCACGCAAAGAGGATCTCCATAGGGGTTGATGCAGGCATGTGCTGGGCTGACCTGACTCAGCACTTCCCGGGGTGATAAGGACTCTCAGTTACCCAGATAAGCACAATGATGGCTGAGCCAAGGGGTCAACTGACTGCCAGCCCACGAACAGCGCTGGGTGGAGGAGAAGTGTGAGGTGAAGCAGGAGCAGACAGCCCAGCCCTCACACCCTGCCCAGGTGTATCCCTGCATCCTTTTGTTCAGCAGTTTTCCTGTTTCTGCTGACATGGAGGTGAATCAACACCCCTCCTGTGATTGCAATGCAGCCAAATTTGCATGATAGCACATCAGTGGAGTTGCTGGGTGAGAGCCCATAGGGTGTGCACAGAGACCTAGCAAACTTGGGCATCCAACTCCTTTCCCAAACTAGTTCCTAGTTCCTATATACTCTGCTGGCAGTACCAGCCTTGTTATCAACACTACTGGTCCACCAAATGAACCCAGTACACCTTGTCTCATTGTTGTGACAGTAGCCTTTGCTTCTATTCTGGGTTTCCTTGCTCAGCACTTTCCCCTTTGCCATTTGGCAACACTGTTGTTCCTTACCCTACTGCTGGCCCTAAGCCCCCAGCTGCCAAAATGGACATCTAAAATCAAATGGCAGAATAACTACATTGGGAAGTACTTCTTTAGGGTTCAGAGTTAACACCTTGTAGAGAACAGACAAGGCAAAGACATAGTTTGTGCCTCCAAAGGTATCAGGTCAGGAAGCCCATGTTTCCCAAGAAGTCCTCAGGACAATGCAAAGCAGGAGTAATTGGGAAGAGAGGGTTATCTGATCCACTAAAACCCCAGCATTAGCATCTCTTCTTCCAACCATGGTGCTGCAGTGCTGGGAAGACGCTGCAGGGTTGGCAGCCACTGGAACAGGTCCCACACCTCCTGCAAATCAGCTGGAAACCAATGGTGCCCAAGGAGGCAACACTGACAACCCTGGATACAAGAAGGATATTTTTAGTGGAGACAGGACATGAGATAACAGGAGATATGACCACTTTGCAGGAAGGTCCGGGGCTTTTGCTAAAAGCCTTGGGTTGATATTTGAACCCTGGAGCAGGGCAGCAGGCAGTGATATGTCCTGTGCCAGGGGCTGGCAATGCATTTGATAGGGCAAGAGGCTCTTTCTGAACCAGCCAAGGGAGAGGAGGCAGTGAGGATCAAGGCTACTCCTCCAGCCCAGGGAAAAGGCCAGACAAGAGGGGATAGACAAGACTTTGGCACTTTTCAGAGAAATTCCCAGCTGATGGGGCTTTGCCTTCACTAGTAAGCAAAAATAGGCAGGCCAGGGCTAAGTGCTGCCCTTCAGTCATCCATGCTGTTTCACTGCCAGCATGCTCCCTGGCATATATATATATATATATACAAATGTAATATATATATTACATTTTATATATATATATATATATATATATATTACATATTTCAGGTGTGCCATGGTCTGTAAGAGGTGCTTTGGATGAGATCACGCTGCTTTGGGAAAATTATATAGTAGCCATATGGATATGAACATAATCAAAGGGGACAGAGAACAGGACCCAGTGGGTTTATTTCCTCATGCAGGATTAGCTGATGAGTGTGGCCCCACGGGCAGGCGTCCCACGCTGCAGCAGGTCCCAATCCATGGGTGCACAGCTCACTCCCTGCTACAGCCACATCTGAGGCATTCACAACCCTGAAACGGGCTTTGTTGGGACTGCAGCTGCCAGCTCCTGGAGCACGGGGATACCTTTATCCCTGCAGGAAAATGCACAGACACCCCTTGCAATGTCCTCCAGGGTTTATTTGGCCTCAGGTCCACTTGCAGTGGGTTGCAGCCTGCGATTCTCGCTCTGGGGACCAGTCCTCCTACCACCAAAGCTTTTCTCCCCACTGTTCTCCCCCCACACCTCCAAGACCATGGCTGCCCCTGGCTCCAGGTGAGCACCACCTCGAGCCCTCCAGCATCCCTCCTCTGGGCTCCCTCCCTGTCCCAGCCGAAGGGGAGAGCAGAAGGAAGGGAGGATGCCGGAGCTGACCGGCTGGAGCGAGGAGGACGTCATGCCCCAGAGCAGCCTGCACCGCACTGAGGGCTTAATGTGCCGTAATCACAGAGCTGGCCTTGTTGTAACTGCACCCCGGCTCGCACGGCTCCCGGCGCCGCTGGCAGCTCCCGCGCTCCCTGCCCGCAGTTGCCACGGGGTGGGATTTTTTTGGAACTGATCCCCCCGTCCCTGAGCAAAGGGAGAGGGGTCTGCAGGGAGGAGGAGAGAGCGTGAGGAGCGGGGTGGTGTTCTGCCTCGGCCACAGACGGTGCTGGCCCTATCGGGTGGTGAATCGGGACATTAATCAGTATTATGGGGATTGGGACGGGGTCAGATACCTGTGGTTTGAGGCGTGCTGGCAAGGCTCAGCATCGCCGGAGTCATAATACCACACACTGCTCATGAAAGAGCAGTGCTGCGACGTTCCAGGAGGCATGGTGCCGGGAGGGACGGGGATGGGCAAGGGCTGATGGGGGCGGGAGGGGAAAGGTGAAGGGAAGAGGGAAAAAAAATAGGAAGAAAAAGAAAGAGACAGAGAAAGAAAATGAAAGAAGGTGAGAGAGAGAGAGAGAGAGAGAAAGAGAGAGAAAGAGAGAGAGAGAGAGAGAGAAAGAAAGAAAGTAAGAAAGAGAAAGAAAGAGAAAGAAGAGAAAGAAACAGAAAGAAAGAAAGAAAGAAAGAAAGAAAGAAAGAAAGAAAAAAAAAAGAAAGAAAAAAAGAAATAAAGAAAGAAAGAAAGAAGAGAAAGAGAGAAAGAGAGAAAGAAAGAAAAAGAAAGAAAGAAAGAAAGAAAGACCCTCTCCGTGGGTTTTGTGGTCCCTTTGCCTGCATGTGTGCAAGCAGAGAGGGCTGCCTGCTTTATAACCTGCCTGTCAATCCTTTGCCTTTCCTTTTTCCACCCTCTGTGCACGAAGCTTGCTGCACATCCCTTCCCACAAGCGCTGGCAAGAAATTAGGGTATGAGAGCCTGCAAAGTGGAAGGCAGGGAAAGCAGGGCCCTACGGCTGGGCAGGGAGCTTGGGAGATAAATCTATGAGATTCCTGTTCCTGGGAAGGTGAGGGCAGAGAAGACAAGGCCCCTTCATTGTTCCCGTGAGCGAGGCTGCTTTGCTTCCCCAGGAGGGGGCTGTGTGAAAGGGGTTCCCTGCTGCCTCTGCCTTTCAGGTGCTATAAAGTCCTCAGGGAGCTGTCAGGGGTTAAGGTTTGGGTCCTTTGCAGAGCTTTCCATGCTGGTTTCTCCCCGTGCATGACAGGACACCGCAGGTGAGCTCACAGGATGGGAGAAGATCTTTTGCTATGGAAGTCGTGCAATGATGGGGGACCAGCCAAAGTGTGACTGCATCTGGGGACTGCCCTCAGAGAAGCATGCTGTGGTTCCCTGCTGCAGAGTTCCCACCCTCCCACCCCTGATAACGCAAAAGAGGAGAGCCCCTGTAGGAGGTTTGGCCCAGACATCTCCAGCTCAGGCCATCCCAGGGTGGGAAATGGGCCAGAACACCATGCTGCAAACGCACAGGGGTGGGGAAGTAGAGAGTGTAAGGAGAGAGGGGTCTGTGCTTGCGACCACCACCTAAGCATGCTCTGAGGCATTTGTGAGGATGTTTTGGCTATGCAAAGGTGTGTTTGTCTCTCTGCTGTCTGGAGAGAGGCAAGAGTCCCTACTGCAAGCATGGGGCAACTGAGCATGCTGCAGCCAGGCTTGACTGGAATTAAGATGAGATGGATCTCAACTATTGGAGGCCAATTCTCCATCTCCAAGGGAGGGAAGGAGTCCAAATTTCCTCTGTAGGAGGCAAAGATCCAGCAAGAAGAGAGGTGCTCCACCCCACACCTGAAGGGGAGCAGATAAGTCACCATGACATGGCTGATTCCTGTCCTACTGTTGGGAGAGCCCAGAAGGTGAGCTCACGATCCTGTGGATATCTACAGCGAGGCGAGCTGAATCCCTGGGTAGGAGAGAGGCAGAACAGCCCTCAGGAGACCCCACATCTATCTGCCAGACACCAGCAGTGCTGACTGACACAAGCTACTTCTGCCTGTGGTCCAGGAGGTCCAAACAGGAGGTCAGGCAGCCCTACCAAGGCAAAGTCAAAGCCTGTTGGCTCAGCGCTGCATCCTTCTAAAAGCAAACTTTCCTCTTTTTTATGTGTTATTTTTGTTGTTGTTGTTGTTCATTACCTATTTCTGTTCTCGTAGTTTTATTGTTGCATCTTTTGACCAGGGTGGGCTCTAGGCCATCCTCCCTGTTTCTAAGACAATAATTTTATTGTGTTTGTGGAGTCGTGGTTAGAGACATCAGCAGGATGTTCTCAAAACCTTCCTGGTTTCCATGAGCGCTGCATGCTCTGAATTTATGTTGCTGCTTGATGCCAACAGTTGGCCTCGTAAGTCTTTTCCCCTCTACCATGCAGAAAAATGCTCTTCAGACTCTGCGGTGCAATGCACATTTCTTGCTACTCATAATGAAAGAGAGCTGCAGGTAGCAGCCGGTGCTGCTGTGAAGGGATACCTTGCTTTAGGAACCCATTTGAATATTATAGGTGCACAATATTTTCAAAATTCATGAGATTTTCAAAAAGGGGAAGTTTTATATTTCTTTTCCTTTTACTCCTCTTATTCTGGCACTCCAGAGATAATCATCTCCAGCTTCTGTTTGCTGCCATGCAGGGTAAATGCTTGCTTTCATTGTAAGTGCAAGCTGTGTCCCCCAACACATGACTCTAGAAGTTCAGGCTCAAAGAAAACCAGATTTAAAAAAACATCAGATAAAGCAGTGAGAACTTGCAGTCCTGTTACACGGCTAGCCACCCAATGGTTTTGAAGGATAGGGGTTTATAAGTAAGAAAATACTATTATCTTCTTCCCGCGTGTCCTTCAATAAGTCATCCTCTGCAAGGAGATGACAAAGTAGACCTCTAAAGAGTTTGGGGGGTTACCAAAAGGAAAAGCTCTTTTGCTGGTTTTTACTCTCATCATCTGGCCAGTCCCTGTGTGGTGGAGAAAAGCGTCAGGGCAAAATAAAAGAAAATAAAAATTTGGATTTTCACTCCTCTGGGGATTACTGCTGTTTGCTTTGTTTGTACATGAGCAGGTGTTCTGCAAATGCCTCAAAAGAAAATTGGATTAATTTGTTGAGTGTCTTGGGATGATCTCTTCTTTTTGTTGCATTTGTGGTTTTCAGAGCTGGGAGATCTTGAAGCTGAAGTTTGCATGTTTTGATTTGGGAAATGCCCCTTGGCAAAGAGCAAAACCCTGCATTCTGGAAATGATTTTTTTTATTTTTATTTTTTTAAGAGTACTGAATATGAGTAAAAGATGGCAGTCACAGTAAGAACCCCAGAACTACAAGCAATTGCTGGGGAATGCACAGACATTCGCGGACTAAGCAAGCACAGATATTGCACGTAGCTGTGTGAGCATCTCCCAGGGTGGTAGCTGGGAAGCTGCTTTCTCCTCTGAGTATTCCTGCTTCCTCTTGGTAGTGTTTATCTAGAGGTCCCAAGGGTGTCTGAGATACCTGCCCAGGGCAGGTAGATGTGGCATAAGACCAGCAGAAAGCCAAGGAGTGGCAGCTGGAGGCCAAGTGAGCTACTGTAGGACATCAGTATGAGCTCAACACCTTGTTGTATGCAACTAAACGGCCTCTGGCAAGGCACAGTTTGGGATTTTCCTCTCTGTGGTCAGTGGAACAAGACAGAGGCCTGGAAAGGGTGCATCCCTCCTCACAAGCAGAGTCTGTCTTTCTCTGTTGACTAAGCTGGAGGGGCTCACTGTAGGACAGCTCAGGTACGTGTGGTGGATTTTGGCCTGTGTGAATAGACTGTAGCAAGTTCTGGACAGTTCCCATTCCCAGTCTAAACCTGAAGCTGCTGCAGTAGTGCAAGCAGCAGTTCCTAATAAAAATCCCACCAAGACTGCAGTGAGGCTGAGAATTTTTGTCCTTGATTTCTGTCCAGAATACCAAGCTCCAAATCAAACTGTCTTTTAAATTGAATTTTAAAAGATGGTTTTTTTTTGGGAAAAAAAAAAAAAAAAAAAAAAAAGAAAGAAAAAGCCAGAAAAACAACCATTTATCTGATTGTAAATAAACCTACTAATTCCAAAGACCAGAAGGAAAACATCCGCTTGAGCAGGGACTTCTGAGGAAATCATGGCAAGTCCTTGTCCTTGCCATCTTATTGCATTTTCATGTAATGCTGAAGAATGGCTGAAACTATGAAGTATTACCCTCTTCTGAAATATCTGGAATACAAATAGTACCTGCTGTCTCAGGCTCTACCTCCCTTGTTTTGAGTCTGTACACCCCAGCTTCACTGGCAGCCATGGATGCTCATGAGAGGTTTGCAAGAGGCAGCTAAAACCCTGTCTACAATTACAAAAGTCTACCATTAACAGACAGTTTTGATACAGGGTCCACATCTGGCCTCTGCTGAACCACAGCCCAGCTGGTGGATTAATCTCATTTTATCTAGATTTTTACAATATGTTGTTGTTTCTTCTATAGCCAGCGGAGAGAGCCAGCTAGCACCATCAGAAACCTCTTCTCATCCATGAAAGGGAGTTTGTTTCACCTGCTGTTTGTTGCTGCTTTTCTTTGTGGTCTACAGGAAGAGCCTTGAACAGCACGCACTAGGCAAGAGACTTAACCTTCAGGTGGTTGAGAATGAAAATGGCTCGGCACCAAAATAACCTGTGTGCTATTTCTGTCTCTTTGAGTCACTCCAGGATGACTTGGAGAAGCTCCTTTTTTTTGTTGTTGTTTCTTCTATCCTTTGTCCAACTTGTTCTTTTAGGCTTGGCTTTCGAAGCATCGAGGTACTAACTGAAATCTAAGTTATTATCAACAAAACAACTTTACACCCTAATTTCTGGGCTCTGGGCCATAAGTTCCTCGGAGGAGAGATCTGTTTTGCTGTAAGCCTTCATAAAGATAAGCATAATAGTAACAGACTCTTAACTGTGGCCTCAGAAAGTGTTTGTCCTACAAATACTGATGTAAATCTCTAGCCTGTGCCTCCCACAGGAGTCACTAATACAGATCTATTGGCTTTAGAGTGGTGGCTAGTTTTGCTGTAGGCAAGCAGCCAAAAATAACATCTTCCTGTCCTCTCCCTCCAAAATATATTGTGTGAATCTAGTGTGTCATTTCAGAAGGAGCTTTCCTTTCAGTTATGAAGGCTCTTTAGGCTGACAGGGAGGAAGTATACAGAGATGCATACCTTATCGACACACTGACTATGCCGGCTCCTGTTCAAAAGTGCTTGAAACCAGCAGAGTAGTTGTGGGGGATTGGAGGGTGAAATGAGGATGGGGCTTGTGTTCCCCAGTGTCTGCTCACCCATGTAGAGGATGGAGTCTGGCCAGACAAGCTTTCTGCTTTCTCGCTGTCTCCGCTGCAAATCAACGTTGGGAGGGGTGAAAAGAATCACAGTTAATGGATTTGAGAGGTCATTACAACAGGAACTGTGCACAACAGCTTTGTGGTTTCAGCAGCCTCCCTGAAATAACTATCTTCCTTCTGCCCCTACAGCTGAGTGCTCATGGATATTGTTTCAGACTCCTGGTCAGCTGAGCGGGATAGGCTGGGTTTGTGCAGTCTGACAGTGTTTTCTCCAAAACTGTCTCCTGTCTCTTCCATTTGTCATGAAAAAGTCTATGGAACTTTTGAATTTTTAGGAAAGGTAGCCTATGGTAACCTTTGAGTAAAATATCCCTCCCTCCCGGTATCTAGTATATATATGTGTGTATATATATATATAAATGTATATATATATATTTCCTTGCCAATATACATTTCATCTAGGCAGCAATGAAAAAGGATTCAAATCTGAGCTTAAAAGTGGATAAGGGTACCATTAATATATGACATTGATAACCTCTTTGGGAAATGATAGACACTGTGATGCTCTGGGACATAAGCCAGTCTCCTCTGCACAAAATGTTAGCCAAAATAAAGGCCAAGAAGAAGTTTCTTCCAATGGAAGACTATTTAATAGCTGTATATTACAAAATTTCTTCTGCCTTTACCTAAAGCAGGTGGCTTTTGCCAGAATCAAAGGCAAAATGTTAGAGTATCACAAGGGTAGATCAAGGATATCATAACCAAGAAGTTTTACAGCTCCTTCAGGCAGAGGCCAGAGACCTGCCAACTCCCAGGCAGCAAAGCAGAGCGTTTAATGTGATGTAGTCATGAGGGTTCAAAGGCTCCAGCAAATTCTCAAAGTCTTTAAAGTAGAAAAAATGCTTTGCCTACAGGAGAAAGAGTCAAAGGCTAGTCCACTCCACTGACACACTGAACTCATGAGCTTGGGATTGCTGTTCCATGAGAAACTCTTGTCCAGCTACTCCTTCAGTCCTCGCAAGTCTTTTGTGCCTCCATATCCTGTAGCAATGAATCCCATGAATTAACTGCACGTCATGTGAGGAGCATCTCATAGGTGCCAAGAAGTAACATTTGCTATGTCCCACGTTGTCACTCCACAGTGGTTGCAACCAAGCACTGCCAAGTGCTGTATCATCCTTCTGCCTCCCTGCAAAGACCCAGTGGACTTCTGAGAGCTTCTCAAGCCATGAGGATGTGCTTTGCCTGGGACTGCTTACCAAGGACCTGTCAGCACAGCCCCAATCAAGTTGTTTAGTATGTACTAGAAGATTGGTGACTCATAGGTTAGGCATCTGCCATAAACAACCCTTTGGTTCATTGTTTCTCTGCAGTCTCGTCTCTCTTAGATAACAGAGTCCATGAATAATGTTTTCTCATACACTGGCTGGAGGAGACTTTGTCCCACTCCAGCAGGTAATGACTCATTGCCACTTCTTGGCTGGGTTTCCACAGGCCCATGAAGTGCCATAAAGTTACTGCAGCAGCCCTGAGGTCAGTGGGTTTCTTGTTCACTGTCTGCATCTTCCAGACTAGGTACAGCACATCTATGTCTTGGAGAAACCCCTCCAGTACCTGAATGACACTCCACACTCTCCATCAGAACAAGGCAAGAACGCGGCGAGGCATGTCCTAGGCACAAAAGACTCAAAACCACTGGTCCTACACTTTTTAGGCTGCCTGCCTTGATTCAAGGTTGAAACTGATCCCTTCTTTCTGAATGCTCCATATCCTCCATCCTGGATATGGGAGAAATCTTTCAATTTGGCTGCAGACATAATAATAACAGCATTCTTTGGTAGCCATAAAACTCAGAGCAAGTGCAAAGGTCGTCCATGGAGACACCCGGCTCTGTCCCGAGGTGGTCCGACAGCAACCAAGACCTCATGATCCATGAGGCTGAGGAGAGAAGACATCTAGTCTAGATAAGATCAAGGGGACACATGATTACAGCCTTCAATACATAAAAGGCTTCTTCACAGTGATAGGAAGAGAAAAAATGCTCCTCATGTCCCTCAGGGATAGGAGGTAATGAGCTTAGATTACAACAAAGGAAATCTTGTTAAATGTCAGATTTCTAACAGAGGATAGTAGGACAGGGGAGCAGACGGCCTTATAAAGGGAGAGACGGTCGCTGACTTTCTCAAATAGCTCAAGCACCTCACCAGAGCAGTTACAACAGAGCTCATTCTGCATTAAATTAAGAATGTGGACACAGTCCTTCCCAGCAGACCTACCCTTCTAACACTTCAGAGGTGCCATGACTTTCCCAAAGACCACTTAGCCCACCACCTCCACCTTCCCCTCCATACCCAAGACCTGTTTATTTTTGTCTGCCTTCTTGGCACCCTCACAACAGTGGGTGAATTAAATAAACCTGAGCAGAATATTCAGAAACCCTGAGACAACCCCCTCTGCACGCAGCTGCCTTTCTGGGAAGGAGGGGAGGAAGCAAACAGCATGTCCTAAATGAATCACTGCATTTTTAATGTGCTCCTGGAAGGTTTTTTCCACAGATGATGGTGATGATTTGAGGACAGGATGCTCTGACTTGCAGTTTTAATGGCCCAACCCAGAATGGCCATCCTCAGGACAGGGAAGCCCTTCGGCCTGGGAAGAGCTATCTAATGGAGTAAGAAGTTTTTATTTACCCTGGGAAGAGCTATCTAATGGAGTAAAAAGTTGTTATTTACCCGGGTGACTCTTTCTAAGTGTTCCTGTCCGAAAGC
This sequence comes from Cygnus olor, assembly GCF_009769625.2. NCBI lineage: Eukaryota > Metazoa > Chordata > Aves > Anseriformes > Anatidae > Cygnus > Cygnus olor. Next base: position 1,745,051 of record NC_049170.1, on the reverse strand, counting down.
AGATAGCTGGGCTGTCAACAAAACCTTCCTTTCTCAAGCAGAACAAAAGCGATTTGCCTCCAGCGAGGACGGGTTTTCTTTGTTATGTAACTGTCAGTGGCCTCCGAGTTTAACTGTGTAATTACATTCTCCACAGTTGGCTTCGGTTCAATGGGTTTCTTATTCACAGCCCCTAGCTGCCAGGCACTTGCACAGCATGCCTATATCTTGAAGACATCCTTCAGGGTCCTGCGTACATCTACGTGCATCGAGGGTGCGATCGGTGCAGCAGACTCCCAAGTATGCCCAGACACAAGTGCACGGCTTGGCTAAAGGGAGAGGGTTGTTCATGGCAGTGGCCACGCTGACAGCTGCTTTGCATCACCGGAGCCCTGCAAAACAGCGAGCACAGGCCAGCCGAATCACTTTGTGTAATCTTCGCTGTGTTTACTCTATTAGTGGTGTTTTACAGAGTGTTTATACAGACTCTGTGTCGTGACTTTCTGGGTAGGCACATAATGTCACTGCAGAGCACGGCCGTGGGGGAGCTGGGTGCCTGAGCACGGCAGGGAGCACGGCCAGCCTCCGCTTGCACTAGAGGCAGGTGATCCATGAGGAAATCTGCGTCCTCTGAATCTGGACCTGATTTCCACCATCTGCCTGTTTAGCTGCTAGAGTACACAGGCAGTGCAACCTGAGTATCTTTTCAGTCCAATACTCCCACTCCTCTCTTCCTCCTTTTATAAGGGTTATTATTTCTCCTTCCTCCCTCTCTACCCAGGAAATGTTGGGACTCTGCCTTTCATAGAGCTCCCTAGAGGTAGAGCAGATCAATTTTTAATTCAATTTCCTTTCCTTCTACCGTGGGTTTATCTAATAGTGTAAAGCACCTAAGAGGCAGAAGACTGGAAAGAGACAGACTCATTTGCTGATACCCAGAAGGGAGGGAAACAAAGGCAGCCCCGCTACCATATATTTCTCTCTGAATCGCAGGAAAAGAACATACTATTTTCTTGTAAAAGTCATCAGGTTGGTAAATGAAATTGGCCTTCCAGCAGTGATATTTCTATGCTATGCTCTTTAAAATAAAAAATAAAAATAAAAAATAATAATAACAGACCAGGCTCTGAAAATGGCCTCTGGCAACTGCAGGAACAAATGGGGCAAATGCTGTCCCAATGGGTGTGCAACCATCACAAAGCGATGGTCATCCAGCCACCCGTGGGATTCCTTATTTGCTCATGAAGCACTTAGAGAGCGATAGCGATTTAACATCACCCAAAGCAGGTCTGCTACCAGGGCTATCGTGTGCATGTATGCAGGGTGCACAGCACATGGTCAGTGCTCACTCACACGGCATAGCTGGCATTCGGGAAGGACCAGGGGAATAAGTCTGCTCAGCAAATGCAGAATATTTTGGTCTCAAGCTCATGCAGAGCTTCAGCAAAAGTGTCTCACGGTGGACTTGATAGGAAAGGCTTAGTTTGGCAGGGTTCTTGCTTTGAGCTCTTTTCCTCCGCATCCTGGATCTTGCCAGTGTCTGGAGCCTGCTCCAAAGGCAATGTCTCCTTTCTCCTGTGGCATTGAGAAGGCTGGAGCAGAGGCTTGGAGAGGGCACTTCTTCATCTTGTGGTTGTGAACTGATGGAAAATAACACAATTGCTCTTGGTGGGAAATCAGATTCAGCCCCCAGTGAAATTAGAAGAGGAAATGTGGTCAGTAGTGATGGAAGTCTAATTTGGGAGGTGTAGCCCAGGCAAGTTCCCTGCCTCTTGTGCACAAAGGGATGTGAAAGCATGGAGGACAGGGCATGCCTAGGACATCAACCCCCCCTGCAGAGGTGGATGTGGTTGGGAGGCTGAACACTTGAACAGGAGGCCCTGGGAGGGATGAGATCTCCCCACCTGAGGCTGTGCTTCTGCCTGGTCCTCCCCTCTCCGTTCACACCTGCCCCGTGGGGAAGGTCCAGGCCCTGCTGGAGGCAGGACAGAGAGATGCTCTGAGACTCTTACACCCCTCTCCAGTGATGAGAGTTGAAAAACACAGTTTCAGCTGGACTGACAGCCTCCCTGCACCCTGCCCTGCAGGCTCTTCATGTCTTTCCCTATTAACAGAAAGGAGCTGAGATAAATCTCATGGCAGGGACCACATTAGGAGGAAATCCCCTGGCTCCCTTGGCAGCAATCCCCCTTCTTCACGCTGTAACAAGCAGGCATGGAGTCACCACCACAGAGAGGCTGTCTCTTGTTTTCCTGGTGACATCCCAGGGGGCTTTGTCAGTGCATTGCTCTGATGGAACAACATCATTGCCCAGTGACAGGATTCTGATCTGCAGACAAGAATCTCTTCAGTGCATATCTAAGAAGTCAATAAAATATTTCTGAGGTAGGACTGATCTGCTCTACAGGCCCTCTGAGATCAGGGAGGGCAAGGAAAGAGAAGGAAGCAGAGGGAGTGCTATGATTGCAGGGGCTGCTACAGTTGCTGGCTAAATTACACCTTCAAACTCTCCATGAAGTGCTTTCTTTAAACAGGAAAGCTCCCACACTCCTGTGGGCAGCCCAGACACTGCGACAAAGTTAGCAGCTCAGGCTGAACTCGGCTCGGAGGGCAGCCTGGCTGTGCACCTGGTGCATGGCTAAAGGAGGAGTGCCCATAATCACCTCAAACGGTGGTGTGGGGACCTGCAGGTCCAGATGGTAGCCATGCAGGGAAGAGGCAAGGCACAGCCTCTCAGACCTCAAACACTACCCACAGCTTGTGTCTGGTGGGAATCCTCTCTCTTCAGTACAAAATGATTTGTTTTTTTTTTTTTTTTTCCCATCCTTTTTTCTCATCCTGCAACCCATCAGATAGCCCCTGCAGTACCAGACTGACTTCTCCATGCCAACATCTTGCTCCTGTGAGATGACAACAGGTCCTTCTGTCTGCACCAGGACCTGGGTGACAGGCACGTGCATCACAGTCTGGTCTTCCTTCTGCTGTTCAGCCCTGAGCAAGGGGGCTTTGCTCCAGAGGGGAGAGCAGGTGAGAGGGCTGTGGTCCTTCACCCCACAGTACTTCTCCTCTCTCTAGGTGTCAAAAAGATGGGTTGCTCCACCTGAGCTGCTCACCCCAGCCTGTATATCTGTGATGGGAAAACCCAGATGTCAAAATCTCTCCCAAGCGCTGTCCTCATCCAGCATCGACTTCTCTCTGCTGGCAGAAAGCAGACCAGCTCAGATGAGACATCAGACTTTCAGATACTCTTACTAAGGTAGAGAAAACCCTACTAGGGTCCTCCCCATGTTCACACAGCGTTTCACACAACAGCACCCGGTCCTTCCTAGGGGCCTCCCAGCACACACAGATCACAAAAATTTCCTGCCCTGCTTGGTGCAATATTCCAGATAGATTTGACCCAGTTCAGTGGAAAAAGAGGAAACCCAAATCCGACAGAACAGCCTGCAGAAAGACTCATCTGCACGATCTTTTTTATTCTTATTATTTTTAGAAGAGGAGCTCTACAACTCAGAGCAAAGGTTCCCGTGTCTCTTCTCTGTAGGTGGCCAAGAGCAGATGGCTTTGGAAGCGTGTAACAGGTCAAGCATATTGTAATGCTTACTTTCAGTACCCCAGCCATACACAGTTCAGGGACTTCCTGAACGAGGCTTAGTTTCCATAGACTCACCAGAGCAGAGTGGCTTTTTTCCTTTGTTTTTTAATCGGTTCAGCCTTCCTTAAAACTTTTAGCACCCACAACATTTTGCAGCAAGAACTTCTCTGGCTTTACTGGAGCTCATGCTGAGCTTTGAATGCTGGTCATCAAGTCAGGTCAGTGGGCTGGGGTGGAGAGAGCTGATTTTGATACCTGGCTCTGCCGCGGATCTACTCAGGGCCCTTTGGCATCCATGTGTCTTCCCTAGGCAGCCAGGGCATCTCTGTGTTCAAAGTCCACCATAGGCTCTGGAAACACACTCGCATTGCTGGCTGCCACCAGTACAGATGGTTCTGCACAGCCATGTCATTCTGCACCATGTTCCTTGCTGCACCCAGGTCTGTCACTGGGCTCCATCTGAATTTTTGGGCTAAACAGCCCAAATTCATTCCACTTGGACTGAAGAACGTGACTGAGCTGAGTTAGCAATCTGGGTACACCTGGATCCCTTAAAATTCCAATCAGGGCACCACCAAAGCACCTTTCCATTCTTCTGAGGTCTCAGGCATGGGCAGACCTCACTGTCCTGCCCCACAGAGGTGCTGTGAAGCTGGGCACGTGGAATTTCACACAGCAGGAAGTTAATGGGTGGGAGTCCTTGCCATGGGATGCTCTGCAGAGGGCTTGTGGAAGAACCCGTCTCACCCCTCAGCAGAGGCAGAAGAACGGGGTAGGGTTGTGTGGTGCATCCTTGGGGCTGTGGAGGCCTTGGTAACCCTGCCACCCCATTCTGGTGTCTGCACCCCAGGTGCCTCTTGGAGCTGGCTCCGAGAGGCACATCCAGACCCGCTTCCTAGAGCACGGAACTCATTTACACCCCCGCCCCATGGGTCCCCCGGGTGTCAGAGGGTCACGGGGCCATGGGACCTGGCAGTGGGGAGGGGAAGGGGAAGGGAGGGAGAGGGGCTGGCACAGGGGTCCTCTGCTATTGCCAAGCTGGGGCCGTCACAATAGCAGCACTGTTGGCTCATGGGCTGGCTAGGCGATGGGATTTCGCAGGGCTGTAAATCACTTGTCTGGCGGCCGCGCTTTCCCTCCCGTGTTGAAAAGGCTTAGGTTTCCCTCGCGCAGAAGTGATGGCAAGCTCGGGGAAGGGGGCGGAGGCCAGGTGCTGGAAATATTCAGTGGGGGCATCCCCAATCGCATACCTCTGAAATCTGACCCTGGCAGGGAAGTCGATGCGGTTCAACTGACTTCAGGACCTCACTGCGCTGGTGCCAGAACAAACAGCTGCATTGAGGATTCCTGGGCCATTAGCAGTGGCCATCCACACTGGGAATGCTTTCTGCTGCCGTACGGAGAGGGAGGGAGGCACCGTGTGCTCCTTGTGCAGCTCCCAGATGCTTGCAGGCGGGTGCATGCACGCCAGGAACTCGTTTTGGGCACGGGGGGATGCAAACATCCCGAGTGGTGCATGGATGTGGGCAGAGTGACTCGTGTTCAGAAAAGGACTCTGAAACACTTCTGGATGAGCACCTGCACACACTACACTTTGTGGTGTGGGCAGCTCTGGCAAGTCCCTCGTGTGTGAAGGGCAGGTACGTGATGGAAGAGGCTTTCCACCTGCTGGGAAGAGCTGTACAACAAGTTGCCATGGGGGTGTCTTCTGGAGACCCTTCCAGGCATGCCGAAGGCTCTGTGTTCTACCTCACAAGCCCATGAGATCCACTCGTGTGGATGAAATAGCTAGCTAAGGGAGGCAAATGAGGCAGATCTGTTGGAGAAATTTGTTAAGAAAGATGCTGTAGTCAAGTTTCTGCTCTTTGTGAAGTACTTTAATGCATCTCACAGTTGTGTTTCTATTGGAGGGGTGTAGTCAAGGAGAAGACCATGCCCATGGAAACCCACATGCATGGTCTAGGCTTTGAGGGGGCTGAGCAGGGGCAGGAGAGAGGGGGAAGGCACAATAATGTGGCACAAAGCATGTATGCAAGAGCAGAACCTCCTCCAAGCCCTGGCGCGCACCGTGATGGTCTATCAGGAGGAAGCTAGAAAGCCCACAGAGATTCTGGTTGTGCTGCACACAAAGTACATTTGCTGGTAGAGCAGCACAGGTGCATTTCTGACAACCGTGCAGACAAGCCAATGTCGTGTGCTCAACCACGCTGCTCACACCCACATAGACATACACAGACACATTATCCATATGCAGCGATCACTGCACAGGCTCTGGGTGTCTCACAGGAAATCATCCCTTTTGTGTAAGGTTTACACATTACAAAGTGTCCAGGCTGTGTGATAACAGCACCAGTCACAGCAGCAGGAGAAGGCAGTCATGAAAACAAAAAAGGACCTGGAGATGGTGGCTACCTCTGTGCTGACAGTCAGGCTGGAGAATCATCACTGGGCTGTTTGGTTGCTGTATGGACAAGTCCCCCTTACCAGTGAGGAGGTCACCAGCATAACTGGGGTTCATTTTTTTTGATTTGCAAAGTAAATCAAAGCAATCCTGTTGTGAAGTGTTTGTTTTCCCCACCTGAACGTCTCCAGTTAGTCTGGTGGAGACCTCACCTGGTGAGTGTCTCTCCTGTGCTGGTGCCAGCTATCGTCCTTGGGTTACCCCCCACCAGCCTGGAGGGCAAAGGGCTCCCTGCATGGGTGTGCTCACCAAAAGCCCTTTGTGTCAACTGTGTGGTGCAACACGGACTTTGTCCCTCTCTGGGTTTTGCATTAAGTGGGGTGGATTCGTGTTTCCACCCTTTTTGCAGCAGGGAAAGGGCACAGCCTCACGGTGCCTCAGCCGCCAGCAGTGAACCCCCAGAGGCTCCTGGTCCCTGCAGCAGATATATGCACACACTGCTCAGCCTCCCTGCCTGCTGGTGACTCCTCAGGTCTGAACATGGTGCAGGAAGCAGATCTTTGGTGTGCAAGATCATCTTGTCATAAGGGGGGACAATGGTGAGGCCTTATTCACTTAGCTTTATTGCATTATCCTAAGCTGCCTGGCGGATCTTGAACAAATCCATGTCATCACTGGGATCACTTGTTTCTCTGAGTTTCAGCAGAAAGCAAACCTCCATCAAGCTGCATCTGGCACGTGGGGTCATGGGGAGGAAGCGAGGCTTCAGATCCAGGTTTTGGTTTGGGATACACAGCCTAGTGTTCAGAGAACACGTGTGAGAAGATCCACATCCCCAGCAGCCCCAGCCTGTAACCCAGATGTATTTCCCCTTGCCCAGGGGCTGGTAGTGCCCACCATGCTGCCTGAGAAACCCTCAAGGACCTACTTTGTGCCCCCCTTTTGGTCATATGGGTCAAAGAGAGAAAGCAAAATGTGCTAACTGGCTGCTGTAAAGGTGCAAGATGTTCTGAACAATCAGCCCTCTCTCAACTATCCCAGGATCATTAAAACCAAGTCTGTGACACCCCCCCCCCAAAAAAAAAAAAAAATCTAATCTGGTAGGAAACCAAAGAGGGTGTAGAGATGATATAAGGCCTGGTGCCAAGCCTGCCAGGGCAAAATCACCACCTTCAAACCTTTCATGTACATTTGAAATAGCTCTCTGAAGTTTGGGGGATGCTGAGGCAAAGGCAGTCCAAAAAATCAGTGCTGGCTCTTCTCCAGGCATCTCCTCTGGAGACACCAAAGTGAGAAAGGGAAGAGAGAGAAAGGGCTCCAGAAACACCAACCAAAGGCCTTCTGCAGTGGGAAGGACACGTCTGTGTGTGTATATGGATCCATCTGCTGCTCCTCTCTACTGGAGGAGACGTCTGGCTGCGGGGCAGCTGTGCAGCATCACTCCCAGCTCCCTGACTGTCACAGACAGTTCCTGTCTCTCTTGTCTCTGCACTTAGTAACTATAACTGGTGGGCTCTGAGTCAAACGACTGGCAGAGCTCTGGTCTCCCAAGAATCCCACGATACAAGTTTTTCATAGTGTCACTGGGCTGGGAAAGGACAGGAGGGATTGCCGTAGGGACAGTCTCTTTCAGACAGCACCTCCCTGCCTCCCCATACCCATCCCCATGGTTGAGAAGTGCCCCTGCAGAGATGCAGCCCTGAGGAAAGCCCAGGCTTCAGCCAGAGACCAGCTCCCTAGCTCCTTTTGCATTATTTATTATTGGCCATAGATGGCAGCAAACGTCTCAAAGCATCCCGCTGTGTTGGCTGATTGCAGCAGGGAGCCGCAGGAACAAGCCAGAGAAATTCCTCTGTCCCTTCGTGTTATGGGCATGGTCCCTTCTCCAAAGGAAGAGAAGAGGAGAGGTGCAGGGACTCCAACTAGCTCCCATCCATGGATCTCCAGCAGAGTAGCTCTGGTGGCCACTAACAAGCAAGCCCTTGGTTCTCCTCCTGGCCCACATGCAGCAGAGTGTTAACATGATCTAGGGAACTGTGAAAGGAGGAAGACCTGGTGATCCCTTCCCTATTCCTTACCAGGAACGGTCCAGGGATGAGCCCTGTGTGCAGCTGGCTGGAGGGACGTAGTTGGGAAGAGCACCCTTCATGTGGTGATGTGGATATGCTGATGATCCCACAGGTCTTTTCCAACCTAAATTTTTTCTATGATTCTATGGCTATCACAGCTACAGGACAGGGAAGGTTCTGCAACAGGGCAGGATGGATGTGGCCAGAGAAACGGCCCTGCTTTGGTTCATATTGCCAGTGTAGATGCAACCATTGAGTCCAGGTATACGAGACAAATCTGAAAGGTTTCCATCTGTAGGCCCATATACTCACCTCTATATCAATGCAGCTCTGACTTTACCATCCCCACTTTCTATCTGCAAAAAAGGAACTTAATAAGACTCGGACAGGATCAGATCAAAACTATCCAACCCCGTGCACTGTTTCCCATTGAGCAGGTGCTCAGGAAAAGGAATATGAAGCAGAGTTGTTGGGTGTAATCCTTTACCCTTTTTCTGTCTGCCCCAGCTTCCAGTCCCTGTCATTTTAAGGCCTCCAGGTCTAGAGATTGCATGAAGGCTCATGGCATTTTCCAGATATCTTCCATTCAGTTATTGCCTATGTTAGCAGCAGTTCCACGTGTCCTGTTTTCAGACAAACCATCCATTTGCATGGAGCTCCGCACATCCCAGCCCAGGAAGACCCCTATTTCCCTCTGCAGTCTCAAGGACAGGACTAAGGTTGAACTCTGTTGGTCTGTTGTCACACTATGCACACTAGGCTCACTGGATACCCTTGGTGGTGTCACTCAGCCTCCTCCACACCTTGGTTCCTTCCCTGGAAGAGAGGGGGTCCAATCCTGCCCCATGTCCAGCAGCAGTTTTGCAGGGGTTAGATGTATCTGTGCATCTCACAGCCCCTGCTGTTACAAGCTACATTATGTAAGAAAAAAAAAAAAAAAAAAGTGAACGCCTTGCAATGAGAAACCTGCTGTTTCTCAGTTTGTCTCAAGTGTGCTGGATGACTGGATTCTCTCTGTCTCCAGCTTTTTGTTCTGCGTATCGTTAGCCAAGCTCCAGACCTATGGCTCTTCTCCAGAGCCTGGAACGCCATTTTTCTGCCAGGTCCCCTTCTCTTCACAATCCTTTAATTATCATTTCAGGAGGATAATCACCCAGGGAGGGAGAGACAGAGAGCAGAAGGCAGAGACGAAGCAAGCAGGAGTGTGAGTTCCCTCCGACATTTCCCCCTAGAAGTGCAGAAGAGGAATGCCATGGCTCTTTAGGTTGGCTCCTGCAATTAGCACCGCCTGTGTAATTAGCCCAAGATAGATGGTGCTGGCAAGGAAACACCTCATCAGTCTAATTTCAAACTCTTATAAAACCAATTGAATGGAAAACGGAGAGCTTCCATTTGTTTCCAATTGAGAAAAGTGCAGGGTTAAGGTTGGTCCGCAGCCCCACCTCTTGCACACACGTGTGTGCTCACACATGGCTAAACGAAACCAGAAGGGAGCAGCGAACATGCAGCTGTGACAAATCTGCTGCCTGCTCAGGACACAGAGATACTGAGTATTCAGGGCATAGTGTCAAAACCCAAATCAAAACTTTCTCTGCCGCACCCCTTCTTTATTTGGTTACTCTCATTGTTTATTTACTTATTTCCCAGCTCCACATCTCCTCCTGATTAGCATTTCCAAAGGAGGTTGAGTTCCCCTGTGCTGGCAAATTTTGTATGCTCTTTTTACTCCAGAGAGTTTTCTAAGGCAGACCGAAGGATGGGAAAGCAAACCCCATGGAGAAGGGGGTCCACCGTGAGCCTGTGTCAGAGGAGAGATGCCAGTTTCGAGCTGTTCTCCTGAGCTGCAGGACTACCCAGCATCTGTCTTTCCCTGTTCCCTTTATTTTTCTTCTTTTAGTTCATCTATTTCACAGCTTTATGGCTTTCCTCCAGTGCTCCTCATGATTATTCTCCTCTCTCCTTTCCCATGGAGCTTTTCCTTTCCACTCCTTTTGTACCCCCGGCTTCACCGGGAGCTGAGCTTTTTCTTACACTGCCTGGAGGTGCTGTCCCCATTCATGTCCTCTGTTGGGATTAAAGTAGCTGTCACCATGGCTAATCCATGGCTCTGGGGAATGCTGAAAAATCTGGGTCCCAAAATTAGATTCCCCTTCTCCCCCAGGAAACAACACTGTGATTGTCTCAGCCTTGACTTTTGCTTCTGCACCTCTGGGTGCTGGTGGACCTCGTCCCCTTGTGCTAAAACCCATGTATGCCAGGGCCAAAGGCAAGGGAGATGCCAAACTTGCATCGTTCAAGATATTTGGCCTTTAAAGCACAGGAATCTGCCTTGTACTGAAACGCCTCCAGCTCAGCAGGACATCTTCCCAGAACCAGGAGAGACACTTGGTGTCCTGTCCTGGCACCAGGGAACCGTACGCAGCCTTTTGGAACAAACTCCCACCCGGGCAGCTTGCTCATCTTTAGTTTTTTTTACAAACTCTAAACTCCAGCCAGGTCCTCTTAAACTTATGCCAGATTCACTAACCTTTTGTGCTCCCCAGGAGACAACGTGTGGGAGGATGGGGAATGGGTAGCATCTTTTTAAACAGCTCATAGCTGTGGCACTTGCCATCCTCTGTTTTAGAAGCCACTGGAAAATGGTGTGGAAAAGCAATGTGCGTGTCTGGGCCCAGCAGGTTGGTGCAGAGTGAGCAGGCAAGGCTGTTTGGGGGCCAGATGGGTCTGTGCAGTTGCTTCATGTTATTTCTGCCACGGGAAGAATGAAAGACAAAATGGGTGGATGCCATTTGGTGTCTCCTTGAGGATTCCTCCCTAAGCCAGGTGAGACACGAGCTCATGGTCTCCACGCTAGTTCTCCTCACTCCAGTAGTGGTGAGTTGCACTGCATCTCCAGAAGGTCTGGCTGGGGATGCTTTTGTCTGCACTTTTCTGGAGGCTGTTGATACTGAACTCTAATATCAGTAGAAAACCTAAAGGTGAAGAGGGAAATTCATACCTGCCCTGGGGGAGAAAATCCATTGGGACATGAATAGTGCTACCTCATGGTCCCCACTGCTGGGAGTAGCTGGGGTCATTTTGCCACAGCAGAAGTCAGGAACACATAATGAATGACCTGTAGGTAACTGCTGTCCCTTCTGGAGGCAAGGAGGTGGATAAGAGCAAGGGAACATGGGTTTATTTTCAGCTGAGAATTTCTGGAATTAAAATTGCGTGGATTCTGGGTTTTGCTAGCATATATTATTGCATATATATATAAACCCACATGCATAGGCTTTGCAGTCCTCAGATCACTTTCTTTGCTGCAAAAAGGCTGAACAAGTTGTTAGTTAGCAAGGACAGCCATTAGTGGGAGGCATGCTCATGCATACGTTTTCTTGAGGGCAGTTTATGACCAGATGTCACCCTTGGCCGTTGAATTGCTCTTTTCTGACAAGAGATCTTATCATTATGTCCTCAAGTGGTCTGTCCTCCAGCTGACCAACCTCCTAAACTGGAAGGCATCGGCATACACCAAGGAATGCCAGTGGTGTTTTGCTATGGAAAACTTTTCCATCCGAGCCAACAGCTTGAAGGCTATTTCTGGATGCAAGGACATTCTCCCCTGCAATATGGAAGGGTCCCCAAGAGATGTAAGTCAAGATCTGGTCAGCTGAGCCTTTCCCAGTAGTCAAAGTAGGCTCCTCCTGCAGGCCTCATGCTTTGGATGGGCTGAATCATCCTCCAGAGCCTGTTCCTTGCCACTGGTGGTGGAAGGGGCTGCCACAAAGCTCTGTTCCCAATTTAGGTGCTGTGGTAGGTAAAGTTAGATGAGAGGCATCTGAATTGTGGCAATTGTATTTTTAGCAGGAAACATAAACCCGGCATCTCGAAGGCTTGTCATTAAAATTACATGCAAGCCAAAAGACCCAAATTACTCAGAACTATGTCACCCACCAGTAAATCCTTCCCTGGTTCCCCAAGGCCACCACTTCTCTCCTCCTGGGTTATCTGCTGCACAGCGTGGTCCCAGATTTCCCCCCACCTCCATGGCATCCACACACCACCAGTCTTCTGCCATTTCAGATTGTTCTGGAAGCCTTACAAAATGCCTCAGTTAGAAGTAGTGCTCTCCACACAGGGATGTGCTCATTAGCATGGTGCATGATAATAAGATGTGCTGAGTCCATCAGGAGCACTGATCTCATGGCCAGGACCCTCTCCTGGGGCGTTAGTGGAGTGTCCTCCACTCAGGTACTGGGTAGAAATCCTGAGCAAATGTTCACCAGGTGCCTCCTGTTTCTCTGGAAACCCAAAATGCGTCCTCCCCTGCATGAGGCATGAAAGCCTTTCCGTTTTGATTTCATCCCTCCTCCATCTGCTTTACTGAGTTTGACCCCATTTATGACTAACGACATTTGGCTTCTGTCTAATGTTGTCGACCATGTTGATAGAAGAGGTTTCCAGTTGCAGGTCTTTGAGAGCCCAGCTTTACAGATGGCAGAGGTCACATTTCCCCTTCTGTCTTTTCTGGGGCCTGTTTCCCTTCTTGCTGCCTGCCAATTAGGACTACTTACCCACAGGGGAGAACAGCTTTGGGATTTGGGAGACCATGACCGCAGCGCTGAGCATCCCATGGTGGTAATCGTGGGACATCGTTGCTCTTGCTGTACAGCTCTCACAAGATGAACAGAGGGGGCACTCAGCTGAACCCAGCTGGGGTCTTTTTACCCCAGTTCCTGTCTGCAAAGTGGCAAAAGCAAATGTTTCAGAAAAGGTGGAAGGAACACCAGTGTAAACATATATAGCATAATATCCATCCTTCTCCCCCATCCAGGTTTATTTTCTAGTCTCTAATGCCTGAATAAAGGCCTGAATGATGAGGTGTGTCTCAGTTGCACACACAAAAAAAGTGTCTTTTTAAAATTTAGTCCTCTAAAGAAATAAGATTTATTTGATAACGTGTCTATACATATGTGTGCATACATGTATTCTTCTGTGCATCCATAATTCTCAAGTAGCTTTGAATCTTTTGGAAATCATTAAAAAAATTTGACTTTTGGTTGAGGTTTTGAAGCCAGCCAGTGCCTGAAAACTCAGTGAAAATCAGCCATCACTTAGAGGAAAGCAAGTGAACCAGCTGGGACATAGAAGTAAAGCTGAAACTTGTGTTCAGTCCTATTAGCCAGCAGAGCATCCAGCGTCCCTGAGATGCCAAGCATTTGAAAACTAGCATTCACTATGCCCAGTATTTATTTGATGACCTGCTAGCATGGGCTGTTCCTGGATATGAAAGCCAGAAGGCTTTCCTGTATAACTCAAGACAAAATTTCACTCCGTTATTCTATCACAAAGCTCATTTCTCACAGTCGAGCTGGGGCGTCTCTTTTTCCATAGGGTTCCAATCTACATTTTCAGATAGAGAATCATCTGCATCCTACGCTAAATTTATGGCACAGACACATTTATATGCATCAGCAAAAAGTCACAGGTCTGGGTGTGCACCAAAATGCCCAGTGCTCCTCTGAGTATTTCTAACTGGGGAAAGAGTAATTTGATATTTGCACATGCTGATAGCCATATCTGTCTAGATATTAGTGGATACAAATCATGTATTGTGATGGCGAGAGCACTGGTATTCTGAACGAGCCTTTTGGTAAGAGATCCTACTCTAGCTGACGTCAATGGGACAGCTCGATTTACATCGGCTGAAATTCTGGGTCCATTTGCTGCATCTCAGTTGGTTCACTGGGGCTGCCGACGATGGGAGAATTTGAGTCCTACAGCTGCAGGAGGCATTGAAAAAAATAGCGTGAAGGACGCAGAGAAATGCTGCACTGGTTTTCCCAGCTTTGGGATGAAAAGCAACAAAGAGAAGATGTTTATGGATGGTGTTGTGCTTTTATGTGAGCCCAGGACTTGCTGGAGTTTGGGTAGCTCCACTATCAGCCCTGGAAATGCAATAGATAAATATCTTTTTTTCCCCAATATGTGGCAAATAGTCCTCTTGCAGGTGTGCCTGAGGTGGCTAAATTGAGGGTCAGCTTGCTCTGGACCCTGTATATGAACAATGGATTGAGGGCCACCTCCACACCTTGGGTGGACTGGTAGCTAGGTAGAAGGACCCTTCCCCTAATCATGGAATCAGCTTGGGGTGACAAGGTGACTGTCAAGATGTATCTTTTATGTGTCTGGATATAGGTGTGATGAACCCAAGCTGAGCAACAACCATGAAGGTTCAGCAGGACCATGGGGCCATAGCTTTGGTGGCAGTGCCAAGTCGTTCGTAAACTTGCTTGTTTCCATTTGCCAAAAAACACTGAAAGAAGGTGAAGGCTGAAATCACAGTAGGTTGCATATGGCCACAGCAGAGTAGGGTTCCTAGCAAGCAAGGTCACTCCAGAAGAAGTCTGAGTGGGTCAGATAGTGATTTCTGGGGAGGGAAGCTTTGAACGCAGTTGGATGCACGGCATTTAGTCAGTAAAACCAAAGATGTATAGAACAAGGTCTTAGGCTAGTGATGACAAGTTGCATGCATCGTGTTTCTAAAAAAAGAGCAACAGCCTTTTCCAGTAAAATACCAAACCGAGAGTTACAGGCAACATCTTTAAAGAAATGTCCAAAAATCCTGATCAAGAGTCTTCCCTGACAGCAGAGATAGAGGATTTCCAGAGCCAGAAAAATACTCATTTTGCTTCTAATAACCAAATTTTCCTTCCCTCATCTCATCACCAGTAACGCCCATCCATCTGCTGGGTACAAATGCAGATTGAACCTATTGCCTTCAGGTTTCCCTTCACAGTTTTGTTTTCCATTTACCTACAATCACGACCCCAGTGCCCTGCATCAATCTCAGCCTCCTGCACTCTTTCACAGCTCTCCAGCACCATCCCAATTCCAATGACATTCTTTCCCCTCTGCTTCTTGTTGACACACACGTTTTGCCTTCAAATCGGGGTGAGAACAGGCAGTGTTTGTCATAATCCCTCCACCAACCTCACCCCTCAGAGGACCTGTTTTTGAACAGACTAAAACTCATTAGCTGTTTTACAGACTTTTTAATGCACGCTGATGGCTCATTAGTTTTTGAATCCAGCATGAACTCCTGGAAAAGTTTTCAACTGTAGAGAACTGGTGTAGTTTAATAGAGTGAGATATTTTTAGTTTTTTTTTCTTCTTCTCATAAATAATGATAATCTGCCTTTGTATGTGCTGAAAAGATCACGGGGAGCAGACAGTGTAGCAGGGAGGGTTGGCTGTGATGGCGAGATCAGCAAGTCATTTTTCCAGGACAGATGACAGGGGGCCAGGTAGAGGGCTGGTCACCACTTGTGGGACAGCCTGCTGACTGGCAAAGTGGATTTTGTGCTGGGCGAGCAGCGGCAGAACAAAATCACAGATCCAGCCAGGTGATCTGCTATTCCGCACCGCAGAGCTCTGGCAGGAGAGGGTACTGGAAGGAAAAATTGTTGAAAGATTTGTTAAGGAGGCTATGGCTTATCTGGAACATCTGTTGCTGTGTAAGCCGTGTCTGTTCAGTTTATAAACTTCAACAGCAGCAGTTAACAAAACAAAAAAAAAAAAGGAGGGGGGGATTAGTATTTTAAACAGCTATTCTGAGACAGACACATGGAGAGGATGCAGAGGTGCAGGAGGAAGGAGAACAGTTCACCCACCACTCTTTTGGTGACAGGGGTGGGAACCTCTCCCTCTGAGCTCATATCCCAGGCTCCCTTTACAGCCACTGAGGAAAAACAGGCACTTTTAAGGCATGATTCATGTGCCCTGTTTATGTGTCTACTTTAGGAGGAGATAAATCATGCCTGGTACTCCAGGCAACGCAACGACAGTGCTAGTAAACCAAACACTGCCCGTGCCCGGACACCAACGGGGATCTTGCCTTAGCATTAAACTCAGAAGAGGGGGGGCCCCATCCCAGCAGCCTACCAGGCATTGTATTTATCCTATTACTACCCCATGCCCAGGAATGGTTTGAGAAGACATGAGCCACAGGTAAGCCAGGTACCGGGTAGACCTTTCCTGGGGTGATCCCCAGGAATAACTCATTCACTAGCGCAGATAGCGGCTATTTTGGGCACATCTCCCCTGGCTCTGCAGAGAGCCCAAGGTGACTAGTTCCAGGAGACACATCTGCATTTAGTCAGCTGAATCCTTGTTAAATGTTATTTTAAAAGGCTGCTGGCAATTTATGCTTGTCTGATTTTTTTCCCCAAAGCACAGTAACAACTGGGAAGGCAAATATGGAAAGCAAATAGGGGAAAATAAGAGATGCAGACAGTGCCCCCAAAAGTTTGGCTTATTGATCCCAGAACATTATTGGGCTAATAGTTGTTGATAACAGGAGAAACAAGTGTAATGAGCAGGAATATCATTACGGAACTGCTCCATAACAGGTGGTATGCCTGGGACAGCCAGGGGTCAGACACAAAACCCCAAAGCTTTTTCTGTACCCAACTTGCTCTAATTTCAGGAATAGCTTCTATTGTCTTAATGCACAGGAGAAGCTGTAGGTCTTTCCCTGCAGCTGCACAGGGAGCAGAGTCCTCAGCAGGACATCACCTGTGCTCTGAATTCAGAGGGGAACTGGGAGGACCGTGGAAAGGACTGAACCCAGATGGGATCCCCCCAGCCTCCTCACATACAGACACGCACAGCCTCATGCACACACAGATGTGTACACACAGACATGCACCAGCACAGACATACACGGAGACATCAGCAGAGGATCTATGCACAAACTTTTAGCCCAAGAACAGGGGAAACCACCCTTACAAAGCAAAACAGGTGAAATCAGAAGTGGAGAAAGCAATTCACAGACAGCAGAAGTCCCTGGACTGAGGGGAGATGGGAGAAAGGCTGAACTGATCAGTGCTATTTCTGCCCTCCCATGGTTTGTATTAATGCTGGCACAGCAAGAGTAACTTTCTTCCTCTGAAAACTCAAAAGGAGAAACCTCACCGTGCCCCAGCAAGTCCTGCAATGGCTCAGCAAACTGCCTTTAACTCTGCCCAGGCATCCTCCCTGCCATGGGGCTCCCTACACCACTTCTGAGTTCACCTGGCCCAAGGGATGGGGTGGCTGCCATGCAGGCAGGATGAGGGATTTTTGTGAGAGAGATGGTTTGGGGAGCTCTAGATGGCCCGGCTGTGGCAGGTCCACGTAATTATTATTGCTACCTTGCAAAACAAGAGCAATCAGGGAGAGAAGGGGAATCCAGCTCCAATCGAGCTGACAGGACAGTGAGCTAAACCTGGAGCACTTCTATAATTTTCTGCTCAGGAAATCGTTGTTCCTCTCCCCCATTAACAGTTTAGACCAGAAGAGATTTATATAACTTTTGTTGAGATTTTTTTTCCTCTGTATTTTTGTTTTATCGTGGCTGGGGCTGGAAACTAAACCCACTTTGAACTTCTTGCTTGATTTCTGATGGAATCCAGGAATTCGCTGCGCACATTTCTATTAAGCACCAGCAGAGAGAGACGTGCATGAAATACTTTTAAACATCTCTGGTGCTGAGGAAGGGAGTGCTAGGGATGCTTTGCTGTGCTGCTTTCAGGACAGCCTCAGTATTTGTGAGCACCTAGACTGATGCAGAAGAATTTCAGGTTTAATCTTGATTTTGGGGGCAGGGTTGAGCCACCCATCACCCTGTGCCACTTGACCACTGACCTACCACTATGGAAAAAAAATTGCACCAGTCTTTTCTTTAAGGCCACGAGGGATGCTGGAATTCTTTGCTGTATTTCAGCAAGTGCCTCTTGAAGCTTGCAGTGTTTGGGGACATGCAGTGGGGCCAGGCTGTGACAGGGAGAAGGCCTGAGCTGGGTGATGTCTGCTTGCATGCAGGGTCTAACCTGAGACAATTATGTACAGCTTTTCTTGCTGCTTGCTTTATGGATTCAAATTTTTCCCTCCAGTGCTGTTTAGCCCCTCTTGCCCAGGAGTTGTTTACCTCATTAATAAGTCACTTCCCCACCTAACACATCTAAAAAATTTATGTATTGAACCTTACCAAACTCACCTGTCCAACTCTCAGTCCCAGTGGCCTTGACCCCTTGGGATGTCCATGTCCAGCACTGAGGTTCTAGCAGTGATGATGCTCCTCCAGCATTTTTCCCTACCATTGAAACACCACTCTGTCCCCATTTGAGAAGCTCTGCCAGGTGGAACAGGAGAAAACAATCTGCCTCTTCACTAATTGATTTCTTCTTCACACTCAGCACTGCCATGCTGTTGATCAAAAGCCCATCCTTGGTCACTGTGATTAAAGGGATTTGCAGATCTCAAGAGACTGCAAAGCCCCAGTGAAACACAGAATTAACAGAAAAAGAAACTAGCATCCAACAGGTGGTTGGAATAATCATTTACCAGGATTTCACATCAGAGAATCCTGTAGCACATCTTCATCCTAAGCGCTAATTAAAACTTCAGACGCCCTGCTAAGGTGGCAAGATGCATTGTAGCAGCTGGTCAGAACATTTCTCTCAGCATTTTTTTCCCAATGGAAAATGTCTTCTTAATGAAATCGGAATGCTTACTGAAAAGATTTTTAATAGAAAAAAATCTTTTTTTTTCTGAAAGAGCCTAAAATTTATCTTCTCCTTCCCCTTCTATGAGAGAAATTTTAAACATAGAAAAAATATGAATTATTCAGGGAAAACAAGTTTGTCCAATATATTGTCATGTACACATTTATTTTTCATAATGAAAACCTACAAGAGTACAAAGAAGCAGCAATATTCCTCATGGTGCCAATTGCTTTTGCTGCAGAACCGATTGCTCTTCAGCTGGTTCTTCCTCTTCCCTTGCAGCCCCACCAGCATAGAAAAGGAAAAGAGGACCCAGGAGTCTTCCAACAAGTCCTGTGTGTTAAAGGCATGTTACCTAGACCCAAATCGGTGGTTCCCTATAATCTGGCCTTGCAGCTCCTGGGAACGACATAGTAGTTTGGCATCCTTTTGGCTTGGGAGTCTGTTTCCCAAGTTGCCATCCTCAAGTGCTCAGAATTGCTGCTGAATGTGAAAAGACACACCAGTGTTAATATTGTTGCTGACATTTTTGTGTAGGAAAGAGACAGGATGCAAAGAGCAAGAGCAACACTCAGCGCAGGATTCATGTAGACACTCCAGTGTAGGAATCTTTCTGTATTGTTATAGATAATGGAGATCTAGCTAATTTTGTCAGTGTACTAGGCACTATCTAGGTTCATCTAAAGCAGTGATTTAAAATAGAGTTGATCAGTCACGGCTGTAAGTGTGTGTTTCTCCTCTTTGTCTACAAAGGGAGTGCAGAGCTCAAATGTAGATTTCTGAGCTGCAGATGCTCAAAGTTACATGGTGTGAATCCTTGTAATGTCCTAGAAAAACCTGTAGGTCAAAATATCTGTCTTTCTTTTCATGTTGCGTCCTACAACATGTATCCCACCCTTGTTAAAGCAGCTTCGATTTCTTCACGCTGCTTCTTGTAAAGGTAGCACCTTCAGCCCAGCCATAATAAATGGGAAGTGGTGACTGAGACAAGGGATTGCTAGGAAATGGTATTCCTGTGTTTTGCCAAACGAGGCTTTCACCAGACTTTCCACCAGTATCTACTCCTTTCATGGTGGTTTTGTTCTGGCTACTTGATCTGAAAGCTCTGCTGTCAGGCAGCAGTGCTGAGCACTCCAGCCATGGCTCGGGTGAGGAGGAACAGAGCTTTGCTCAGATCCAGACTGCTGTCTGACTTCTTTCCCAAGCCTTTACAGCCTTCCTGGAAACCTTACCGAGCCTACTTGCACTGCTCTTTCCAACCTACGTCTACTGTGTGATTTACACCATTGCTTCCTCACTACGAGGATTTTGCTTCTGGGAATCCATCGTGTTTGCCCCAGTGGGACTTGAGCAGCAGGGTATATTGTTTCTTCTCCTAATTTACCTTACTCCACTTCTTGTGCCTTTCATGGAAATCTTCCTAAGCCTCTTTTTCCACTGTTTATGGTCAGTCTGAAACAGCTCTGTCCCCTGAAGTCAGTCACATATGGGTCAAATGAGCATTGACTCATGGAGCAAAGACATCACGGAGTCCGCAGCCAGGGCTGAGAAGAGACACACCTAGGAGGAAAAGGTGGCCGGAGACATCTGTCTTGTGTCTCAGAGCAAAAAGGGATTTGCTGAGCGAATTCAAAGGGGAGACAAAATAAAACATCAAGAAACCTTGAGAGGTTTCCCAGAGTAAGGAACTCACTGTTACGGAGAGGTGGGGAAACCAAGGGCTGCAGTCAGACCCAGGGGACTGGGCATTTGAAGGGACAGCAAATACACCCACAGCCACAACTGCAAAAAGTGAGCTGGAGAAGAATGAAATTAGTGCTGGAAGGGATCTGTAACCTCAGCCTGCAAGCTTCTAATGATGAGGGGCTGGGAATAGCCTCTACCCCAGCACTGCCTGCTCAGGGTAGCTCTCAGCTTCCCCAAAGCCCCTGCAGGTGGCTTCCAGTCTTAGCTGCTCTGTGGCCATTTCTGTGCCCTTGGCAGGGCTCCTGGGCCTTGCTGCATCACAAGGGGTCCGTCACCCCCAGCCTGCTCTCCTGGAGCAGCCTTCAGCAAGGCGTCTGACAAACTGCAACAAAAAAAGGAGCTTTTTGGCCCAGGACAGGGAGAGGAGAGGCTCGCTCTCTTCCCAAGAGGGCTGTGAGCCAGACAACTGTCTGACTGTCACAAATCATTACAGCCAAATAAACAGCTCCGCATTTCAGTCCAGTAAAGAAGGGTGCGCAAGCCCAGGCATTACTTAGCCCCTGATTTAGGATGCAGTTCAACAAAAATAGGCCTGATGGCTCTAGGCCTGCCTCTGCTGCCTTTGCCCAGCTTGCCAGGGGAGGTGGGAGCATGGCGATGTCCTGCTGGAGGGCCAACGTGTTGGAGCTGCAGCAGGACTGGAGATGAGCACAGGAGAACCCAAGAGGACGAGTCCTGTAGAAGGTGTAATAGTAATTATATGTTTTTTCTTGTATGATTGTTTAATTCTAGTTTCTGCTCACCTGCCAGCCTGTTTGCAGGACCCACCAGGGGGGCAGACTGAGTCACTACATCCTTGCCCACACTAGCCCAGAGTGAGCAAAAGCTGCAGCTCTCACCAAGGCAAGAGAAAGCAGAGAGGCAGGGGGAGAAACAGCCTTCTTGGAAGGAATTAGCCCACCTGTAGGAATCAGAAGCCTGAACCACACTGACAGGGCAAAAAGAGCCTGCACCAGCCAGCTCCTCAAAGATTTTTACCTGCACACAGAGCAGTGGAGGGTTGGGGTGTCTTTTATTTGCCCCAAGCATTTTGCAAAGGGAAGAGATCTTGGCACAAGCCGGGAGCTCTCTTCTGTAGAGCACATATACCAGGGGCACAGGTGGGTAGATGTCCCAAGGTTGGCTCCACTTTGGCAAAATGTGGACATTTTGAGCTGAAGCTGCAATGGGGTTGGTCGTCACACAATGCTTGGGGTTGTATGACAACTTATGGGCTTGATTTTCCATCCATGATGTAGAAAGAGCCATAGGAGGCACCATAACCATTTCTATCCCATCTGCTTAAATTGGGACCTAAACTTGGGCTCACAAGAATTGCTGAACCAGCTGATTTTTTTAATTTTATTTTCTGATAATCACTTGTTATGGGGTGATTCTTTAGACAGGACAGGACTCTGCGGCCTTTAGAGTATGGTGTTTTTTGAGGGTCCTGGTTTTATTCCCATCTATCTGGTACTGTCTGGTGGGACTAAGCAGGGGCATGTTCTTTAACCTGAGCAAGGACTGATACCCGGAGTGCTGCTACTGTCCTGGATGCTGCTGCAGGTCATGTTGCTGGTCAGATTGCTGGCCGAAGGGCTGCTGTCTGTGCAATGAGCTTTTGCTGGCATTGCTTCTAGCCTCTTATGGAGAAAACACACCTTCAAAACGAAAACACGTGTTTGGGGTTGGTTTTATTGTTGATCCTAGTAGTAACCAGCAGGTTGATTTGCAGGTTTGTACTGTCACAGTGGGCTCAGTTAGTATAACAGACACAGAAGTCATAGGCAAGACAAGCCTGGTTTTCCCAGGAGCTCAGTACCGTGAGTACTCTGAGGCTGCTCTCCAGGAACTGCAGCTTGCTGGTGCCACCTCTGGCACAGCAGCTAAGGGACTCGAAGGGCTCTGATTGCCTGAGCAGCTGTGTTTTGCTGCCTGGGCACTCCTCTCTGACTCACAGCAGGCAGGAGCAGCCCAGCTCTGTCTTCTCCAGCAGGTGATAGTCTACATGGAAAGGCACCAGCATAGTCTAACAGGTCGGCTTAATATCCAGAAAGTCCTGGGCAAGCACCTAGGCTCCCAGACAAATGGGGAAAAAATCCTTCAGGAAAAATAGTGAAGTCACTTCTGTATAAACTTGAATATGGGCTGGCATGGTTTATCTGTTCCTAGAGGGCCTTTCTCCCGGCATCCCAGGACTGAGACCCAGAATGGGTCCATGCTCCCAGCGCATCCTTGAGTCCTAAGAAAATCTGTGCTCCTGTAGCCGTGGATCTGTTTCTAGCTCTGTTTTCAAGTTCCATGTATTTCATAGACATGCTGGGATGAGTTTTCTGAGCTTTATTTGCAGGAGATTTTCTGTGTTGGTTGTGTCTTTTTTCCTTGTCACCTTTGCTCCCAAGGATGCTAACAGGAGATATTGTCCTGTACTATAATACTTGAGTCATCTGGGTAAAATTCTGGCATACATAGTAATTTCAGTATGACATCTCTCTTTCCATTACAACAGGTGGTCTTTGTGACCCATCTTAAGCAGAAAATGACATATAGACCTGACAATTACCATAAAACCTTCCGGATTCACTAAAATATGTTTGAAGTGTGCAGGAATTCCGTAATTTACCCAAAGCCATAAAAGAAGGCAGTGCCAGAGATGGGGTATCACCCCTGCTATACAAGTGGGAAAAAGGGGAAGCTCACCCAGCAGAGCAAGGAACAGAAACCACATTTCTGGTGATCTAATGGGGGCTGACCCCCAAATGATGGGTTTAATCTACCCACTGCACGTCTGCTCGGGTGCACGCAGGGGCACCGAGGAAGGGAAAGGGCTGGTGCACTGCGGTGGTTCAGGGGCTGACTACCCCGAGAGCACAGCCTTGTCTCCATCAACCCCATCAGGAGCCTCCTCCCGTGTCCCGAGCTGTCCGCAAAGCCTCCCATGGACAATGAAGGGGATGATGCATGACTGCAGTGGAAGCTGGAAAGGCCTGAGAGTGCCTTTAATGTGAGTGAGGAGGGAAGCCAACTCCTTGTGTACTCGGCGTGGCTTTCCTGGCACTGGCTGAGGAATGCTGGCATGCCGGCTCCCCCGGAGCTATTAGCGGTGCCGCACACCCCAGGACTGCACAGAATACGTGCACTGTGCAGGAGCCTCCCTGGAGATGCCACCACGCCACGCTCCTCTGTGCCACCCGCACCAGGGCAGGGCTCTGGGTTTCAGTGCTGAGCCGAGAGGGGTCTAGAAATTCAGGTCCTCCCCGAACCTTGCCACACACCCCTCATCCATCTCCCATTCCTGCTCTGAAGGTTTGTTTGTGCTTGCCTACGTGCAACCGAGGAGAAGTTCAAACTGGGTAGCATGGAAGCAATGGGACGGTGTGCAGCCTGTCCCAGAAGGCTGCCCACTCCAAAAACCCCACAGCAATTCAAGTGCCCCTTCCTGCCAGGAGCCTGTAGCTTGTGGAGACTCTCCCCAAAGCCATTTAGTTGTTGGGCCTGGATCCATGACACTAATTAGACTACCAGCTGTCACCTGGGTACCTGCAGGTTTGGATGTCACTCTGGCTCTGAGCCTGAGTCTTGCTGTAGAACTCCAAGTGAGGAGCAGGTCTCCGTGCTCCAAGGATGTTTTCAGCAGAGACCAAACCAGCCTGGTCCAGACTTTAATATTTTCCTGCTTTTGGTCCCACGAGTTCTGATTTCAGCCCTGGAGCAGCAGTGACTCTGAGACCCAGCCCCTCTAAGTGATACATAAACTGAAAAACTCCCTGGGCCACGGCTCTGTCTAACATTAAATGGGCAGTGTGGTCCCTCGTATAGGTTATGTGTGATAATAGCCCTAACCCTAACCCTAACCCTACCCTAACCCTAACCCTAATTATAGGTAACTTTGCATAGTTTACCATCGGGTACATGGAGGTGCACCCCATGGCGAGCAGCATTGCGGCTGTACTGTGAGCTACCTGAGCCGCCGACGAGGTTTCTCTGCTTTCGGCTGTGGCTGCTGGCACACGCAGAGCAGAGGAGGAGATGGCATCCAGCCCATACCTGCCCAGCCCACAGCCTTGGCATAGCTCACACAGGGCACAAATATTTTGTCTCCATGCGGTAGCATCGCACCGGCAGACGTGACCTGAGCAAATCCCAAAGCCCAGCACTGGGGCAGCAGGCTGAGGGATGTGGGGGTGACAATTTGTAGCAGAAAGGTCTCAGGAGCATCCACTGAGCCTCTTTATTGGGCATCAGAGATGGGAAGAATGACTTTAGCTTACAGCTGACTCCTAACCCAGATGGGAGAGAAGAACGGAGGGCTGGACCAAGCCAGCTCAGCGTTGTCTCTCTGCTATGTCTGCATGTGGCTCTGGCTGGGGAATTGCTGGGATTGGAGGCTGGACACATCTGGATGTTTGGCACCGAGAGAGCAAAACTGCACACAGGGCACTGGAAGGGAGCAGGTTAGCCTGACCTGGGGGCTTTGGTGTCCCAGGTCACCAAGCCCCAGTAGGAATGACGTGCCAAGTCTTTGCCTCTCTCACAAAATTCATGGGCTGCATGGGCCATCATGTGATCCTGTGCTTGATGGCTGATCAGGGCTCAGCAGCCTGCTGTAAGATGAAGAGATGACACTTCGGAAAAGGAAAAATAAATTTAAAAAGAAACAGGCCAAAAAAAAAGGGCAAAAAAGGAATCAATCACAGCATGGCCTTGAGCAGTTGTACTGGAAATTCAGTCAAGCTTTCTAGCAAAAAGGCTGATGATTTGCCAATGTGAAGGCTGCAGGAGCTGTTTCCTTGCTCCCGTCAGAAGCAGAGTTCTCCCTGACACCAGTGGAAGAGAGGTGAATGCTTCTCCAGCTTGCTGCTGTTCATTGCAGGGGCCTGCTCTGAAATCTGCCATTTCCTCTCTCCCTGCCCCAGTGAGACATACGTGCGCACACAGGCAGAGGTGGCCAAAACAGATAAGGCAAGGAAAGGTGAGGTCTGCTGTGCCTGGGCGAAACCGAGGCAGAAAGGCCGTGTCCTGCACTCACTTTTCAATGGCATTCCCTCCCAGTGATGCAGATGCATGCTGGCACTTGGGTGCTCTGTATATGCACAGGTATGTGCACACCTCTAATTCAGCACCAGCCCGGTAAGGCTGGGTCATCCTGCATTCCCTGCTGAGGATGTTTAGCCTCTTGGGCAATGCTCTGCCCCGCGGGTGCTGAGCTGTGGTTTGGGATCCGAACCAGGCAGCTCAGTAGCTGCAAGCCCACGCTCATGCCACTTGGTGCCAGGTGCCTGAGGCCATGTGTGCTCTGCTCCCTGCTCCAGCCTCAGCTCCGCTCCCTGAATTGCCCTTGGGGGCTGTCTGGGCTCGGAGCTACCTGCAGATCTCATCTCTCTTTTGGCTGGCAGCACTGGGCCCTTCGAGATATGACATGCATGAAGAATGTTTCATGACTGTAAGGTAACTTAATAAGGGACTCAGTGGGGATGTCCTCAGTGCAGTCCCTTTATGTGGAGCTCTAGTCCATGCAGTCAGTGCACCCAGAGCACGATGCACTTATCTTCCAGCCTGGTGCTGCTCTCCCCACCACTCTGCCTTTTCTTCCCAGAGCCCTCCTAGATGCACCTCAGCTCTGCCTCAGATTGCGCAGTGGCCCAAGGGTGATGCTGTAGTTGCACTTGCCAAAAATGATGCCACGCAAAATCATCTCCAGCTGGGCTTGTACATTGCTTGAGGTGAGCAGCAGCCTACAGAATATTACTTCCTGAGAAATCCTCATGGGTGTCTGGAATAAGCATTCAATCTCATCAGCAGATTGAAACCTCAGATGGCGAAAAAGCAATTGCAGGTCCAAATCTGGGAGTTGGGATCCTGTATGGCAGAGCTGGAAAACTCAAAACACGTGTAGGGTCATGCACCCTAGACCCGGAGTCTCAGGTCCTTTGCAGGCAGAGGCTGCTTCCTAGCTGCTTTGCGTGCCTGTGGTTGCACCAGGAAAGGCAAGGTGAACTAAAGTAATGCTGAAGTGGCATCGCAATTGTGCTGCTTCCCACCTCCAGAAATGGATAAAAGGCAGAGGCAGCTCTGTCTGGCCTCTACCTGGAAGCCAAGCCTGGTAGCCAGCAGCAGCTGGACCCTGAAATGTCTGAGCATGAGAAGTCTGTTTGATGAATGCATTCACAAAAGAGAGGGCTTTGGGTTATCAGGGCTGTTTTTCAAGCAGCACCTGACCTGACTGCTAAAATAACCCCACGGCATGGATCACGCATGCAGAAGAGGAAGCTCTGGTTGATATCAGACCTGGGACTCAGAAGCTGCTGTTAGCAGGATGGTCATGGACTGGCACTGTGGATGGGGTGCTGGGAGTCATAACCAGCTCCAGGCTCCCTCTGGTGCTTCACAGGGATGTCTTTGGACTCAGTTCATAGCCCAGCAAAAAGCACAGCAGTTTGGAGTTGCTGTTGGAGATGGTGGGCTACAGTCCACCTCGGCTCCCCCTGGGAACTTTCCAAAGTCCCAGCATTTCCTGTGACAAGGCCATGGATATTTATTTTGGAAGTTTGACTTGCTTGTCCTGGAGAGACAAATTCTTTGCTATCAGTTTCCTGCATGTGCACCACTGGGGATTCACTTGAGTCATGCAGGTGGGCCTTCACCAAAGGAGAAGGAGCGGGGAGCAGCCCTGAGAGCAGATCACAGCAAAATAGTTCAGTGTCTGAGCTGATCTTTCACTGGATCCAGTAGTCAGGCACCATTGGAGAGCATGAATGGTTGCCCCAAAACTAGGGGCAAGGAGCTATTCTGGCTCTGAGCCCCATTTCTCCCTTCAGGCCAGGAGAACCAGCTCCACTGCAAGAACTGTGTTCTCCTCCTTACCCCACACCCCAAAAGCATTCAGCGTTATTTAGTCAACAGCAGTTTTAAGCACAGAATTGGTCTTCAGGTGGCAAATTCCCCCTCTCTGTTTGATTTCTGACTCGGGACAGGTCTGACTCAGGTGCAAAGGAGTGTGTTGCAGCCTCCAGCTTTCGAAAGATTTTTGCAAGCCCTCCACACACGTGCACACAGAAACTTCTCTCTGCCAGATAACACCTCCAGGGGACTCAGCCAACCACTGAGCTCTTGTCTGTTTTGCTCAGGTCTGGGCAGCGTGATGTTCTCATTGAAATCTAAGGCAGCTGCTTGCTCACCTCAGAGGAAAGCAATAAAGCCTCTGATCATAAAGAAAAGACATCACCCCTTGTGGCTGTAGACTAAGAAAATAAAAAGATGTTGACAGTTTGTGCCCCCTGATGACATGGTGGGTCGTGAGCGCAGAGAAGTAAGGAGAAAACTGTTGGGCAAGTAGAAATAAGCATGGGAAAAAAAAAAAAAAAAAAAAAAATGTGAGAGGAGGAGGAAGGGAGAGGCTCAGAGCCTGGAACAAGTGCTGGCTCTTCACTTTGCTTCCTTTTCAACCCCGAATGACAGCCTTGTCAGTGCTACTCGGATAAGAGGGGCAGCAGCTCTGCAGAAGACTCTGGTCATCTGTAGGTCAGCCATCTGGAGGGTGCAGAACACCTAACTGGATATGACAGCAAGCTGATACTGAAGGGGTTTTCTCCCTGCCCTCCCCTTTTCCACCTCACCCCTAGTCACATCTCCCCTCTTCTTCTGCATTGCATGCTTGTAGTGTAATTTGTTTGAAGACCTGACTGCATAAAGCCTAGATATCCAGTCTCATTGCTTATCCTGCTTTGGGCAGTAGTTTGGAGTAGGTGAGGTCCTGAGGTCCCTTCCAGCCTGAATCTGACAAGAAAATAGAAATAGAAAATAACCCACCCCTTCCTCCAGAATAAGATCTTTCCATCAGAACAGACCACTGATTTAGCTCACCCCATGGCCGTGCAGTCCCTCCCTGCAATACAGGGGATGCAAAGCTGGAGATGTCTGGTTTTCTTACCTGTGCACCTCTCATCAAATTTGGCATGCTTGTCACTTTTGTGGCAAATAATAGGAAGAATATGATTTTCACTCCACGGATACTCTTGGGGGAAACCTTTCATATTTAACTGTGTTACATTCAACTTTCTAATGACTATTTCACAAGCAGTTTTGGAAAAGTTTGGTTTGATTTGAAACAAAACCAAAGATATTTGTGTGCAATCGGATCAACATACACAATATTTGATATTTCTTTACAGGAAGCTGCATTTTGTCTAATTTTGATCATAACTACCCTTAAAGGCTGCCAATGCATGACAGCAGCACACCTCTTATTAGTACTCATGGACCAAAGTTACCAGAGTGTTATCTGCTGTTATTACTATTTAAAAAGCAGGTGTTTATTCCTAGACCATTCTTTTAATTGCTCCTAAATGGCTTTCAATTAGACACTCTACTGGGAGTCTTTCATTCTTAAGCATTGATGCTATTGACCTGGTTACAGGCAAGCAAGAGCAATTAGTTGTGAAATTGAGATAATCCAGTTTCTGTGCAGTTTGGAGAGCAAAGTGAAGGCTGCTGGCATCCTCGTCCCCAGCACACTCCCCCGAGGCACTGTGCTTTCTAACCCTCAGTGCCTTTGCTGCTGATACCAGAAATAAAAGAAGGGGGGGGGGGGGGGGGGGGGGGGGAGAAAAAAAAAAAGTGCTCTTTTCTTAGAGATCTAATCTCGTGATTTAATATAGATGGTTCTCCTATCAGTAATTTCCACCATGGGAGGATAACAAGAGAATATGTGTTGGAGTGTGTTAAGACAGCTCTGTTTGCATCCTTGGCCCAGCCGACGGCAACCATCTGTCTTGTCTGTCTGAGGACCTGAGTGAGGCACTGAATTCCAGCTCCCTCACCCAGGGAGGGTATTCCTAGCAAGGCTTTAAAAAATCAGAGTGCGAAGCTTTGAGAATGAGGAGAGAAAGCCAAAAGAAGGAATTGTTTTTGAGAGGTGTAAGGGAGCTGGGTGGACAAAGTGAAAGGAGTCAAACTTCCTCATGAAGAACCAAGAAAGGTACTGTCCCTTCTATTGCTCTGTCCAAAGTGACATTTAAACCATCACAGGACAACAGAGAGCATGGAGCCAGTAAGCTCTGAAAGGCCACAGCAGCATCTATTTGGGCAGCTGGGTCTGTACACAGGAGATCTTCCTTGCATCTGCGGTAGGAGCATGGGAAGGAGAGGTCTGCATGGTTCCCACTTCCATGGCCTGTTGGGCTCCACCCGTGCTCTGAAAAACGTACAAAATGAAATGTAAAAGGAAAAATAAAATGATCGCTGTAGACAGCAAGGTATGATCCTGAAGGAAACCATCTGCTTCCAATGGACGAGGAGAAAAGAGAGAAGCCAGCACTGCAGCTATGCCCACACACTGGGAAACGGGGATCTCATAGCACAATTCATTTTATCATCCAAGATGACAGCAATGTGCTGCTGTGAGCCAAGGTAAATCACAGCGCAATGTCAGAGTGACCTCCTCTGTCTTTTACAGCCCCCCTGATTTTTCAGCCAGCCGGGCACAGACACGAGGCTCCATTAGCAGCCAACAACAGGACCCCAAGTCATGGGAGGGTCAGGCATCACATTCAGCTTCATGTTTGCTATGTAGGCACCCAGGAGAAATCCTGCAGCCCCTTGGCAGCTCGGAGAGCACAGACCTGCTTTCCTAGCTTGGGTTTAAGCCTTACAGCCCATCTGCAGAAGGGACAGCCCTGGGGCTACCCAGCCAAGGCACTCAGGCTAGGTTTCGTCTCACCTCGTTCAAGATGATCTGCAGATGCCTTGTCTGGACCCACTGCAGTCAGAAGGGAGACTTGACAGTTTTAGGGTGTGATTCATCTGAATGTTTTAGACATTAGCTTTAGGTTGGTATTTATCATTCCTGACTACAGTAATCCTGTTGCACAAGTGAGGAGTGTAATGTGTGTTATTTATGACCCAAGAAAGTAACTCAAATCCGTACTGATCGCTACCGAGCTCTCTACACCAGCTCCATCTTCTAATTACCAGGAAGACCACCTTTGCTTGGATAGCATAGATAAGCACTTGACGTGGGTTTTCTCCTTGCTTGGAAGGAACATTTTCATAGCTCAGCCTCCTGGGTTCCACCTCGTTTGCTCCAGGGACGTAAAGCAGGAAAGCAGGCAATAATTTTGGTGAGACAGATGTTCTTCTAAAACTCCATGTCCTGGCAATGTACCATATATGTCAGTTCCCCTTGATAAATTGTATGTGCTGACTGTAAATCGTGAGATCACTTAGTAAGAGGGGCATTTACATGGCAGGATAGCTAAGGAAGGATAGCCATACAGGTAATCATCTTCAAGAGTCTGGAAGTGACAAGGTTGATAAAGGGTCTCTTCTATTGCTGGCATGGCACCATCTCATCCCCCAAAAATCTTCTGGTATTATCGTCAAATGCAGTGGACACCTTTTTTCAGATCAGTTAATTCCCTGTGGCATGAGTTATGATGAGTCTGCAAGTTGTGCTTTGTCCAAGTAGATTTTCTTCTTGCTCTGCTTGTGCAGCTTGAGGGATGAGGCTTCCCCAAGGCAAAGTGAGAGTAAATGGGATTGGAAGGGCATCAATGAGACCAAATCAGAATGATCTATTCCCCAAGGAACAGCAGACGTACATGCTGCAGGACCAGATGTGTCCTCTACCCATCCCTGTGGTGACAAATTGTGTGTGCCCGTGTAGCACGTGCAAATGCATTCACCAGTGATGGTGATGTATGGCATGGGCATGGTATGACATGGACAATGGATTCCAAAGGGCCAGCATCCTTTCTTAGCAGAAACTCAGTAAATTGCAGTGCCCTCACTTGGCCATGCCTTTGGTAGATATCACAGATCTTTAAGTGTCACGATGAGATGAGACATTCCCAGTTCTGCAAAACATCTTTCCACGCCAACTTTTCTTCTTTCTCATTCAGTGCCATCTTTCTTATTGCGGCAGTCATGGGAAATCCATGCTGAGAGCTGGACTGCATTGCACAAGGGCATGGATGGATTTATGATTGAGGGAAGGAGCATGTCCTTCTCCCAGCAGGGCGTCGAGGCACTGAGAAATAGGAAGACAAGCTCCTTGGGTGCGTAGACACCTCCTAGTCATGGCAGACCTGGCTCTGAGGGTAGGAAGACGAGCAGGGATCCACCAGCCTGGTGGGGACAGCTCTGGGAAGGGCAGAGAGAGCCCTGAGCACCACAGGGGGCTGTTGGGCTGTCCGTGGGTGCAGGGCAGGGTCCCTGAGCCCAGCTGGCCGGAGCAGAGTCCTGCTGCTGCCCTGGAGCAGGCGGTGGTTTGGGTGATGTGGTCAAGGGATTAAGGCAAAACCACCAACTTCATTTACCCTCTGGGAGACTGGGAAAAGCAGGTAGAGGTCAGGGCAGCTTGTGCGCTAAGCTTTCCGTGCTTCCACAGCTCCCAGCATGCTGTTTCATCAGGATTCAACCAGCTCTGCCTTCTGCTCACAGCAGCTTCCATTCCCCCATCCCCTCCTTAGCTGTGTCCCTCTTGGATGTCCCCCTCCTTTCCCTCTTCTGCACTCAGGCCCTGTTGATTTCGTTGTCCCAGTCCAGTCTTTATAACCTCAGTCCTCACCCAAAGACATCTCCGGAGGTTGATTTCTGTCCTCTGGAGATGGGATGGGGTGAGGGACACACACCTACAGGGCAGGACAGCAGCACAGAGGGCTCATCTCAGCACCCACCCACCCAATTCCTTCCGATCCGAATTCCTGCTATCACTCTAGCACCATGAAGGGTGCTGAGAGAGACGGGTGCTCATCCGTCATGGGGTGCAGCAGAGCTTGGGGACCAGAAGAGGGCCCCATGCCTGGTCCCACCCCAGGCAGGGACATCGATGCTCAGCCTCACCAAGACCTGTGTTTTATTGCTGTATTAACCCTGCTCTGCACGCACTGAGCTGCAGCCACACGAGGGATGAGCACTCAGTCCCACCACCACAACCCACATCAAACACACACCCAGCATCACGGGGACTTAAAATCTCCCTTCTCACGCCTGAATCAGGGTCTCCTGCTAGGACCTGGCCTTCCTCCCACCATCTTCCTCGCCACCCCGGTGTCCGAGCAAACCACAGCTCTGCTCCCGGAGCTTTTGCCATTAGCTGCTGGCAGTGGAGCGTGCCGCTGCTGCTTCTGCTACTGTATCTCCATCTCGGCCAACTGGCACTCCAGCTTTATTTATTTTTAAATCTTTCCAGCATTAACCTGACAGGAAATAGGTTGCAAACCACATTTTTTTTTCTAATGTTGGAAATAATGCCTATTCAGTTTAACTAAGTCCCTCAGGGCAGAGCAAGCCCCACTCCCTGCTCTCCCCCGGTGCATTTTGCTGCTGTTTTCTTATGTCATTTTTATACCCAGGTGATGATAACACGTGGGCAGTCGGGTGAAAAGATGCATGGAGGTAGCAGTTAGTGAGGAAAGGGAATTAAACTGTCTGGTCAATGGGCAAATCCAGTGTTGCCCAAATTGTAGGAGAAAAAGCACTGTTTATCTGTATTTACACTGCTCTGTATATCCACGAGTATATATCTGTATATATCCTATTTTGCTTTGGGCCTGGCAGCAGATCCAGTAACAGAGATTGCACAAGGTATGTTTTGTCCAAGACACCATACACCAATCCCTGGTCCTTCCATACTTGACCGGGTTCATCTGGACCTCAGTAAATCAGCAGCGTCTGGTGGCCAGGAGATGCAGGCTTGCACAAATACTTGCAGAAGTGTAGGGGAAAACAGAGGGGAAAACTAGATATCTAAACCCGATCACACAAGAACCAAGAGCATCCATCCCTTCTCACCTAAATGCCATTCATTAAAAATAAATAAATAAATAAATAAATAAATGAATAAAACAGGTGCCAGGATCTCAGTGTTTGCCCCATCCTCATGCAACGCCCTGTGTTCCCGACCACCTACATGCTGCCACATCTTCCTGCCTCTGATCCCACACCACCACGAGCTCCTTGCTGACCCAGATTGCTTCACTCCATGCTGAAGGCTATGCCAAAGGCAGCTGAATCCCCGCTGTGCTGCCCTCTGTCCTGCCCTGTTCCAGCATCCTTGGGACCTCTCTTTTGCCTCCAGATCACCAACACCGGTGCTTTCATTTTCACATTAACCTTTTCCCTTTCCTTCTCATGCCCCCCTGCCACCTGCACCCTCTTTCTGCTTCACACTGGCAATTACCTGGTGTACTGCCATCCAGGAGGGTGATCACCAGCAATCCCTTGCATTGGGCCCATCCAGCGGCTGTGATGCTCTCAACCCTGACCAAGGAATCTGTTTGCCTTTAGCTATTTTTTGAGCTGCTGCCAGGGAAGTTTCACAAAAAGGATAGTGTTATTTCTGAAAATGAGTCCCATAAACAAGGATGAATATGACCTCCCCGTTGAGATTTGGGGTTTACTTTAGTGGCTGGGAGACCAGCCAATGAAATGGAAATACCAGAAAACATTATCATAATTACCCTATGGCCTCCTCTGGGGGCAAGGGAAAAAAAAAAAAGAACGAAAACTGATTTGACAGGCTCTGGATAGCATTGTCATTTCACCCTTCCCTGCTTGGCCTGTCTCCTGCTCTGCATTTCTGCTTTCTCTGAACAAAGGGGAGAAAAAACATTCCTAGATTGTTTCTCCACAAGGAAATTTTCTGACAAAAAATAAAATAAAAATAAAAACAGTACTGGGAAGCCAAGAGGTGAGAACCTTTGAGAAAAAGTAGCAGACGAATTCTTGTTGCAAAATTGGGAAGGCCAGAGAGGACACCACATCCCACCCAGCTGCACCCAGCCTGTAATGGCAGGAGTGCAGGGCAAAGCTGTCCTCCTGCACCCACCCGTGTACTGCAATGCCTGTCTGTGTCTCTGGACTTGTATAATTGTGGTGCCAAGTAAGCTCAGTGCAGGAATTTGTGCTGAAGCAAGTTAGGGAAGTCTCGTGGAAATGGATTTGCTGTCAGATCTTTTGCAGTGATTGCCTTCTGCAGGGGCACACTGACCTCATCCTTCCAAACAGTTAGATTTGGGAGATATACCTAGCTGTGACACTATTTCTGATTTCCCTCAGATGCTTCTCTTGCTCCCGGAGCTCAAGCCAGAAAATCTCTGCTCCTTTATTCTGGAGATCTTGTCAGCTCTGCTCAGGTGGCCGCTTACTACAGACTCCAGCTGTCCAAAGCTCTCCCTCTTCAGGGCTATCATATTTTTTGTGAGATGCTCTGTGAGTAAAATCAAAGCTGTTCCCTGGAACTTGGCAATTTGCACCCCTTAGGGACTCAAACCACCCCTAAATAACTCATCCTAAACCCCATCTATGGTTGCAATGGGGCGTATTGCTTGGTCATCAAAAGTTTGATTCTGTGGTGTAAGCAGGGACAGAGATTTGGCGTCCTTTCTGTGATGAATCAAGGCTTGGAAAGTGCTTAAAAACAAGAATTAATGGCCTGTGAGAGAGAAGATACAAGTCTGAGATGGGCACCTTGTCGTGAAAAAAAGAGGTAGTGCAGCTGAACAGGTCAGGCAGAGAGATGTGAGAGCCCTTCTTTCTATACTTGCCTTTAGTGTTGGTCCAACCATTGACTTTGTTTTTTTCTAAGTGCTTGAGTTTCCTCATTTTGTGATAGAAACAACCAGAACTGGATTTTCTTGAGGAGGCACAGTTTCAGTTAAATTCTTAGGAAACACAAGCAAAGCTTCCTTCAAGCTTCTGAATATTTCAGGTATTTCATAAATAAAGATTTGTGGCTGCTCCTATTGCATCACCTGCATTGGAATCAGGGACTCACTTTGGGCAGCCATTCCAGAGGTCCAGAGCTGTCAATGTGTCCACGTCCCCAGCTCTTGAACTGAATACACATTTCTTATCAAGCCAATAAGACTAGTAGTAATTTGGAAATTCTCTCACCTCATGTGGAAATTTCCGGCAGTTACATGTTTTACAAAGATGGTTTTAATTTATTTATTTAATGTATTTTTCTTCTTTTTGTATTATGAAAGAAGTATGCTTCATCCTGAAATCAAACCAAACTTAAATAACAATCTAAATTGCCCCACAAGAAAGGTTTTCTGAGAATCTCTAAAAATGATTTTCTTTGCATCTGTTGTCCAATGTATGGAAGAAACTTTGTGCAGATAGCACCAGTACAAAAAAAAATGGCAATAGTATAGCCTATGACCCTAACCACCAGGAAATGAGAGGATACCACCAATCCACCTGGAAAAACTCTGGAATAGGAAGTGCTCTCTTTGCTTCAGGCTCAAAAAAAATATATAATTAAATTAAAAAAAAAAAAAAAATCTTTATCTGAGTCATGTCCCCTTATAGTTGTTGAAGACAAAAAAAAAAAAAAAAAAAAAAAAAAAAAAAAAAGGCACAGCTGATCTGACTTGGTTTAGGTGGTGGCTTGACAATGGAATGAATCTCAGGTGATCTCTGTAGCTAAATCTCCAAAGACTATAAGGGGAGCCCTGCATGAGCATCTTAGATGGATAAATGCTGTTGTGGAGGTCCTCAGTTAGCCAATATGGCAGGTTGTGTATTTACAAGGTATGATAGTTGTTCCTTTTGTCTGACTAATGGTTGTCTAGAGAATCAGAAGCTGAGAAGTACTGGGTTACAAATAGGTGGCCTCTAGGCTGGTAGAAGAGGTTCTTTGTAAAAGATGGCTAATTAAGTCTGTGTGGGCTGGGGCTACAGTATTTGCTTGGAAGGAACACTTCTAGCATCTTCTCTTAATTGACTTTCCCTGGTCCTGAAGAGCAGGTGTACAGAATAATCAAAGCAGATCATGCTGAGTGTGCCACACTGGACTGTGCCCTAAATGTATATTCATCTATCTGGATGCACAGCAGGGCATGGATGTTTCTCTTACCTTGGAAAAATAGAGGGCCTACAGGAATGTAAAAATAACCTTATTGAGTTGACCTTCTGTTCTGACAGAGCATTCCCAGAGCTGTCAGCTTAGGATGTTTAGAGGAGAGAGCTCTTATGGCTGTCACCTTCCAGCATTTGGTAGTCAGCAGTTCAAGACCTCCCTGCATCAAAATTAGCATGTAGGCTACGGTGCTTAACAGCCACTGAGGGATTTGTCCTTCATTAATTTGTCTAGTTCTGTTTTGAATCTATTCATGTAACTTACATACATCATTCTTCTGTTTCTCTTACACTGTGTTCTCTCCATCTTGTGCCTCTCTGTGCTCAAATTCTGCAAAACTGTGACTAGCTGCCATCCTTCCCCTTTTCTGCACCACTTGGTATTTTAGACACCTCTCATGCACATGTATTTAGTCCTGTCTCTCTCCCAACCCTAGGGATTCAAATCTACTCCAAGCCAGTGGCTGGTTTGCCAGCAGTGGTTCCCATCTGTTCGAAGCTCCTGCTGCCCATACCTCAGCACTTCTGAAAGTGAAGCCGCTTATTTTGTTGTCCAGGGATATTCAGATTCAAACAAGTTGGTACACGCGTCTGCTAATGATTTCAGTGAGGCCATCCCATGGTATACTTGGATCAGGTATCAAGGTTGTTTGTCAAATACGAAGTTTTGCCAAGTCTGACCCAAATATGTCTGATTTCATGAGTACACCTGTGTTGCAATGAAAATGTTCTTGTTGGTTTCATTTCACCTTACAACCAGGTTAGAAACACAAAGAGTGAGGCATTGTCTTAAGATCAGAAGACACAGAGCAATAAAATCAGGTGTACAGAAAAAAAAAAGTGGCAATGAAGAGTTAAAGGTGCTTCAGCATCTGGCAGGTCCAAAGCTGCTCTACAGTGTCCAGCTGTGGTTGTCTGCCCTATCCTGTGTACCAGCCCTTCACCCAAGTCTGAGCCATTTCAGCGCCTGAT
The DNA here is from genome assembly GCF_009769625.2 of Cygnus olor. Lineage (NCBI taxonomy): Eukaryota > Metazoa > Chordata > Aves > Anseriformes > Anatidae > Cygnus > Cygnus olor. Next base: position 1,707,917 of record NC_049170.1, on the reverse strand, counting down.
CTGGCAGCACACTGCTGTTTCTGGAGAGCTTTCAGCAGGGCTGATGTGCTGAAATATCCCAGCAAGATGGTGGGCAAGGGCTGGAGACTAAGCATGGTGAAGCATGAGAAAGGTGGCTCTGAGCCTGTCATCCCATCTTCTCCCAGCTGCAGTCAGACCAGTTTTGCTTCTTAGGTGTTTAATGTGAGTCATTCAGCAGCAAAAGAATGGCATTTCAGATTTTCTTTAAATATAATAGAATAGTTTAGTTGGAAGAGATCATCTAGTCCAACTGCCTGACCTCTTCAGGGCTAACTAAACGTTAAAGTATATTATTGAGGGCAATATCCAAATGTCTCTTGAGCACTGACAGTCATGGGGCATCAACTACCTTGCTAGGAAGCCTGTTCCAGTGTCTGACCACCCTCACGATAAAGAATTTTTAGGCATTTTTAGGCATTTCACACCGTTGTTGATCACCCAGCGCCCCAGAAGTAGCCCTATTCACTACCATACTTTGAGCTCTGCAGTCAACCAGTTCTTCACTCAGCACAGTGTGAACCTCTTTCATCTCACAATTTGTCCAGAAGGATGCCATGAGGGACAGAGCTTTCCACATCTCCTGAGGCAGACTCATCTTCTTTAAGCCAGAGGATTCAATGAAAATCTCTGTTCTTATTCATGTATACATTTACATACATGTTTCATCTTCCTCAGCCAAGGAGAATCACAAAATGGTTGAGGTTGGAGGGAACCTCTGGAGGCCATCTGGCCTGAGACCCCTGCTCAGGCAGGGCCATCTACAGCAGGTTGCCTAGAAACACAAAAAAAATATGGCTTAAACATATCTCTTAGTATTTATATCGGTTTGGGGAGGGGGGAGGAAATGGGCAATATGTATATATATTCGTTTCTATTATTTTTTTTTTTGAATAGTCTGACAGGTTTTGGAAGTACAAAGCTGATAATCCCTGGTTCCAGGGCTCAGGAAAGCTGAAAAGCCAGCTTCAGTTCAGAGCCCTGTCCTAGCTATTGCACCCTGCTCTGGGCACAGAGCTTGGTGCCTCAACTCTGCTTCTGGGAAATAGAAATTATTTCCTGTGCCTGGCCTGGACAGGACATCGTACATCCTACTGGGAAGGAGCTGTCCCCTCTCAGAGCATGGCCAAAGGAGGCTGAGGATGAAGGGATGTATCATTTGAAATCCTTGAGGATGAGCATTCATAGAGCATTCTGCTCTATTCAGCGACTATAAATCCAGAGTAACTCCTCTGGCTTTGATGGAATCGTTCAGGATTCATGCAGCTGCAAGTGACAGCAGGATTGGACCCAAAGGTTTTATGTTTCCAATAAAAGAGTTTAAATGCTGGATATTGTCTTAAATGTGGACTGGCCAAACATCTGGAAAGGGATAGTTTTATTTTGCATTAATATTGATGTTTTGAAACCATCTCCCACTTCTGAAAGAGGATTTTAGTGTGGATTTTTTCCAAGGGCATGAAAAACTAACTTCTGTTTTACTCAGAAACCCCTTATCAGATCTAGATATCCATCTGTGTGTCTGTTAGCACATCAGCTGCTTGAGCATTCACCGTTCCTCTCTGTAGGACCACATGTGAAATAAAGCCTGGGTTTACTTCTAAGTTGGATTTCATTAACCTTCATTATGTTATTTGTAGTAAGTCTTGAGAACAGATTGGCCTTCAGCTATGCACTGAGGTTTAGACCTGCTCCATCCATCAGGATGTGGAGAGCTACCATAGGCATAACGGATTTACTGCAGCCAGTCTCCCCAGCACAGTCAATATAGGTTAATAAATTAAAAAATAATAATAATAAAACTGTTGCTTTCTATAAAATAGTACAGCCATCACTTTTGATTAAATTACACCATTAAGAACAAGTGCTAAGTCCTGTAGAAGTCCAGGGGAGGGTAGGCTCTGCTTTTACTGCTTTTACAGTTTAATGAAGACAAAAAAAAGTATTAGGGAAATGGATGCAATGAGAGGACTGGTCCTGGATGCCTGAGCAGGACACAAACCAAGTACCTAAGAGGCACACGAGGAAATGAGAGCAGCCGTACTGTATTAGATCAAAGCTCTTAATGGCATGATAACCAAAGCACTTGTTGGTCAGGCCTACCCCATGGGTGTAACCCCAGCTTCCAGAGGCCAGCCCTGCCTAATGGGAATGTGCCAGCTTCATGAAGCAAGATGGTTTTTGTGACCAGCAAGTGCCTCGGAGGGCCTTGTATCATTGTGTATCAGCAAGCAGAAAACAGAGGAGGGTAAAGTAGCTTCTGGGTAAAGCACCCTCCCTGCTCCGCCATCCCTTCTTCTTGTTCCTTGACCTTTGGAAACCTTACAGGCAGAACGTAGAGGGGGGAAAAATCAAATCTTTCAGGGTGATGTTCACAGCCTCCTTTCCCTGAGCCCTCAGTCAGGGGGCAGATGCTGTCACCTCATAGACTTCTCTAGGACAGCCCCCTCTGCACTTGTTCTTGGATTTAGGAAGGATATTGATAGGAACTGACTCCATGGGGCTGAAGACCTGAAAGAGAGGTTGTAAATAGCACGGCATTCATGATGCCAGGCTGTGATTCTTAAAGGGAGAAGAAGCCCTTGAACTTTTACCCCCGGTAGTATTTTCCAAGAGGTGGGTGCCAGCACACAAAGCATTGCTTTGCCACCCTGAGCATTATATTTAATTATGCTTCTGTGTCCCAAAGGAAACAGTGTTTAAAAATGCTGTGCCAATGTTATTTACTAGAATGCTTTTTTTCCCTTAGGTAGTAGCCTTGTCCCTCCAAGCTGCAAACTGAGGCATGCCACCAAAGAAGTTGCTCCCTTTCTATGTGCAAGCATGTGTTTGCTGCGTGCAACTGCAATGTGCACCTCCTTTGCCTTGTACACAAATATTTCCATGTGGCATCTTGCAGGGGGTGTTGCTTGGACACCAATTAGTGAGCAAAATGAGATGGGAAGAACAAGGCTGGTGGAAGAAACTGCTGGTGCGATGGAGATTGTGCATTCAGATCATCTGCATTGTCTAGGAAGCTTGTGCCCTGCTGCTTTTCCCGTGCTGAGGTTTAACCTCGTTTCTCCCGTTGCTGCAGGTGGATGCTGACGATGTCATCACTAAAGAGGAGCAGATCTTCCTACTGCTAAAAGCCAAGGCCAAGTGCGAGCGACACCTGAAAGCCAAGGTGCCCAAGGTGCACGGTGAGTGTTCCCACAGCAACCCCAACTGCGGGGCTGGGGCTTGGAGCACATGAGGGGGGCAGCTGAAGACATCCCACCAGACTCCTTTTTTTCTTGTTAAGCTATGAGAAAGATTTTATAGCACAAGGTATTGGAAAGCATAGATGTCACATCCTCTTTCTCCTGTTCCAGATGCCAGATTCAGGGGGTCTGGAGGATACAAGAGACATGATCATGGGCTTACAGCCCTTATTGCTGTACCCAAACCCCAGGCAATGCATGGGAGGCATCACCCACCAGTACACCTTTGCAGCAGGACACAAGTGGTGTGGGAAACAAAGCAGCCTTCCAACACCCCTCCTGTTTCCCTCGAACAAATTGTCTCTATTCTCCTCAAATGGGCCCAAGCTTGGCTAAGCCCCTCTCTTCTACTTCCTTTCTATTTTGAGCTGCAAAATTACTACCAGATGTAGGACTGGGGGGAGAAGGAAGGGAGAAAGCTCTCTCATGTGGGCAGCAAAATAATCATCCCCCATTGGTTTCTTTCATCAATCTCACATGTGTTAATTATTGGCACCAGGGCTGTATATTGAGACATCCTGCACCACCCAGCTAGTCCTGGGTGGGCATCCTGTCCCCTCTCCCTCTACTGCCTGAGAGCAGAGGATGAGGCAGATTGCCTCCTACCTTTGCCCTAGCGTCCCAGAGGTCTCTCTTTCCACAGCCAGCACTGGCAGAGGGACCTGGAGACCTCATCACCAGCCCAGAAAAAGCTCCCCAAAGCCAGCTGTGATTTGGAGCAGAGCTGCCTGCCCACCTGGTGTCTCTCTCCTGTTGGAAATCACAGGAAGGGGCTGTAAAAAAAAAAAAAAAAAAAAAAACAACTTTCAGTTTATTCCAGGCCTCCAGCTTTACATCAGCCAAAACCTCAAGCCACATCCTCTGTGCTTCTTTGTCCTATTCACCCAATGCCCAATTAACACCTCATTAAAAAAAACATATGTGCAAAGGCATTTCCTTCTGTTGTACTTTGGACCACCTGCCTACCTCGGGACGGAGTGATATCAACCAGCTGGTCCTGCTCTCACACCCTATTTTCTAGCCCTTCTCTAGGAGACCATCAGCATTTTGCCTTGATCTCTTAACGGGCAGCAGCAGTGTTGGTAGGGCTGGGGAGATGGTGACTGTGTATAACCAACAACCAGGTTTGGGGCTCCTTACCACAGTCACTTTGGTAGAACAAAGGAATCCCATCATGGGGTTTTGTAAGCACACCCTTGGTCCTGCTTTAAGACCTCGTTCTTCAACCATGAGACCAGCGTTAGCTCTTCCTTTGACTGCAGCAGAGAGGGATCTAATCCAGTGACATTTAGACATCTCATGGACCCATGCTGAGTCCTGGCCTTAGAAAAAGTTATCCTGAGCTGCTCAAGCTATAAAACTTTGGTTTTCTGCTTCATCCTCTATAGAAAACCTCTGCTTGTTTCCAAGTAGCCCAGCCAAAAGGAGGAATCATTAACTTGATATCTACAGCAGTGCACTCGAGGCTTTAAAGACTCAGTGCAATCATTAGCAATAGATAGCTGGAACAAACTCATCTGCAAGGGATTCCTCAACCCAAAGGCAGAAAGAACCCTTACTTAGCCTTCCCCAAGAGATGTTGTTTTAAAATCCTGTTAAAACCCCTACTTTGCCACACCTGTGTGACTCCCTCAGCAGTTCTCACTTGTGCTTCACAGGCCAGTGAGCTGCCAGACCACCTCTGGGATGTCAAAGATGGAGGGCTTTCAGTTTGGAAAAGAACTTTCCACTTAGCAGAGGAGCTGCCATCCAGAGATTTTAGGCTACGGACACCCTTGAACACATGAAATGATAATGTTACAGGATATTTGTGAACAGAAAAATTCAAAGTCTATTTTTGTGGTTTTCCCACCCCTACATGCTCCAGGAGTGTGAAGGAATGGATAGTTTTTGGCCTTCTTGTGGGCTGAGGGGTGGTAGAACAAAAGGCTGTAATCTGCATGATCAAATCTCTTGGCTAAGGCTCACAAGCTCAATCTTTGCACATAGTTCAGCGTGAAAAGTGGTTAGGCCCAGTCCTTTCCTTCTTTGAAGATATGGAAACTGGGGTCTGGTTTCTATTTGTGCTGCTCACCCAAGGACATATGAGGCTGTGCACTTCTCAGCCAGATGGAGGGCTTAATCCCTTTGCGTCTTCCCTCACTACAGATGCAAAAGAAAGCAATTTGGAAAAGGCAACAGTTTTCAAAATTAAATGTACCAATCCTCAGCTGCAGAATATATGTGGGCAAAATGGTCGTGACTTGGAGCAATACGGATCCTGGGTGAGCACTGCAAGGCTTCAGGCACTCTCCTGTGATACTGCTCCAGATATTCAGTTTGGGTGGCATAAGGACTATTCTTGTATTGCCACCCCATCTGGTCCTTTCTCTGTCTTGTCTTTGGACTTTTAGTGGTAGGGGACAGAATTATACTTCACAGTGTGTTCAGCCACAGCAAGACCTGGCCTTTCCTGGAAGCAAAGCGTGTGATCTGCAGCCAGACCTGCTCAGGAAGATCTCTGTGCTGTGTAATCCTCTGTGTAACAATAATGGCAGCACACATCACCAATGTGTCACTATTTCTATGTCAATAAATCAAAAGCTGTTACCACCAGAGGACGATATGAATTTGAGCCAAAGTGGTCACAGTGTTGGTGATGGTGGCATGCAAAAGAGGTAGATTACTAATGGGCTTGAACATCTTGAGCTCCTTTTAGAGCTGGTGGATGGAGGAGAGCACCTTTGGGTGACATCTGTGTCCCAACTCTCTCCAGATATGGATCACAGACTAAATGTAGGATTGCTATTTAGATAAACCACTTAACACTGGGCTGAAGGCTGGACAAGATGTTCAGAGGTCCCTTCCAACCAGCATTTCAATGATTAGTCCTGCCCAGGGGACTTAGAATTACAAAGTAGTGACGCTGAAGCTCCTTGGAGAGATTGCCTCCTCCATGCAGCCCTCAGGGCTCGGGTATTGAGGACTGATGATGGCCAAGGTACAACGCAGCAGATACAGAATTGGAGAGAGAAGGTCTAGGTAATTCATCTGTTTTGGGGGTCATAAGGAAAGCCCATTGCACAGTTGTCAAAGGACAAGATTTCTTCAGCCATTTTTCACTTAGTTTAAGAGTCACACGCGAGGGGGAAAAACTATGCTGAGCTCTGCTTGAAGGAATCTAAATCTAACTCACTGCCTCCCAGGAACAATGCATCACTGCCTGGCATGTTAAAGGTGAAAAAAGAGATTGAAATCTCTTCCATTAGTTCCACTTCACTCTGTCTGAAAGTATCAAAAAAGGCTTTAGAGCAGGAGTTGGATCCAAGCTTTATGATCTGCCTGTGCCGCAGCCTTCAGCTCCAGCCGTGGGACACCCCAGTGACAGCCACGTGACGTAGATGTTTGGGAAAGGAGAAAGTTACAGCATAAAATCCCTGGCCCGAGTCAATGAGGAGCAGCTTCGAACTCAAGAGTCCCATCTCTCCAGGGAAGCTCTAAACCACAAAGGTCATAGGAACAGAGACCTTTGACCCCATGGCTGTTTTAGAGCTTCCTTGCACCGCATATTCACTCGGGCTCTGCAACTAGCAAAGACTACTGATGCTTCTTGCATCCCTGCTGCAGAGTTTTGTCTGGCGCCCCTCCATGCTGAGCATTATGGCTGGTGGAACAGCTTCAGAAGACCTTGAGAGAAGCACCCATTGCCGCAGGCACACAGGGATACCTCCTACACCTCCTCCTGCAGCTCTCTGAGCCACGGGGTGAGCACTTCTGCAGACAGCTTCTGCTTCTCCAAGGAGCTTTTTGAGGACCCCTTCCTGCAGATCTGATTTCACCAACACATCAAGTGCATACCTAGAATTGAGCTGGACTGAATGTAGCTCTCTAAGATGAACTTACCTGGGAGGTGTCGGAGGTGTTTTAATATCTCCCCTCTCAGACAAGGAGAAAAAGTAGTTCCATCCACTCCTAACTGCATGCCATGTCTTGACTGGTCCTACAGGGCATCCCCCTACCAAGGGGAAGGAACATGGTTTAGTGGGTGACATTGGTAGTAGGGTGATGGTTGGACCAGATGATCTTGAAGGTCTATTCCAACCTTAATGATTCTATGATGAGTGACTTCGGCACAAACCTGTATCCTCAGTGAGATGTGTTGGCTAACAAAGGCCAGGCAGAAATGGGCTGTGGTGACAGACATGGTAAGGACCCGTGTGCATGCACAGAGGCCAGTTTTCTTACCACAGAAAGCATGACTTCATTTGCTATTCTGGATTCCTTTAGCATGGAAGTTTGGGCAGGGCCAAATGGGGCAACTGATCAAGTTGAGAAAGAACCTTTTTGGAGGAAGTTTGTTTTTCAGCTGAATCAGCTTCCTGGTCTGGTTCATCACGCAGCCCCATAAACAAGAGGGCTGTCACAGGGAGAGAAGCAGAGCCAGGAATTAGAAGTATTGGAGTAAGCTGTGTTGCACTGAGCACTGCCTGCTAAGCCTCTGATGTTTTGGAAGCCCAAGATGATTTCTCTCTTGTTGCCTGCTCGAATTATACCCATGTGGCCCCGTTGCACATCAAGAGGTGTGTGCATCCATTCAGTGCTGTCACATCCTGTCCCACCATCACCCTAGATGCTCGCCTATCCTTCTTCATCAGAAGTTGCCAGCTACCACCTGGCAGACGGCTGCTTGGATCCTCCTCCTGCCTGGGTGTGATTGCAGCATGCTGTCATTATTTATTCCACTCTATAGTAGTCAATAGTCTGTGTTTTCAGAAGCAGTGAGAGAATCTGGGACACCTTGATATTTTTTTTAATTTTTTTTCTTTTTGATAGAAAGAAATATCACGTAAGCTGGCATGAAAGCTTGGTAGGGCTGCTGTCCTCATTCTTGAGAGCTGACGTACAGGGATATTCAACGCCTCACCTCCCATCTCAAAGGAGAGCCTGTGGCAGAGCCAAGATTTGGGTTCTCATCTCCTTACTCTTCAGCTAGGGCACAAGCCACAAACCACATTTCCTTTTGTCCTGGAATTCAAGGTGAGGCTCCAAGGATTCAAATCCAGGTGGACAGAAACCGACGAAAATCTTTGGACATATCCCACTTGACTGAAACTCAAAACTCTCATCATCATTCTTGCCGTAAAGCCGCTGGTTTTGTTTTGAAATGAGGAAAGCACATCTGAAATTTCCTGCAGTGCAGTGGGTACTTGGATTCTCTTCCTCTTTTCCCCGTCTCATTGCTGAGTGCATTTCACAGGCCAGTTCTTCACCTGGTATGAACTGGCAGATTCCCGTTCAGTTTAGTGAGGGCATTGATTTGTCTCAGATTCATTGATTTCTCTCACAGTTCAGCACTGCAACTTTTTTTTTCCCTAACTAATGTCCATTCAGACTAATGTGATAAACAGTTAGCAGGCAACCAACATTTAAATATAATAATAATAACAACCAGAATTTCAGAGAGATCTGTGGAGAAATTAGAAAGTAGCTCAGCTCAGCACCAAAGTTTGATTTGGGGCTGTTATCTGCTGATCTCTTTTTCACCTTGCAGCTACCCACTCCTAATGTGTTTGCCTGTTAATAACAGGCTAGAAATGTCTACGTAGATTAATGCAAGTGAAGAAAATGCACTGTGGGAGGGATCTGTGAGTCCAGCACCGCTTCTTGCCCCATGAGATTGGGGAGCAGGTTTCTGTGTACCACTCCTCCAGTTCAGGCTTGGATTTGGGCTGGAGACACAAACCAGCACTGGCTCTTTGACTGCAAAATGTGATCCTGCCTGTGCATGGACTTCATTAGCTCTTCCCTGGGAAGCAGCAAGCCCAGAAGAGACGAGCATCTCAAATCACGCTCGTCTGCCTTCTGGAAGCCGGAAGATGTTGGTCTCCAGGCTGATCCATGTTGTCCTTTTCCCTTTGCTGGTTTTACTGGCTCTGTTTTATTAAATCCATAGTTTTATTTCTTAGCCTGCATGATGGTTAGCAAGTGCCGTGTGCCTTGTGGTGCGGTGCCAAAGAGCAGCAGTTTCCAGGGCGGCTCCTATCCAAATGGCCAGTGAGTGGTTGCGTTGTTCTTCCTCCCTGGCCAGCATTGGCGTCATCTTTGTGCCAGGCCTGATCCAACATGGCTCCAGCTACTAAAAATGGCTCTAAAACCCCAGCTAGCATGCCTAAAATTTGGACTGGATGTTGTGAAAAAAGGAAATGGTTGGCAGGTGCATGGAGAGCAGTGGCATTCACCCTTCTTGTAGAGGCTGGAAGGAGATGTTCATTGGAAGGAGACTTCTAAAGGCTGGAAGGGATGTTCAACATCTGTCTTGGTTTCAATTTTCCTTTGATCCTTGGCCCGTGCCCTGATAGACCAGGCAAGTAGGCTGTCAACTGGAGTATTCAAATATATTATCTGTTGTCGTGGCTCAGCAATGCCTTGTTCAATTTGATGTAACTTAACCACAGCCATGTCTAAGCCCCATTCTGACAGTGGCAGGGACCGAGAAGCATCAGGGTGAAGCACGGATTCGCCGGGGATTTCTGGAGAGTGGGAACGTGGCTGTTTCTCGTGTGACTGAGAGCAAGGTTGATGGTCCAAAGGAAAGACTTAGCAAACAAAGGTTTAAAAAAAAAGAGATAATATAAACTTCCTTCAACAGTAATGAAACACTATTTATCTGTAAAAACTCCAAATTACATTATATTTCCCCCTAAAAATGTTACCTTTCATTAGTTTTAAGCTAACTAGTAGAGGGTGAGTCCCCTTCCCTCCTAGCACAGACCACGTCGGCAGCGCCCTCTTCCCCAACTCACCGCCCAGGAATATCTCTGAGCCTAAGGGCTTGCTGTGGACCCCTGCTGAATGGGGCTGACATGGGCACAGCCCCATGTGGACCTGTGCCAGTCCAGCATGCTTCCACATAGCCCTGCCTCAGGATATGTTCCTCGTCTGCCACTTTTAGCTAATGGATACCCAGAAAATTAAAAACAAAACAACAACAAAAAAAAGGAAAAAAAAATCTGTCCCCACAAGCATTTGGCTTCCTTTCTTCTTTTTTCTCTTTTTTTTCCTTTTTTTTTTCTTTAAATTTAGTTTCTAGATGAAAGCCTTTCAGAAAGAACAGGAAACCCTAAAATTTCTCATCTACGTACATAAATATTAGATTTCAGCCATGGTGGGCAGCCTGATGCCACCCCAAAGTTAAACCTGGAAGGGGATGAAGTGAAATTCCCAGCCGTAAGCCATCAGACCTGATTTTTTTTTTGCCCATGAATTAAAAGTCTGTCTTTCCCTGGTTTGGAAGAGGAGATGGGACATTTTGTGGGGGAACAGAGATTTTTACACAAACCTGTTATTAGCAAAGGCCATCGGCAGTCCTTTCTCAGAGTCCTAGGTGTTGCAGTTTGCCTCAAAATGGCTTGTTTTTTTAATAAATAACCTATTTGCTAGGGAGAGTGGTTATTTTTAGTTGAGAAGCCGTGTGTTTTTACCCAAGGTATGTGGGTTGCCTGCCTGAGTTTATTGCTCCATTGTCCCTAAAGGACCCAAGCCCAAGCCCAGGCAATCTCTGGGCTTGCAGAAGCTTAGAATCTGCTCCTGGCTCTCTTCCCAGAGGCTCAAGCCCCATCCCTGGTCATCCCTCCTGCCAGGGTGTCCTCAGAGGCAGGGAGCAGCCTCAGGTGCCCTTGAAGCCAAGCGATATAAAAGCATTCAGGGCACTCAAGATTTGCCTGAACACCCCAGACCTCCATAAACCTCATATCTCCTCCTGCTCTTTTAGCTTCTCCCTGTCTGTGGACCCTCAGTCCGCACAGCTCAGCAAGTCTGGACCACAGCTGTGGCACAAATGTTGCCCCCCAGACAACCTCACCATCCCTTTTTAGCATGCTCCCCACACAGTTTCAACCTGGGACAACCATCACTGCCCCTGTAGACACTATTTACAGACTAGCATGTGCCAGAAGAATTTTCTGTATGGCAGCGCATACAAGACTGTTCTTGGGTATGCAAGATGGGGATTTCAAACGGATATGAGCCATGCTGGGCTTACAGGGCATGAAAACAGGCTATGGTCTTCTGTATGGAGTGGTATAGGTGTAATCAGTGAGTCTTGGTCAAGACTGGGTTTCTCGTTATGTCTGTGTCTGTTCTGGAATAGGTCAAAAGAGCACGGAAGACCTATGGAGAGATGTGTTCTCCCACCCCAACTCTCTGGTACAGATAGTATTCAAGTCAGCAGGCTGTGATGGCTAGCAAGGACTTGTAGCTCTTCATAGCTAGCTTGTGCTCATGCCTGAGTTATAGCTAGCAAGAGAAGAAATATTGAGAGTTGGCCTCTACCTGCAGATGTTTATGGGCCAAAGCCTTCCATTCCCACTGAAAAATTTCTTCTTAGCAGAGTTATAGGTCTTGCAATGCACAGCAGGATCAAGTATCAGGAGTTATGATAGGAATAAATGGTCCGTGTGTGCATGGAGAAAGGGTAAATAACAATACGCAGAAACAGCTGCACTGCAGTACTTGTTACTACACTTATTTCTACTTATTTTTAATGATTTATAAGACCAGCACTATCAGCTTGCAGAGGGAGATTTAGAGGGTTTTGGAAGACCTGGACACAGCAGAATGAGGGAAGGAGGATGCTTTGGCTGCGCAGGGCCAGTGCTGTCATGTTGGGTGCTACCACAGAGGCTGCTGAAGGGGTGGTAGTTTGAGTTTGGGATTGGCAGGGGACAGACAGCATGGGAAATGGGCTAGTGATATCAGGGCGGCCGTCCCTCCAGAGCTGTGTCCTGTTAGCAATTGTCTGGTAGCAATCATAAGTTTGTGGTTTTCCCATTCTGCCTTAGGGAGAGGAAAGACATGGTGTGACAAGAAATAGCCCCTAGCCCCATGTGTCTCTCCCCTTCAAAGTACGTTTCCTCTAGGACTGAGCATGCAAGGGGTGCTCTACCCATTAAAGCCCAGCAAAAGTCTCTGGGGACCTGCATCCATCCTTCACTTCTCCTCCCACTCAGACTGCCCATGCACACCCCCAGGTCTTTATGGATGTGCATACTGACACAGGGCACACCGTGCACACCTCCACTGCAACACCACGTCCCCAGATACCCATGCAAATGCCCTTGGAGGCATGAAGAGTATAATTCCTCAAAACAGATACACACTTCTGCGTTGCACAGCACACACCCTTCTGCACACATAGCCACCTACACTTCTATACATAGATAAACACACACACACATGCTCTGACAGCCAGGTCTGAAGTACATCTGCAGCACCAAACATCCTATGCAGAGCCACTGGCCCTCCAAGCCTCCCTTTCTCCCCGGCCTGTCCCAAAATGCTGGGTCATTTTTTTGGTTGCTCCTCCCTGCCTGTTTCCAATCCACCAAATGTCCTTCCCGTAATAGAGTGACCACAATTGCACACCGTATTCCAAATGTGGTCTCCCTGGTGCCTTGCATGGTGCCAGAAGAAGTCGGTCTGATTTATATTCCATACCCCTAGATAAACACCTCGAGACCATGTTTGCATTTATCCAGCTGCCAAGCAGCTTCACAGATGGTTTTAATGTGTTCTCCACATGCATGTACCGCTTGCATAGGACTCGGAATTGAGACTGGGGGGAAGGACAGGGGGAAGGAGGCAAGGGAAATGTGACAGGCAAGGGAGAATAGCCCTCAGTGCATCCCGGGGATGCAGTCTGAGCAGTGAGCAGGCATGGCCTGAAAGCACTTCACCTCTCCCTCCCTCCCTCCTCCACTTGAGCAACCTGCAGTGTGATGGGAATACTGACAGGGATCAGGTGTGCAAGCAGAGATGAAGAAAGGGGTTGTGCAGAGCAAACTGAGAGATGCATGTGCCCTTTTACCAAGCAAAAAGACCAGCCTTCCAACCTTCAAAAGCCAAGTCCCACAGCAGTGGTATCAAACAGCATTTGCTTGCTCCGTCCTGAATAGCTTACTGGCTTGCACTAATGAAGACAATTTCCGTGCAATGAGATTTCAACCCTCAAGGACTAAGCAGAGCTGTAAGGCACATCTGTTCTAAAACTACAGTAATATGTGCAACTATAACCTCTCTGTAGTATGGCGCTGCTGTAAGGGAGTATTCACGACAGTCCAACCAACTGGAATGGGTATGCTATAATGGTAACCTTCAGACACCACAGGCAATGAGGCACAACTCCTGGAGGGTTTTGCAGGGTAGCCTTATAAGGTGGGAAAAGACAAACTATAATAAAATGGCATGCAGATGCAGAGAAATAAATCAGGGTGGTGACTTATACCTGCCCAGTGTAGTGAGATTATTGTGGAGGACCACGTCTTTCAGTGCCTTTCACTGAGGTGCTGGTAGCTTTGGAATAGTGAACTGAGGAATGTTTGGGGAAGCAACCCCATTTCAATGATCCTGAGATGCTGCCATCTGAAATCAGCAAATGTATACATATATTTAAGAAGTGTGTAATATTAGGTCCCACCTTTACCATCCAAAAAAAGAACCTACTATGAATAATAAGACCAAGAAGTTTTGACAACACAAGTGAGCTGTTCGGTGGTGGTATAGACATGAGGAAGAACCTAGATTAAACAGGACTTGAATGTAAGAGGTCTCAAGTGAGCTGGAGAAATGGTCTGAAGAGCAAAGTAAAATAGCCTTATGGGAAATTCATCAGGAAACTGGAGGTGAGGTTTACAGTGAAATGGTGGAAGAAAGAGAAGCTGAGCTCTGCTGCAGCTTAGCTTATCTTGAGGAAGTGGTGAGCTGGGAATCTCCAGCCCAGGAGATGAGGGCATAGCAAGTACTTATAGAAGGGGCTGTGTTGGCTTCTTTGTACCTAGGAAGTTGTTGTACCTAAGTGTTGCAGCATCCATTCCATCTAATCAGATGCCACCTTAACACCATTTAGGAACACAAAACCTGTTGTTCTTTCCAGAGTTCTCATCCCGAACAAGATCATCTGAAGGGCAGAAGCTCTGTCTTAATTTCCAGAATGAGCTTTGTTCACTGCCAGTTTGCACATGCTTATTTATGCATCTTCTCCCACTTTCAGAGCTCATCTCCGTTCATAAGGCTTACCAATAGGATAAGAAAAACCTTCTTTCTCATTTTCTGTTATTTATTTTATTTTATTTTATTTTATTTTATGTATTTTCCTTCAGAGACACCGGCAAATTCTTTCACTCCACTAGTCCTTCCCCATTGCTGGAAGATTTTTTTCTTTCTGTTTCTCTTTGCCAAAGGAATTTACAAACTTTTCCCCAGAGAGGCTATTTTCTTTGACCCATAGCAAGGACACGTCAGGACCTGTGAAGCCTCCTCTAGCAAATTACAGTGGAACGAAAAAGCAGAATATACCTTAGGAGACAAAGCTTCGATTCCAGCCTCAGCAGTTGACTTCTACCAGCCTGGCTGTGATAGCTTTGTAGTCCAAGAGTCTAAGCAGAGAACACAGGCTTGAATATGTGTCTATTAGTGACTGAAATCCAGTGAGTGAAAGTGTTATCCCTCTCCAACCCTGGTGGCAATAGGGACCACAGGACTGCCAGCTAAAGCAGGTTGCCCCATGAGCATCTCTTACTTTTGAGACAAGCACACAGGATATCATTTGGATCCAGCAAGCTACTTAGAAAGGTGGGTTTGCTTAACCCATCTTAAGAGCTTAGGTTTTTTACCTGGCAGAGAACCCAGAAACTCTCTTCAAACACAGATCCCAGCCCTGTTCTGCTACAGGTGACAGAGGCTGAACTCATGGAGGGTGAGGGAACAGTCCCAACATCATTTCTGTTTGAATGTGCAGCCTCCAAGGAAAGCCACTGCTCCTCACTTCCTCCACAAGGACAATCACTGTGTCTCCCTGAACTCATACCAAACCAAGGAAAGGGAAAGGGAGACACCAGGATGAAGCATCTGTAAACACTCCAGAGAAGGAAAAAGTCTTACTTTACACCCAGCCACTCACAGTGTCATGAAAAAGCACCAAAGTTGTTGGTGATGTCCTCTAAATATAAGAATCTCTGGTGCCATTCCCCCCTTCTCTCTCTCCATTCTTAAGTTACAGCTACAGCTCTGAATGCAAAGGAGCTTCTCCCATTTACGTACATGCGTGAGACACAAGCCATATCCTCCATCCAGCATTGCCCAAATGACTGATACATGTCCAAGACACTTAGGATGTGGGATATGTATGAGATTTACTTGTTTTCTTAAAGTTTATGCATTCCTTTTGACTTACATCTTCAGTGAATTCTACTACTTCTTCCAAGGAAATAAATGTTTAGCATTCCCAGTTCACTTGGAACATGCAACCTTTTTTCCCAAAGCTGCCCGCTTGCATTGATTCAAACAGCATATTTGAACCCTCAAACTATTTTTCACCAAAAAGAGGAATTTGTCAAGAGCTTTTCAGTCAGCATTTACAACAAACAGGATCCCTTCTGATGATCCCTTCTAAACATTATTAACAGTGTCTCAGGACAGACTTACTTATTTTTAGCGCACCAAAAGCACATTACTTGCAGGTGGTGGATGTTTAAAAATAATAATAATGGCAGCTTATAATAAAAGTTATAAAGTTTATATTTTTTTTAATGTATAGTCATCAGGAAAACTTGTCAGCTTATGGATTTTTATATTGTTTTCCTGAGTCTCCTCACCATTTTTCAGATTTTTTCTTGTAATTCAATGTAGATTTGTTTTGAGAAATGACCAGGAGAAAAGGAACACAGCAGGAAGGAGCCAAGTTACTAGTAGTGTTAATATTTTTCTAAACCAAGAAAAAACATTTGGAGGAAACATTTGGGAAAACAGAAAAACAAAAAGTCTTGTTTGGATTCCAGCACAATACCAATGGAATATGTGGTACCTTTCGTCTCCATTTCATCACCAGTTCTGTTGCTAAATGATCTCTAGAGTGAGCAAAACAGAGGAAAGTTGGAGGCAGAAGATGCAGAATTTAGTCTCAATTGGTCCCGATTATCACACCAGTGGTCTGAAGCAAAATTAATTGTAAAGGTGTCTGCTGTGCAGACCAGAGAGACGGTGGGGTGATGGCGGCAGGAAGGGATGTGATGGAGGTCTCTACAAATCATCGCTCCCAGAGAAATTTGCAGGAAGGAAATGACAACTGAGATTTCTTACACCTCTTTTGAATTTGTCTGAAATGGGTTTTCAAAGCATGGAGCCGGGAGGGAGAAGCAGTGGAAGGTGAAGAGGTGGAGAAGAGGTTAAAGATGTTTGTGTCATACCAGTTCACAATAGCGGCAACAGATTCATTTGCACTTTTTTGGGGGGAAACTCAGATGCTTCCTGAAGATTGAGTCCCATGAGATCCTTGATGGCTTTAACGAGTCAATTCCATGGGTAAACACATAGAGGCACTGGAAGATTTCAGATGCAGTGAGATATGCCAGAGATTTTTTTTTTTTCAGATTTCTGGGACAGCTGATGGCTCCCCAGATTGCCCACATGATAAAGCAGCAGTCCACAGGGGTCCCAATGCCAGTTTGCACCATGTTTCCTGCACAGCGCCTTCAACCCTCTGCTTCTGTGGGGGGTGACAGTAGGGAATAAAGAACCAAAAGTAAATAATTTTATATTCTGTTACCCAGAAAGTATCGGTTTTCCTTTGCATTTGTCCATTGCAAGCGTGGGGGGGTATGTTTACAACATGGGAAGGAGTACCACCAGACACTTTTTCAAATTAACATTTTCTGGACAAAAATTGCTGTGTGATATTTAATGAAACTGTTCACGAGGGAAGGCTGAACTTTGCAAGTCATTCTGAACACATTAGAAAAGTGGAAGGACTTCCACAGCAGGCATTCAGATCACTTGTTTTCCTCTCCTCATTGTTGCTTCTCCATAGTGTTCATTTTAAAATCTACCCAAATTTATTTATTTTGTAAGAAGAATTATTTTATTTTAATCAAGAGCACTTTGAGGGCTAAATGAAATCTTTATTTATTTTCTTGTCTGCAGAAAGAACTCAGAAGCAATAACATTTTGACCTAATCCAAATTTTGTGGGACTTTTTTTTCCCTTTTTCTTTTGATCTTTAGAGAGAACTAAAAAAAATAAATAAACTGTTTTTCATGGTGTAAGTTATCCTGCAACACAATGGGCCAAATGGCAGGGCTTACGCAGTTTTCATGAATAGGAAATCTAGTATTAATCTTCCTCTAATGTGACTCAGAGCAGAGAACATGCAATAAACTTCTTCCTCCTTTTTATCACACTGATGCCAAGGAATTCTAACTCCTCTTCCCCCACTCCTAGTAAATTCTTTAGAAGATAGGAGGTGATTAGTCTGGTCCTTTTCATCAACACTAAATGAAAGATAAGGAATAGGCTGTTAAATTATGAGTTTTTCTGATGTTTTTCATGTCCAAAAATGCCAGCAGACTGAATTGATCACTGTCAGCTCTGACCCTGAAAGGCACCACACCAGCTAAAGGTTTTTAAAGCAAACCTGGATTCTTATTTAATCTTGTGAAAGCACATGCATTATAAAGGATAAATTACCATTCGGGTGAAAGATTGCTAAAGCACCAGCTTTAATATTAATGAAACACTCTGAGATCTTGACCATGCTTATCATTTCTCTGCTAGCGGAGCTCTTTTGCAGATAAGAGCAGGCTGTTCCATTTTATTTTGATTCTCATGTAATTTCTCTCTGTCAGACACTTTATATGCCGTTGATAAACTCCTTTTGTGGACTGCCATTGGTACAGAGTCCAGGGGCTGCTCTGAAAGTGGAGCTGGAGCAGATTCACCAGCAATTGGTTTTCACTTCAAATGTGCTACTGTAGCTGGATTTTAACTGGTGGTTAATACAGCCCAACTGAAATGAGTATGCAAGCACTAGGTTAAATTTGGGGGCATAGTCCTCCCAGACTCCTCAGGGATGGGAAACAGCCCGTGTTGAACCACACTTCAGCATGGGAACGTGCTCCCTCATGGGAATGGGAGCTTAGGAATAAAAGCTGCAGGGAAGGGGCAACCAACAAGCTGGAAGGATGGAGGAGGTGGAGGGTGGATTTGGCTTCCTTCTTCTTAAAGTGGTGTTCAACACGGGGTCATTTCCCACAGCTTTCTAGCAGCCTGGAGGATGTCTTGGCCCTTCAAATGTGGGCAAGTGGTGGCATTGTCCCTTGCACACCAAATAAACCAGGGCTGCTTCTCAGCTGTTTTGGAAGCAGGTGACAAACCCCATGGCGAGCAGACTGCCTCCTGACCCCTCTCAGCCCACCTGCTCACATAGGGTACTCTGCAGGATTGTCCAGGACGTCTATTAGTGAAGAGAGAAGCAAAGTTTCTCATGATTTCGGGGTGATAGAAGACCTGCTTAATTACTTCTCAAGTTCCAGCAAACTGCAAAATAAGAATTAAAGTACTTTAAATACTTACTTACACATACTCGACAATTTTTAGAGAAGTGTATAAGGTGAGAAAGGACTTTTTTCTCGGTTTGTGCTTCTGCTTTTCCTTGCACAAAGCACATAAATCAGATTTCTGCAAGTAACTATCATATGCAAAGGGAAGAGGGAGACCTCCTGGGGGCAAGCAGGGTTTCTCCTTCAAGTGTATTTTAGCTTTCTTCAAGGAAAAAAAGGTATAGCAAGGATGATTTGAAGAAAAATCCACTAACAACCATCACACCACTCCGTTCCCAAAAAGTTAGGAAGTAGCACTTAGCCTTTCAAAGTGGTACCACAGAGAGCGATAAACTGCTCCTAGGATATTCTCCACCTGCCCATTCTCTTTCTTCTCATTTTGTGAAAATTGGTGACTGAACAAAAGGCAGAAATACAAACTAGTGAGAAAGGGGAAAAGCTGGGAAAACTCAACCATTGTATGCTGTGCTTGGCAGCAGGCGGAGGAGCGTCAATCAGCATGTGTACACTGCCAGGCAATTAGCATGGGCACAGCTCCAAATCAATCAGTGCATGGCCTGCATCTTGCCCCATGATGACATCCCAGGGAAACAGGGGGAGAGGGAATCTGGGGCTAATGGAGTCAAAATCAGGCATGCAAACGCATCTGAGAAAGCAGCAAAACATTGTGGTGCAGCATAGCACAGGCTGATGCAAAAGATAAGTAAAGATGATAGCTGAATTTGGATTGATGGTCTCTAGGCATGAAATCACAACCAATCTCATCTGTGGGAATGACTGCCTTTCAGGGAGGCCTGAACTGCTAGGTATGAGCCTCACAATAATGTAACCCCAACATATTTTATCTCCTTGGTATGGTACTGTAGCCCAGGCTTAATCCTGTGCTGCCACATCAAGCCTACACCCAGCCAAGCTCCCTCGGCCACCTCCAGGTTGCCCAGAAGTCTGCAGAATCCTGAGTGCTCAAGTCCTCCTGTTCTCCACTCTGCTCTCCTGCCCCATTTCTGTTCTTTTCCAGCTCACAGGTAAAAGCAAGCTTCCAGAATCACAGAACCAGTGAATGGCTTGGGTTGGAAGGGACCTTAAAGTTCGTCTAATTCCATCCCCCTGCTATGGTCAGGGATGCTACCCACCAGATCAGTTTGCTCAGGGCCCCATCCAGCCTGGCCTTGAACACCTCCAGGGATGGAGCATCCACAACCTCTCTGGACAACCTGTGTCAGTGCCTCACCACCCTCTGGATGAAGAAAAGTGCTGCCCCCCCCTCAGAGAGTGCTCACCAGTTATCCCACAGCAGACCACATCCTTCTGAACTAAAACATGGGAGACGCTACACCTTCTGGAGCTAAACACTGAGAAGAAAAACAGAATGATGCCCAAGAGCAGTGTTGGCAGTTTTTCATGGACAGCCCTTTCAAAACTCTGGGTCTGAGGGATTAATGTCACCTCTGCAGGTTGAGTGACTCCTTTTTATGTTTGTGTCTCTTCCCCAGATGGCTTTTGTCTTCCTGAGTGGGATGGCATTGTCTGCTGGCCAGAAGGCGTGCCAGGCAAAGTGGTGGCTATGCCATGTCCAGAGTACATCTACGACTTCAATCACAAAGGTAGGTGCTGTCCTCGGTGTCAGAAGAGCCTGGAAAGCTGCAGCAAGGAGAGACCTGGGAGTCAGAGAATTAGAAATCCTCTTTAGCATCCTTTGCTTATCACATGGTGACTCCCATCTAAGCAGAGGAGTCACCGAACAAGGAGTAAAGACACTCCTATTTTATTTTATTTTATTTATTTTATTTTATTTTATTTATCTTATTTTATCTTATTTATTTATTTATTTTACGTTGAGAGAAAAAGAAAAGGACTATTTTAACATAAACAATCCCAAATTTCCCACCTGCCAAAGCCAGACTGCAATGGCTGATAACTACAACTAGGCAGTCCTGGAGGGTTTTAAACGCACATCTGTTTGCTGCAACAAATTTTGTGTAGCAACAGAAATCTATAAGATATCCTCCTGATTTGTATTCTTCACTCCACCAGCTTGTTGCTTGTAACCCCTGCTCTCTGCCCAGACCCCTACAGTGGCTATCTGAGAGCAGCGCTGGTAACCAGAACATGTGAATTCCTCCCTATCTCACTTTCCCTCAGGCAGCACATTTCTTGGCTTGCTTCTGGTGCCACAAAGTCTGTGCATGTTTTTAGAAGCAATTGAAGCACACTCACCCCTCAGAGTATTTTCAAAGCTAACGTATTCTCTTTTCTCGGGCAAAGCTGTGCACCCAAAGCCTATGAAATTAGAGAATTAAGATTATATGTTCCCAGCAGAGCACTGCTGCTGTTTTCAGAAAACAAGTAATTATATTTCCACGCACTCTGGTTGCACATAGCCTGCTCTGCCTTTTCTATAAGAAACTGAGCTGAGCCAGTTTAACCCTTGACAGATGTCCTCTCTTGGAGACCCCACGCACATAGATTTCGTGTTAGAAGCCAGGAGGAACAGGTGATCCATCCCTTTTTCTTCCACAACCCAACAGGGCATGGATTCCCCACCTCATTGGCATCCACTGGTCAAGTCACACAGGGTAAGTGTCGTATAAAGACTCGTAGAAGCAGATAACTCTACAAACTGTCCTTCTGTAGTCACTGGACAGATGGATCTCTTGATTGGTCTCATCCCCATTAACTGTAATAGTATTTTTTACACACAGCCCATGAAATTGTACCCCACATAGACCTCTGAACATGGATGTTTCCATCTGTAAGTTGAATCCCGGAATGAAACCATGCCTCCTCTACTTCCTCCATCATCATGAGGAGGGGAGCCATGGAAAACTCTACCTTGAGATGTACTCATCAGTAAAGTTACGAGTGGCATAATGAAGATCAGTGGTTTCTCTTTGTGGGTTTTTGTTTGTTTGCTTGTTTGTTTTGTTTTGTTTTGTTTTGTAGAGAGAGATGCAGCTCTGAGAATGATTTTGTGGTTTGGAACTTTTTGCATTTTCTCCCCTTAGTTTTAGAACCAATATCTTGATCTAAACTAAGTGCAACTTCTTATTAGCTGTCTGGGGTCTCTCAGTTAGAAAACTATTAAGGTTGCAAAGGAGATGGAAATTGTATTCTTGCAGCTGAGCTTCAAAGCAGGCAAGAGGTATTGTAGTTGATGGCATCCACCTTTTGAAGAGGTTCTCCTGCTATACCAGCCCCATTTACATTCTCTCGTTTCTCTCCCACAGGCCACGCTTATCGCCGGTGTGACCTGAATGGAAGCTGGGAGCTGGTCCCAGGCAACAACCGCACCTGGGCAAACTACAGTGAATGTGCCAAGTTCCTCACCAACGAGACGAGGGAAAGGGTAGGCAACTGCATTGGGGCATGGGGCGTGGGGTTAGCCCCTCATCCAGGGCTAGCCTAAGGAGTACGGTCGCACTTAAAACCCTTGATGAGCCCTAGCTTGCTGCCTCCTGTTGGAGACCACATCCAAGCTTGCCAAAGCCACATCATTGTTCTGATGGGAATTATTTGAATGAGAAATTGTCCTCAAAGCCAGGAAGGGTTCCCCCAGCTGCCACAATCCCATTTGTAAAGAGATCTTGGAGAAACTTGGAGCAGGCTCAGAAGCACTAATAAGTGGTTAGGGGTTATGCTCCATGTCATTGAGACTCCCTCTTCCCACCAAACAATATTTTTGTTAGCAGATTATTATTAATTATTCCCTTGCGTATGTGCTTGTCTGTGCTAGGGAATGCACAAGCAGAGAGCTAAAAGCTGTGTCAATCAAATCATTAGCGATCCTGCTTCTGTAGGTGTCTGTCAGAGAACCTCTTGGTTGCAAGGTATAAGCTACAGGATCAGAGATTTTACATGGTCTGTTCATTGGAGATGGGTGAGGAAAAAGTCCAGTGCTAAGGAACATGAACATGTGAGAGCAGATCTTGAACTAATTCTAGTGTAATTGCAATCCTGAAGCAGGGAAACTAGTCCAGAAGTTAGAAAAGAGATTCCTAGCACATGGAGAGGGTTCGGTATGCTCCTGGGCAAACATTCATGTGCATATGTATATATATATACACACACATATCAGATCTGTGGGCCTTACTTGTTTACTTGTGCTTACTTTACATTTAGATGACAGGCAAAGCAGTAGCTGACATTTCTCACCTGTCTGCCTGGGCTCAGCTGGGTAGTGCTTCTGCAGTGCTTCTGAACTTCTCCCAAGACAAGTGCATCGCAGAAACATTTTTTTTTTTTTTTTTGCTGTCAGTGGAGTCACCTGAGAGGATGTGAGCTTGTTCTTTCACAGAGAAAGACATTTCCACCCTCATGCGGTTGCTGCTTTATTCACAATTTGTGAAGTATTTAACAGAAATCTCTATTTCTCAGTGGTATTTGGGAGATGTCCTCCTTGGATATGGGATATGGTAGTAGGGACTGATCATTTGCAGCAAGGGTTATTTTCAGACAGTTGGAGATAAAGATCTAACCACAAACTTCACGGTGGGGAGCAGGCTTGAAAATGACACACAGTCCCTTTGGGAGAATGTTCTTAATTTTAAATCCAACCACAGCATAGTTTTTGTATTTTTTCTTCACCGGTGAAGCAACATTTTAATCACAAATTTGTTGAGGCTGGGACTTCTGGAAGTCATCTGGTACAAACACCCTACTTAAGCAGGGCCACGTAGAGCAGGTTGTCCCAGACCATGTCCAAACAAAGTTTGAATACCTCCAAGGATGGAGAATGAAGTTTTTTAGTGAGGAAAGAGATTATTTCTGCATTTGCATGTGTTGTATCATGCAGTCAGGGAACAGAAAATGTTGCATACACCAGGTGCTGCTCCAGCTATTTAATAGCAAAGCATGGTGTCCAGCACTGGAAGACATTTGCTTTTAGAACAGTTTTGGCAGGACATGTCTCCTCCCAGTCCATGTGGTGGGAAGAGCTATTTCAGCTCTGGATGTTTCTGGGAAGTTTCTGGAGTAGGTCATGGAGCTGTTAAGCATCTCACACTGAGAGCTTTACAAGGTCACATCAGATTCTTGGCATTTCACCTCCCCTTTCCCACCACTCTCAGCCACGTCCTGTGGTGGGAGTCATCTGCTGCAGACCTCTCCACCTGAGCAAGTCAAAAAAAAAAAAAAAAAAAAAAAAAAAAAAAGCAAAATCTCTTTCCCTGGATTTCATGTATTTGTCTGTCCCCTCAGTGCAAAGGTGGTCAGTTCACAGATGAGGCACTTGGGCAGTGCTTCCTAACAGCAGAGAAACATTAGATGAGGGGTCACGATGCATTTTTGTTCACTGCTCTGCCCCTGCTTGGAAAATTACTCCTCCCTATGACCTCTACTTTTATGAACTGTTTTAATTAAACCTTCCCAAGAACCTTATTATCATCATTATTCTGTTCACAAGGCTCAGTCATCTTTTGCCATTACTTTCCTGCTCTAGCTACACAGAGATGGATGTAATGGTATTTAATGACAAGACAAATTAGCCCACCTTCATTGTTCAGATTACTTGGACAGTTTGGTACTGCCTAAGTGATGCCTGCCCAGGCCAAAGAGCATTAGGAATAACGAAAGCTTCTCCTAGCTTTTGAACTGAATTTTGATTACCACAAGCCTTTCAACAACACTTTTTATTCATTATTATTATTATTATTAACCTTGAATTTGCATGAGGCCACTGTCCAGCCCTGCACTCACCTCAAAGTGATGTTGCATGCTGTTGTGTGGTTGCCATGTTTTGTCCCAGAGATGGCTGCATTTTAGTGGCAAGTGAAGCAATGCATATACATCCACTGAGGGTCCATTGGCATTGGGCCTTACGGTATGAAAAGCACTGTGGAAATAAAAGAAAAAAAGGAACAACCCTCTTTTTTTTTTCTTTTTTTTTTTTTCTTGGTTGGGGGATGACTTTCGGAGCGCAGGGAAGAGCTCTTGTTTTTCACACCCAAGCATGACTCTGAAGCACTGGTATTAATAAACCTTCCTTTGATTTTTTTTCTTGAAGTAAATATGTCAAGAGATGTCAGAATCAGGGAATTTGGCAAGATAGTCTAGTCGTCTTTAGAGAGAGATTGTTTTCTATTATTATTTCCCCCCCTGGGGAACAGCATCTTTGCGTCACCAGTAACAGCTGCATTTAACCAACATTTTGAAAGGAGATCAAAATACTCAGATGTTGTCCTACTACTCCGAGTAGGACAGCATCTGAGCAGATGTAACCAGAGAAAATTTTAAGAAGCCGTGCATTAGAAAGCATTAGGAAAAAAATGTCTGTCTGCAACTATCTATATATATCTGCATTGCTATCTCTAGAAATAGGCCTATAGCCATAGATAGCTCTATATACAGATACGCAGACCTAAATAAACACCCACGTCCATCTACACATACACATATATATGTCCATGCATGTTTGTTTAGGTGTGTAGTTTTCTCATTTTAGCCACTGTGGGATAATTATAAGATTGACCAAAGCAGTACACAGAGAGCCCCAAAGAAAGTTTGTCTCTTGCTGCCTTTTCCTGAACCGTATAAATAGGATTATTTCACACAGAGCAGCAAGGAAACCACTTTCTGAAATTAGCAAAGTATGCTAAAGCCATCAGAGCCAGGAGAATTAACAGCTCGTAACTGCCCAGTGAGCAATTGCTCTTGGGCTGTTTTCTAAGGGAAAATTAGCACTGCTGAAGGACGCCGGATTGACAGCCCAGATTGATGTTCTCTCTTTCGCCAGGGGAGCAGGTAGGTTGCAGCTAGCTGTTGGAGTGTGTCTCCCCAAATACCTTCCAGATAGCATTAATCTTACCACGAAGACCCATCTCTCAGACATGGTCTGCAGAAGGCAGGAGTTCAGTGAGGGATGGGAAGGAGTTTCAGAGGAAGGTGTCCTAGCAGCACACCATGGGAAGATAAGATGGATTTCTTTGTGCTGAAAGCCATCTCTCCACCACAGGTTGCTTCCTCGAACTCTCATACTCTGCTTTTAAGGTAACCTTTCACCGGTGTAGCAGAGACCAGGAGAAATCTTATTTGCCAAGAACGATCTCCCTCCCCACGAGCTGTGCATGGCCATCCGCCATCCCAGTTTCACTCTGGTTTTTCTGAAGGTCTCCCTGTCTCTGAACAGAGAGCTGTGGCCTCCCACCCCAGCACCCTGACCAGGCAGCCCTGCTTTGTTTATTTTCCTTCCAGTGTTTAGAGAGAGACAGGAGGACGAGGGAAGGAAGGGGAACAGATTGGCTGGTGTTCACTCTCTGAGGAAGGCAGTGTGGTTAAACACCAGCTGTTTGTCTGTCTGCTGTGCTTCATGTCACCGCACCACAGGCTGCTGAACATCAGGAGAGGGTATTCAGCACTGCTACATAATCACTGGATGGATCGTTGGATACTATATATATACACATAGGTACATATATATATTTATCTATATTTGTTCTGTTCTCATACTTCTCCCTAGATGTCAGCTCCTAGGCAGGGAGGAGACAGGAACCAGGGCTCAAAGGACCTTTGGCTGCTCTCCTCAGCACTTTCTTGGGTTCCCTTAACAATAGGATTCAGGGTGATCTCTCTTGTCCAAGCTCCTCAGGCTTCGGATAAAATGTGGCACACGTGGGAAGTCCTGATGAGGCCCTGGCATTAGCAGACAGCATTTAAGGCAATATCTCTCTAAAAAGCATAATAACACTTCAACCATGGACCCCTTTCCTTTTGCACAGCCAGCTAACAGCAGCACCTTCAGCACGGTCACTTTTCTGTTCACCTTTTCAGACATTGGCAGAAGAAATGGCATATTTTACTCACTAAGCAGAAATTTCCTCCATTTCCATCTCCCCAAAAACAACACTTATGCCAAACACATCTTTTTTTGAAAATGGGACAAACCCATCCTGTTTTCAAGGATGAGCTTAAGGGTAAATGTGACATCTACTGAAATCATGGGGAAGGGGAATATGTGCCAGCTACTTGGGAGGTTAGCTCAGCTTGGAAACCACCAGCCTAGTAAGATGGACCATCCTAAGACCAAACCTCAGCCCACCAATCCTGTCTTCCTCTCCTACTGCTTGTTTATATCATGGTGGTTTTACTGCTCCCAGAGAAATCAGAGAGGCCTTGGGAACCCCATCACATACCAAACACAATAGGAAAGGCACAGCATGGTCCAGGGCTGCTTTATCTAAACTCCATTGTTCAGACCAAAGATCTTGTATGCCTGGCCTTTGTTCTTGGAGCCCTCTGGGGTCTTTTTAAGAGCCAATAACTTTGTGTAGCCTCAAACTGATGGCATAAAACATGTTTACTCAGTGTATACTGAGCCACGCAGATGAAATGCCATCAAAGTGTCATGCATTCACATCACGAAAGACAGATAGGTGATTTAAAGTATGCGTAGGAATAAAAATGCATCATCGAGACCTGTTCTTTATTCTTGCAAGAAATTTTGTCATGCAGTCCTCATTTCATGCCTATAGTCTTGGTAAGTCTATTGGGTTCCTGTAAATGATGAAGCACCTTTTAGTGCGGTGTTGCTGATAATATTTTATGCCTACAGTCTGCTGAGAAAGTCTGATGGTTTCTAACAGTAGCATAACAATACTTCACACAAGAACACAAGAAAGACCACACATGGTCAGACACAGTTCCCTCCTATCCCATATTTACTGCTGACTCATAGTAGGTGCTTAGGAGCAGTTTATAAAAGCTGCAAGCAAAGAAAATTTTCTCCCTACTCAGCCTCCAAAAGCCTACAGCTGTGGGACATTTTGAGCATGTGGCCGTAGCATGGGATTTGGAGACTTTTCCACCATTAATGTGAACAGCAGATTTCTGGCACATTTCTTCTGTGGCTCCAGGATGTCCTGTGGCTATGTATACCATAGATACACCAAGCATGACATGGAAAAGGGTTACCTTTCAGGAATACGTGCTACTATGGGGCATCCAAAGAGCTCAGCTGGCTTCTGAGATGTAAACTTCCCCCCACCCTTTTCCATTTTTTAATGGTGACTGCAGTTAAGGGGTTTGGTTAATTTGCCTGCACTTAGACAACCTAGACACCTAGAGCCACTGGGGATGTGTTACACTACTTAAAACATCAGTACAAGGCTGGCAGACACCTATGAAACCCATGCTCTTCTGGAACAGTGTCTGGGGTCCACGTGGATATCCTCAGACATCTTGCACAGCACCTGGTACTTGGGTGTAGGCAACCGAATCTGAAGACCTTGCTTTGTTGACTATCATGTGAACATAGACCCTCAACACACTTGGAGACGCATTTAAACAGCTAAATTCAGGTGCTTTGCTCTGAGAGCTGACTCCTACCCCAGTCCCTAGCCAGACTGTGGGGATCTGAGGTGCCTGACACCTCTATGGATGAGGGTAACAGAATTACACCACAAAAGGTCACGTTCAACACAATTATTTTCTTTAAGCTTTGGAAATCAGCAACTATTTTGTGCCTTTTGCAAATATTCCTTCTCCCTGCCATTAAGCTTTTTAAGTGACACCTTTTATTAAATAAATCAACAAATAAGTATTTAATTAATTAATTAAAAAAAATAAAAGAGGCAGGAAAATCAGTGACTAGAGCTAGTGACAGAGACTTTCTGGCTTTTCTTATCATTCAGAACAGTAAAATGCTGTCCCTGCTAATTTCAAACATGTCATTAGCAGCATCTGAATCAGCAGCTTTCTGAAATTCTGCAGATGCTTGATCTGGAAAGTCTTTACATACTCTTCTATCCTAATGCACTGCTAATCCCACCCTTCAGCACAGCCTGCCAACCCCTCAGAAGACCACTGGATCCATTTCAGCTTCACAGTATAAATGTTGCCGTCTTGCCATTGTCTCACGCAGGAGGGAAGAAAAAGGCTGAAAGGAGAAAGTTGGATACAAGGCACAGTGCAATGATGTTCAGAATTTAATTTTCCACCAGCCACCTAGGCAATAAATCATATATTCATAGATACATAGATTCAGATTTCTCAGTCTGAGCTAGTCTCTCCCTGTGACACTGGAAGGGAACAGGGCACACAAACAGTGAAGCCCTGAAGGCCTCATCCAGCTGCTGAAACTTAGGTGATGTTTATGTCCAGAGTCAAATGAGATGTCCTGGAGGATGAGAAACATCTGCATGGGAATGTCATATAAATATGAGAGTTAATCTCATTCGTTTCTGCAAAAGCAGCTTGAAGCCAGGCAGGACACTTGGGACATCATCTAAAATGATGGGATACATGCAAGGACAACCGAATTGAGTCCTGAGAGTGACAAGACCTCTCATCTGAGACTTGAATGGATGGGAATTGTTACCTAAACTCAAACACCTCTATCTGAGCTAGTCACCCTGGGCTCCTCTTACTGTCAGTGACAACCCAGTCAATGCAGCTGGTTGCTGAGGGCACCATCCTGTGATGAACTGCATAATTTTTCAATGAATTGCAACCTCAAATACCTTCTTCTACCTAAAATACCTTCTTCCAGCAGCCCAGACCTCAGGTGGCCAGCTCTGACTGAGCCATCCACACCACAGACATCTAACATCAAATTGGAGGACCATATCCACTATGACTCCATGTGCTCATACTAAAAGTTGAGGGAGCACAAGTATTCTTCATACAGGTTGTTCTACGCTGGATGCAATGAAAGAGGGAAAACATAGCCATGGTTTCACAGGGGATGGGGCCTCCAAACCCCATACCTGGTGCTCTGATGTAGCTCCGAGCTGTCCTGCAGAGGAAAGCAGTTTTCTTCTGGACTCAGATCAATGCAAATTACCTCCCCATCAGTGGAAGTGGACAAATTAGGAGTCAGGTTCAGCCCTGAGCACTGTATGAAAATGTAACAGCCAACTGCTCTGAGGGTCACACACTTGGAAGATTTCCAAACCGCAGGGGGTGGGGAATGCAGAGACCTTTGTGGGAGGGGGCACATCCAGCCTGTGGATGCCCGCGGTGGCTGGGTTTTGTTTATTTTGTGTGTTTTTTTTCCATACTCTCTGAGTTCATGCAGAAGCCATCTCCAGCCCTGTTTTGGTTTCCTGTTCTCCCGAAGCCATTCGGCTGCTGTAAAGTCTCTACCCTGAGGTCAGGCTGGCGGAAAGCTGAGATGCAAAGGGGAGCAGGGAGGAAGTCTCCCACCATACCAGCAGGGAGGGGGAAAAAGGGAGCTCTGGTTACAGGTTTAGCACGCAATACATCTGCAATAGTACTTACGCCTTCCGTGGTTTGTCGGTCTCTGAATTATGGCTGGGACGAGGTGGGGAGGAAGGATCAGGTAGGGTGGCTCTCTGCAGCCACATCAGTTCACCTGGTGATACATGGAGGGTGCCTGTGGTTTGGTGGAGCAAATCCAATGCAAGGCCATGAGGATGGGGGAAAGGAAGGGCCCTTAGGGTGAGCAGTGCCTGGGAGCACAACCTAGAGAGGAAACATGGTGCATGACTTGATGGGAAGTCATTTCAGCACCCCCAAAGCCAGCTCAGCCACATCAGAGGGGCCTCATCCTGCCCAGATCCCTCCAGGAGCTACCATGACTGGCTCAGCCATGTGAACACCTTCAAAAAATTCATTTGCAGCCCCCATTGGCAGGGGAAGGGGTCAAGATGGTTACTTCCCAGGCAGATGGCACAGGCAAGAGACACAAAGAAGCTGTAGGAGACATAAAGGAGGAAGATTAGATCCATCCCACACCTTCCCCAACATGATCTCATCCCAACAGGACATGGGATGGAATGGGCAGACAGCAACATTCAAAGACACTGGCCATGAAACCAATGTTCCCTAATCTGGTTACTGTATCATGTAGTTTTACACTTTTGCTGATAATCTAAATCATCACAGACGTTGAGGTTTTGTCCTTCTGGTTTCCTTAGTTTCCTTTCAGCTTCTCTTTTTCAGTGTGCATGCATCAACAGTTGAAACAGTGAAGGATTATGGCAAGGGTCAAATTAAATGGCACAGGTTAAGTACCAAACCTTTTAAAACAGCATATTTTGGGGTGGTGAGGCCAGATTTCTGAAGGGTGGGTTGCCACTCCAGGTCAGTGGATGTCCAGTGATGGTCAGCATGTCTTCAGGGCAGGTTGGCCAGAGACATTAAGTTGAGCTCCGGCTGTAGCAGGATGGTCTGTTGGGTGGCACACCGTCTTGAGATGATGGAGGTTATGCCCATGGCTTGGCCATGCATGACTTTTGTGGTCTTCTGTGAATTATTTGATGTCCCATCCATCTCTACTTGAAAAAGAGATTTCTCAGACCATGAAGGTGGTTGTTTCAGCTGGCAGATGACTCAATATTTTGTTACCTGGAGGACCTTTCCTGATTCAGCATTGTGGTTTCCACAGAGCTAGGACCTCCCTTGTGCTAGGAGATGAGTGAGACCTGGAACTGCCCTTCAAGCCTTTTTTTTTCCCTGGGTAAATCCAGGTCTTACCATTCCCAGGGACGAACACCTCTGGAAACTAGTGAGCATGAGCTGAACTCTCATGGGCTGCCCCATGAAGCCATTTTGGCAGCCGCACATTTTTGGGAAACCTTCTGAGGCCTTCCGCAAGGACCCAAGTCCCCCATCCAAAAAAAAATCACCTTCCCTGAAGGATCCCCCCTGTGGCACTGGGTAGGATTTGCAGCACCTATGTCTGCAGGCAGGCCCAGTAGCATGCATGCATGCACGCATGTGTATGTCTTGGCAGTTCTGACTCAACATCCTTTCAAAAAGAGGCCCTGCGGTTAATCAGAGGGATTAACCACAGCCTCCCAAAATGTCCTGCCAGCCAATCAGCAGGCCCTTTCCAAGGCCATTGATGCTACAACGGTGTCGTTGTCTGATGGGAACGTGGATCTTTCCGGTTCAATTTCTGAATGGGTCTCAGGGACGCTTTTGTTCAGCTGGGCGTAGTAACACCTCAGAATTGCCAAATTACCAAGAATCCAAAACTTGGAGTAAGATTTAAAAAAAAAACAAAACTTTCACCATGGAGGCAAATGTTTTCCAGTTCAAAGATACTAATCTGGCAGAGGGAAATGTGCACCAGGCCTTGAAGGGAACAAGATAAATTTTATTCCTTTATTCCTAAAATTCTCTAGCCTCTCTAGCCTACTAACATTCACTTTTTAGTGCCTACTACCCCCTATATATATATATGTTATATATATATATATAAATACATGCACACACATACAGACAAGATTAATATTGGCAAGCACACCACTCTACCAATGGAAACCGCAAAGAAACATTCACATATCTGGGGATTCTGATGTAATAGGGCTGAGGTTTTGCATTCCAGGACAGCATTTCTAGCCTCAAATCAAAATCAGAGCTGTCATTCAGAGCTCAGTGTTACGAATTTTATTGCAACCCAGCGGGTGGGGTGAGGGAAAGACCGGGGGGGGGTTGGGGGGGTTGGTCAGGAGGGGGATTGGAGGAGGAGGGAGCGAGGAGAAAGATGCTGAATTGGTTGGTTTCTTCAGCGTTTATTTCTAAGTTCAGACGATGAAAGGCATACAAGCCAGGATGGTGGCAGACCTTTTAACCCTTTCCAGGCAGTAATCCCCAAGTTAAGCTTCATACCCCAGCTACAAAATGAAGAAAAGCATCTCAATATCTAATGGAGAGATCAGAGTCTCTACACCCAGCTCTAAAATATAGAGGGCCAAGAGAGCTAAGAATTAATGCAGGATTAATTGCTGTGAGTTCTCCTGTGACAGGACCTTTTCCAATGGGACTTTGGCAAACTAAAGTTGTGTCTTTATTGGATAAAATTGTGTCTGGATTGGATAACCATAGTCACAGGTTTTTGATTAAATTTTTTTTTTTTTTTTTAAAAAAAGTGAGTTCTCACATCCCTGAGCCAAAATATGCCCTCCCCATGTTTTCTGTGGTGGGTTAACACTCCACAGCCTGGACATCAGTCAATCAGCAATGGTATGTCATAGACCTATAGCTAAATTTTGCTGTTCCAGCAAAGGTCCCAGGTTCAATTTGTTCGAGCAAAAATTGCCAGGTGATCTCTGGATTTGGCTGAGAGTTTGTAAAGCGCTTTGGGTTCCTTTGGGATGAAAATGCTGTAAAACTCCCAGGTGTGGGAGCAGCCCATCTTCATCACTATTCCCTTGCAAAAGTCACAGCTCCCCGCGGGTCATTAGGAAAGAGGAATACCCCTTTCCAAGCTGCCCTAATGTCCAAGATGGCAACGGGTGTGACTGCCCAAGGTTTCCCAGGCCCAGAGCTGGACACCCCCAGCAGGTACGACAGCCTGAATCTCTGTACTGCTACCGTGGATGTGTTACAATGCAGGAGGACGCGTTCTAATGTGACGCTATTTTTTCCATCATTTGTACTGCAGGAGGTCTTTGATCGCCTCTATTTGATTTATACTGTTGGATACTCCATCTCTCTGGGATCCCTCACAGTTGCTGTCCTTATCCTGGGATACTTCAGGTAGGCGGCTCTGTTTTTACCTAAGCGAGTTGTCGCTGGACTGGAAAAGCCTCGGGCTTTCCTGAAGGATAAAACCGGGGTGGCGTGTGCTTCTTCAGCAAGCCACAAAGGGTTGCATCTGTGCTTTGGGCTGTGGTAGTGCCACTTAGGTCAAACTTCTTGGGGGATGAGGGGAGGGATGTCTGAACTTCTTCCCTTTGTCTGCAATGGAGTTTTCTCAACCAGCTTTAGAGCGAACGGGAAGACAGGTGAAGAGATGTGTCTCACTTGGAAGACCTTCTAGGGTTTTCTCTCCCTAAAATTCTCCTTCAGATGATTAGCTTAGACGTAGATGGCTAATTTTTAGATGGCTGAGGTTTCACAAGGGGAATTCCACTCTAATCTGAAATATTCATGTAGGAGGGACTTGTTGAAGGGAACCCCGGCCATACACAAGTCATGTGGAGAGCCCTAGGGAGCTAGAAATGACCGCTCGCCCATCTAACTCTCACTTTCTGCCCACCCTCTTCACCATCCAAGGGACATAGATCCCTAAATACCATTTTGAACTTGCACCATCCAGCCCACAGAGCTGGCTTTTGCTCCTTCTTGCTGCACAGGGGGAAGGGAAGGAAGAAATGTCTCATTTGCAGCTGAAAGTTTGTCCTTAGGGCAACCAAGGGCAGGTAGAGCAGGGTCCTGGCCCCCAGAACCCAGTGCCACAAGCTTTGCCTCCCTTTGGCTGCTGGCAGTAACTTCTCAGAGCAGAGAGCAGGGCCCAGACAGCAGCTGCGAAGGGAAATTCCCCACGCAGCACACAGCCACGTGGTGTCTGCAGAGTGACCCAGCAGCTCCCACCGCACGAGCATAGGCTAAGCCCCGGATACATCCCACTGGGAATAAAATGTGTGGCCTTTGGCTCTGTCAGCGCCCAAATCTCTCAGCAGTGAGCTAAAGGAGGCTAGCAGGATTTGTGTGGATAACAGAGCATCCCAGTGTAGACCCCTCCTGGAGGCACTTGGCATGATGTAGTCCCAAAACACGGCCATGTCCTACAAAAGCCACCACATTCCACATTCCTGTCCTCTCAGACCTTCCCCCTTCTTCCATTTCCTGCTGGTCACTGGCAAGGTTGTTAAAATATCGAATGTCCACGTATGCATGAGTGCTCCCAGTTTCAGGAGGCATGCTCTCTCTCCCATCACCCAGCCAGAGCACCTCACGGCCCAGGCTAGACAGCTGACTGCAATGGAGCATCTTTGTCCCAGGGATCAAAGCAGCAGCAGAGACTAAGCCAGGCTTTATTCCAGATGACACGTAATCCAGAGATGCACTGGCTACATTCCAAGTGCAGGAAGCAAAGCCCATCTGCATTTATACCTCAACAGTTCCGTTTGGCATAATTTGTACTATAATAGCACAGGAAACACATGCTATTACTGCAACAAGCTCCCCAAAAGGAGAGGGAAAAAAATATATATAGTTCTTGTTTGTGCACTTGTATTTTTATTTCTGTATTAGAGCTGGGGATTTAAGAAGGTATAAATCCATTCATTGACTTATTCATGGCTTACCAGGTACCAGGGGGAGGGATGGGACCCCAAACATGTCAGTTAGCTAATCCTTCTCCCCGAAGGCAGGATTGCTTTTCTAAAACATACCTCATAGAAGTGGGTCTAATTCACCTCTTACTATCCAGCTTTTCCCCCCAAAGGACCTTAAAGCGCTTTACAATCAGCATTTGTGGGGTCATTCACCTGCAGCTGCAAGGCAGCAATTGCTGGGTTGGGGCCCCAAAACTGCTTGACATGTCCAAGCAGTGGATAGTGTCTGTAATGGCAAACAGAGGAAACAGCCCAGCACACTCCAGGTATGAACCCCAGGATGGAATTTGGAGTGGGCACAAAAATAAGCAGTTTATGGTACAAGGAACTCTGCAAGGTTTTTAGTGGCCACAAGCTGTGTAGCCTTTGTAGTCCATTTCCTCTGCATGAGGTGCAGATAAGTGTGTAGTCTTTGAATGCAGGATTTAACTCTAAAAGGGGGGTGGATTTCTTGGAGGGATGGATTTACCAGCGAAAGGGACACACACAGATACATGCTTTAGTATCAGTCAGTGCTTTGCATGTACCCTGCCTGATGTCTGTACATGTTGAAAATGGCTGCATGTCTGATGCACGCTCATTGCCCATGCACTGAACACTGTGCACAGGCTGCAGACAGGGGTGCACACACCCTGCACACCCTGCACATGCACAGCACACGAGGTGTACCTTCCCTGAACGTGTGCTGCACGCTGGGTGCATGCTCACCGCACACCCCCTGCGCAGTAACTGCACACCCACTGCATTCATGGAAATTCATCTGTATTTCAGGTGTGCATGCCCAGCGCATGTGCTTCATACTGAATGCACGGCCCACTGCCTCCAGGTGCACGTGCACCATGCACACAGCGTCCTGCAGGTGCAACCTCATTGCACACATGCTGCACAGTGGTTGGACACACTGCACACACACTGCACTCCTCATTTGCACATCCTGAGCATGGACTGCACATCACATGCCACACGCACACCATCCTCTAGGTACGGACTAACTGTGTGCACTGCCCACTGCATGCATGCTCACTACCTGGGCCCAATACAAGTAAAATGCTTCTCTATTTCTTGCCAAAAGTTCTCAGTCAGAAACAGAGGAGCTTAAATTAATTGAGGCACTGTGTTGTCCTCATGCAAAGCCAGCAGCAGTCAAACCCCTGGAGTAGGCTTCAACCCATTTACATGGGTGAACTGGGAGTGCAGGGCAGCAGTGGCACTAGCACTGCTAGAGGTGGCACGGTGCTGAGGAGAGGAGCAGAGGGGACCCTGGATATGTCCGACAGATAGACTAAACTGCCCCAACCCTTCTCTCTTTCCTCCATGCCAGGCGTTTGCACTGCACTAGAAACTACATCCACATGCACCTATTTGTCTCCTTCATGCTGAGAGCCGTGAGCATCTTTGTGAAGGACGCAGTCTTGTACTCTGGGTCAGCTTTGGAGGAGATGGAGCGGATCTCTGAGGAAGACCTGAAATCCATTACTGAAGCACCTCCAGCAGACAAGTCACAGTTTGTGAGTATTGCCAGAGTAGCCAGCCCCTTTAAACCTCATGCCTCTGTCCCTTCTATTCAACAACTCATCTTTTTTGGTGGCATGTTAAACCGTCATTCATTTTTATTGCAATGGGTAATTGACTGATTTTTGACCTGGAGCTCCTCTCTGTGGAAGCCACAGAGGCACTGCTGTGCTGTAACATCAGTGCCATCAGACTGGCAGCCAGAACAGAGCACAACCTTGGTTCAATGAGTCTTGGGAGACTCCTGGCCCTGATTCCAGGGCTGGAGCAGAGGTAGCTTGTGACGAAGGTCAGCAGTAGGCATCTCTCCTCACTGTAACTTTGCGTCAAAGCACAGCAGGTTGCTCCTGATATGATTTATCACTCCCATTTCTGATAAAAGACTTTTTAGAATGGACAGTGGAAGGATTGTATACTATCACAAGAACAGATACATGTTCTTACATCTGCATAAAAGCCGATGTCTGCATTAGTCACCTCGGTGTTCCTGCAGTCAACACTGATCTGGTCAGCACAGCCAGTGGTCAAGAGCACGATTCACCACATCCCAAAGTGAAAACTGGAGCGAGGTCAGGTGAACTTGGCTCAAGAAGTACTTGTGTCTTGTCACTGCACAGAAGGCTCAGATGGAGACTTCTGCACTGTCCGTGTGCTTGTGGGAATGGAGCCTGCCCTCAGGTTTTGAAGTTCTCCCCACCTGCAGAAGCTGTCTGCTCTCCTCATCACTGGCCTCATCACAGATTTCCCAGGGCTGAGCCTAGACATGGCAGCTTGTCATCCACGTACTGCGGGGCGCTACAGAGACAGCGTAAAGGTTTTTACTATCTAAGATCAAGGATGCACACACCAAAAAAAAAAAATCCGAGCTAATTCAAGTATGCCAGTAGAGCAGCTCTAGCAATGTGGCACCGCACCCCACAGCACAAGCTTTTTTCCTGTGTGTTCATTTGGCTTCCCAAGTGCCTTTCACAGCCCATGCTACTGGCCACAAATGCCCCTATTGTCTGGTTTTCGTACAGTGGCAGCAATCGCAGCAGTTGTCCTGCAGCAGGCATCCCTAAGTTGCTGTCCAAAGACAGCTGTCATGCCACAGACCCCTTCAGGGAGCTGTGCCCATTGACTCCAGCTTAGGACCCATTCTGGAAATGGCCAAGGTCAGCTTTTACTGTGCAGAGCCCTTTGCACTCACTTGGCCAGTTACGTTCTGCTCCGGTGCATCCCCGAATGTTGTTTCAGGTTGTGAACAAGAGGGGTCATGTCTAAGCATAAAATCAGCATATGCAAAGTGCCCTTCTGTGTGTCCAAGTCTCCCCAGATGGAAATTTGCAATCATGTTTTCTTCCCATTTAAGAGATCCATTTAATTAATTTGGCAAGTCTCTGGCTGGAGTGCTCAGCGCGCTTCAATGCACTCCCTGTTTGAAAAGAACACAAAATGTTTCACAGCATTGTTTTCTGGTTTTCCTTGGTGTGGACTCATTATTAGGAATAATTAGGATAATGTATTACATTATTTGAATATTAGCAATTAAACAGCATTTCCCATTCTGCTGAGTTGAAAGGCAAGCGAGTGATGAAGGCAACAATTAATTATTTCTCGTGTTTCCAATTACTGCCTGCCACTCTCTGTGTGCGGGTAGATTGTGATTTTTTTGTGAATATTGAAGTTATTGTTAAACCTGGATGGGGATGTCTTTTAATTGACCTTCATTCTATTCCATCTCACTTTGTCTGTAAAAGACAATAGATGCATATGTGTCCATGTTTTTTATATATATGTATATATCTCTCTATATATAATGTGTCCATATCCATTATGATTGGCAAATGATTATCATAAAAGCTGGACAGAATAAAAATTCCTCTTTTTATTTACAACGTGTATATAATTGACATTTTCTGGAAGCTGCTTTAAGGGCCACAGTGCTAACTTTATATTCTCTCTAACTTTATATTCCTCCTTCATATTCCTCTCTAAGTAAGGGGCAGCATGGAGATGTGCTGCTGCTATAGGATGAGTTTGGTAGCCATAGGTGTCCTGTGAAGCCGGACTACCTAAATTCCTAACATCTGCACTGGTATCCATTCCACATTCACAAGAGGAGGTGCTATGTGTCCCTTTGTACCAATTAACCACATGCAGCATCCTCACTTTGCAACCTAAGATGGATGAAAAAGGAACAAGGGTAGTTTTGCCCCACTCTGCAAGAAGTCATCTAGCATCTTTCCACTCGGTGAGGAGAGACAGGCAGCCTGGAGGACACTGCCTCGGGCACCTGTGGCAGGATGGGGCCACCTCTCTGCACAGTGCCCATGTCTCTCTGTGGGATATGGGGGTGTCACACTGCCAGGTGATGGGGGTCCGGGTGAAGTGACTGGCACCAGGTCACCCAAACCAAGGAGACTTGGCCATGGTCCTTTCTGTAACATGGCCAAGAGTCATGGGGAAAAGGCGAAACCCAGAAACTCTAGAAAGTTCTAGATGAGGGGTGAGCCCCTCATCACTGGGTTGGGGGAGAGTCTCAGGTCACCACCTCCCCACCTGTACCCAGTTCTCCTGCACCTCCCTGCTCACCTGCTGTTGGAGACATGAAGTCAGCCTGAGGAGCTTTCTTCCCAGTTGTTCATCTCTTCTGCTCTCGCACTGACTCCCCTCCATGTAAAAGCCCTGCAACAGAACTTTCTAATTTCTGTTTTCCCTTTCTCCATCTTGCTTCCCGATCCATCTTGGCAAATATCATGGATTTATGCAGAACAGGAATTTCACACCGTGCTTTAGCATAACCCCGTCTTTCTGTGGTCATTGCAGGTGGGTTGTAAAGTAGCGGTTACCTTCTTCCTCTACTTCCTGGCAACCAATTACTACTGGATCCTGGTGGAAGGGCTCTATCTCCACAGCCTCATCTTCATGGCATTTTTCTCAGAGAAGAAGTATCTTTGGGGATTCACATTATTTGGCTGGGGTAAGTCATGGCTGCTCCTTACAGCTGACCCATCAGAAGATTATTGCAGGTGGTCTTTGAAGCAAAAAATATAGATCCAGGGGAGGGGACATAGGCAGAGTGAGCATCAGGGACACGGTGGCTTTTGCAAGGGCAGGTGAGCTGTGTGGTGAAGCTTTTATCACTTCTAATTGTGGTGTTCACACTGCGGTACTTCCCGGATCTCTGGAAGGATCAGTCCAGCTAATGCTGGTGCCCCCCCGAGTTATCCCCAGCTCTGCCAAGTGCCTCCCGCTGAGTACACAGCACCGAGCTGGAGGGGTTGGGAAGTTGCGTGAAGCTGTGAGCATCTGCTCCCAACGGCAGACCTCAGCTCCGATTTCCTACCTCTGATCTCAGTCGCTGTAAAAAGCTCCTGAGGTTTCACGAGTGCTGGAACACCAGGAGAAGCCTGCAATTTGTGGGAAAGCCTTTTTTTCTTTTCTTTTTTTTTTTCTTTTAACCCAGGCATCTTTTCATGGAGTAAGGAGAAAGGGGGGGATGTGGGTGCAGAGGGGGTGCTCATTAGTGGGAGGCGTTGTGGGCACAGGCATTTCAGACGAGAATGTACTTTTTGTTCACTTCTGGCATTAGCTTTGGCTTGCAAGCAGTTATGAGGTGCTGGTAGGCTGAGGACAATAAAAACACTGCCCACGGTTGTCTGAAGCATGTGGACTGGAAGGGAGAACAGGAAACATATTAGATGATCCTCGAGGATGTAACTATGAATAATGGGGTGTAGGTCTACAAAGGAGCTTACAGCAGGAAAAACCTGCTCAGAGGCATTTATGGTTACCTCTAAACTATATGGCCCAGGAGTATTTCCCAGTTTCCAGGTCCAAAATGCACCTGGTCACATCCTGACTGCATTTTAGGGCAAGATTAATGAGTGCACCACACCACCCCCATTCCAGGGCATGTCTTCTTCCAGAAGAAAAACAAAGTTTTTGGGTGCTGAGTGAACCATGGTATAATCAAAGGCTTGGATAACCAGGGCATAGGTACCCACAGTCTGGGAAAAGCCTTTGGACATAGTAAGAAAGTCTAGATATGTTACACGAAGAAATATTAGGCAGGGCTCCAGGAAATGGATGGCATGCTACTATCGTGCTTTGCCACTGTACATAGCCAGTGTCCCTAACAGTGGATCTCCAAGCAAGCCAGATGATAATGTAAATCTGAGTTTATGGAGAACTGCACTTTTGGTTTGTGAGAACATGCAAGTGTAGTCCAGACTGCAGGACTCTCTCCAGCTTTTTTCCTTCCACATTGTGCTTACGGGGGAGCAGGAGCCCAAAAGCTCCTTTCTAACCTCATGTTCAGCTGGCACACATGACAAAAGCTGCTGGTGCTGCCCTGTGACAAAAACAGGAGGTATAATGTCAGTTCCGAAGTGTGCATC
The DNA here is from genome assembly GCF_009769625.2 of Cygnus olor. Taxonomy (NCBI): domain Eukaryota; kingdom Metazoa; phylum Chordata; class Aves; order Anseriformes; family Anatidae; genus Cygnus; species Cygnus olor. Next base: position 1,667,373 of record NC_049170.1, on the reverse strand, counting down.
CATCTCTCAGGTAAAGTCCCCACCAGCCAGTAGGTTTTGGGGGAAAATAAATAGAGGTATTCTGGAGACAGAGTTTCTTACCTTGGCTGCAGTGAGAGAGGAAAGACTTTAGATATCAGCTCTTTAAAACAAACAAGCAAACAAACAAAACCAAATAAACAAACAAACAAAACTCCACACCCTCTTCCAAACTTTCAAGCTACATAAAATATGCTCCTCAGAAAATGACACTGCGCTGTATGGAGCAGACTTCAGGAAGCAATTCCCCAGAGCAAATTCTGGAAGAGAGAGAAGCAGTTGAAAAATAATGCCATATATTTAACAAGAAAAACCAACTTGATGCTGCTCGTAATGCAGCCAAAGGAAAACAGTCTAACAGGCATGGGTTCCTCTCATTAATTCTTCCAACCACTGCCAGAGTATAATCATTTTATCAGAGCAACCACAAAGCTGAAGTCACACCTGTCACAACACCAATCATCTGTGTGCTTCCAAAAGTTTGAGGCTGCTTAATTTAAATTCCTCTGGAATGAGAACATAGGATCCCTCCAGTTGCATTTGTTTTTGCTTTGTTTTGATTAGCATGATAATGTACACACACACACCCACACAGACGTGTTGCTTTGATAGCTTTTGGGCACTGGAAAGGGCAACCCAATCCAAGACCCACTGGAGTCAGTGGAAAAACTCCAGTTCCCTGCAGTGGGCACTGGATCCTGCCCATACCACAGCAATGAATGACAGGGAATCAGTGATAAATAATTATGACATTCCATGTAGGTATAGAAAAGACATTTGCCCCAAAAGCTGGGATTTTTTTTTTTTTGCTTGTGCAACAATAAACAAGAGAGGATTTATCCTGCCTGGAAATTTCCAATGTGGGGGAAGCAAAAGTCACCCTGCAGCAGTTTATTTCCAGCAGAAACCAGTACATACAGTTATTCTGATGTCAGACCCAAAGATTTCGGCTGAGTTTTTTCAGTCCACATCCTCACTGGCACAAAGGAGCAGGGCTCCATGCAAGTCCGCAGCACCCTTCTTGCAGTTGCAAAGGAGGCACCGATGACAGACAGGAACTTGTTCCTTGCCAGCACCCAACAAAAATAAATAAATAATGGTATTATGGGCAACAATAAATTCCCCAGCAGACTTCAAGTTCCTTGCAGCTGTTTTATGAAGGAAGTCTAAGAAGCATGACCAATAGCCAGAAAACCCAAGCTGATTCCACTGGCATTTTTCCTTCACACCGCGTTAATTCCCCCGGCTGGACTGCACTGGCTTTCTGCTACGGTGCAAATGAGCATTGCAGGGAGACCTGAACGAGACAAACAGATCCACGTGTTGTTGTCAGAGGTGCTCAGGTCCAAAAACCCATGATGGGAAGCCCTGCATGGTTTTCTATGCAGAAGTCATCCTTGCCTGAAAGCATTCCTACCTGACAGGGCAAGAGGTACATGTAAGTGTTATTGGTCCCATTTGATATGAGGAAACTCTGACAGAGAGGGGCTGAAAAAACACTCCCTGTAAATTCAGGGAGGTGTTCAAATAGCAGGGAACAGAGACCAGATTTCTCCAGACCTACATAAGGTCTTTATTCATGAGCTTTCTTCTCCTAGCAGGCGCTTTGCAACTGCCTCTCCTACTCACAGCTTTGACACATGCATGGAAGGCACTTTTCCACGTGCTAGGAGACACGTGCAGTGTGCCAGAAAGGCGTCAGAGCAGAGCAGGGGCTGGGATGGCCACTAGAATTTGTGCACTTGAGGTCTGCACTTTTTCTGGCTGATGGGGTGATGACAGAACCATAGAATCATTTCGGTTGGAGAAGACCCTTAAGATCACCAAGTCCAACCACTCCCAAGCCCACTGCCAAACCACGTCCCTAGGCACCACATCCACACGGCTTTTAAACACCTCCGGAGATGGCGACTCCACCACTTCCCTGGGCAGCCTGTTCCACGCCTGACTTTATAGCACCTGCATTGTACACACTGTGTGTAACGACTGGAAATGCACAGCGCATACAATGTGGATTCTGTAGAAGTCGCTCACGGCATCGCCACCCGGCGGGGTTCGTCCTGCATCACGCTAGTCGTGCGCGTGGCGTTTGGGGGAGGACAAGCATGCGCCCACCTGCACCCGCACCCCTCTGCACATACAACCACCCAGGAGGTCACAGGTTTTTTTGGAGGCTTGCTTTCTTTTTTCTGGCAGGTTGGCCAGATGCATTTAATCACGAGAGGCTTTATTCCTCGAGGAGCTGCATCCTCTCAGGCATCTGCCTGTTTCTGTGCATCTTTACGTTTCTAACTCTGAGGTTTTCTGGTTAATGGCTCTCCCATCAGTGGGTGCTGTGAATGCTCAGCAGTAGGATTGTCCATCTCAGGGCATCACTTTCAAGTGGAGACACCAGCAAGTCAGTCATCACCCTCTGAAAGTAAAAGAGGTGCTGGAGGGAAGGCTAAGCCTCCTGACCCTGCATTTGACAGACTGGCTTACCAGAGAGGGAGGAAAAAGCTGAACTCCAAAAATCACCTGGAGGCCCAAGCTCTGCATGTTGCATTGATGGAGAGAGAATCTAAAAATGGGGCAGAGGAAAGGGAGGGGGAGGATTCATTCCACGTCCCATAAATTTGAGAATATTTATGACTGTTCACACTGAAAATAAGAAGCACGTTAGAGAGACAGAAAGACAAACGTAGCAATAAAACTGGTGCCAGGAATTCATTTTGTGTGTTTTGCAGAAAATGTCAAGGATCCTTTTCCTAGGCTTGCCTGCACAGAGTGAGGTGGCAGTTGCAGAATAAATACATGCATAGATATAATTATTTTCTCCTGTATGTGTTATTGTTGCTAGGAACTTTTGACACAACACAGGATTAATAGGAATGGGAATGGTGTTCTTTATGAAATATAGGACAGGCTAGGGAGGAACGAGTATGTGTCAAACACATCCAAATCTCTGAAATAATCCATCTTTCAAAATTAGAGCTTCACCATAACGGGTGAACATCCACCGCCTACGGGCAGGCAGCAGGCACCCGAGCCTCTGAAGGCAGAGGGTGTAAAGGGGAATATGACTGCTGGTATCAGTAGTTACAGCGTCTGAGCCTCGGGTAGCTCAGCCAGTCGTTCACAGCACGCACATATTTTTCATAGATGGGTGATTAGCAATGAGAAGGATATAGATGGTGCTTGTTGCAATAAATCATCACCTTACCCAAGCCCTCAGCTTCAGCACGCTCACGGGCTCCCAGTGCAATAGGTTAAGTATTTTCTATCCAGTGCCAGCCATTGCAGGGGATTGTGAAGCAGGGTGCATTCCTTATAAATGTATCTTTGTAGGCAGTGCTGGTCCTGAGTGAGGCTCTGTGTTTAATTATTTATGCTTTCTTATATTACCGTGGCATTTAAAGGTTCCAAGCAAGATAACGGCCCCGTTGTCCATGTGTGTACGAGACAGGCGTCCCTGCCCCACACCCCAGCTCAGGAAAGCGTCCGTGGTCAGGAAAGCCTTTAAGCACTCTAATGAGACTTAAGTGCATGCTGAAAGTTAAGCGTGTGCTTATGCACGCCGAGCCCCAATGAGCTTAGACTGTGAACAGCATATTTACAGTCATCGGTGATAAATGTCGCCTTTATTTATTTTTTAATTTTTTTTTCACCTGAAAGGGGTTATTCTTCTGGAATTTGTGGAAGCTACTGTGGATTTGATCCTGCCTTTTAAGGGAAGCCAGTAGGGGACTCAGTTGTACAAATAAAGCAGAACTGGACCCTAAAAAAATAAATAGAAGATTGCATTTGGATATTGGTGATTCTTTTACTTTTTGCAGGGAAAAGATGATGCCCAGTGTAACTGTGCTGAAATGAGGATGGTTCCTTTGGGAGTGAACATTGGGCTAGAGCATTTTGCAAGTATTACCCTGAATTCCAGCATTTGTCTGCTTCATGCAGCAAGTTTCTCACACTTTACAGAGTTTTTTATCCATCCAGGCCAGAAAAAAATCAAAATGGAATAAAGAAAATTTGTAGAGAGTTAGGACCTATGAAAGAGCCCTTGACCTTTCATTCCAAAAAAAAAAAAAAAAACACATTAATTTTTCCCTCCAAAATCTCCTCCTTCAGCTCATTGCTACTTCTTACTGCTCTAGCCAAAATATCAGCCAGGTACTGCCTTGGTGCCTCTTAAAAAATATCAGTGGTATAGTGGTATATCACATAGGTGATAGGACAGTGCAGTTCTTGCAGTAGCTTGGTTAAGGCCCATAGGTGAGTTTACTCTACATGCCACATCAATTCCTGTAAATTAAATGGGTGAAGATTTGTTTTCCCAGCCTAGAGGCCAACTGGCATGATGGCACATCTCACACTTATACAGCTCTGCTCTCCTTCCACATCTTTTTCTATCCCCAAAATGGATTGCTTGAACCATGCAGAGGGGTTTCTGAGATGGTTGTGAGCTACCTGACAGTTAAACAATGTGTGAACATGGAAAGTCGCAAAACGCATGCCCAGACCCTGTTTCGTTGCTGCCACCAAGGTGTTCTGGATTCAATGCAACTTTCTGGCATACTCAAGGCCATTTTCAGGGTGATACAGTCTGAGCCCAATTCTAGGCCCACTGTTCCCCGAAGCTAAAGGAAAGGAACAAATATCTTGGGAAAGACAAGTTGTACAAACCCCATCTCTGCTTCGAGTTGAATCATTTATTTAGAGCAAGCGGCAGTCACCCAGGTTCAGGCCCTACAGGCCACGTCCCCGTACACCAGTGCCAGAAGTCAGGCACAGGAACATGACCACTTGTCCTAAGTCCATGACCCTTGGGCCAAGACCAAGAGGGCATCTCCAGGAACGGCTTGTAAAGTAGCTTAAGCTTAAGCAAAGCAAGCTGCTCCATTTTGAAAGCCAGGAGACTTTAGTAGGGTGGACATGTCCAGGCCATGCCATTTGGCCTCCATAAAACACTCCCTTCCAGTCCTCGGTTTACCATTATAGTGCTTGGACTACAGAAGAGATAAAAAGACCAAGATCAGGCTTTAATAGGCCAAAATATGCTTGAATATTTAAAAGCTCCTTCTTCCACCTTCCCCTATCCTTTTCCAATTGGGCTTATGCTATCAGAGTCCTCTAATTCCCCTGCTCACCCCTTTGATCTTTGTTTCTTTGCAGGTCTCCCTGCTGTATTTGTTACAGCATGGGCCAGCGTGAGAGCCACTCTAGCCGACACAGAGTAAGTCCTGTTGGGTTTCCTTTTCTCCCTTTCAGTGATGCCTTTGTGGGGCTTTTTGCATAGGTGACTTTGTGGGTGAATCAAAAGGATAAAAAGAACCAGAGAAAGCCAGAATCAATTCCTACTATGAAATTAGCAACTTTTTTTTTCTTTTTTTTCTTTTTTTTTCTGTTGGGGGTGGAGGTTAAAATGGGTCCAACTTTCCTGGCTTTGCTCTCATTATACAGAAATTGATTATGTGAACACCTACAGCTGTTATCCCTAGGGCTGAAGGAGCTGTTTCACAGCCAGGCAGGGGCAGGAATGGCTTGAATCATGAAGGAATGCCCTGCAGAGCATGGGTAGAGATCAGTCATTCCCTGCTTCTTCCAGTAGCCGAGCTGGAAAGCCCTGCATGAAGCTGGGAGGCAGCAGGTTCAGCACAGCCACAGGAGGTGCCTCCACACTGAGGAGGCATGAAGCAGAAACTCCTCGCTGCACGAGGTGTGGATGCCAGCATGTCCTTGGGATTAAGAAGCATTTGTATAAACTCATGAGAGATAAATTCTTCCAGACGTATTAAATAGTAATGTTCTGGCTCAGGAAGCCATCCTGAACTGCAGATTGTTGGAAGAATATTCTGGAAAAATGTTACTACCTTCTTGCCTGTTTCTCCTTAAATATCACTTTCTGGCTACTGTAGAAATAGGATGCTGAATCAGCTATTTCTTTGGTCCTATACAAACACCCTGAGGCCTCCTATTCTTTCATCAAGCTGAAGAAAGCATCCATAGCAGCTAATCTTCAAGCCCAACACAGCCATGTTTGCCCCTCAACAGCCCAACGTTGACCACAAGGCAGGTTTCACCTACACACAATGTGCCATCAAAAATTTGGGGGTCCCAGGCAACTTTTCCAATGACTTTGCCTAGGAAGAGACTGCTTTGCAAAGGGGAGAAAGCCAAGCTCCAGGCTCAGAAGGACCTGGTAGCACAGCTACTGGAGGATGACGCATCTGCATTGGCTCAGGCTCATCCTCGTACAGCCTTTCAGTCAGCATTGGTGGTTTCTCTGCCCCTGTCTCGCTTTCCTTGAAGAGTTGCCTGGGCAGTTTGGCCCACGAAATGAAAACTGCAGCTGCCGTGTGGGGGCTGTCTGGCTCAGATAAAGAAAGGCCTGTGGCAGTCCTCTCTCTGTGGTTGGAGAGAATTCAAACAGAGTAATTAACACTGAGTGACCTTATTCCATGGCTTCTGGAAATGCCTGGGAGGAAATAGTGTCCAGCCCCTCGTCAGCAGATGGAGGACCATAGATGAACATCCATGCCACCAACAGTTTGCCCTTTCAGTCCTCACTCGGATAAGGGCTGGAGATGAAAAGAAGATAAAGACTTTTATGGGGCACGTCTGGGTCTCACTGTGACTGCAGGGATGAAGGAAGCACAGGATCTGAATGTAGAAAAACAGAATTATCCATACTACCACATACGCAGACAGAACTGATCACCAGGCAAAGCCATGCAGGCTTATTCCAAGGGGTAGCATTAAACTATTTCAGCCAGTGCAAAACCCAGCACGGCCTCTCTTGTTTTCATGAAAACCAGATTACTTTTCGTGTAGGTTTCTCTCTTAAAGAGGTGAAGAAGTGGAAAAGGGTGGGTTCCTGCCCAGAAGGGACAGGTCTTGATGACTGTGGAAAGAGCTGTTCCACCATCTGGAGAGCATAACTTTAAATGCATTTAACAGGGGTTTCAGTTTTGAATGGTGTAACAGCAGGAAAAAGGGCTCCTTTGGAGCCATGGGGATTGAAGGCAAGGTTAGATCTAGGTCTTTCCAACCCAGCAGGCTTTGGAGGAACCCCATCCTTCGAGGGTGGATTTACCCAAGGAGACAGTGTGTCTGTTGCTCCTCGTAACCAATGATTTCCTAATGGGATCTCAATCTCTTCTTAGGTGTTGGGACTTGAGTGCTGGCAATTTAAAATGGATTATTCAGGTGCCCATCCTGGCAGCTATCGTGGTGAGTACTGGCTGATTGCAGTGGTGGGAGGCTGCATTTGATGGTGCAGGCACAGTGCAGAGAGTGGGGCCAGGCTACCCTGCTCTAGTTACCTTCTTAGCACAGCTCCTGCCTTAAGCGTGGAGTCTCAGCATCTCCAGTTTAAGGGCCTTATTTTTGACCTGTCTATAAGTTCAACAGCTACGTACAGCAGAGGGGTTTATGTGCAGCTTTGTTTTGCTTAGGAGAGAAAGATGGCACGAGCTAAGACCCTGAAATCATTAATGAAACAAACATTCAAGATAATATTGCCAACCCATGAGATACTGAAAACCCCCAGGGGTCTTAACACATTCTTACCATGCATCTGCATTGGGAAGCACTGTGATTAAGTTCATGAGAGGCATTTGGTTGGTCATGTGTTTGTTTGAACAGGGTCCTAATTAGCTTGAGAAGTTGCTTTCACAATTTTCAATCATTACCCTCATTCCTCCTGTCTTTCTCTATGGTTCTCCATTACTCCATCTTCTGATAGTTAGGTAAGTGCAAATAAAAGAGCTTTTCCACACCCACATATCCTAGCTCCCCATTACATACATCTAGGAGTAGCTGAGCGGAGTCAGTAAGAATCTCTTTATAGCCTTCAGAGGGTTTTGCATTAAGCTCTGTGTACTTTGCACTGACTCACAAATCAGGAGACCCTGGAAGAAGATCAATGTGGTGAGAAGAAAGTCAGTCCATCTGCATATAAACAGCAGGAAAGTTTCTGAGGTGAATGTGATCATATGTGCGATTAGGTGAGCTGCTTTGGATTTGATGGGGTTTTTTTCTTCTTCAGAATTTCCTTTTGGTGGAAATTCTCCACCTGGCTCTAGTAATCAATTCTGCACCTTGGAAGAAACGAATCACCAAGCCCACAGCGTGGTCATTGGAAACAAAATAGTAGGATGGAGAAGAAAGTTCAGATAGTTCAATGAGATGAATGCCAGCAACCCCATTGCATTTAATTTAAAGCCCAATTAGCAGAGGAGAAAGAGCTCAATTGAGGCTTGCCCTTGTAAAAATAATGTTTCTCCATGAGGCTCTGCTGTGCTTGTACCTTGGCTATTTGCAAATGCAGCTATTTATCATGCAAAAATATTCTGTGGGTTGTTTCTGTTTAATTTCTGTGGGTTCATATTGTTCACTTGGCTGCCTTTTCAATTCCCACACTGGCTGGTCATATGTTGCTGGACTAAGTTATGCATTTTCTGGATGTACTTGCAGAGAATTTGAAAGCTGAGGGGCTTAAAATCCCTCCACTATGTTACTAACTGATTTTATTCAGTTGTCTGGATTTCTTTTTAACCTTAGCACGTTTCAGGAAGAGTCACAGGAGTTTCCTTCCTGACTATGGTAAGGTTGGACATCTTCAATTTAGTCGACAAATGTAGAACAAGATACCACAGTTGAGCCTTTGAAGCTAGAAAAACTCATATGAGAAACAAAGTCTGCTTTTTTTTTTTTTCTTTCCCTTTTTCTAACATTGGTTTCCAATGAAAATGAGTTATATGCCCCAGGCTGTGTGCTTCTCTGCCTGTCGGTCTATCCATCCCTCCCTTACAACTCTTGTGCCAGTCAGTAAATTCCAACCAAATGTAACTAAGGGAATGGAGTTGCATAGATGTTAAAATCCCACAGACCTCATGAAAACAGTCAAATAGATACTGGAGAGAAATTCTACTAATGCCCCTTCACTGGAAAGGGCGTAGTGCGACCTTACCCCTTTTTAACACAGGGGAGAGCTGTTCAAAACAAACTTGCACCTTGTTAAAGGAGAAAGAATCCAACCACAGAAGACAAAGCCATAGCAAACCAGGCCATGTTCATTCAGCTGCTCAGGGAACTACTTGTTTTAACAGTGAGGATAATTAACCATTGGAAGGACTTACCAATGGTTGTGGTAGGATCTCCGTCATGGAAACACTGAAACCCAGATCTGCTGTAGCTCAAACCAAAATGAATACAAGGAGGTCTTATGGACTGTGTTTTGCAGGAGATCAAACTAGAGGTTCACCATGGTCCCTTCTGGTGTAAAACTACAAGCCTGTGTGTGGCGTGGTAATTTGTTTCCTTAAAATGCTGCTACACTGGTATCTGAGAAGTCAAATGGCTGCTGCAAACCCATAGACATCAACATTAGCCCAGCAGTGTGCAGCCTTCTCGTAGTCTCACCATGTCCTTGAGAATAGGTTTGTCGGGGGCAGCTAGGGTTATAAGGCTGGCCCCAAAGAAACCAAACTCCAAGGACATTCAAAAACCCAGGAATCCCCCAAACATCTCCCCATTTCTCAGCTCTGTTAAGTATCAGTGTAACCGTGAGGTGTCGTTACCTTACGCAGCATTGCTCACCGTGGGCATGTTCCTGTAGGACTGGGTGAGCTTAGTTCAGCAACTGGGTTCACAGATATGGCTCCCTGTACAGCAAAAAGATATTTTTTCTGCCTGTTGTTGCTGTCCCTACTGTCCTTATCTGGTCCACACCTAACACTCCTCTAGAGAAAGCTTGCAGTAGATGTACGACAAAAGTTTTAGTTATTTTACCCTTCTGTGGTCTTGATCTGTCATATCTAGCTAGGTCTACTCTGTCTTTCATGATGCAGGTTGATTGTTCTTCTTTCCTTTTGCACAGGGAAATATGGAAAAGCATCTTGCTAATGCTTCTCTTAGCCTGAGGGGACCTTAACATCAGGTTGGCTGCAAGGGACAATATAACTGAATTTCACTCTGCTCCCTGGACCCCAAACTCAACTTAAGAGGTTTATTAGGACATAAAAATGACCCATATCACTGTACAGAGCTGTAAGCCAAGTAATAAAGATGATGTGAAAAACACTGAGAGCTGACTGCGGTCCAAACCTTGAAATGCCTGGTAACTGCTGCCTTGAATACTGAGATTATATCCACTTGTCAGGTGTCTACTCACCACCTCCTTGCTGTCTTTCAGTCTCTCCCTATCTCACAGCATTTTTCCATAAGGGTCTCATGCACAAGGCAGCCCAGGCTGGCTAGCTCAGGTGTCAGTGTTTTAATCTCGGATGCCTACCCTTTCACAGAGGATGCCATTCCCTTCTCTCTCAACCATTCTGGTTAAACATGGCTGGTGTAATCCCACCACCCACTGGGTTTTTCCCAGGGCAGCTCATCTCTGCTACAGGAGGAACACTTCCAGTTCAGACCCAAGCCTACTCACCTTGGGGGAAGCACAGACTGAGCAACACGAGCATTGGCTTCATCTCCTCTAACAGTTATTCAATTGTTGTTGTTTTTCCCTCTTCCAGGTAAATTTTATTCTTTTTATCAATATTATCAGAGTCCTAGCAACCAAGCTACGGGAGACAAATGCAGGGAGGTGTGATTCAAGACAACAGTACAGGTAAGTCACAAACCCTCCTCGGTTTGGGGACAAGTCAAAGTCCCTGTTTCCCTCTTTGACTACAGAGGGAGCCCAGGGTGAGTAGTTCAGCTGAAGATACCTACCCTGTAGACACTTAAAAAAAGGTGAGAAGAACACCATCTTCTGAGCCTGATAACACAGAATGAATCAGCAGCCGTTTAAACCTCCACTAAACCTCTCCAATCCAACCCCAGGGACCTGCCTCATAGTAAAGAGAGGAGCTCAGTTCCTCCAGCCAGTTAGGAAGTGACTGTGCTGGCCTTGAACCAACAGTGCAAAAATAAAAGCATTGCTTGTGCTGTTGAAGCCCCTAAAACTTGTACCATTTTATTTATTTCTGTTTATTTTCCTCCTGTGCTTTGTAAAACTTGGTGTATTTGTTAAATCTGCCCTTCAGCGGGTGCTTCAATGCGTTTGCTGAAATGAAAAAAAGATTCCTGAAACTTTGCTGGAAATCTGGCCTTTCCATGTTTGTTTTGTTTTCCTTTGTTCTGCCAGCTCTTCTCTCTTGATAATTTAGGATATTTGTAGCATGGTCAAAGCTGGACAGAAAAAGCAGATTGCTGAGACACCTCGGCTGCTCGAGGGCTCCCAAGGCTTCTCTGAATCCCTTCGGCTGGACTCACCAGCAGAACACATGCAGAGGGGAAGAACAGGGCAATTAGGGCTGCAAACCATGAGCTCATTGGTACCATCACACTCTCCAAACACGAGATGTTTCATTTGAATCAGGAATGATATTTGGCTGGAAAACATCTCTCCGTTTTCCTTTGCTGCCCTGTCAGGGTTCTGATTTATCTATTTATTTATTTATCCCTGGCTGAAGCTTGCTATTAATTATGGTTTGGATGGGGCCTGCTCCTTTTAATGTTTTAAATTCCCTCAGTGGTTTCCAGTTGTTGGACAGAGGTGGTACCAGGTCTTTCTGGTAGTGATGTCCGTCCTTCTCAATAATTGCCTGCACTTGGTGACTTGCTGTAACGCTTGGCAGCGGGTTTAATCCTCCAATTAGCATAACTTCCAGGCAAAGCTGGATCCCTCAGGAGCAAACCCAGCCAAGTACTCAGGGCTTTATTTTACCTCCCTCCTACCCCCTGCCATAGGTCTTGTGCTGAGATGGAGCTTCTCCCTCAAACAGGGCTTTCCAGGGGATGCTGCAGTCCAAAACGCCTCCTAGGAGTGGTGACCCCCTGCTTACCCCATACTATGACATGCACTTCCCCTTGGTATCTAACATAATTCTGCTCCAAAATGCAATTCCCTCTCCACCACTGCACAGAACGCACTAACCCTGGGTGGATCTTTGCCTCAATAAGAAGACAACTGCAGAATTACAGAAATGTTGTGGTGAGCAGGACTCCCTGGAAATCATCTGGTCCAATCCCCCTGCTCCAGCAGGGCCAGCTGGAGTAGGCTGTCTAGGACCATGTCCAGTCTTTAAATTCAGAAGCAGAATCACCCTTTAGGGGCAAGGGAATTTAGAGGCTGGGACCCGGAAGTAGCAGTGCACATTTCTTTCCAGTCACTCTTCCACCTTGTTCCCATGTTCCTGACCCAAGATAGTGAATGGTCTGAGGCTGAGAAAGAAGTCTTGGTGTCTTCACCTCCAGTACCTACAGCAGCATCTCATGGGGACGTGCATATGAAGAGGGTTAGATTAGCATATCATGACATGCTGGGGGATGGATTGGGTTGTGTCACATGCCAGAAGAGAATAAATGGCTTGAAACTGTGAGTGAACACAGAGCCTGTGTAAATGTAAGCTATCCAGGACTAGTGAAGGGGCATGTTGAGCCATAACGAAATTATGCATGACAGACACCCAAGGTATGAGGTGGACCAGCCTGGCTGGGAGTTTCACTCCATCCACTGACTTCTTCTTTGTCTTCTCTTTCCTTGTTCCTGCAGGAAGCTGCTGAAATCTACCCTCGTCCTTATGCCTCTCTTTGGCGTTCACTATATTGTTTTCATGGCTATGCCATACACAGATGTGTCAGGGATTCTTTGGCAAGTTCAAATGCACTATGAAATGCTGTTCAACTCTTTCCAGGTATTGTAATTGTTAAACTATGGGGACAAACTTCGAGAATTTAAACAGAGGGAGGAGGGAAATCAGAGTGCAAGGTGTTCTCTTTGGAAACAGGGTTGTGTTTACAGCATGCCAGATTTCATTCACAGGGTGATTTGACAGTATTTTAGCAACAAGTATGTTTTATATTTGCAAAATACAGTGTAAAAAGGATCAGTGTGTCCAACAACAACAACAAAAAAAAAAAAACATTCCTGTTGAAAGATACCTTGCCCCACAAAATCTGTGTAGATCCAGGATAGACATAAGCTGGTAGAGATCCACAGAGACATGTTGTTTCAAATTAGCTTCCAATTAGCTTATCCCAAGCTGTCTCTTAGCACTGTGAATGGATTCCTCAGTTCAAGGTTTGGGCAAAAGGCAGGTTCAGTTATAGGACTGCTCCTGTATAAGGCATAACAGCAAGAATATGCAACTCTGTACAAGCAAAGCAGTGTTTTATAGCCACTGCCCACTCTTCCCTCAGAGATTAATTTTTGGCTCACATGCAACTACCTATCATCATGGTCAACTAGTGTGGATGATGGAGGTGAACAGTGGGTCTGCCAGATGAAATTGTAAGGCAGGTGGGGACAAAGCTTGCATCCAGGCACTTCCACAATTCCTGCTGGGCTCAGATGGGAACAAATAGCAGGTGACCTCACCAAGATCTGGCCGAACTATTGACCAACAAAAAAGATGTGGATGTTTTTCTCACATCTGACTGCTTTTGCTGCTCCCACTCAGCCAGTTCTGCCCAATGTACAGGCTGCCCCACTTGCAACCAGGGCTGAAAGAGTCCCACCAGGGCCACCTTCTGTCCCGCAGCAGGATCAGCTACATGTAAAGCACTGGAAATGTTTATCCAATGTGTTCATAAATACCCCTAGTGAGTGGGACCCCACCGCCTTCCCAGGCACTCATCACTGTCTTAGGAACTTTGCAAAAGATCAGAGCAGGAGAATAGATGTGTTAGGTAGAACATGATCCAGAGGGTGTATATAGTCCATTTACTTTGTCAATAGTCTGTAAAAAATGGCTGTGTTCATCTGTCCCTCATGCACTACTAAAAAGAGCAATGTTTCTTATCCATATTATATAAAGCAAGTTATAAACACCACTGATTTCAGAGGAACACGGGGATGCTGGGCAACTCCATTGGGGTATTAGATACTCAGCTGCAGCCAGATTAATATTAATGTGTTATTTCTTCTTCCTTCCAGGGATTTTTTGTTGCCATCATATACTGTTTTTGCAATGGAGAGGTAAGAGTCATCAGCTTCTTAATTATGTCCCACCTTTGTTAAGCTAGTTCCAAATGCAGGTGGCAAGGTGGATGCACATCAGTGTATCTCCTCTTAGTCTAGAGATGCAACCCTGTTTTGCACTCACTGAAAGATCTGTCCATGCACATAGAAAGTTCGTACACTTATTTTGGTCACGTAAGACATACAGATCAATCTGTCATCAATAAATGAGCTACTGGAAGTAGCTAATGGGGGGAAAAATGTGCTTTTTTTTTTTTCCTTTTCCCAGCACAAGTGCTGTTTAGTGCTGCCTGATATCAGATCTGTGGCAGAAATAAAAGGGGATTGATAGAATAGCTGTCTAATCAGCAAGCTCCTTTTTTTTAGGCCAAGCTTTGTTGACCCTTTTATTCTGTTTCAAGTGACATGCTTTAATTTTCAGATTGCTTTTGAGCTGTCTTTGTTCCCTTTAATTCCCTCTATGGCTGCATGCTAAAAATCTAGGTGGTCAGTGAATGCACACTGGAAAGAACAGAATTACTTTCATGGCCCAGCATAAGGTTTGTTTGGCCTAAGTTTATGGATTTTAAGGGGAAATGCAACTACAGATATGTTCCTTATGTCCTGCAGCATAAACACAAGATGTTCCTTCCAATTTTACCCTCCAGAGAGTTCTCCACCCCTGTGGATAATACATCCTGCTGATGGCTCTCTGTCCCCCTCTCCTTCTACTCATGTTTTTTTCCCCCCTTGTCTCTCAGGTCCAAGCAGAAATAAAGAAGTCATGGAGCAGGTGGACATTAGCACTTGACTTCAAAAGGAAAGCACGAAGTGGGAGCACAACCTACAGTTATGGACCAATGGTTTCCCACACCAGCATCACAAATGTAGCCACGAGAGGGGCACTTGCCCTCCATCTCAATACAAGACTTATACCAGGGACCCTCAATGGACACCGGAATTTACCAGGTTATGTAAAAAATGGCTCTATTTCTGAAAACTCCATGCCTTCTTCTGGACCAGAGCAGTACAACAAAGACGAGGAGTACCTGAATGGCTCTGGGCTTTATGACGGAGACAGACCCACAGTACTTGTTGAAGAAGAAAGAGAGACTGTGATGTAAAGAGAGGAGGAGAAGAAGCAAAAGGATGAGAAAGGTTCCTGGAGAGCATTTAGTGGGCAAAAGAATATCAGGCCACGCATCAGATGCCAAGGATTTCCATACAGTTTCTCTGTTCGGTGGAACGAGAGGTTAAGTTATATGGGAAAAAAAAAGTGAGCCACCAATGTGGCCAGTGGTTGGATCACACACATATATTCAGTGATCTAAATCTCCCTGGTGATAATGGGGGCAGGGCTGTCCCGAGGGCCTTGCTACCTGCTGAACAGAGATACTGAGAGTTGGCGAGGGAGGGTTGCACCGCAGCAAGTGGTCCTTTCATCTCTTGGAGAGCTTGGTCAGCTGGGGAGGGTGGGAGTCTCACCCAGTAGAGCAAGAGTCTTGCAGGGAGCGTGCAGTGCCATCTTCTTGCAAGGGTACAAAGCCACCCTGGGCACCAGCATCTTCAGTTCAGTTTGCTCTTTCCTCTTAAAGTCTGTCTGGTAACACACACGAGACCTACTCGGGGGGCTGTAGCTGCCCATTGTTGCAGCCAAGAGCTCAGCATGGACGGGTCAGTACGACCAGCTGCCTGGGGCATGTTCTTCCTTTGGGTATTCCCACTGCCTGCCAAAATGTTCATCTGGAGTGGGCAGAGTTAACAGCTCGTGTTGCTAGATGCAGGCAGAAAACCATATTCTCCTTTCTCTGACCTGAGTCCCAGTAGCAAGCCAGAAACCAGTGCAATTTTAGGATGGAAAATGTGGTTATCAGAATGTGCGAAAATGTCATTCTTCCAGATACAGCAGTGGAGAGAGGCCCACCCTGGCTGCTCCCAGGCGGGCTGAGGCAGGGAGGGGAATTTGCTTGTGATCTTCAGAAGACCTTCATGAAGCGTGTGTGCTGGTGTGTGCGTGGCTAAAATCTGCTCAGAGGGTAGCTAACTGAGCCCTCCCTGTCTGTGGATGCTCATGGAAACAAGCTTTGGTCATGTTTTTTTATCTTTAAATTGATGCTCATTCTCCCCTCTGAATTTCTTGTTTCTCACTACTCCATGCTCTCATGAGGAGAAAGACTCCTTCAAATCTGCCTGCACCATCCAGAGGCATGAGATGCTGGATACAGCCAGGCACACCTGGCTTGGTTCTTCATGAGAACCAAGGGCAAAATTTGCTGGACAAAAGCACAGGGATTGCTCCTAGATGGTCACCTTCTGAGCATCTTTCCCATTCTTAATGGTGGGGCCATTCAAATGAGCCACACACACACACCTATGTACACCTGGCCACTGCCTTAGCTGGTGCCAATGAGTATAAAACTTCAGCCAAAGCCACTGAGTTTGCCTAGAGATGCTCAGATGAGGAGATGCTATTGGGGTTGCCTCCAAAGGGAAGAGAACAAGGAAAGGCCTGATTCATACATCCTAGAGATGTATGAAGAGAGAGACTAGGAATATTTTGTCCTTGTGCAGAGTTTCCCTTGCTGGTGGTTTTTGCAAGGTGTGCCAAAAGGTCATTTTCTGACACACTTCATGTCTTCAGCAGTGGCAAAGAGATACAGCCCTTGTTGACCAACCGTGCTTAGGCCATTTCACACCAGCTGAGCATTAGCAAAGGGTCTCTGTCCGTTCTGAAGCATGATTCAGAAGTGCCCAATACTGGGAAATTAGGAACAGTGACCAGATTTCCTACTGCAGCAAGTGCTTCCTCAAAGGAAGGACTCTGGCTGAGCCAGCCTGGATCCTCTCTTCAGACCCTATCATAATGTCGTTATTCACTTCAAGCTGTCCAAAAGTCAGCACCTCATGGTGTTTTGTTTTGGTTTTTGTTTGTTTGTTTGTTTGTTTTGGTTTTTGTTTGTTTTTTTGTTGTTGTTGTTGTTTTTTCATATTTCTTTTTTGCTTTCTTGGTAAATTTCCATTACCTGAAGCATTTTCACCCCCCCTTGCTGTTATTCGAATTGGATAGAAAACAGGCCTTGGGGAAATTTGCAGAAGTCCTTTAGGATGCAGGTGGAACCTGTAGAATAGCCTGTTCTCTATCCTGGTCCTTTAGATATGCTGCTGGGTGGCACCAACCAGCACCTCTGAGATGCATCCACTGCGACTTTTGAGTATGTACTAAGGACTAACTTCCCCCAAAACTCTGAAGGAGGTCAGGAAGAGCTGTTGAGACCTTGACTCTGCTTTCTGTGTCCCAAATTGTCTTTAAGCAGCCCCTCAGGTTAGGATCCAAAGCCCAGTGAAATCAAGAAACAAACCTCCTGCCCTTGACATCCCTGGGTTTTGGATTCAGACCTGGTAGGGGATGTGGTGGCTAAGAGGCAAGCCTCTGTAAGGCATCAAAGCATCTCTCAACCAGTTGCAAACACACATGAGCCAATCTTTAAAAGCCGGTATTTATTTGTGATGTTTGTTGGGTTTTTTGTTTGTTTGTTTTGTTTTGTATCATTAGAATAAGTCAAAATTCCTCGTAACAATTTAACACCAATCGGCAGCTATTGAAGGGACAGGTTTTCATAGCATAATCTTTTTTTCCTGCTCTCTTATTGTCACTGTTGCTATTATGAACAACAATATTCATAAGAACAATGCTAACAATGTTATTACAGAGAAGTTAGGTAGCCTTGCCAGAGAAGTCAGCTCTAGTGAAAGCTTGGCATGGAGAGCTAACCAGCTCTGCAGAAATCTGGGTCAGCCCAGCCATGCTCGCTGCTTGCCTTTTCCTCACAGATTTTGGCATGGCCTCAGGAGGGAATATAAAGGGGGCAGAAGTTATCACCAGTCGGCTGTCAGTGTGTACAGCTGCAATATTTACCATCCCGTGTGGCTGAACCACCAATAAGAGAGAAGCACATCAAGTATGCTGGCTCTGGCTTTCTATCCATCTAGAAGCATGTTGTGCTTAAATCCTCCAAGTAAATGCAATGACCTTCCTGATTTTCTCGCTCAAAGATCACTTAGCATCATTTCGCTGTTGGAACAAAGAAAAAGACAAAAGACCAAAAAAAAATTCACCAAAGAAAATGCTGGTGACTCACTGTTTACTTCTGCTTGTTACAGACACCTCAAGATTAACAACATTTGACAATCACTTAGCAAAGTTCAAGGAATTAGCAAAAACCATAAAATTATTTATAAACAAATACAAAACCCCTCGTAAACTGAAATGCATTCATCACTGGATTATTTAGAATAAATGCTTAAAAACTGATGATAAATGGAGATAAAAATCACATGCACAAGGGGAAGAAATCTTTTCCTGATCTTTTCAAATGCAAATCATACATAATAGATTTTTTTTTCTTGGTGTTTCAATATTCATGAAAAAATTTCAAAGATGCTTATACCAAAACTGGGGAATAATTCTGCCTTTAAACTCATGACAGACTGTGAGGCAGACTGTATATTTGTCAAAGTCTGTTCCTATCTGTCCTGTGCTGAGTGCTGAGATTGCAGAAAGTATTGACTGAGTGTATAGGCCGTGCTTTGTTAGCTAGGGATCCAAGGACATCCTCCACTGATTCTCTGAAACAGAGAAGAAACCACAATTTGCAGTTTGTATTTGTGCTGGAAGGGCAGGCAGAGTGGTCCTGTCAGTGCTTAGCCAAAAACCTCCAGGTTTGGAGTGCAGTCACCTTCACTTTTCTCCATCACCAGGAGATGTAGGCACTTCTCAAGGACAGTTTATCCCCATCCAAAGGTCTGAGTCCCCCTGGGGTGACAGTTCCCATCCTGTCTGATTTACTAGGGCAGATACAGAAAAATGCCACCAAAAAAAAAAAAATAGATGGAGGAGGATAGAGAGCAGGTGGCTGTGGAGTCAGGATGCAGCCAACACTTGGGTAGAGAGACTTTCAAAAACCCGCCCTAGGAGGAGGCAAAGGCTTGGAGGAACGGGTTGTCTGTATCTTTCCAGTTTTTCTTCTTCCCCTGTGTCAGCTTTGTGTCCTTTTTCTTCTCATCCTGTAAAGCATCTGGCTGTATCCTATAGATCCTCTTGCTTCTCTAAGCACGCTGGGCTAGCCCAGGCCAGGCTGAGCACTGCAACATTCCAGCAGACTGGATTACATGGGGAGGGGTCTCCTTGCCCACCTTTTGGGTGGGTGTTCTCTTCTTCAGTGCCACTGAGGTGCTGGGTTTGGGCAGGGAATCTCACCCCCTGGCAGGTTCAAGTTGTGGTACCCAGCCCAGCATCTCTTCAAACAGCAGCACAGTCTGCTGATGCTCCTGAGTCCCTTTTCCTTTTTCCCCTGGATATGTGCAGATGAGTGTTTTTAAACCTTCTTTAAACTGCTTTGTCTTGATGCAAATGAGTTTATGTCTTGTCCCATTCCACACCATTCCTCAGCTCTGCTCCGTCTTGTCCAATACATATCAGAGCCAAAATATTGGCAAAGTTCTCCCAAAAACTGAACTCTTCAGCCAGGGACCGGCTTTGTTTATTTGTTTATTGGTAATTGGCTGAAAGCTGCAGAACATCCACAGTGTTGGTAAGAATTTTCCATCTTTTTAATTATAAAAATACATTAGGAGTGAAGATCTCCAATTTTTATTCCTGTTTATTGTTTTGATGAATTCAATGACTGGCTTACAAATTTTTAAACTTCAGAATCTGATCTTTTAAAGAGTTAAGAAACCTCAGCTATCATTTTTTTGTTGTTTGTTTGTTTGTTTTGTTTGATTGTTTTTTTTGTTTTTGTTTTTTCACTGGCTGATTTTCCTGCACAACTTCCACCCAGAAATGAAAACTTCAAGCAGAATTACTGAGGATGAGGAAAGTGTTCAGTATCTCCCTTAAGTCACCTGGATTTCTCATTCTGTTCAATCATTCTTTCACCTGAGATAGGACTGCATGAAATGAGAGAAAGCACTTTAAGAGTTGGCATTTAAGGGAGAGGTTGCATGAACCTGTGAAGTCCTTTTGTGTCCAGCACTGCTTCTTATTAGCATAGGTGCGTTTTTGCACTTATTTGTGCCCATTGCCCATGAGTTTGCTACAGACCAGTCCGTACCTTGTCATGGAAAGTTATGGGGCAATAATGTGTTTCACATCCTCTCTTTCTGGCTTCACCCAGATTTTATGACATTTTAACTGTAACAGGAAGAAAAAGAAAAAAAAAAAAAAAAACTGAGGCAGCATTTTCCAGCCTTTGGGGTTAAGGGTTTGGCGTCTGCCTCCTCAGCCATGTATTCTATGTCATACATGGGCATTACACTGGTGGCTGCAAGTTGTAAATTGCTCAGCATGTGAGAAAGCTTTGTTTTAAGGCCATGAGCAGGTTAAGGTAGATCTTCACCATGGCACTTTCCAGCTGACAGCACCTGCTGGGGGAGAAATCATGTTGCACTTCAAACAGGTCTAGGGAAATTATATATATATATATATATATATATTTTAACAATCTTTATGCTGGAACAAGTTTTGTGTTTGATTTTTTTTAATTATTATTATTTTTACTTCTATTGCTGATGAGTTGCCACGTTCTCCAGAGTAAATAGAGGACATATATGATATTCCTGGCCAGCTACAGAGCTTTTCAAGAATCCAGTGTCACTCTCCAGACAGAGTAGATTTTATATCCCATTTCTCTAGGGTGTCCTGAAATGAGAAAAATATTAAATTGTAAAGGAAATGAGTTTGCGAAAGACCCTATAAATAAATTTCCATCATGGATTGGCCAGGTCTGTCTGGATTTGCCTGGAAAACATAATGGTTCATAAATTGTATAAGTAAAATAAGGATCATGTCCATCTCTGTGGACATTTGTTGGAAAGCAGTCCTCCTGGTTTTGCCTACAGAAGTGAAAGGTTGAGCCCCCTGGACAACAAATTCTGTTGGCCCAAAGGAACATGTTGTTTTGAGGCAGCAAATCCTGCCGTTTGTACAAAAATTATTGGGCTTACCCTGTTCCATCCAGACTGGTTTTTTGGTCTCTCATAAAATCAAAACTCAAGCTTAGCTCTTAGCTAAGGGTGGGATAGCAAAAGAAAGCAGAGGTGAGCTGTTGCAAAGACAAGTGATTAACTAAACTGTACTAAAATAAAACTTCACCATTGTGATGCTAAAAACAAACAAACAAACAAACAAACAAAACAGCTAGGAAACAGATTGATTTTTCTTTCATTCACAAAAAAAAAAAGAAAAAAAGGAAAAAAAAGGAATACAGGTTGGCTTTTTTTTTTCCCCCAATAATGATCCATTACCTGATCAATTGAGCCAGAAATCTGGTCTCCCTCGTGTTTCCATGTGCTCCTTGGGATGCATGGAGATAAACAGAGATGTGACTGAGAACCCACCTGTGACCAGCTTCTGGTCATGTAAAACTCAGAGACATCAAGCCCAGATGAACCAAAAACAGTGACCTTGTTCTGGAAGTCTTGGCCAGAAATATTGTTCATGAGCTTCATTTAGTGGTTAGCCACAAGTTTATTTGCTGTCTATATATCAAGCCTCATAAGAGGCAAAATGTGTCCTAATCAGGGTATTTCTTTATTCAGTGCTGATCGACATCTTCACTGGCTGCTCTTTGGCCTGTAGGTGTTTTTTACAATTTTAGAGCAGGGATCTTCTACTGAGAGTCCAGCAGGTGCAGGTGAGCCTGAGATATGGGCTTTTGGCCGTGCTAGCAGACCTCACCTGAAGCATTAGTCTGGGTTGTGGTCCAGGTCTGCAGAGAAGATAGGACCAGCAATCATTTTAGATCTTTGACTCTGCTTCTCCTTAGTGGGCAGAAAAGGCCACAGGAAGGACCAGCAGAGTGGACACCCCTGTCCTTCTATCCCAAATTCAAGTTTGTTGGGGTCCTTCTCTACACTTTGCTCCTATTTTCCAGCCTCGCCCTAGAAAAGAACCCCCTAAATCTTACCTAAAGAACTCAGTCAAGCATTTCATTTTCCATTTTAACTGGATGCAGACTCAGGGTTTTTTAATGGCTAGGAGCCAATCTCAACTCCAAGATTCAAAACCAATCTGGAACATCAGAAGGGGAAAACAATTTTCTCAGATTGGCTGCACAGCACCCTAGTCACATCACATCCATCACACCGGGCTCAGAGTACAGGCACCCTGGCAGAGCTGAAAGGTTGGTCTGCCAAAACTGTCTTTTGTTCTCCATGAATTTTTAAGGAAAGAGCACAGAGAGTAAGAAAAAGACTTGCTGTCTTTACTCCACACTTAAGAATGATTATAAACAATAAAATAGTCATAATAGGTTATTTTTTGTTTAGTTCATCAGGTTCTGTTGAATGCTCTGATGGTTTCTGTGCAGTGTCTGGTGTTCTGGCTTTTCCTGTGCGGAAGGAGTTCTCTGTGGTGGAGGGAATAGATATAATGAGCGGACGGAGTCATTCAACGCCAGTCCCTAGGGCAGGACAGTTAGAAACAGACCTGATGTTGATTTTATGTTCATTGGCAGAAGGCAGGAGCTACTCCACTGAAGTTAATTGAGTTAACTCGGTCGAATGCCAAGGCAAAACAGATCTGAATCTAGACCACAGTTCAAGACTCATTTACAATTTGCATAATGGAATTAAAATAAAGCTTCCAACTGTAGCAACAGAAATACTCTGCTGAGAATTAGACACTGGGTTTGCTGTTTGGGATTAAATAAAATGACACCCAAGGCATCAGCCATCACATAAAGCAACCGTGTTTTATCTCTGCCTGTCCAGATTACTCTATTCTCCCCATGGCCATACACTGTGGTCACTTAGCCATTCTCAGCTATTTTAACTGGTAGAGATTTTTCTTAGCTCCTTCTTTCTTTTTTTTTTTTTTCTTTTTTTTTTTTTCTTTTCTCTCCTACTTGCATGGGAACTCAGATCCTCCAAGTTTTCACGCCAGCTTTCAGGTTTCATCTAGCCCCGCAGTTTACAAAGTTCAAGATAATATCAACATTTTGCCAGAATTTGGGAAGCAAGTGGGAAAAAGAGTGTGAGAAGCTAATGGAAGTCATAGGGGAGTATTAAAAGAAATATCAAATAAGGTTCAGTGAAACCTTTCCCACGGGCCAGGGAAAGGTTTGCAAACCTTGGCACAGCATTTCAGCCTCCAATTGAACTTGCTCATGTTTTGCTCATAGAAGATCTTGAGACATTCATTATGACCTGCAAAGCTCACATGATGTCTTTCCAGTGTCTGGGGGCCTGGGGTTAAATCTGGCACACTGCTATCAAATATCCTCTTTTACGATTAATTTAAATTTAATGCTCTGGTCTGCTCGGGTAGCTTATGTGCCCTTCTCTAGGCTGGTCCATTCGTGCTGCTTTGGGGCACACTTGCAGAACTGTTCCTTGAGCTGTCTTTGCATCAGTGGTGTGTTACTGTACCCATCTGAAGCTATCGCCAGTTTGAACGCATCTCCTGATGGCATTCAGCACTGATGGGTAGCAACACTGTGTTGTAAGGGAGCCAGAGGCAGCGTCTGCAAAAACAGAGAACAACAAACTTTGTCCTAATTCGGAATGGATTTGTAAGACTCCAGTGAGGCAGGGCAGGGCTGGAAATCAGCTCGGAGTCTGGCACACAGAACAGGGGCCAGGAACAAAAGAAAAGTGAAGGAAGAGCTGACCCAGATGAACATCAGTAACCAGGGAATCTTATAAATCTGGCTTCTTTTCAGGCAGACCTCCCTGTCCAGCACAGATTTAATAGAGGTGGGCTCTATTGCACAATGACACTTTCTCCTAAACAGGGTATATCTTGAAAGAGCAAATGAGGGATTTAACAAAGTCTGTGCAACTTTCTCTTCCTCTTCATCCTCACCAGCACTTTTTCATTATTTTTTTTTCTCCCTGAAAAAAAAGGATACATTAGAGCAGCCTCAGCACAAGGACCTGATATTCAAAACCATTTCTCCTGGGTCCCACAGAGTAACTTTTACCTCTGACCTTAGCAATTGTTTTCTTGGCGTATGAACTCAAGAATTTGAAAGTATTTGATTATGTTCCTCAAACCGAGGGTTACTCATTCTGGGCAAGCAATGTGCTGGGCAACAACACAGATCTGCTGGCATCGATATGGAATGAAATCCTGACCCCATGAAAACCAACACCAAAATGTGTGTTGATTTCCATGGAGTGGGATTTACCCTTAAATTCTGAGGAGGAAAAAGCTAATGATTCAAGTAAATGACCTTACCCTTCCCCTGTCCCCAAAACCTTGTTTGCCACCCACAGTTCAGGGTGGCTTTTTGTTTTAGATCAATAGAACTAAGAACCAGAAAGCAGAGATCAAGTGGTAGAAGATGGTCTGAACAGCCAGAGTCTCCTCTCTCAAAATACTTCATGAGTGACAACATTGGGCTTTTGTATTGGGGTCAGCTTCTACATGTGGGGATTTAGGACGTGGTATCTTGCTAGAAAAAAAGGCACGGGATTAAAATATTTGAGATGGATGGGATGAGCATGCACTGGGTTTCCAAAATGCCTGGGCCTACGTCCTCTGAAATAGAGATACAATAACCACATGAAAGACTACTTAAAACGAGCTTTAATGAAGGATGTTCTCCAAACAGAGCAGACCTCAGGTACCTAAAACAGAAGACAAAACAATGACTTCACCAGGAAAGCAGCATCTA
Organism: Cygnus olor; assembly: GCF_009769625.2. Lineage (NCBI taxonomy): Eukaryota > Metazoa > Chordata > Aves > Anseriformes > Anatidae > Cygnus > Cygnus olor. The sequence continues at coordinate 1,642,737 of NC_049170.1, read as the reverse complement.
TTTAAATCAGAGCATTACAACAGGCATTGGCCCTTCTAAATATAGAGCTGGATGCTTCCTGCCAGGCTGAGCTTTTACCTTTTAATTTTTCTCTGTCTAAATTAATCACTCTTCCTTGAGGGCTGCAGGGAAGGATGAGCAAGAAGCCATTTGCTGTTGGAGGTGAAATGTTTTAAAAGACAGGTTGTGTCAGGTAGAGCTGGTGGCAGAGAAAGGTGGTTGGTGGCAGAAGAGGAAGGACGGGTGTATCCAAGCATCGTCTCCCATCCCCATGTTCAGAAACACGTCAATCTCTTGCCATCTGCATGAGCTGGGGCATGCACGAAGAGACAGACCTGCTGCTAAAACTCCTTGCTTCTTCTCAGCAACTTCAGGGTGACCAAGCCATGGTGGCAATTGGGTGTGGGCATTAGAAAAAGGACTCGGCCATTCCTAGCAGTCTGCCAAGCTCTGTCCGACATGTCTGTTTTGGGAATATTGGCTCCTTTTCTTCTAGTGTCAGCAGGAGGGAAAAAAGTTGGGGTGTTTTCTTCCTCCCCACACACAAGTAATTTCACTGAAGTGTTTTTGTAAGACCTTGTTTCACTTCAGAAGAGGGACAAGACTGAAAAGCTAAAGGACAAAACTGTGATTTCTTTGTATGTGTTACGAGGACATTGCCTTGTGTGTGTCATCAGGCAGACATTTGGTTTACATTCCTCCACTTCTGCTTTCTGTACGGACCAAAGTAATGAGCGGAAAATGACAAACCACAGGTGTATGTAAAAAGGGAATTAAAATAAAAAGAAATCTTTATTGATTCTCATAAAATATCTCTTTTGTGTCTTTGCCTGTTTATGGGCCTCAGAGCCTCTAAAATCCTTCAGGAGCACACATGGATGGACGTGGGCTAGACGTTCCTCTGTGTTTATGAGGAAGAACCTTCCTGAGATCCTCCAGTTCATTGTGGATTCAGAAAGATGGGAATGAGTTATGTCTGTGGAAACCCTTTGGGAAGACTTTGCACAGGGTGGCTTCACGATCCTTAAGTTTGTGGTTTTCAGACGAACAAACCTGGTTGACTCCAATCTTGTTTTCCTGCTGAGCAGCATCTTCTAGAGAAATGTTAAGTTACCTGCTGAAAACCCTCTCCTATGCACACTTTAGCTCTAAGACCTTCAAAAGAAGAAAGCTGGTTTATCATAGATGAAATTTAAGGCCATTCTTCTTGTTCAATGTGTAGTCATGGCATTTCTTCTGATGCAAGCATGCTTTGCACAGGAGGAAGAGCTGGTCAAAAAATGCTCCTGTCCCTTACATTTAGCATAGTGTGTGTATCACCACCCCAGCAGCAATCACATTCCAGTAATACTTTCAGGAAAACGTCATGGTGTTCATACAGGCATGCTAGCATTCCCTGCCTGGCTAACCAGCCAGTGACTATGAGTGGAAACAAGGAGTGACCTTTTTCTCCTCTTCTGAATGATAAGCATTGAGTGACTGGCCAGATTTCAAAAAGCACTCAGGTCCCAGCAGCAGGGAACAGGAACACTGCTGACCAAAGACAGTTCCACAAATGCTTGTTCCAGATGGAGCTCCATGGGTCTTGGCTGCAAATGTGATGGTTATAGTGTCTTCATCCCGTTCATGGACTTTAACATCAGTATCAGATAACATCCAGGAGAGAGAAACAGGACAGCAAATTTTGTCCTATGTGCTCTCTGACTTGCACACAGGTGACAGTAACCTGGTGGCCCACATTTCCTTATGCTTCCAAATGAAACCCAATAATGACGTTCCCTTGGGAAGAATAATCACATTGCAAAAGATGTTCACTCTTACATGCCTCTTCACATGTATCCTGAAGAATGCCTAAAATGCCACTTTGGTGTAGTTCAGCAGTACATCCAACTCCTGTCCCATTCCCACTTTTCACATGCAAGTATCATAGATTCAAACTGGAACACTGGAGCTTGCTAGAGCTAGGACAGCTATACCCAAATCTTTGTTTTCAGTCAGGCTTTCTTCCATCTGAATGGAAAGGAACAGGACAGAGCACACGGCAGTCCATCCACTTTCAGCCCTTCCCAAGCACAGCATGGATGGCTTCAGACCCAACAAAAGCTGGTAAATAACCAGCCACGTGGATAACAGTTGATTGGGAGATGCAGCCTAAGCTTGTCCTTCATCTCACGTTAAGAGTGTTTCCTGCACCATTTGCAAGTTTCAGTGGAGTAAGAGGGTGCATGACATCTCTCTGGTTATGCACCTAATTGTCAGGTGGAGAAAGTAATAGAAAATTGCAGAGAAAAATATAAAGTAGTGGCAAAAGGCAAACTGGACAAGCCAGCCTTTCCTCCACAGTCCCACAGCACAGTGTCCTCTTGGTTCTGTTGTTCACCTTATGCGGTTGCAGTGGCTATTTTGAAGGATGCTCTCATGCCACCTGATACATTCACAGTATTAATGTCATGAGGGGTGCCTCATTCCATTCACAGCTATGCGATGCCTTCATCCAGCCCAGCACAAACAATGCAGGGTGGTTCCCTGCCCTCACAGAGTGAAGACTGTAACTGGACATGAGCAAATGCTGCTCTTCATGGGTATGAAATACAATCACAGCAAAAACCTAACTGATGGGGACCTTTACAGAATGTCATCCCACCAGCTAGACTGCTCAGTATTTTCAAGAAATCTTTAGGCATAAAATTATTCTTGTAGCCTTTCCCTACTCATTCCAAAACTAAATGGTTTCAGAGTCCACACTTAAGCTCTCAGTTTTTGTTATGCACAAGGCTGAAATTAGTGGCAACTCTCCCTTCACACAACCCTATCTGAAACCAGGGCCTCTACACACTATGGATTAAACCACCTGATGCTAACTGCCCCACTCTGCATTGCTGGTTCTGCAACTCCCGTCTTTCTTCCCAGACACCACCACTCAAAGAAAGTGTGACTTTATGCACCATTCCAAAGGCTTTGGGGATAGCTGGCCACTAATGGCCAGAGGTGAAGCAAGGGCAGAATGGGAGGTTGACAACTCTACATTGATCATGAGCAGACATCTAATTATATTTTTGCCCATAGAGCAGAAAGGAAGACAACCAGCACAATGGGAAGTTTTTCTGCAGTGGACGGGTGGTGCCAAGAGCTGGAAGGACAGAGGTGAGCTGGGTGCATTCTGCTGGGGTTGAGCCAAGCTGCAAATGTCACCTTCTCCTACTGAGCACCTAAGCATATCCCTAGGTACTAACCACTCTGCTCTAACCCATGCCAGAAGTTACAGTGAGATGGTTTCTCTTCTTCTACTCTTTTCTGCACTTTTCACCAATAGCTCAACTCATACAGGAGCAGACTAGACCTTCAGGTGCAACCTAGGTAAACCTGGAAAAGAAGGTAGGAATATTGAATCAAAGAGAGATAAGTAAGTCAGGCCTAGACCAACATAAAAACACGAATATTTTTTCCTTGTGAGAAGAAGAAGTCTCAGTTTGCTGCTGGCTGAGCAATTTGGCAGCTCCAAATCTCTTCAGTTCTCTCTCGAAGAACAAAAACCCTGCAAAGATTTTTCCATTTCTCCATGCTCTGCTGAATGCCACAAAGATTAACAAGTAATATTAGCTCTGCTGAAGTACCTTCATCTGCTCATGGAAAATAGAGGACGTCTAAGCAGCCAAACTTTGAGCAAGAAAAAAGAAGTCAAACCCAAACTATGTCTGTTTGGAAGCAATACCCCTTTGGAGAAGGGAAGGATTGATATCTGCTAAAGTGCTAACAGCTGGGTTTTATATGCAGTACTATATAAATTTTCTGTAGGAGGAACACTGGATGCAACAATGGTGAATGATTTATCTGAAGCAGCAGGTGTATCCCAAACGGCATTTCAAGCTGTTTTGTGCGTGTGGTGAGGGAGGAGAGCTTCAAGTGGTAGATTGCGGCCACCTATGCAGTGGGATGTAGGCAGCGCTGTGAGCCAAGTGGGCTACTCAGCCAGCCTATCTGGAGTATATCTATCAGCTCCAGCATCAAAATAGCTCATGTTGTAGTTGGTGAACGTGCTTTTCTCCTGACTGAGAGAAAGCAAACTATTAAAATCACCATTGTAAAGCAGGAACCTGAAACTCAGGTTTTTAAAGGCTGCTCTTGCCAGTCACTTAATCGATGATAGGGTCAATGGACTGACCAACCCCTTCAGGGGCCGTGAGCTGAAAGGCTCAGCTGGCACATCAGAACCCTCCCCGGGGCAGAGTCCAGGAGTAAGCTGCAGCTGGGAAATGCTACGAGGAATTATTTTCTACCAATGACACCTGCAATCAGAACACATCCAGGCCAATCCACTGCCCTTTTCCCACACCATGACCTTCCAATCTAGAGTGAATTCAATGATTTCCACGGGACACTCAGACCACAGAACAGGAAAGAAAACACAATGCTGAAAACATACAAGATACCGGTCTTATGAATAGACAGGAGGGAGCCGTGTCTGAACAGGAGAGATGTTACAGTCCAGATGCAAACCCAGCTCTTCCTCGTGGCTTGGTCCCACCTGGGAGTAGAGCACTGCAGATACACTGAGAGTGCAGAGATTTTATCAGCACTGATATCTGCAGAGAAAGTGCTGAAGGAACCTGAGATGGCACCAAGAAACATTTAGCTCACCTGGGAAGTTAAATCTCTGAACACATGAGTCCTGCAAGCAATATAGTGCCGAGCTGAGATCACGAGAAAGGAGAAAGTATGCAGAGGAGCTAAGTGAATAAATGACCAGGGTGAGTCTGCTGGAACAAGAAATGCTTTTTAGCGAACATGAGCTTCTCCAAAATGTCAAGTATCATTTATTCACTTATGCCTAAGCCTGAGGAACATCTTGTTTAAATCGCACACAACAGCAGAGCCAGACCCTGCACGCAAGTAAATCAGCATAATGCCACTGAACTCCAAGGGATCATGTCGATTTACAAAGGCGCATCACAGCTGCAGATGGTAGGGAGGTACTTAGGCTGCCAGCCAGGGTATGGGACAGGAAAAGAGAGAGATTTAAAGGAGACCATGGGGTGGAAAAGGTCTGTGACATGAAGCATGCAATCAGGATGAAGAGGGTAAAGTAGTCTTGTTGAAACACTTCCCTCCTGCTTTAGTTGTGGTGGGGTTGGCACAGCATCAGCTCCCAAACACACTCCAGGGATCTTTGCCCTATTTTGTAACCTGTGCCTCCCCGCCCCAAAGCCCTTCTGCTGCCCACAAAGGAAGGTCCCAGTGGGGCACGTTCATCTGGGGTTTAAGCAAGCAAAGGCACTCCCATGAGGCTGGTGGGGTAGCTGAGCTCCCTGTTTCACAGGCTGGATCAGTGGGTTTCATGGTCCTCAGAGGGGTTTTCTTTCACGTTTGTCCCCCCTCAATTTTTTTTGGAGCTACCTCCCAGAGGTGCAGCTGGGCTAGGCACGGTCTGAAATTCCACAAACTTCTGTTTTCAACCTGCACTTTCTAAATGGCATTTGATCTTCTGCAGCCTTAGTACCAGGATAGACTGTTGCAGGTCTCCCATGTGCTCCTCCATGCCTATGGGCTTGACATGGGGTCTACCTTGTTCTCCTCCCTAGCAAAATCCCAGGTCCCCCTCTCACTCTGCTGAATGAACTAGGCAGAGGTGGTGTACAGCTGCCTGCTGTAAGCAGAGGAGTGTTTGGAGAAATAAACAGCACGTTACTTTTTGCACTAATAAAATAAAAGCTGGTATTTCATTATCAAATGATCTTTTTCTTCTTAATTCTTCCAGCATACATACAGGCATATCTGGATATTGATGCTGTCTGTACTTCCCAATGGATTGATATATCCATTGTAAAACCTTGCTTTCCTAAATGGAGAATGCTGCTGTTTCTGGTTACTTACACAAAAGCGGTATTGACTGCCATCATGGAACTGCAGAAGGGAAATGTGGGAGACGAAAAACCCCAGTTCAGTATATGCAGAAGACCACAGAATGTAGAGCATCTCCAGGGTTGCTGTAGGTGATCCTGGTGTGTAAACTCACTTAGACACTCATCAAACACTGTTTAAGAACTAGACATCTTGCCTGTGCTCTTGATAACTACTTTGAATCAATAATCCAGAGTCTAACCTATAAAACATGGTCTCCTATTTTACTTTTGGGACAAAGAAAAAAAAATCCTATTATATGTGACTTCAGGTTAGACTTTGGACATGTTTAGTTTTTCTCCACAGCCACAAGGACTGGAAATTTAATTTTGGTTTTGAAAGAAAGCTGACTTCTCTGGTAACTATAGGAATGGAGTCATGAAAGGAAAATGCCAGCTCCTGGGAAACTTGCAATAAACTTACGAGAACCAGCAATGCAGTCTAGTGGGGAACAAGAGTTATTTGGGGGAGTGTCTGGCAAGAAAAAGCTGAAGGAAAAGCAGACACGAGTCTAATCCAGAGGGATCCAACCAATCCAGCACAATTATTCATGTTTATTACTGTGCACATTTTTCTGGTCAGCTACTATCTGCCGGCTTGATGCCACCAAGTTCTAATCTTCACAGTTAGGAAAACATGTCCTTGTTGCCTTCTGAATCATTTCCCTAGAGAAAAGTATCAGGATGTTTTGGAAATGAGTTCTTAAGTTTCTGTAAAGAAATAAACTGTTAAACATCTGGAATGCTGCAAAAAGCCTGCTTTCCCTCAGTCCCTCAGCTAATTACATCAATGGCTGGAGGTTTTGCCTTCTCTTGGATTTAGCTCAGTCCTGCCTTTTTTGTTCATACCCCCACCATCTTCCTTTGTCTTGCTAGGGGTATGGGAGAAAGATGATTTCATAAATGTCTATATGCATCTGAAATCTTCCTCGCTTGCAGTCTAAAAGTAGAAACCAACCCCAAGTTCATTCAAAACTGACAAATAACCTGTGGTCCTCAGTTGCACTAAAGGTCTATTTTATCCTGAGTGCTTCCATAAAACTGATGGGCCAGGGCAAAGGTAAACTTTGACTAGACCAAAGCATGAAGGCTGAGAAGGTTAGAAAGCAACACAGCTGCTCAGAGTGCATTCAGAGTGCCCACACTTTGTGACTAAATCATCCCTTGACACTAGTGGAAATTTTGAGTAGGATGGAGTACCAACACTTCCAGGGTACAGGGCTGGGTGACTTCTTAACAAGCTGTCCAAATGACTTTGCCCTGCGTAGCAAGAGGCCACCATGACCACACCGTGCTTATTTTTAGCCCTGGTGTTTTGCACAGGGAATACCTTTTCAAAAAGAGTTGTGTCTGGAAGTTTCAATGTGACTCTCATGTCTGATTAATACAGCATGTAGGCTGTTCCCTTGCATTCACGTGCCACAGATCAATATAAATGGCCAGCATGGGGAAAAGGGTGATTTATACATGTATAATGAGATTAGGCGGTCTCATTCACCAAGAAAATAAACTATTTTTTTATAGGAATGTGAGGCTAAAGCAAAATGGCTTCAGTTTGGAATTTTCTTTCTCTCCCCATTCCTCTCCCCGCAAAGTGACACAGTCAATTCCACATTCAAAGACCCCCAATGGGATTGAATGGAACTGCAGGACTGGGAGTATCTGAAAGGCATTCTAGCATAAAAAGAATCCCTTAGGTATAAATTAGGCTCTTCTAAAAACATCATTATGGCCAAAATCTTGGCCAGGGCATTTATGGTAGTCCAGTAACAGTAGCCCAAATGAGAAGCATGCATGTCCCTCTGTATGTGCTCCCTCTATATATCTTTGTTCCCAACTCTACTCCCACCATACATGCATATATAAATATTTTTGTGTGTGTGTCTGTGTATACATGCATAAGAACATATGTATATACACATCCTTCCATATATCTTCTTAGTCTCTTCATTCTGCATATGTTCATGTTGTTGAATTTGGGATTACATCCCAATGCAGCAACATTTAGGTGTGCAGCAGTCCCCACTATTCCATTCCAAACTGGAAACAACAGTCTTCTCCAAGTAGACCCCAGCCCAGAAAACCAAGAGAAAAAGACAGAAGGACACATGGTGGCAAGTCTGGAAGAAGCCTTAACTAGCTTTGTCACATCCCTGTATAATAATTTAAGCTGGAAAGAACCTCCAGAGGTCATCTGGTCTCACACCCTGCCTGAAGAAGGGCCAATTTTAACACCATCTCCAACCTCCAAGAGTGTTTAGGACCATGTCCTCTTGAGTTTTGAATATCTCCAGTAATAAATATTCCACAACCTCACTGCACCTTTTGTTCATTCTCTGGCCATTCTCACAGTATTTATTTTTTCTGGTATCCAATTGGAAATTCTGTGCAACTTAAGTTAATTTCACCTCACACTTCAGCTCCCTTCAGTTTTCAGCCTCTCTCATTCATTTCAGTCACAATTCTGTGATTTTGGTGGGGAGGTGCTAAGAACAGACACTGTCTGTTAGGAGTGAATTACATGAGAGGTCTTCAGCACACTAGGACATCCATATCCAGTATGAATGGTTGGAGGGGTCTTGTCCATAGAGTGCTTAAAATTTTCTTACCATGATGCTTCTTAAGACTGGGTAGAATTACTATTATTATTGTGAAATCTTTGTGTCACAGTGAAGATGTGAGAGGAGCAATCTGACACAGATGAAGAGAGGAAAACAAGGCCAGATGAGGAATTATTTAGAAGAGCTTTAAACAGGAGACAAGGAAGGCAGAGAACACACCGGATTGGGAGTCAGCAGAAGGAGATGCCACCTAAAATGGGTCCCTCACCCCCATCCCAGAGGGCTTTACCTCTGACTCCCAGTGGGCTCTGGGTACCTGCGAGTTCAAGTGCCTTGGAGGATTTTGCTAGATTTCTAAGTGCATCTTTTCTTCATGGGGGAAGTCAGATCTCAGAACAGTTGGTGCTTTAGTTTACTGAGGGTATCTGGGTCAGAAGAGAGTCATGGAGACTCAAGTCATAGCTTACTTTTGCCCTTGAAGCACAACATGATTATAAATGCTGGCTTCGCTCAGCAGAGAGCATCCTGTCTCTGGTTCCTCCCATGCAAATGCAAATATGAGAATCAGCCGAGCTCACAGGGCCAACAATTTTAGGTCAGCCAGCTTTACTGAGTGCTGTCCCTTGGGTAAGGCCGTTTTTCTTCATAGGCAAGTTTTTCAGACAACATCCGTTACTTCTTTTGACTCAAACCACGCTAACCCTCTCTTGTGGTTGTTCCCGGCTGACCACATTCCCCCTGTACACGATGTTACAGCCTGTGCTCATATCTCTGCTATCTCTGCAGTTACATGCTCCTATCTCAGTTGCATTGCTCTTGGTTTCCATGCCTCTGCTGAGTCTAGTTTTCAGCTGCGTTTGACTTAACAATGTTATTTTACTCTTCATACTCTCTACGCTTTTGCCCACAGCTCTGTGTGGGATGAGCTTCCAAAAACACCTCTCATGATATTGAAATCAAGAGAGTGTGGTCCCTCCAGATATGCAGTGCAGACCTCTCAAACATAATCCTCCCATCTCCACACTGCCTTCAAGCAGATGAAGAAAGAGTTTACCCCACTGACACATGCATTATCACCCCAGATGTACATTAACACTTTTCTAAGATGAATGGTGTGGGCTGGCCCTCGCCACAATTCTGTCACAATCCCTCTGCAGATGCTGGCGTGGAGATGGATGAATAATGGGAGTTTTGCTTCTGTGACTGAGCTGAAAACTAAGGGAAAAAGGGAAGGCAGAGAGAGGGATTCAGCAAACAATATTTAAAAATAATAAAAAATAATAATAATAAAAAAGCTTTTTGTTAATTAAATAATTTTGGACTTTCCATTTTGGGTAAACCTGAGAAATTTTCTTTGACCCAAAATTCAATATTTCATTTTACCCATGACTAATTTAGCCCTGCTGTTGATGCTTAACGTTGAACTTGAGTTGAAACTTTGAATTTAAGGTCACGTTGTAATGGCAAATGCTTTGAATTTAAGGTCACCTTATAATGGCAAATGCTAAAAAGCTTTATTTCTGAATGTCAGAACTACACAGCATTTTGTCCTCAACCCATGTGGTGTCCCTGTGGCTCTAAGAAATTTTTTAATGGGTGCATTGTGGTGTTTTTCTTTTCTGTTCAGGGTGCGTGCTGAAGTGGGAGGGCTGTCCCACCACCTGCCAGAGCAGCATGTTTATAGTGTAAGCCTTTGGGTGGGTGTTTCGTGACTTGCAAATATGGCACGAGGCTGCGTGGGCATGCAATGCCTGCTGAGACAGCACTGCAGCATGGTCCCAAATCTGGCACTTTGCAAAACACGTAACACATACAGAGCTGAGACATAGTAACATGTTCCATCTCTCCTACGAATGCAAACTATTTCCCAGAAAGTGGTCCATGGCAGCTGAAGGTGCAGGTAGTGCACTTCATTGTCTGTACGGACCAGATTCACACACAGGTAGCCCATGACACACCATCAAGGCTGCACCCACTTGGATCAGGGTGAAATTGGCCTCTGGATACCCTGTCTGTGGAGAATTCAACTCTGGGGGCTCACTGTGAGCTCAGGGACTCAGAATTCCAGCCCTGCCCTGGGTTCAGCTCAGACAGCCATTAATTACCCCCTTCCCCTAATTGTCCCAGCCCAGGAGGTGATGGGACTACAGAAAACCACCCGTCCTTGCCATTTGGTTCTGCACTGCCCTGTGACTCATCCCAGTGAAACCTCTGGTTTTCATCCGCGACTCCAGTTCTCCAATGTATCCATCCCTGTGTGACAGCACACAGGTATTGCACAATCCCAAAGAGGTAACAAGAAAAAAATTGAAAGTAAGAAAGCCCAAATCCATTCCCCCTGTCCATGAACCTTTTCTCTAGCAGGGTGAACTAATAAAAGTTCACTTCTCTGTGCACTGTTCACAGACTTTGGTGAGCAGTTGGAGTTTAGAGATGGCAGTCATTAATTTTACATAGATTTACTCATTTGTATACCAGAGTAAGTGGGAAGTACTAGGATGTACCAGAATCAAAGCTGTTGTCTGCACAGAACAGAAAGTTTTGGGAGACCGCCCACAAACTTTGCATAGCACACATTGCAATGGGCACACATTGCAATGCCCTGGCTTCTTGAATATTCCCTACTTTCTTATGTTACTCCCTTCATCTCTTCTTTATCATTCAAGTCTCCTCCCTTTGGACATTCACATCGCATTTCTTTAGCCTGTTGATGGACCCCATATTCCCAACAAATATGCTTCCACAAGAGTATATGATATGGCAGAGAAATGTCTCACCACAGAAAAATGAAGTTTCACACCCTCAAACATGCCTTTCAGAGAGCACAGCCCAGCCCAGCCAGTTTGCTTATTCTTCAGGAGATCTCAAAAGCATTTGTTAAACAGTTCAACACCCAGAAAAGTCTCTTTCAACGCTGATGGTTAAATTACTTCAAATAAATCACATTATTCCACTGATGACAGGTTGTTGGTTTTTTTTTGTTTGTTTGTTTTTTTGTTTGTTCCTTTTTTGGCCTAGACTACTGTTGTTTTATATTCTCTGTAAATAGAATGAGCTTCAAGATGAGGAAATGCTTATCGTTCTTGTATTAGTTCAAGAGAACTACTCACCTTTGGAATATATGGTGTTGCTGGATGGGAAGGTGAACCCCAGGGGACTGGGGTTCTGGGGTTGCTCAGTTTATCAGACGCTTAGCACCTGTCAGCCCCAACCCTGATATGTGCCAGGAGATAGAAGATAAACCAGTCCTAATCTCTTACAGAAAAAAAAAAAAAAAGCAGGCCCCCATTTTTTAAGTTCCTTCTAAACGATCTTTGCAGAGTAATGAACTTAATTTACCTCAAAAGGATGAGCTGTGATTCAAAGCTACAGCCACGGGGACTACTGCCAAGGCAACTGCATCCATGTGTAATTCAGTAACTCCCTCCACAGCCTGCCTGTGAGCTAAGCCTATGTGAAGACTCTGAATACCACTGAGCTGTGCAGCATTGTGAACTAAGAGTGTATTTTATGATACCACTCACTCACTACAGGTGCCAGGTCCAGGAAACAGAAAGAATTCAATAGATCTCAGCATTGCAATAAAAAACTAGCAGCTTTACTGAATGCAACCAGCTTGGGCTTAGGAGTTGAAGGAATTCGGATGAAGATCCAGCCCTTTTGTGTGCTGCTGTCTGGAAGAAGACTTCTCAAGGTTTCCAGAATCCCAGGGAGTATCACAAAAGAGGGTGTTTTTTTTTTTTTTCAGGATGCAAAAAACTGCAAACAACTGCAAGGCCCAGTGGTGTGCTAAAGCAATTTGATCACAAAATGAAGCTTGTGTTTCTTCCAGCCTCTAAACTGACCACAGACAGTGCACTTAGTTAAAAGCCAAGATGACTCCTAAAAGAGGTTCAATTTTAATCATTTCATACTGTACTATAAAAAACTGAGAAACATTTTTTTATTATTATCATTATTATTAATTTAAGTATAGCGTCAAACTCTCTGTGACTCTAAATCCATGCAATTCTGAGAACTGCAGCTACAAAATTGACTCACAGATTTTAATAGGACTTGATACTCTTCCAGAAGATTTATTATCATCAAACACAAGGTAATAGAATCAGCACAGAGATGACTGTGAAGTGGGGAGGACAATGACATACATGAGGTCAGATTTGAAGATCTCATTATCCCATCTTGCTTTAAACCCTACAAATCTATAAGAGGCTATTTGAAGGGGTTTTTTTATAGAGACATAACTCTATTTCTTTCTTTATTCTCTGCCCAGACAACTCTTTTACAACAGGTGATAAACAACCGGCCTTCATTATCATTTGATTACATTACCCTTTGGTTCAAATCTAATTATATGAGCATCTTCCTTCTCCAAACATCTCTGATTAGTTTATACCGTCTGAAATTATTCATTTCCTCAACTAACGTCCTCTTTCCTGGTAAATAGTATGTATTTATATATGTCTTCGACCTCATTAGCCTTGCACAGACCAGAAGACACTTGTCCACCTTCCAGATTTAAGCAGATGCCAAGGGATTGCTCTCTGCAGCAAAGGGAAATGATTTTGTCATCATTCTTAATGCTTTGTGTACCCAAAGATATTTCTAAACAGCTCCCTATGTCTCTCCTTGTTCTTTTGCTAATGATTGCATTTCTCTGTCCTTGGCATGTTTACATCAAACCTATTCCATAGAGGAGATTTCCAAAAACCTGGAAGCAGTTTAAGCCCTAAATTCCCATGAAAGCCCTAGTGCTTGCTTTGCACTGCTGAAATTTCCCCAGATAAGTTTTCCCTGATGACTTTCCCCCAAGTCTTCTTTCTCCCCACACGCAGCAACCAGCCAAGCTTCTTGCATGAGCACCAACTACTCTTTCCATCAGGACATGCCAGATTAGCTTAATCTGGTGAGGCAAACCCGATCCAAGTTTACATTATTATTTCTTCTCAGCAAGGAGCCGAACCCTGGAAATGTCCTGGGTTTAATCTCTACAAGACAGAGGTTGAAAAGTCTTTGTTCCTCTGGCTCATTTTGACTCAGCCTCCCTCTGGAAGCTGCCCAGGTGCCATGACCAAGCAAACAAGAGCTGAGAGACTAAGGCCGGAGGAGAACTCCTGAGGGTTGAATCAAGCCCAGTGTTCCGGTGGACCTGAAGGAGCAATTGTCCATACACTAGCAATGCCCAGCAGGGTTTTTACACTGCCTGCAAAGCCTTTACTATCACCCCGGGGGTGCTCAGCCCTGAGGGCCACATCTGTCCTGGCTCCACATTCATTTAGGAATGACTTCTCTATCCTGGCAATTACTTAAGGGAAAGGCTTTATCTTGTAGGTGCCCCCCTTCTGTCCTTTCTTTCTTGGTGGAACTGGGGAGGAAGGAAATCCTCCCACAGCCTCCAGCCTGCAGCAAAAACTGACCCCCACCACCAACTGCGTCTGTGCTGACCAGAGCAGTAGGTTAGGATTCACATCTTCCCTTGGGTAATTTGCAGCTTCCCTTTAAGTCTGATGTCCACAGCAAAGCACTCTGCAAATACCTCGTGGAAAGTGCTGTGGAAGAGCAGAATAGCTTACAGACTCACACAGGAGGATTAATAATATCTCAGTTTATCACAGCCAGGAATAACAATATTTTTCCCCCAAAGGGAGAGATCTTAATACTCTTTCATTATAAAACGTATCTGGGCAAAAAAAAAAAAAAAAAAAAAAAAAAAAAAAAAAAAAAAGAAGAATTACAGGACTAAGTGTAGTTGGGGACGTTTCAAATAAAGAATAGGGAGAAATGTTCAGCGCAAATGAAGAGTCAATTACTGGCTAATTTGTTTGTATCATTTAGCAAACCCTGCTGAGCACCTGGGGGGATGCTATTGCAAAGGAAGCCTGGGACTATTTCTCAAAAGTGTAAGCAGATTAACTTCCCTTTGTCTAAACCTCATGCATTTTGCATTACTCTGCAGGAGGAGAGATCACAGGTTTGTAGCCCTACCTTCACTTTGCCATCCATCAGGAGGCAAAGGAAAAGAGGTTGGTTCATTAAGTACAGTCAGTCTCCCACTGAGATCCTAGGACTCACCCTGGGGTTGAATTCTCCCCTGCACACAGAGCCAGACAGAAGGGAATTGTCACTACAAAATCCAAGCCTTCCTTACAGCCACAGGGCAGGTCCCAGGCAAGCAGCACCCAGTGCAGTGTAATTCATCTTATCTATTTTAAGCCTCTACAGAAGAAGATGAATAGTGCCCTGGACATCTTTTCCTGGATCTAAGTGAAAGTTAACGCAAGGGAGATTCTTCTGACTCCACTTCAACTGCTCTCCTGGGACAGATGAGCAGCCCAGCAGGACTGCTAATTTCTCTCCACTGCCCACAGCAGTGTCTTGGGATGCCCAGACCTTGTGCCCTTGTCTAAGCTGTATAACCCCTTGCCATAGGGTAGTGCAGATGCTCAAAGTTTATGACAAAGCAGTCTGCTAAAGGTTGTAAAATACACAGAAATTACCGGTCAGAAACTACCTGGACTTAACTGGTCAGAGGTAGAAAGAGTATCTGAGGGGAAAATTATGTATGCGTGTCTTGTTTCTGTACAATGTCTTGGGCACTGGTTTGTGATCCCTGCCAAAGATGGGATAGTGGCATAGAGATACTTTTAAAGTGCAGCCATGCAATGTTCTTACAGCTTATTCTTACAGAGAATACAGAATGCTTTGGGTTGGAAGGGATGTTAAAGATCATCTAGTTCCAACGCCCCTGCCAAAGGCAGGGACATCTGTCATCTCCATCTGTCTCCATCATATGCTCATTGATATATTCTGTATATCAATGTTCTTATATGCATTACCTTCAAGACAGCCCTTATGCCTGAGCCCATTCTGTCTCCACACTGTTCTTCAAAGAGCAAAAGTGCTATCCTTTAACCGAATTTTTGTGTTTTTTCTTCTGTATGTGTGGTTTTGTGTGTGTTGTTTTGTTTTGTTTTGATTTGCTTTTGTCCCAAATCCCCAGGCGTAGTCTGTATCCTTTCTGTTCTCCCATACATACTGTACCAGAAGCTGTATAAACCCAGAGAAAAAAAGACACTGCTTCACCCAGAGATGCCGGCCTCCGACAGCCTAATGCACTGGTGACAATACAATTACTTTAAATAGGAATGTGGGTATTGTGACCACCAGCCTCTCATTTTTCCACCCTATTGATATACCCCTACAAAAAGAACTCTTGTATCTTTGCAAATGTATGCATTTCTTCTCCCAGTAAATTACACTTTCCCAGACCCCTTCCACGCTGACAAATTGCATGAAGCCCCACAGGCACGTTCCGTCGTTTAATCAGAAGACTAACTGGACTCAGACACTTGGCCTGGACTCAAGTATAATGCCCGTCAGCAGTTGATATGCTTCTTTCCTGACAGTCAGCTCTCCCTCCTTGACACGTTGCCAGAGTCTGGTAAAGCAGCAGTGCTTCCTGCAAACATTTGTTACCCTCCCAGCAAGGAGCACCCCAAAGTGACAAGCATGAGTTGTTAGATGTAAGACCGGCAGCCAGAAAAGAATGCCCCTTTCTCAGTGAAAAGAAAAAAAGGGGGAAAAAAAAAGAGTGTTTAAACAAAAGAGAATGAATGAAAATGAAAAGCAGGAATCTAATGTACTCACTGAGTAATTATAGTGGCAAAGGCATGCACCAAGCTGAGAGCTTCCATGGAAAAAATAGCTGAATATCAAGGAAAGCAAATTTCATGCCTATTTGCTGCAAATCCCAATCCTGCGCCATTTGTGTGCAGGGTATATAACCTGCCCAGAAAGCCCCACATAAGACGCCACATGCAGGCAAATCATTTGTATTTCTTCAGACCCTTGGCAAGCCACAGACCCCCAAAATAGCGGGGGGGAGGACTGGTTGCATTCTGCAGCCCACCTCCAGCCCAACATCCACCCCCGGTAAGGTACAGGGCAGGTAGATGGGGGCACTGCGTGAGGCTCACTCAGACTGACATTTTCACTTGCAAATCTCACCTTCACGGCTGAATTTCCTCTGCTTTGATCATGCTGTAAGCATCCACTTGGATTTAAGTGTCATGATTTGGAAAGCATAGTGTTACAAATCCAGGGAGAATAATCCCTTTCCTTTAAATCCCCTCTGGATTAATAATCATGGAAGGGTAAAAAGATATGAAGTTGAGTGGATCTTTCTTTTGGTGTAGCTATAAAACAGAGTTTCTGGCTATTAAAGCTTTTACAACTACTTCTTTTTTATTTTGTTGCAAGAATCTCTATCCTGCCTTTATTCTAGCTTTTTTAATAACAACATAAAATGGCCCCAAAGGTGAAGTTATATCACATGCTCTCGGTTCTTGTTTTACAGTATTTTTTTTTTGTTGCTATGCACTGTGAAACACCACAATTTCCCCCCTTCCCCCCCCAAAAAAAATCACTGCCGATATTCAAAAAGCTGCCATGTCTCTAAAATAACCCTCTTTATCTGAGTGTCCTACCAGCCCAGGTCAACCAACCCTTTTCTGAGAGATATCCCACATCTCCACATGTCCTTGGCTTCAGGGTCTCCAGCTCTTGAACTCCTCTTGGAGCACTACCCAGGGTGGTGGGAAGAGAAGTGGTTAGAAACAGGATGGGGCATCCCACAGTCTCCCAGGATACTTGGTGAGCAAAAATACTTCTGTCCCACCAGTCCCTTAACCATTACAGGAATAATTTATCTGGAATAGGACAGACTGAACTGGCTATTGGAGGGCTGAAGAAAGCAAGTGATGTTTTGATGAGGGAAAGAAGGAAGACAGAGGTGGTCAAGGGTGCTGTGGAGACCATTCCCAGCATAGCAAAGCACCATGGAAGACAGCCAAATAATCAGAGAGAGGGAGCTTTGAGGGACTGACAAACAATGACAAAACAATGACAAAAAAACAATGACAAAAAATCATCTTGCTCCTGCAGACTAGGGGACTTTACTCACCTTGGCAGGGAGTGGGGGAAAGTCAGACCTCAGGATCAAGGGAGGCACATGCAGCTGAGGGCTATGGCGATTAAGTTGGAAAATATGTCTCAGAAGGGAAGCTTAAAAAAAAAAAATTCATTCATAAAGTGCAAGGGAGCTTGGAAGAAAGGGAGGTGCAGAAATGAATTTGTAAGAAGCATACCAACTTTCAAAGGTCTCGCTCTCTCTGATTTTGAAGTAAAGTCTCTGTTTACATGCCTTTGCAAGACACCAATGTGCCTGCGCCCCACCACTCCACCTCCTTAATGTGAGCTCGTCTAACAGATTAGGCAAAGACCTGAGATGCTTTGGCTGTTGGTTCAATTGGCATCCTGGCTAAATTCCTACAGACACAGTAATCCAGGAGATGTCTTCGTGGGTCAGTAATCTCTTAAAGTTAAGAGTTTCATCCTCCAAAAACTCTGTATCTCTGCTGCAAATTACATCAGTGATGTCACTTAAGATTTGATGGAACCTCTCTGTGCAAGAGGCTTCCAGCTACAGCAGTACAGCTACATGGCAGAAACATTGCTCCTGTACGAAAGAAACCAAAACAAAAAAAACTTTATTTTATTAGATTCTGGTTGTGCATTCAGGGTGAAAACACGCCCTGTGGAATTGAAGGGAACCTGTTTGATGCAAAAATCTAGCGGAGGCGAGTTATTGTAGCTTTTCACTGAGGGTGCTGCTTCCAGCCTCTGGCAACTTCACCCCAGATACGTTAAGGTGAAAAGCAAGGTCTTGTCTCCTTTAGGGCTTCAAAATAAGAGAGGGAACTTTGTTCAGAACATGTGGCCATTTCCACGGTAGTCTCCAATTTCCAGCACTGCCCTCACTATGATTGCTGTGAAATGAGAGTGCCTGTTCAGTTTCCTTATGTTTGCCTGTGGATGCGGACTAAGAAAATTTACAAACATAGCATGCCATATCCGTTCTAGAAAAATCTCACATGCAGAATTGTTTTATGATGGAGAATGAACACTTTCTGATTAATTAAAAGCAATATTGAATATACAAAACAGTCTCCTTTAGGATTGAGTTCCTTTCCTGCAATAAGCCTTGCATGGGAGGAGGGTGGGGAACATACTTGCTTTCACCGCTCATGTAAATGGGAGCCTTTTTAAAATGCATGCTTCTTTGACGCTATGTGTTCTAGATCTAAGACTTCTGATTATCTTCAATTACATACAATTACTTGATTAGATATGAGGCAGACCTAGTCTTTTACTGGAATCGCAGCCTTTATGACTCACACTTAAAATGAGCGTTGCAAGTTAAACAGCATCAATCACTCAAGTATCTAGATACTCAAAGCACAAAAAATTGACCAGGTTAAACTGAATTCAGTAAAGGTGCATTGGTTTATACTGGGCTCAAAATCCATTTCTGGTATGGTAACAGGATTAAAGATCATATGATAGATAACAAACCAGAGACTGGTTGGACAGCTGCTGCTGCATTTAGCCTTTGCCTCCCTTGAATTTGCCTCATTGTTTATTATCAAAATAATACAATTACAATAATTGGATTACCAGATAAATTCCTCTCTAGCAACAAGCTGTAATAGTGAAACCATCTACCTTTAGTATTAAATGAGCATGCTGAGTTATATATCTGCATTTCAGCATCCAGTCCATTACAGAGACATTAGATCTCCTTTAACCTTACGCTGATTTAAGAGTTGTTGTTCTTTAGCAATGGAACTCCTAGGAGGAAAAAAAAAAAAAAAAAAGTCCTTCCTGAGGCCACAGAGAGAAGCCCAGGTGATGAGTGTTTAAGGAGCACCCTTCCTCACTCCTGTCCATTCCTGGAGACACCCCAGGTTCTGGTGGCACCCACGCCACATTGGCGTTGTGACACCGACACAAAGAGGTGCCTGATTTGCCCCATGAATTCCCCTGAACTTGCTGTCCAAACATCTTCAGGGAGAAATTCAGGGTGAGAACCAGGCATTCATGTTCTATTTTGTCTTCTGAAGAGTCCCGTCCAGGCGTCTCTCTGCCGAGAGAGGAGTCCAGTCCAGGCTGGAGGAATAAAAGGGTGTTTCCACAGCCATGCCATTGTCGTATGACTGCAACTGAGAGGCAGCCACATCTGGAGGGAGAAAAATAAAACTCGTTCAATCATCTGCAAGCAAGATCTCTCAGAGCTTTGGGTGGGGGAGAAAATGAGGTGACAAGCTGTGAAATACTGACCAAAAATGTAAGAGGAAATTGCACTTGGGGGGAAATAAAACTCTTGCTTTCAGATGGATTTGTTGGAATAAATGAGCTGGGAGAATTCAGCCTTCTCTGTACCTTGTTTATACTAATGAAGTATTCAAGCTCTTTCTGTTTGCATTTTCAGGGTGTATTTTTGAATTCATTCAGTTTCTGGATGCCTTTCCTTTTGAGGTTCTTGAGCTCTTTAGCTCTTTGCCAGTGTTTATGACAGGGATTTATTTATTCCTGTCTTAGTCAAAGGGATTTTAAATCTCCTACTCATTGTTTCCCCAGCAGTAAGCCGGTAAATAGCATCTCACAGTACTGGCAACACCTCATTTGCCAGGTGTTGATCTGAAGAGCAGCCATTTAAGCAAGCAGATGTGCAAAGACTGAACGGGTTGGTGTAACTTGGGTAACACAGACAGAAGTGGATTTCTACATGGATGTCATTTGCTAAACACTGTCATTCAATGTGCAAACCCAGCATCACCCAAGAAGTGTCTGCCCTGGAACTTGGCCCTTCTGCAGAGGCACCAGGGACCTGGAAGGACCAACCAGCCCAAGAGGCCTGGTCCTTCCTGTCCTAAGCAGAAATACCCACCATGCTTCCCCAGACTGATTGAGCACCATGTGAAAAATGTCCAGGATCTGTCCTTGGTTGTTTCTTGCTGAACCTGTTCCAAAATGTCCATTTTCTACCTTTTAGAGACCTACTAATTTCCCCTCTGAATTGATCTGTGCACACTTTATCTTCATTTGCCCTTGTTTTGACATTCCGCTTGAGATTAGACAATTCTTTCTTACTGACCTTCATATTAAAAACCACAGCGGTTGTATCCCCACTCTGCACTGTTTTTGCTAGTCAAAACTGATGTCTTCCTCAGTTTTGACCTCTCCTCCATTGCCAATTCTTACACGGTCAACTCTTGGCATCATTCCTATTTCAAAGGCAACTTTCTTGACCACAGAAGACAATGAGGACAAGACACAAGGAAGCCAGGTGACTTCACTTCTTTGTCATACATGTCTTCGACACATACAGTCCAGCATTTATTAGATAAGGTAAATTGCCTCAAAACCTCTGAGAACCAGACAGAACCTCAGTCTTTTATGTCCCACCATCAAGACACGAAACACGGAGGAGGTCTGAGTACAATCTCACCATGCCAATCCCAGGCTGTGGCCCCACAGAAGGGCTCCCAGCGACACTTATGGCTTGTAGGGGGCTCAGACCAGAAAACCCTACATTTATTCATGGCTCACCATCTAGTTCTGGGTGGAAAATACCAGCAAGCACATCCAAACAGGGCCTTCCAGCAGCACCTTGGCTGCTCCCTCAGCCATCCCACTCACATACCTACCTTCCTGGAGCCAAGCATGGACTTCTGATGGTGGGTGTGCTGTTGGGGTTGTGAAGATCAGGTAGCCAAGATGCCTTCATTCTGGAGAACGTATTCTTTCCTGGTTGTGTTTCTCTTTTTCTGTCTTAGTAGATTTGCTAGGTCTCTATCGAGCCCAGTGGTCCCACACAAAACATAGGCCTATGCAAGTTCTATCAAGCTATATTTAAATTTAAGGAGGTGGGATCTTCTCAGCCCCTTACAAACCAAGCAACAGCACATTTCATTCCTTCCTTCTGGGCAGCTCTGCTTTCCGTCTTTTCCTTTACTTCATGTTCTCTGCAGAAGGGAAGAAACATCTGCTCCTCCCCTGTTTACAGCTTCAAGGACACTCTGCTTCATGCTTTTCTCGTGGCCAAACCTACACCACTTCATAAAAATAAATATGGTCAAGCATGTTTTTCTAAACAGGACAGAAAGTACAAATTCTGTCCTTGGAGGCACATATACACACAAAAACACATGAGGGAAGGTCAATTGTTAATCTTGTAATTACCCCTTTTGCTCCTTGAAAGCAGCATTGTCTTCGAATTCACTGGGGATGCTCACTGTGGCTGGGGAGATTTCAGCACGCACTGGAAGTCGGCTGTGAGGGATAAAAAGGCAGCAGAGGCAGGAAGAGCTAATGAGCTTCCCCACGGAGGTCTCGCGGATGTAGGCAGCGGGCTCCAATTCAGCTCGGCACACGCTGTGCTAGGCGTGTGCTTTGCTGCTTGGGTTGCTTGGTATGCTCGTCTTTAAAGCACGGCATAGAATCACAGAATCATAGATTCATTAAGGTTGGAAGAGACCTTCAAGTTCATCTGGTCCAACCAGCACCCTACCACCAATGTCACCCACTAAACCATGTTTATTGTGATTCCTCAGTACGGGCAGGACTTGGCAAGCAGTTTGCAGTCATGGCCTCTTTGACACTTTCGTGTGACACTCCCAGACCTGACTTTTGCCTCTCTCCCATTTCTCAGCAAGGTCTTCTTCACACGTAGACAGCAAGCTCTGTGTCCTGATGTGCTCCAATACTTTTTCCCAGCTGTACACGGGCAGATGTCACTCGTAGGTGCTGATCAGAGTCCAGATGTTCAGCTTTCCTCTCCCCTGCTACGCTGAAATGGACATCCCTGGGTATCTGCAGCACCCCAACTCCCTCCAGATATGGGGGCATCCCTGTTTATGTGAGGTCATGCAGGCAAATTTTCAGTAGTAAAAAGTCCCCGTTTGTGAGAGTGTGGGGTTTGTCCTTACTAGGACTTGCTCCAAGGCTCTCGTTTAAAACTGCTTATTCTACAGGAAGCAAATACTTTTCAGCAGTCCTTTCTTTCTCCTAGCTCATTTTCCTTCACAGTTTCTCTTTCATGAAAAACTAACAGGAACAAATTAACAGATCTTTTTTTCCTTAGACAACAAGGGACCATTAGGTCATTTGAGATCAATTTCCCATATAACACAGTGTCACAACACGGGGCTTTCCTTCAGCAATCACTTGGCTCCCTCCTATCCGTTTCTCATCAGAGGCACTGCTTAATGCTTCCTGGGAGTTCTCTTTTTCCTAGTACTTGACATAACTCGTCTCTTTGGTAATCCTTGTGGATGAATTGCCACCCCTCCACTTCCCAAATTTCCCAGGCTTCTGGAGCCCCAGAGGTTATTCCTGCAGCACTGAGGACGTGGCAGCTCTGCGAAGGGGAGGTGCAGTTCACAATCACTGAAATCAGTCCATGCATTAGGCAAGAACAGGATGGAACCAAGCCTTGCAAGGGCAATGCTGAGGGTCACAAGAAGAATGTTCCTGGTCACAAGAAGGGAGATATACAAGAGAAAGAAAGGGGTGAAATACAAAGGACTCAGCCCTGTCATTCATCTCATGTTCCAGCTCTTACTTTCAGCAGCATTCAGGTCTTGGCAGCTAAGGGCAATGTTGAACGGTCTTTCACGACCATGCATAATGGGGATCATGTCACTGACCCGAGGCTCCAGCTTGGCATCTGTTGCAACAGAATTACAGACTTGATTCTTTAGGTTGGTCCTACTCACAACTTGTTATTAGGTTAGTTTTTACACCTTAATAATACTGTGTCACAAAATGTGGTGGGATGCATCTTGTTTCTGACTGGGATTTGAATTTGTGTTGAACAGCTACAAACGGTTGCTCCATAGAGTAACAACCCTATTCCTCTGCCTCCTTCTTCCTACCAGGACTGTCTTCCAGCACAGAGAGAGAGCCATGGTCCCTGAGTTGTTGGCCCCCCAGGGAGTTATTCTCCATCCTTCCCCAGCCTCACCAGGTGGTTTAAGTGATCTAAGGTAGGGTACGTGGCCCCGCGTGACTCATCAGTCCATTCTGTAATGTCCTACCTCAGCTCGCCTGCCTTGCTATGCTGTTATTCCTTTTTTTGCACATTCCCATGTAGGAATCACCACTCCTCAACCCAAACCCTTCCCATATTCTGCTCCTCTTTGGCTGAGAGTGATGTCTCGTCATGGTGACCATCTCTGTGCTGGAGGCTCTCAGCAGCAGGCTGGGTGCTGAGCTCCATTGCTCCCCAGCCATCTGCAAAGAAGGAGAAACCAAGTCCCACACATCAGAGAAGATGTCTGGGGCTCCCACCTCCCGTGTCCTGATGGAACCGGGCAGACCCGAGGAGGCCCAGGAGAAGCGGGTGGCAGAGCTTGGGGTCATGACTCCCAGACTTGGGTTAAACTGGTCTCCTCTCACCCAAATTGCCCCATGCTTCCTGGTCCTGTTTCTCCCCCAGCTGTCCTTGACAATGTACTGATAAACCTTGCCATGATAAACCTTTCCTTGGACTCAGGTCTGGATATAGCCTCCCTTGGGATGAGGCCCAGGTTTGGGCAGCCCTGTGCTGTCTTTGGCCATACAGCCAGCAGTGACAAACATGGCAGGGTTAGATGCCTCCAGCTCCCCCACGGGCACCATGGACAAGTGCTTTTGCACACACGTTTTGCACAGAAAATTACTCCTGCCTCTTCGCTTTTAAGGGTGGGATTTTTGCAGGAGCAGACCAGACCCTTCTTCAGTTGTACTCTATTTAAAGACACACTGTTAGGTCTAGCAGGCAGACAGACATACATGCAGACATATCTGTGTACAAATACTTCTCTGTAAATAGTGCGCACACATACACACATACATCCACACACATGTCCTGCACAGACACCACCCTACCAGATCCCCTTTTAAAGTTTGCCTGGTCATTTCAAAGTCTAAATGTCCCATTCTTCTTTAAAAAAAAATAAATAAATAAATAAAAATGCTGTGGTGGCAAAACAGGAGTGGGAATGTGACTTCATGTCCCTCTGCTTTTGAGCTGCCTGCAGTGAGCCACATTTATTTCTTTACTTATTTATTTATCTTGCTATTTCGAGCATGTTCAGGGGATTTCTTTTTCAGGGGGTGGAATGTCAAAAGAGCTCCTTTAAAAATGGGTTGCTGGTCCCCTCCCAACTTCCTTCTCCCAACTTCCCTCCCCACCCCCGCCCTCTCCAGCAAAATATATAAATAAATAAAAATATAAACAAACACGCTTGTTATTCTGGTTTAAAATCTTGAGGGATCTGTTAAATTCCTCATGCACAGCGCGAGCAGCAGTCTGACTAACGCTGCACATGTGTGCTTGTCTCAGGGATTTTCTTCCTACGGTCACCGTGATGTCCCCTGTGAGCTTTGATGCATGTCCATGAAGAATAAGGGGGAGAAGGAGTGCACGGGTTGGTATGAAAAAGAGAGAGAGCACAAAAATAACCCAAATTCATCTGTGGCACTGGCCAAGCATAATAAAAGGACTGAGGCAAACAGTCAGAAAATCCCTTTTTAAAGCTTGGCTTGGGTTGCAGGCAGAACCCCCAAAAGGCCCAGTCCAGCCCTTGCTGCCAGCAGAGCAAAAGTCGCCTTTGATTTCAGTGAACTCCAAAGCAGGCTCCCAGGACACAAGTCCACAGGCCAGGAAAAATGGGAAACAGCTTGCGGGAAGGTTAAAAAACAAACAAAGAAAAACCAACAACAACAACAACAAAAAACACTAATCCCGAAACCCAGCCACCAGCTTGACAAGCTCGCCACTGATAATATGCACAGCCCAAATCCCCACAGGTCCTCACGCGTGGCTCAGGTCCTTCCCTGATCACACTGGACGAGTCTGGATGCCCAGACCTTTTCCCCCTCTTCCTTATCGCCCATCCTGTGTCGTCCCTACTCACATCATCATCCATGCCCATCCTCTGTGCTCCCCAGCCTATGCCTTGGCCAAGTGGGGGCCAGAACGTGGCTGTGTGGCCTCAGATGAGCAAAAGAAAACATCTTGCAGGTGCAGAATATCTCCTCCCCTCCTAACTCTCCCTCTGAGGGGCTTCCTCATAACCTCTGCCTCCTCACTACATTTTCTGCACCATCCAACCAGAAAAACATCTTCTCTCCTTCAGCTCTGAGAATTGTTCAAACATCAGTTTAGATTTTCTTTGGGAAGTCAACCACTGGAGTTCACGTTCCTGTTGAAAAAGTGCTGAACGATACCGGAAGAGTCAGACATGAAAATAATTCTGTACGTGTTTGGATAAATCACTCTGAATTTCCTTCTTATCTGCATAAACCAAGTCCTCCCAGCACCATTGTTCCCTCAAAACAACTAGTTTTGGTGCTGTGTCACCTGGACACCAGCAGTAATCAGGACTCACATTCACCCAATAATTTCACATTTGCTCAATCCATAGAAGAGAAGCTGCCAAGGAAAACCAAGACGCTGTAGTGTTCTCTTGCCTTTTGGGATGAGGATGGGGCATTATGATTGGTCCAGGTCATCAGAGACCCTTGTGCCAAAATAATGGTTAATTAGTCATCACACCTCATGGCTGTAAGTGGTGCAAATCCTGTGAGTTCACAGCTCTTTGCTCATGGTTCCTTATGAGCCACAAGTTCAAGATCATCCATGAGTCCTTGGGAAAAAATAAAACATCCAGACCATCTTCCAATAGACAAGGTAGCCCCCATTTTTGATGGTTTTCTATCCGTTCCCTTTTTAACTTCTTTCTGCCCCCAGCATCCTGAATTTCCAGTCACCAGGGAGGGCAGATAAAGTGTTGCCCACCCTCGCTGTTGTCTTCACTGCTCTTCCTCCACCCATCCCCTCTGAAAAACTCTTCTTCCCCATGTTGGCTGCCCTGTCCTGAGCAACGTGAGCTGATGGGGAAAGCCAGAGCAGAGAGTACTCAATGCTCCCACATGACGTGCACTGGTGCAGGGGAGGGTAGACATGGGCTCCTGACCCAGACAGACGGCAGTTCAGCCAGTTTAATTCCTCTGTAAACACTTCTGTTTGTGCAGTGATTTCACCTAAAAGGCCCAATTTTATAGGTATGTTTGTAGATTTGCAACCGTATCTATGTAAAATCTATCGAAAGAAGCGTAGTGTTTTTCTCCTCAAAAAACAAATAAATAAAAGAAAAATAAAATTAAAACTAAATGACTTTCAGTGCTGTCCAGGATCCAACTACAACAGCCTTGCTGTGCCCCCGCTCCATCCCGGCAGCCCAGCCTTCAGCAGAGCAGAGCCATCCTGGGCTTTCAGCCCATCTCAGTTGCCATCTCAGATCCACTTCTGCCTTAGAGCTGGGGTCTCCTCTCTCCTTGGTGTGGTAACCTGGGACTCCAACCCTGGAGACAAGGTTTTCTTCAAGGTTTTCTTGAAGAAAATCAAGATGTAAAATCAACTTACCTCTTCCACAGCTTGAGGAACCATTGGAAGAGTGCAAATGGCTTTCTGGGCAGAAAACTGCCCTACCATTTGTTTCTGGTGGCAGGGGTTCTTCCTATCTTTTTGCCAAGAAAAGCATTGCCCTGATAAAGAAGGCAGAGTTCTCCTAATCAAATGTAGGCTTCTCTATGACAGCTGGTTGCCTTGAGCTCCCTCTTTACTGAAGGGAAGGTTACTCAGCCATGGGTGTGATTCATCTCATCCAAAGCAGACATTGAAAACAGGTTAAATATATTAAATTAAAATTAAAATTAATTAAATTAATTTTAATAAATTTTGATTATGATTAAAATGTGTTAAAACCAGGTTAAATATGCAGTGTCTTAAGAGTTTCTGCATTTCTTTATTGTCCGAATGAGTCCAGATTGACAAGCTCACCTGGAAATGTTCAGAGTGAGATGAAATCAGCCTAAATCCCAGTGATCAACCTCCACCAGCAACTCGGCTCATTTAGGCTGTGTCCCAGAGGCAGCTGTAGGGCACAGCAAAGCTGCTGAGGTCTTCACAGCCTCACATCTTTGAGAGCTTTTGCACTGTGCCAGCTGAAGGAAAATGCATCCTCCACTCCAGGTTTGCAGGTCAGTTCAGGCTTATCAAAATTCGTTCCCATGGGGCAGCTTTTGAAGCAAAGCAAACTGCCAGCACCCAGTCCTTTTCCTATCAAGTATCAAGGAATCTGGGAGATAAAAGGATCATCTCATTAAAATTCCTATACATAGCAAATAAACGTAGTGACACAAACACCTCCTGACCTCTGGAGGTTGTTACTGCAAGGAGAAGTCTTTATAAGGCTGGGGGGCTTTTGCTAGCAGTTTTGGAAGAGAGGTTTATAACCCTGAGCTAGCAGAAAAAAAAGCCCCTTTACTGTTGCCACAAACCCTACAATGCTATATAAAGATTATAGTTTTTAAAGCTGGAGCCCAGGGAAGCTGAAGTTTGTGTGTGCCTCTTCTTGGTAGACACAAACTGAAGGAAAGAGAGGAAACCTTTAGGTGAAAAGCAGGAATTGCCACAGTTTTGTGAAATTGAGCTTTTTTTTTTTTTCCTCATCTTACTAAATTTAGTGTGAAGTGAAATAGAATTACTTGGCTCTGCTGCTGTTCCGGCCAGTTTATTTTTTTTTAAACCCAATATGAAACCAAGTCCAATTATAACCTCCTTCCCTGTGCTCTCCCTCAAGCCCCACCCAGAATAAATCACAGCCCGAGTCTTTAACAAGAATGTGAAACCACAACTCTGTTCCCCTAAAATGAAAAAGCAAAAACAAGACAAAAATTAAAAAATAAAAAGCTGACACAAGCCAATCAGTCAGGGGGAAAAATGCTGACAAAATTAACACAAATGGTACCAATTACCACCTCCAGCCTTTGCCAACCACTAAATCATCCATAGAAACTAAGTTCACACCTCATCTTGCTGCTGGCGTTGTAATTGCAAGTCCAACATGCTAGCTGGAGACCCAGCAACTCCAGTTTTCCTCTTTCCAGGTCTAGAAAATGGTCTGCACATTTCCTCGCTGGGAAGCAACAATGTCCCCCTTCCCAACACACTCCAGAAAAGTGCTGACCCTCTCATCCAGCATCGTTAACACTTCAGCCTGGAACTTAAAAACCTTTCCATGGAAGGGCTGGTGAGAAGCGTGCATGTGAGGAGCTACACATGTGTGAAGCTAAAACGGAAATCAAACGCCCAGTGAATGGGCTGAAATAAAGCTGTGTGAAAGCATGGAGGACATGGGCCAAGCAGGCTTTTGCAAAGCTTCTGGTGAACTGAACTTCCACCGAGCTTGGCAGGATGCAAATATAGGATAGGCTCTGCTAAAGGCAGATGCACCAAAGAAATTACAAGAAGTTATCAGTCTGCATCAGAGGCACTGTCTACTCTGATAACAACTGACCAGGTGCTGTCTTTGTACTGCATAAAGGCAAAGAAGAATTTTCAGATTCAATGAAATAGTTACAGAATATTGCCAGGACAGGGAGTCCAGGCACAGAGCAGACAAGTCTGCTGTTGCCAGATGTCTTCCAAATGTGAGTTGCTCCATGGCATCTGCCTGAGCGGTATCTCTCCTACAGACAGAGTGAGAAACTAACATATCTTCATCGTATGTGTTAGTAGGTGGGTCCCCAACCTGTGGCAATGTTTTAACCCCAAGGTAAAGCCCATACACGTAGCTTTCTATCATGTCATAAGCAACATTCTCAGTCTCCTGGGAGTTTCCTTTTGACTGTTAATGTCACTTGGAAGAAAGTCAGATCAAAAATCAGAGGGTAAGCATAAAGCCAAGGATCCTGAAGATAAGGTATTAAGCCAAGGATCAACAAGATTTAATGGAGCATAAAAGAAAAATGTTACTGGCAAACCAGCTATCTGACCAGCTGAGTGTTTCCCATCTCACAGCTGATCCAAGCCAAGAAGTTTTACTGTGTGCATTTCTTCAAGAGGTGTCCTTTGTTTCTTCTCCCATGTCTTTCAAAGGACTTGGAATACAGAGGGCTTCTCCACATTAGAAATCCCCTGGCATTTTCCTGTAGGAGAAGAGGTGTTAACCTCATTCTCCTGGACAGGTTCCAGCTTGAGCAACTTCATTCATGCTGTTTAAATCCCTCCCTCTCTTTTATATGTAAGGGGGGGTATAGATGCTCTAAAGCATCTCAGATGGCATTAGTCAGCAACACTTAGGATCTGAATCGTTAATTGTCACTGATATCACTGAAACTGTCACTAATTGTCACTGATATCCCAAGCACAAGTAGGCACTTGTGCTGCTGACATCTGAAGTCAGGTGTCTACAACTGGAGCTGAATCCCACCCTGCTTAACTCAAGCCCTTTTGGCTTTCTGCAGAGTCAGCAAAGATGGAAAGGTACTTCCAGGAGGTGTTCTGTGCACCACTTACTGCTCTTCAGTCCAAAGTCAGCTGTTGGCTTAATGCCCTTTCTGGGCGTTTAAGCCAAGCTGCCTGACTGCACTGAAGGTGTGAGGAAGGCTCACGTGGCCCACAAACATCACCCAGCTCTGGGGCAGCACCCACCAGGAGACACAGCCAGGCTGGGAGTTATTCCAGCTGGGTGGACAAGAGGACATCTGACCATGTCTTACGATACAAGAGCTGTATGATATCCCTCATCCTTATCTGGAGAAAAATGCAAGGTTTTGTTTTCTGCTTTTGGCTCGAAGTGGGAAGAAAAAGCCAATAATTCACTTCAGAAAGGGGAATATGCTGGAAATATTCCATTCCATTAATGTGCAAATGTTTGTTTTAACTGCTGTTTCACAGCGGATATAGCTTTTACAGGACAAAACACTTGAAACAAGGTGGAAATGGAACATTTCAGCTTGAGCAGAGTGAAACTTTCCATGCGTTGCCAGCACATCCTCCCCAGCACAGAAACCCCTTTGTGGTGGCAAACTGAAGCCTTCGGTGATGCCACAGAGCTCACACGGGGCCACAAGTGCACGAAAGCCACCCCTGCAATGGGTGCACCCCCGCAATGGGTTTCCTATTGTTTGAGGTCAGGCTAGAGTTAGCTCCATCCCTTGTTAAGGTGAGGGCTGAGGAAGAAAACCATCGGCTGCTTTGCAAGCAAATGCTGTGACTTTCCTTATGAGCCCCCTGGGGTTCGTAACCACACATTTCCTCTCCCCTCCCCATACCAGCCCCGTGCTGGCCTCAGGGGATGCAGCCAAACTGTTCCCTGGGAGAATATCTCAGCAGGTTGTTGAAATGAAAGAAAAATAAAGGCTGGCATTTTTTTACATTTTATTACTCATTTTCCTTTTGCTCGTGCCCCTGTAAATGTTTAATTTACAGCCCAGTAAGCTGAGCAGTCTCTGCTTAGAAATCCAGGTTGGACCCCTTTGCCATCATTCCCCTTCCTAGCACTGGTCAAATATGCTGATTTGCAGGTCTACAGCAAGGCTTCTTGAGTGAGGAGACGAGAAAAAGGGCAATAAAACAGACTAGGGTACCCTTTTGTAAAGCAGCTCCATCTGGCACTTGTGCTGGTGTTGGGTGGTTGGCCAGGGACACAAGAAGCGGTTCAGAGCCACCTTTGGCCTGTCCTTGGTGGCACCAAGGCTGAAGGCCCTTCACAGTCAGCAGAAACAGCAGGATTGTGCCTGACTTTCATAGCAAAAAAAAAAAAAAAAGAGGGGAGTATGAAATATTAAAAGAACATGACCTCCCCCAAGGGTCCCTGGCACATATTAAAATTTTAATTTTCTCCTTCTGTTTGAAAGCCGAAGCCTATAAAAAGCTGAAAAAGTGGGGGGAAAAAAACTTTTAGATTCTCCTTAAATACATGCACTGTCATCAATAATACAAGGCCTTGAACCCTGAGGCAAGGAATGGAAAGCATATCAGAAACAGCAATTACATTTGTCATGCTACATGGAGGCAGATCTTCTGTTTCAGCTTTTCCTCCGGACCTCCTAATCTGGGGAGGGTCTCGTCATCTTCCACCAACTTCTGTGCCTGTGACATCCCTGCCCTACACACACATGCAGATGAAGTGAGGAGATGCTGTTATCCCACTCGTACAGACAGGGAATTGGGGCAGAAATGTTGGAATGTGTTTGATATATATATATATGTGCAGCCAGTACAGCCATCCCCAGTTGAGCTGGTCACAGAATCACAGAAAAGGTCCAGTGGTCACTGAGGCTCACTTTATGACTGATGGAAAGAAGCAAGTGCTATTGAGGTTGATCAACAAATGGACATCAACTTTGGGATGAGAAGAAGAAAGACCTCCCACCTCCAGACCTCTCATATGTCTGACGTTTCCCTCAGAGACATTAGATCATGGATTCCCACTTGGTCCCACAGCAAGCAACAAGCAGGAATATGTCAAATAAAAACCTGGCCTGAGACTTTCTCCCAGAGTTGACATGAATTTTCTAACCAGTTGAAGGAGAGAAGACTTTTTCACTCTAGCAAAATCTTCCTCCCTGGAGTTAAAACCATGTTGCTTTGGATTTATACAAGAACAGCCAAGATTAATGGGATGGCAGATACCTCCAGGGACCTTTTAATTAGGAGGGAAGTCTCATTAAAATCTTCCCAAATACCCGCATTGATGGCTATCTGGCCCACTCCCACACACAAACAGGAAAGACTCTGTCTTGTGTCTTCCCCTTCCCTCCTCCCTTCTGCCAGGGAGAACAAGTCTAGGAGGGCTTTGGAGGCACTCCATGGTGGCAGGGAGGGACAGAAAAATCAATTCGTATCAGACCACCTCCCTGCAGAAGTCATCCACAGAGCTGCAGTCTGGAGAGGGGAAGGTGCCCTGCAATGATCAAAATTTGCTCCAATGGTCTGCTGCCAGCCCCCATGCATAAACATGCAAGATCAGTAGGTAGACCCTGTATGCATATAAATCAGATGCATCTTGATGTATGGGATAGGGTCACCACCACTGCAGACACCAAAATCTCACTTTTTCATTCATCAGCCATCATCTCCCACAAAGGGTGGCAGCCACAGAGCACGACACTCAACAGATTTCCCCATGTGACCAAAAAAAGTAAAGGGACACACAAGAAAGTGGGAAAAATAACCCAGCCATCATTCTGCTTTCCAGGAAATGCTGCTATTTCTGAATTCCAGCACCTCTGTTGGATAAAAATCTCCAAATCTATAAATCCTCTGCAAAATGAGAACCTCATCCTAGAGGGCTTTGTGTAGCCAGCAGCCCCACAGACCCTGACGACAGTGGGTGCAAAGACAAACAGCAAAGCCAACCCATCCACCAGCAAACTTATTTTTGCAGAAAAAATCAGTCAAAACTAATGCATCAGCAATCTGGAGGAAGAGCTGTCATCCACATTTTGCTGACCTGCTTTTCTAAGAAGTGCAGCTTAAATTGAATGGCTGCTACTGAATCCGTTTAATGCTCCAGTGAAGGAGATCTACATGTAAGTAATTACCAGCCCACTCAGTGGAATAAAAAGAGGACCTGCAAGAAAATTATTTACAGACAGGAAGGGCAGAAAAACTGGCCTGTAAATTATTCCTGAGCCCTACTATATCTCTTCTTAATGTTTTTCCTGATACTTGTCAATTAAGTAAATTTGCCAGATCCACACAAAGTAAGTTACTTCCAGATGTGAAACGAGGCCTTGGGAATTCCCACCTGTTCATTTTACAGTGGGGAAAAAAAAAAAGAAAAAAGAAAAAAGAAAAAAGAAAAAAGAAAAGAAAAGAAAAGAAAAGAAAAGAAAAGAAAAGAAAAGAAAAGAAAAGAAAAGAAAAGAAAAGAAAAGAAAAGAAAGAAAAGAGAAAAGAGAAAAGAGAAAAGAGAAGAAAGAGAAGAAAAGAGAAGAGAAGAGAGAGAAGAGAAGAGAAGAGAAGAGAAGAGAAGAGAAGAGAAGAGAAGAGAAGAGAAGAGAAGAGAAGAGAAGAGAAGAGAAGGAAAGGAAAGGAAAGGAAAAGAAAAGAAAAGAAAAGAAAAGAAAAGAAAAGAAAAGAAAAGAAAAGAAAAGAAAAGAAAAGAAAAGAAAAGAAAAGAAAAGAAAAGAAAAGAAAAGAAAAGAAAAGAAAAGAAAAGAAAAGAAAAGAAAAGAAAAGAAAAGAAAGAAAAGAAAAACAGCTCAAGGCCATCAGTTGTCCAGAGTCTGTAAATGCACCTCCTGAGCCCTCTGACATTTTTCAGCACATCATCATAGCCCAGGGTCATCCCACCCAGGGTCAGGCCCTTGAAACACTCAGCCAGGGCACCCAAACTAGGACCTTTCTGTCAAAAATGGGAAAACTGAGTCAATCGATCCTCCCACAGCCTCGATTATCGTTTGCCCTTGTTCATGTGGTGACCCCAAATCTGCCTGTGTCAGGTGTGTGTAGAGGTAAGTGGGATGAACTGGGAGTATGTGACTGTGCCTCCACCAGCAAATTGGGCAGAAAGCTGGCTCAAGGCCAGTCCCACAACCACCCTATGTGAGTGTTAGCACTGTCCCTGGCGTGGTTTTTGACCAAACTGATGAGCACAAGATAGTACAGGCCAAGGACAGTGGCAGGGGGCAGTGAGGATGAAGCTGTCTTCTTTGATGAGAGAGAAAATGTTGGGATGTTGACTGTCCAAACAGGAATTACACTGTGCTACAGTCCCCAGGGCCATGAGTAGGTCCCATTTAGTTTTCAGTATGGATGCAGCTTACATGAACATATTTAAACACACTTAAGGACCTGGATTAGAAAATTTCTCAAGGCCTGCTCAGACCACATTTCTATAATTTTACTGTGGGCTTTTCTAGTCAGCGGCATGTCCCCTGTCATCACAGCAGATTAGTCAGCTCAGTGTGCCATCAATCGAGTAGCCACAAAGAGCTAATGTAATTGCTACATGCTGATGCAGCTTAGGTGAAAATACCCTTTGAGACATTCAGCATCCTCCAGCCAGCCTGTTGTGTGTGTGTTTTGTTTTGTTTTTTTTTCCTTCTATAATGGGCCTTATTAAGTCAATTCATTATATTATAAATGATGGAGCTCCCCCACAATCAATATCTCATAGGAATTGAGTCGCGTCCACTTCATCTGCAAGAGTTCTTTTATCTCGGAGATGAAGAGCAGAGCTACTTGGACAAGGAGGTTGCAATTAGGACTATGATATTTGTAAGAAAATTGGCACCCCGACTGGGCTAGCTGAATAATAAATAAACTAAGATAGATTCAAATAGAAACAACAGGAATCAAACTCTCCCTTTTCAGCATGGAAATCCAGAGCCTCATGGTCAGCTGCCTCATTTCTCCATAGTAAGAACATGTATTCTTGGTTCACCCCATGTTGCTGCATGTCTCTATTCTTGAGCTTCTATTTCCACCAGACAAAACCATTACATCATTTACAAACCTCCCAGGGCATTTGCAGTCCAGCTTTCACAGTTTCTGCCAGCAGCTTGAAACAGGTATGTTGCATCTTGTTTTGCATCTGTGCAACGTTGGGATTTGCTGCAAGAGCTCCACTGCTCGCAGCAGATGGGACTCAGCTCCTCCAGAAGCACTCATTGCTCAACAAATCCCAACTATCCAGTGCTGTGGGGACCTGAAATTCTTGGATCCATAGAGTAATATAGGCTGGAAGGGATCTGTGGATTCCCATGGCACAAACCCTGCTCAGAGGAGAGCAGGTTGCTCAGGACTTTGACCAGCTGAGTGTTGAATCTCTCCAAAGAAGGAGAACCCAGAAAACTCCTTGGGTACCTTTTCCAGTAGTTGACCACTATTATGGTGTAAAATATTTCCTATTATCTAATAACAGGAATTATTCAGGAATATAAATTATCTAATTTCCTATTATCTAATCAGAATTTCCCTTCTTGCAACTTGAGACCATTGCTTCTTGTCCAGCTGCTCTTGCTCTGCATCTTTCCGCCTTCCCACCAAGTAACTGTCAGGACATGAGATGCTCTGCCCTGTGCCTTCTTTTCTCCAGGCTGAGTAAACCCAGCTGTCTCAGTTTCTCCTCACTCTTCCTGTGCACACCAGCCCCAGCCATCTTCGGCTCACTCCTTACTCTCTCTAGTATATCTTTCTAGTACTGGAGAGCCCCAGCCTGGGCAGTGCTGCAGATGGGGTCTTACAAGTGCCAAAGAGGGTAAGGACCACTTCCCTACAGCTGCTGGCTGTGGTCTTGCTAGTGCAGCACAGTATGAGGCTAAAATTCTTCCCTATAAGGGCACTGCTGAATCACATTCACCTCCTTTTCCACCACGAGATCCTCATCCTTCTTCACAAATCTGTTCTCGAACTCACCTGGCACCCAGGCTTTTTGGTTTTACGAATGGTACAATTACTTATTCCAGCTTTTTCTCAGAATTTTTAGTTAAATTGACTCATCAATAATTCCTTCATTCCTCATTCTCTCCCTTTTTAAAGGCTGGTACTGCATTTTTCCCTTTCTTGTCTTCAGGCGCCTCATCCATCTTCCATGTACTCAGCAGAACAGTCATTACGAGCTCTGCAGTTCCACGGGCTGTCTCTTAAATATTTAAGGATGAAGCAAGGGCAGCCCATTTGAAATGCATTCGAGTGTCTGAGTGTTGAAACTGGCTCCTTGCCTGTTCTAGACTGAGATGTCACTCCCTTATCCCTGGTATTAGCATTGTCCTCCGGTCACAGCTGATATTTCTAGGAAAGACTGCACAAAAAGGGCTCCTCAGTCTTCTCAGCAGCATCCATCAATCTCTCTTCTCCACCACTGAATAAAGAGCCAGCTGTCTCTCAGATCTCTACTTTATTAAGGCAGTATATACAGAACTATAAAAGCAGCTATGAAAGTGCATATGTTTGTGGTATTCTTTTGTCGGAGAGACGTGTCCCTTGATTTCATGAGGTGTCCTGCTTTCTGAACCATCCCTAAACGTTCAGGCAACACATGCTGGAGGGTTGTTCCCAGTCAGTGCTGCACCAAACCCAGGCGTTTGTGGTTGGAAGAGTTAGTGCTCTCAGTCTCCAGGACAGATGGGACACAGATTTAAAGTACCAAGCCCCCACTGAATGCTTTGTTTTGTTTGTTTTCTTCCCCCTGGCTCTTCCCCAGAGCGGAGATATAGTTTAATAACACAGTATGTAATTAGTAACACAGCTAAGGAGAGTGGGCTATAAGAGCTTCATCATGGCAATGCTCACACGAGTGGAGCCCCTACCACCCCTTTCAAGTCTGATTGTTTCTTCCCCAGCTTGGTTATTTAGATGACTTTGGGAATTCCCATGTCCCTGGTCACCAAACTGCACAAGACAGCTGAAACATTCTGATTGTCCATGCACTGCAAAGTTCTGGTGCTCCCCACATGGCCAGTGTTACTCCTGAATTTATTCTGAATTTACAGTGGGGAAAGCCTGGCATGCCCAAGTGTGCACACACACAACTGAAGTGCATGGAAGTGCTTCGCACAGAGGTGGAAAAAAACCTTCTGAAAGCAGGGGAGCTTCTGAGATACAGGGACAAGCTAGCAGCACGTCCACCCAGGACAGCACAGCGAGACCCCATCGGCTGGGACACAGCAGAGCCGCCGGGTGAGGACCATCAGGAATATTGCTTCCAGACCCAGGCTGGTCACAGGCGAAGCAGTTCCCTCTACTCCCCACACTTCCACACCTGCAGTGAATGTCAGCAGAGACAAACTTTAAGGCGCAGTGCTCACACTTTCCACCCCAAGACTCTTCAGAAGAAAGAGACATCCTTGCAGTCAAAATGCATTACTCTGCCAACCTCACCACACACCAGCTGCCACCCGGGAACAGGCTTCTTCTTAGGCTAATTACTTGTAATTGCAATGTTCCCCGTTCCACTTCTCGCTCTATGTTGCCCTAATGTGGATGCATGAGGTGAGAGAGAGACGTTTTTCACCGAATTTCTATGCACGTGTAAAGGTTGGGAAGTCTGCAGGCATGAGGATGATCAGCAGCTGCTGGGGAGATGCTGGGTGGTTTCCAGAACCCCACAGGCAAGCTGGATCTATGTCTGGGGGCTTCTTCTCTGCCTGTTGCAAAAAGGACTCATTTTAAACTTAAAGGGATCACTAAAACTTACCTGATGGAGCAAGATGAAAATTAAGCTAATGGTTTTGGTGCTTTGTAATCTATTTTCCTCTTTTGCATCCTTCTACAGCAAATCTGGCTCTTATGTTGGGATTCCCAAATCTTTCTGGATGAGCTCCTAATGCTTTGGTGTTAGTGTGGGCCAGTCTTTCTTCAATTTGCATCCATCTACACTCACACACGTGTGCGTACTGGCTCAGTCCCCCAGTGGGTGGGCTCTCAGAACCCCTGAGGATGAATGCACAGATCCAGATCAAGCCCTGGTTACTACCAGTCGTGCCCATGTATGTTACAGGAAAAATCCTGTATGGCTCTCAGTCTAGCAACGAGATTTTCTCTCTCTCCTTACCTCCCCAACTGGCTATTTTAAACCATAAACCTGATCTGACTTGTGTGCATACTTCTATGTCTTCTTATCTGAAACCTCAGTCTCAGACACCTTGAAAAATGTGCAGGATGCCCAGATCTCTGGGTGCTGGGTCTGAAATGCAGGACGTAAAACATGAGAGCTTTGCAAAATCAGAGCCTTGTGGTTGCTCTACAGTGCGTCAAACTGCCTGCATTTACCAGACATGCATCTTGTGCTATCTGACACCTCAGCGTGTCCTCTTTGTCCTCCAGCCAACATATAAGTGTACAGACTTCTCATAAGTGCTATGGCATATATGCTGGGCCCGTATAGATGCCTAAGATGCCTCAGGGCATCTCAAATGCCTCCTGTGGACAACTGAGTGAGCCCCGAATATCCAATACCAAGAGACTCAATTAGAGATTTGTCTAATTTCATGCCTCTGTGACTAAGCACAGAAGTTGGTCTACTGCCTCCACTATTGCTTGGAGGATACATACCCATAATAAAACCAGTCACTGAGAGCTCTGACACAGAACCAGGGAGGGCATAGTCAAATGTGATGTTATTTACTGTGAAAGGAAAACAATTTCATGCAGCTCCAATTAAGCTGTCATAGTAGTGGGGAAAAAAAAAAAAAAAAAAGTCACATGTTCTGCTCCAGTCAGAGGCAAAATCTTCCAGCACTGTCATCAGCAGCAGAGCCAACTGGGAATTGTTTTTTTCCTCCTGCTGTCTCCTCTTTGATGCTTCTGTGAGGTGACAGCATGGAAGCCTGGCAGAAACCTATCTGCTTGCTGCAGATGGTAAATCAGATACCTTAAAATTGCAGCTGGAGTTGTGAGTTTGGGCTAACCAGTCTCCAGGCTGCATTTGATTATCTCAAGTTGCATATGTCACTCTTTAATGTCTCAGGATTTTCCTTCCCAGGCTTGTGCTGGCTGCTTTATCAGCCACTGCAGACTATGCATTAGCTTGCTTTCACTGCAGTTGCTTTCAGTTTGGGAATTTCTTTCTATAAGGGGTAATGAAAACTCATTTATACTAACAGGGGGGTCTGACAGCACAACCAAGCCCACATCTTCAGAAGAGCAAATCCATTTTTCCATGTGGACAGCTATTCTTCCTTAGAATTTTATATACTTTCTTCTACTTCCATTAAAATATTAAGAATATGTGAATTCTGTGAATTCTAGCCATTCCCCATCAGTGCTCTCTCCTTTCAGTGGTGTGGTTTTGACCATTAAGAGAGAGAGGCATTGGAAAAGGTTGCCCAGAGGAATTGTGCAGTCTCCATCCCTGGAGCTTTTCAAGACCCATCTGGACAAAGCCCAGTGCAACTTGGTCAGATCTCAGAGCTGACCCTGCTTTGAGCAGGAGTTTGGAAGAGAGACCTCCTGTCTGAAGCCCTCCCAGCCTGAATTGTTCTGATTCCTGTGCCCTTGTTTTATGGATGCTCCTCTGGAGCAACCTCCATCCATTCTCCTGTCCCAGCTCCTGACCTTGCTTTCTCCTTTCTCTCCCCCATGCAAGAGCAGCACACCTGAGGGGCAAAGAGCCCAGCCGCCAGCTTTGATGCAGGAGGAGAGAGCAGACACCCTCCTGAGGTCTCTCCTGCCCCTGCACTTATCTTCCACTCAACCACAGGCTTAATTTTTAGGACAGGTGGGAGATTCAAAGCGAGGACATTTTCCAAATGCCTCATTTCTACTGCAAAATATGTAATAGGCTTCCTGAAATTGCTCAGCAACCATGGGGTCAGTTCATCAGCTGTCCGTGGGGTTGGCTGTGAAACCTTTAATAGGCTATTAAAGATCAATCAGCCAGGGCCACATCTACCTGCAGAATCAGCATCTCGCACACGGCCGTGCTGCGCCCAAGTGGAACAATAGCAAGAGAGATTCTGGGTGGTCCTTCCTATAGGACAAAGTAACCGATAGGCGGAAAAGCTGCCAAGCTTTGGGAAATCACAGACCCTGCAGGAAGCTGTTGAAGCCTCTGTGGTGAATACATATGCCAGCTGAATTATGTCCTGGGTGAATGGGATTTATTACAGCAGTGGTACTGATTAGGTTCAGAAAAAGGCGATGGTGCAACTCGCATGCCTCCTTCTTGGAGGTGGGGGTGCACCAACATGCTGCACACAACGGTCAGCATCCCGGGGAAAGCAGGCACATTTCTCAGGAGCAGTGGGGTGAGGCACTTGAATTGAAAGAAAACCTGTGAAGTGTGCCATGGCTGCAGCAATTCACCCTCCCCTGCACAGTATGTCCCTGGGGCTGACTCAAACCTCAGCAACGTCCTGCAAGGTCTGAACACCTGGTGTGGTTTCCATAGCCAGCTCCATCACCATCTCTTGCTGTGCTGAGTGATAAAGCCACCTCTCCATAGACTGGGAGAGGTAATGGAAGGGACTTGCTGGCTGCAAAGCACAGAGGCAGGGCGGTGGGATGCCCTCCTGATTCTGTGCCTTGCCATGCTAGCGGGCGTCTGCACGAGCAACAGACAAACTGCAGCAGCATCAGATCTAACCACAAGCCAGACCACTCACAGCGTTCTGTCACGTCAGGGTTTTGATGTGTGTTCCTTTCCATTTTGGCTTTCTTCGTCTAAAACACTGATGAGTTTAGACTTGCCGGGTATTCAGAGTTTCTGAGGACTCAGCTCCTCTGCAGCAGGGTGGCCTTGGGTACCCCCCCAAACTAGGAGCAGCACAGCCTATTTTGTATCTCACCTGTTGCATGGCTGGTCTTACTGCCAGCTATGCGCTGGTCCGAGCAAAACCTCTTCTCTTGATGCACCCTCTCTGTAGCCAGTGCCTAAAGGCCAGCTAAGCTCACACCACAGAGCTCACGATGCAAGAGGAACAGGGTCAGCAGCCACTAAAGCCTCTTTCAACCCACCCAGCTGCATACATAACCCGTGTCCTGTGATACTCATCGTGTAAATACCTGGAGCTATTCCTTCATCGTGTTCTTTGTGCTTCATATCTTCCTTCCAGTGAGCCGTCATGCTCCCAGGCTGCCTCCCAAAAAGGCTGTAAAGCAACAGAAGCCCACTGCTGCCCTTGCAGCTTCCTCCTGCTTTGACATTTCTTTTCCTTCTTTAGCATCACATCATGTGGCAATGAGAAATGTATAGCTTGTCATCAGAGGGAGAGGGGAGATCAGTCAATACCAGGCTCTTTCTTTTCACTCTGAAAACCACACATGTAGCTTTTAAGGCTGCACTAATTTCCCATCAGCTCTGTAAGCTATCTGTCACCCATGCCCATATATTGTTCTCTCTGTCAAAGGGGGAAATAATTGAAACTGGAAAAAAAATATACTGAAGAAGGAGCTACATGGTCTCAGAGGGATTCACTTGAAAACAGGCCTCGCCCTGCAGGCCTTGGCCTGCGTCCCAGACACGAGAGCAGTGACTGGGATCCTGCCACCCAACAGGACGGTGGCCTGGGACCTACAAGGGATTCTTGGACTGGTGTGCTGAGTTCTGAGATCCCAGCCTGCCTCCCAGGGCACAGAGAGGAGGAAGGTGCAGGAGGCCCAGGGGAACAACCAGATTTTAGGCCAGGGAAGGCCAGAGGAGCAGGAAGCCCTGTGTTGCCGAGTGGAGGAGGCTCGAAGAGTCCCTATCAAAGACTGCACTGCCACAACCTCGTA
Organism: Cygnus olor; assembly: GCF_009769625.2. Lineage (NCBI taxonomy): Eukaryota > Metazoa > Chordata > Aves > Anseriformes > Anatidae > Cygnus > Cygnus olor. Next base: position 1,601,377 of record NC_049170.1, on the reverse strand, counting down.
TGTTTATTAGCATATTCTACTAAATCATCACATATGCTAACCACCAGTAAAAGCACATGATATGCTAAGCATGGAAATACACAGGCTGTTCAGCAGCTTAGCTCAGCAGGTTGTTTTGCTTCCTCTTTTCCCAAGCCCACAGATTCACCAATCATGTTGGGACATACGATCATTGCCCAAGGCAGTCTGCTCTGTATCCTCTCCCCATATGCTGCTTCCTCCATTGAACAACCTGTGCCTGACCTGGGAGTCCCTCCTCAACCCTAGGTGGGTTTCTCTGGAGATCCCATAAATTCGCACATCCCATTTCTACCTGTTCCTGCTTGTGGCATCCCCAGCACCCATTTTCCAGGTAGGAGTTTCTGCTACAGCCAAAGGGGGTGAGTAAAAATCCCACAGGGACCACACCTGCTGTTGGTGGAGCATCATGGCTTTCTATCTTGGGGTGCCACACGATACTCACCTCACCCAGAGGATGCTGCCCATCCCAAATGTCAGTAGCTCGTCCTTACCCAGAACATATCTCGTACCTTCAGACATAGAAAGTGGGATTGGTCTTGCCTGCCCTGAAGGGAAGGATTTAATTGCCTAAACAAGGGCACCCGGTGCCATTTGTGATATGTTAGGGCTTTTGCCATATCTGCATGGGACTGTATATATGGCGCAAGACCAGGAGAGGTCAGCACCCTCTGGAAGCCACAGCTGGAGGCCAGGAGGAATCAGGTACTCGGACTCCTCAGATGTCTCATTTTGGCAACTGAATCAAACCCTGCTTGTCTGTGGGCTAACATCTGTCTCTCTTTGAGTCAAGCTGGCCTCACCCTAAAACCAGGGAAAGGAAATAGACATTTTCAGAGTGTGGCTAATTAGTCCTATTTTAAACATTGACATTAGGATGACATTAGACACAATTCATCCTCTCTACGTTATGACCGTACTGGCCCAGCCCTGGTAACTAGAAAGGGAACAGGGCTCCCCAGTGCAGATGAAGATGCCCCTACTGCACACAACCAGCTTTTCTCCAGAAAATATCACCCTTGATTTCCCAAACCAAGTGCTTAAGGACAACCCCACTTGCCATTGATTTGAAAACCTCCTCCTTTGAAAACCTCCAAAGAAAACTAACCGTCCTGTTTTTATTTTACAATTGTCCTAAATGACATGATTTTAGGTAGAATAATATGTTTTGGTTTGGTTTGGTTTTGGTTTGGTTTGGTCTGGATTAATTGCCATTGAGAATATTTGAGAGAAGGGCAGATTTAAGATGCTGTCTGTTTTTTTTGTTTGTTTTTGTCACCAGTGTTGTGGTTTTGCCTGGCTGGCAGCTAAACACCACACAGCCGTTCGCTCACCCTCCCCCCTCCCTCTCTGGGATGGGGGAGAGAAACGGGAAAGTGAAGCCTGTGAGTTGAGATAAAGACAGTTTATTAAGACAGGGAAATAATAATAACAATAATAATAATAATAATGATAATAGTATTAATAATATAATGTGTACGAAACAAGTGATGCACAATGCAATTGCTCACCACCCGTTGACCGATGCCCAGCCTATCCCCGAGCAGCCGGCCCCCCCCACCCCAGCTAGCCACCCCTATATATTGTTCAGCATGACGTCAGATGGTATGGAATACCCCTTTGGCCAGTTTGGGTCAGCTGTCCTGGGTCTATCCCCTCCCAGCTCCTGCTGCATCCCTAGCCTGCTCGCTAGCAGGACAGAGCGAGAAGCTGAAAAGTCCTTGGCTTGGTGTAAGCACTGCTCTACAACAATTAAAACATCAGCATGTTATCAGCGCTCTTCTCATCCTAATCCAAAACATAGCACCCTACCAGCTACTAGGAGGAAAATTAACTCTGTCCTAACTGAAACCAGGACAACCAGAAATTCTCAGTTTAGGTCAAGGTGAGACACCTGTCCAGCTGAAAATGTCTGCAACCTGAGGAGTTCTCCAGCAGAGTGAGAAGATTGTGTAGCCTGTTCTGTCTGGAAATCAATGTCTGGCATATCTGGTGCTATGACAGAAAAGCTTGTTGCCAGGAATGTGCATGAAGAGATTTTATTTTTCTCCTGTTAATAAAAATTACAGAAAAAAAAAAAAAAAAGAAAAAAAAAAGAGATCCAAAACTTCTCAAATGTCAGCTCCACAGTAGAGGCTGCTGTACCACCAGAAAACAGAGCAGGCTTCTCGGGAGATGGAAAACAATTAAAAGCAGGAAAACTTTTACTCTCTTCTGCCAAAGGAAATAATCTCAGCCTACAACAGATTTTTTCTGGCAAATAGTTGCACAGTGAAGAAACAAAACAGAAAAAAAATAATAATAAATAAAGAAAAAAAAAAGAAAAAAGAAAAAAGAAAAAGAAAAAAAAAAAAAAAAAGAAAAAAAAAAAAAAAAAAAAGAAAAAAGGAAAAAGGAAAAAAGAAAAAAGAAAAAAGGAAAAGAGAAAAAGAAAGAAAAAAAAAGAAAAAAAAAAAAAAAAAAAGAAAAAAAAATAAAGAAGAAAGAGGCTTGCTGGGGGTGCACATGAGCCTGGCTGCTGCCTGTGGTCTGCTTCTCCTGTCCCTTCTTAACCTGCTGATCCCACCTGCCTCTACAGCATCTTGGGGTAGCAAGTGCGTGAACATCACTCCCCACTTTGCAGGGTACTTTCTTTCACCAGTTTTTAACCAATCTTCCTCCAAATTCAGCTCTAGCATTACAGGATTTCTGAGCACTTCTGCTTTCACCTTATCCACTGACTGCATGATGCTGGAAACCCTGCATCCCCCTCTCTTTTCCTCTGCAGATTGAGGAGTCCTAGACTTGTTATGCTGTCCTCATGAAGAAATGCATCCACCCTCTTGATGACTCTTTTCTCTGTTCTTCTAAGTCCAGTATGTGTAGGTATGGTCTGGTCCACCTGTGGAGACCAGAACTGTGCCCAGCAGCCATGGCAGGAGACCTTGTAGCAGTAATTGAGGACATCTAATGCACCTTCTGAAGAGTTCAGGCTCATTTCTGACATTCTTATGTCAGCTGTCCAACACTGTCATGAAATCCTCCAGTGATGGAAATTTCTCTGTTTCTCCAGCTAGACAATTTAAGTTTTCAACAATTTATTGCTGTGAAATGTTTCCCAGAGCCTGCCTGATACCTCCTCCTCTGGAGCTTTTTTACCATCACTTACCAGGAGACACGAGTAACAATTCATTATTCCATCTCTGCAGCTGCCTCCTAGACATTTGAAGACCATTTCTATGTCTCTTTCCCATGTTATCCTTTCTATACAAACCAGCCCCTCTGCTTTTAATCCTGCACCAAGTTTTCTCTTCTTCGGAGTCTTTCCTAAAGCAGGACACTTCCCAGCTTTGCTTCTAAGTGTTGCCAACTTCTGTGTAGTTTTGCATGTTGTGTTCACTTGCCCCAAGTTAAAAATTGAATAAATAAGTAAAATAATGCAAATAAACAATCTTTCCCCACACTTTTCAGAAGAGTGGGGAATGATAGGCCAATGGGGAAACCAGAGACATAGGGCAGAATGAAACTTAACGAGCTCAGCCTCAAGTGCTGTGCTCGGGGCCAGGATTTTCATTGCTACAGGCTCCATCTCTCCACCAGAAATCTTTGGTCCCAGGCCCTTCAGCGACACCATCTGCGGGAAACACCAAAGCACAATGTCACCCACAGCACCCCACCCCACCACCTGCAAGACCAAGGCAGCCAAATGCATCACCCCAACTGAGAGAAGGGCTTTGGTGATTAGACCACAGGACTAGGAAAACGGCAGAGGCTAATGATTTGTCATTATTTCAGCATCTGCTGACTTCAGAAAGAAAATAACCCACTTCTTCCCTTCATCTTCAGACTTTGGGAGTGTTTTCCCATCGCCTCCCTGTTGAGTCTCCCTCCTCTCCTGATGAATGCACAACAGTAATAATTTATTTTGTTTCAAGCTGCTTTAAGGCTAGCAGCTTTCTGACGCATTTAATTTTTTATCTTACAAATAAGACACTTGGCAGTGAGTAAGGATCCGCATGCAGTTTTTAAATAAACAAAGTGAGACCAGCACGTCTTACAAAAGGGTGCGATGTCTTAGAGCTTTTTGCATCGCTGCCAGCTCACAAAACCAGGGCTGTCTCTCCAAGCTGCGGCACCGACATCACCCATGGTGAGGAGAATTTCTGCTCCACACTGAGGCAGCCTCAAAAGCACTTGTGTGAGCCCCACACAGCTGATGAGCATGACCCACCCTCATCAGGGTGGGCTGTTGTGATTGCAGGGTGAAGTCAACCCGAAAAGTCCTTCCAGGAGCAGGTGCTGCCAGTGGGAGGTGGAAGTGCTCGTTCTCTCAGCAGGTTGGAAGTACCACTGGCGGCAGCTTTTGCAGCAAATCTGCTCTCATGTGCCAGTTCCTTGCTGGGCTCGGGGGGGCTGTTTCCCCTCCAGACCCCTTGCCTGGCTGGGGTGGGTCTGGAGGAGCTCTGTGAGTCAGGGGGCTGCGTGCACAAGGCTGTATTCGTGCACCTGCAGAGCAAGCTCCCAGGGCAGCTGCCAGGCTGTTAGGAGTGCTGGGGACATGACCTCACATGGCATTTAGGGGATGTAAGGGACACAAGGAGCATGGCTAGGAGCAGGAAGAGGTCCTCGATTTGTGCTTTGCTGAGATCGAGGTTCCCCCCCCCAACTGAGAAATTTTGTTTAGCTCTTTAGGTGGCCAACACAGAGAAATATCATTCCTGGAGAAAAAATAAAAATAAAAATAAAAAATAAAAAAAAACAGAAAAGTCCTCAGGTTTCTTCCAAAGGAAGGTACTGTAGTAAATTACCTGTCTTTATTCTGCCCCAGCCTTTTATCCTTCCATTTTGCACATTTATAGAAATTCCTATTTTCTCATAATTACAGAAATATTAATTAATAGTGACTGAGCCAATAGAGCAGGGACACCTAAGCAACTAAGAACATACTTAAGCAACTAAGAAGAAAAGGGGGGTTGATGCATTTTGTAATAGCTTTCAAATAAATGGTGGTCTTATCAAATAAATGGGTGTCTTATCATCTGCTGGAGGGCAGGAGAAGGGCTTAGTCATGCACCAGAGCCTTCTGGGAGGTGGATGACAAGATCCTCCATATCGAGCCATAGTCAATTGTAATTCCCTGAACACTGGGCTCAGCTCTCCTTTCCCTGCCGTGGTTGCTCTGATACATCAAGAAAATCAGTGCAATGACAGCTGTAAGGTCCAAGGTGACCACAGATTTGTTACAATAGTGATCAGTTAAGCACAGTTTGTAGGAGCCTTGAATTACTTGACAGCTGCTGCCATCAGCTCTCATCATCTTCCCAGAGCTCTTCAAAGACGACACAAGTGCTGGGTTCTGCATATAAATAAAGGTCCAGGCACACAGTGTCTGTAATAAATACCAACCATTACAAATGATTCCTTGTCTGAAATAGATATATGTACCCAACTGAGCAAAGATAGATTATTTATTTGGAAGATTTAATTTCTTTCCCCATTGACAAACTGTCAGACAGCACATCAAAATCTCTACTAGTTCACCTGTTATTCATAAAATAATTCGTGAGAACAGGACTTTCATCAACAGTGTGCTTTTTATTGCCACTTCATGAGAAGTATTCAGCATTTGACCTGTTTTGACTGACATTATTGACCACATCCTATCAAACCTGCTCTTGCAATATGCCAGCAGCAATATTTAGAATCTGATGAGATTGTAATGGTTGTTCCTTAAACCTTAGCAACCACTTAAAGCTCTGTCCTGACAGTATTGTAAAGAAACTACAGAAAAATATTTGTTTGAACTTTTTATTGCCCTGAGTTCAGGCTGCTGTATTTTGAGTGTGTTTTCTACTATGTCACAACCTCCACCATTTAAGCAGAAGCCTAGATGAAAAACTCAGGCTTTAACATGTTTCTTCAATGACAATAGTGTCTTTTTCGTGGTGGTGGCCCACTGAACTCAGTGCAGTTTGTTTTGGAGGGAGTCATAAAATCAGTTATATTCACAATGAACAATACCCAGCCCAGAGGAAAGTCAGCACCATTATTTCAGAGATAAGCAAGTCCTTCATTAATAGTCTAGGCTCTGCATATAGAGGAAGACCTGGCCAGGCAATATCTGTAATATGTAACAGCTGTTCTGAAAAATATTTTGCCTGAAAGAAAGTGACGGAGCAAATAGTGAATGCATTGAACAGAGCTTAACTTGAAGTTGCTGCATTCCTCTACACACAAGCCAAAAATCTTTCAAAATCTGCTTTGATGGGGAAACCACTGAACATTTTCACTCATTCATAAAATGAACAATTTTCTTTTGGGCCCGGGACCCTCTGAGAAATTACTTTTCTTGTTCCAAGCACTGACTTCATTCTCTACAGGCAATTATAGTAATACTGCAGTTTAAAAAAAAAATACAGGTCAGTCAAGTTTGGACAAAAGTATGTTAGTCCTCCCCAGTGCGTGTCCAGGCTGCTCTGAACAGACCCAAAATTTAGCACTCTTTCCTCTCATTCTTTGGTCCAAATGTCATTGCAATGGTGGGAGATAGCAAAGGTTGATGACGGATAGTAATGTATCTTTGGGGCACATTCTCAAGTCCATTCAGATAAAACAAAACTTAATAAAAACGCTTAAAAAAAATGATTTTAAAAATACCCACATAAAGCAACACAGTCTTGGTATCTTGCAATGTAACACCACTGCTGGCTACCTACTTACCACACCATGGTGTATTTTCTCCATCTAGCACCCATGCACCCACTAAAGTCAACAAGAGAAGGGAAGAGAACAGCCAAAAGCCCTACATAGAGAGCTGGGCCTTCCAGGGGTGACCATGAAGGATTAATTCCATCACACAAGGCATGGATGAAATCTTGCCTAGGACAGAGGCAAGCTGGAAAAACACAACTTCCATGAAACCTCAGTGTCTGAATGCTGAATTCTCCAAGTTGATCTTGGTCAACTCATGCCCCTCATGTGGTCGCTGGATCTGCTCTTTATGCCCTCAGCTGTAGACAAGGGGAAGGACCAGAGCAGAAAATGTAGCTACAACCTGATTCCTCGGTGTTGTATACACACCAGCTGTGTCTGCAACAGCAAACAGAGCAAGGCACAGGCTTGACTGCTGTCTCACACAACTCTGCACTACTTAACTTTCCACCCTGAGACCCCCTGGGATCCCTGAGACCCCAGATGATGCCTGGGAATTGCCTGGGAAAAATGTTAGCTAAATAAAAACATACCAGTAAAACCATACAGGGGCATATAGTTTAGAAGAATATTAACAATTTCAAAGTATGGACCATCACAGGTCAGGAGTTATTTTTTAGTACCATGGGCACAGCAATGTAGAATCACAGAATCATAGAATGATTTGGGTGGGAAGGGACCTTAGGGATCATTTAATTCCTCCCTATCTCATTGTACTCGTGTTCATCACTCGTGTTTCACTCGTGTTCAATAAGTCATTGGAGATCAATAATCAATGGAAACAGCTGCTGCCTGATCTCTAAATGGACCCAGATAAAAAACATGCTTTTATTTCTGGTGTTTCTTTGTCTGTCATTGCCTTTTCTGTTAAAAAGAGTTATTAACATGACTCCATATTGGATTTGTTCCTTAGGACGTACCCCATGATTAGCTCTTTGGATTGTGAACTTATATCCTGTGGCAGAATCACAGTCTAGAAAGAAAACACAGGCAAAAATATTTAAACATGAATATAAGGATATATTAGAGACTATTGGAAGCTGCCACAAATTTACTTACTCTGAAGGTAGTCAAATTTTAGCTTTGGGGTTTGTTGGGTGCTTTCATGCTAAAACTGCTGTGCAAGCAAAAGATTGGAATTAACATTATTTTTTTGCACCATTAGATCTGAATGCAATTACCTCTTACCTCTGTTTCTTACGTCTTCATTTACAGATGCAGATGCTGAGTTTCGAGAAGTAAAGTGGTCTTTTCCTCACTGATGTACAACTGAATTCAGCCATTTGAATTCCCATGACAGAGGCATTTTGCAAAGCTGTGAAGCATAGCTCTATCAGAGCACAGGGCTGCTGGGTAACCACCCCTTCGAAAGATTTAGTTTAACTACCAAGCAGGTTCCTAGAAAAGTGGTGAGGACACCCTCATCCAGAGGTAAAAATGAGAGGTTGCTGCCGTGGAATAAGAACATAAGGAAAAATATCCAAGGGTATACATTCTGGTGCATAAAATCCATAGCAAAGAACGAATACACTTCTGCCCACTGTCTCTAAGTCCTATTTTAAGATGTCTTGAGGAGGTCAGTGGCATACCTGTGCTCTTATAAATGCACCAAGACAACAAAAAGAAGAGCTTTTCTCCATCCCAGTTCCCATCTGGTGCCACTGCTGGAGGGTTGGGGATGAGGGCAGAGTCCAGCCAACCCAGGCTGCTGTGGCCAGGGAAGATGTTTGAGGGTTGTCATCAGCCCGTCCGTCTGCCGGTAGCTGATAGTAGAGATCCCAACATTCCCACTGCTGGAGATGTCCTTGGGGCATTCTGATGAGCTCCCAAATTGTTTTCTTCCTCTCCAATTAATTAAGTAGCTATCTGTGGCATCCAGAGCAGCAACATTTTTAATCTAGCATGTCAAGGCAGCCATCTGTCCCTCCTCCCTGAAGCTATAGGAGCTTGTCCTGTTACAGATAGGCTAATGCAATCACAGAGAGACGCTATCACATAATTGGATAAACATGCCACGGCCATGTGTCTTGGCTCTTCCCTCCATCCCTTCTGCTGTCTCAGCTCCTTCTGCCCATTCCACCAGGATTTCTCCCTATTGCAATCCGCTCCCCCTTCACTTTTTAGGTTTTTCTGATTTCTCCCCTCCCTTTTCTTTTTCACATAAAAAACAGAGGGTGTTTTTTATCCTCATTCACATGCTAGAAAGCTTAAAATAGGTATCCCACAAGAGTAATATCCATCAGATAGATTGAGAACGCCCCTCAGAAATGTTGTTTCAATACTAAGCGGAGAGAGAAGGCCTGATTCAAAAGTCTTTAAGCATCAAGACTAACAGCTGGGTTTATTCATGTCTGTCCTTCTAAGTGATGGCTCTGGAAAGGGGACTCAGTTGTCTGTTCTGTCACATTGTGTTAGTGATATGATGCCTCGATAGTGCTTTTGAAACCGAGAAGTAGCATATAAATACAATGCGTTGCTAAGAAGGGTGTGAGAGAGAGGAGAAATGCCTGGCAAGGATGCACAGATGGACAGCACACTTCCAAGGCTGAATCACCAGCACAGCCTCATCGAAGGAAGTTCACAGCAAATGTGCTCAGAGTTCAGGACATCCCCACTTGGCCAGTGAAATGGCTTTTCTCTCTCATACCTTTTTGTCTTCCACTTTTATGCTAACGCCCTTTTATTTATATGTGTAAGGCTTAAGCTGCCCAGTACAATGAGACTGTGAATATATCTGAAATCCAGCTCAGGCAGACAGGAACACCAGCAGTGAGGTCCTGCAAACATCAAAACAGCAAAACAAACAGCAAAACAAACAGCAAAACATCACAGAGTCAGGCCAACCAAATTCTTACAGTTCTGGAAAGAGAAGAGTTGCTGAGAAATTAAAGAGATGTTTCAATTAATCTTTCTCTTTGGGCAAATTCCTCCACATCCTAACTCTTTCCTTAGACGTTTCAACCAATTTTCAGCTTCTGGTGTAAAATTCTGCTTGGAATTTCTCCCCACCAAGAGCAAGAGACAATCTCCATCCAGCTAGTGGAGAGGCAGAAACATCCCCTTCACTTTATACATTAAGAACAGGGGGAAAGGGGGATTAAATCTATATTTATTTTGCTTGTTAAATTAGTCTTGATTTTGATGTGGGGAGAGTATGGACCCACAGTTGTGTGTTTCTGTTCAGGCGGGTGTCTGGGCTGGATTCTAGAAGGATTTATAGGTCTTTGAAAGCAAACGTGTTATTATACTACGCAGAGTGGTGTTTTGAAAGAAAATCAGGGGGAGAGAGTTTCAGCATGTTTCAGAGGGGGTTAGTGTTCCCCTGCCCTTATGCTATCAGCTTTCTCAGCTACTGCAGCAACGAAAATCACATCCAGACTGCAGAGGAAATCAAGCATCACGCTGGACCTTAATTCACATAAAGTGTGAAGTTATGTGCAGAAAGATGGTCATGAACTTAGTTTCTCAGGAAGCAGGGAAAATACCTCAAAAAAAATGACAATAGGGAAAGAAAGGAGAGAAAGATGGAGCAGGAAGGAGAGGGGGGCTCAGAAAAGGAAGGTGAAATTTGATCAATTCAAATTTCCCCTGAGAGCCCCAACCACTCTTTCCCCAGAGTAGAAATTGGAGCTAGAGGTTGTGCTTCAGCCTGCAAACCTTGGTTTTCCTTCAGCTCCCTCTATGCAGCCCTTGTCCAATTTATTGCACTTGTGGAACTGATTAGTCCAGAGAGGAACAACCATCTTGAAAAGGGTTATTTGAAACTCCAGCAATAATCACTTTATTCTGAATTCCTCTATGACTCCAGGAGGGCAACTGCAGGTCTTAGCACAGGGAAGGAGCACTGCATATCCTGCCTGCATCAGGACAGAGCAGTCTCACCAGGTGCTATGGTTCTGTGGTTTGGGCACGTGGAAGAGCAAAGGTTGGTCATTTTAGCAGAATGAAGACTGGGGGTGTGAAGGAGTGATAAATACAAAAGGAGCTTTAAAAACATAGCTCAGTGCTTTGGCTTAAAGCAAGCCTCATGTCTATGCTTTGGGTTGTTAGTGACACACGGAGCTGACATTGCCCATGTACCATCACCTTGGAGCTGCAAACCCTAGGTGTCATGAAATACTCCTCCTTTCCTTCCCTGTGAAGCACCCTGGTACTGAAAACCCTGAAAATGAGAAGAGTAAAGGAAATGAAGTTGAGCAAGACATCTCCAGCAGAGATACCTTTCGTGCCCTAAGCTATGAGTACCTCACAGGCAGGTGTCCTTCTGGGGACAAGAAATTGCTAAAACCCATGACAAAGGATGCTATGGTAGATGGTTTAAATATAGCCTGGCTCTTCAGGTTTTCAGATAGGGTGTGAGCACCAGTCTCTGCAGGGCTCACTCAGAAGGTTTTCCTTCTCAATGACATTGCTCTGTGCTCACCATCCACATGCCCTCTGCAGAACCAGTTACATTCCAGCATCGAAGGCATGGCATAAGAAACAAGACTGACGATGAAGTATAAATTACTACTTTACTTCCTTCACTGAAGATGAAAAAGAAGTGAGGGAGCTTTGGCTCACATTCTTTTTGGCAAAGAGGGTGTTGTTCTCAGTATCAAAATTTAGAATAAAAGCAAAATTAAAAGGGAAAAAAACAAGTAGACGGAGAGAGAAAAAATACCTGTGATTGACTGGAGCAATAAAAATCAGCCCAGGTTCATTTGAAACTTGGCTTGCCTTCGTGTCATGCCTGCACAGAAATTCAGCTAAGGTTCACTCCAGCCCAGCCCAGGTCTGTTTAAATACAATCCAGTCCTGCCCAGGACTCGAGCAGATTAATGTGGAACTGCACAAATTGGCCCTGGCCAGCTGTGGTTTTGGCCAAGCTCACTCGAAAGCAGCTCTGATCTCTGAGGACCTGTGGGAGGTAATTGTGGAGGGGGGAGCTTGGAGAGGAGGCATCAGGTTCACCTGCTGCAAGCCAGAATAAGGAACCCAACAGCTTTATTTTCATCCAAGCGGGAAAGCCTTTTTTAAAATATATCGAGAGAAGATAAACGGAGAGGAGTCGTTTTCAATCCCCACATGGCCAAAGGATGACATTCCCCTTTACAAGAAGTTAATTATTTTCACAAAGCCTCGCGTGCTTCCCATTGGCACTGGCCGGGGCTCTGCCGTCCTGCTCTCTGGATTGCCATACCTCCCTGATTAATTCTGTCACAAGAACAAGCGCAGCTTCGTGCGGGGGAAGCTAAGGCAGCTGGGTTTCATAAACACTTTCGCAGGCCCATAAATCTTTAGCTCAAGCTCAAAGGGCAATTAATTTGTTACATAAATCTTAGGATAAACGCCATGTTTGGGAGGCCTCCTGGTTTTGTTTTATGAAACAGAGCTGGGCAGAATCACAGGTTGGGCTTGTGGGACAGCAGCCTGTTGTGGAAACCCATAAGCCATTCTAATTACATTTAGACACCTGCCTTCAAAAAGCATTAGAGTTGCAGGATCAAACACTTAAAATTTAGGAAATGCCAGAATTAGGGTAGCTGTGCAATACTGTTGGATTTTTTTTCAATACTTTTTTGTTTGTTTGTTTGTTTGCCAAAGCTAAAAAAATAGTTCAGTCCAAATGAAAACAGATTATTCGTTTGACTGGGGAAAGGGATTGAAATCAATCCCTTGGAATGAAGTGGATTAATGAGATTAAAAATAAAAGTCCTAAAGACTTCATTTGGGATCAGCTTGAAACAGAAATGAACATATTGCAGAGTTATTGAATCCTCTAAAAATGATGTCTAGATTCAGCTTTGAACCAGAAACATAACTTCCTCCTGACATTTTTTATTTGAAATGGCTGAAAAATCTTCAGGTTGATTTATTTATTTATTTATTCAGTGCAAGTCTCACGTCCCTCTTCCATTCACTATATGCACCCACACAGACTGCAGTTTCCAACCAGTTTGCTGTTTACATCCCAAAGCCTTATGGTTTTAATTGCCATAATTTATCTTCTGTGCAAGTTTCCATCACAGCTTAAATCAATGAGATGATTGCATGTTCCTCTGGTCCAATATTTGGTGCTCATCACCTACTTTTTGCTTAGGATAGATGGAGCATGCTAGAAAATAAACTGTGAAAATTCTGCTTTCTCCTTTTTTGCTGCTCTGACCCATATTTTTGTCATGGGCCAAGCCCTTCTCTGCAGACTGAACAGTTTGTTTTTCATGGCTTCCCTGCAGTACTCACTACACTGATGTGTGGGCACTTTCAAAACAGGAATCCATCATCTCAATCCATCATCACATACGGGTGTCACCACAGCATCCAACAAAGCCCATGTCAGTATAGTAGCTCTGGAGTATCTGCTCAGTTTCAGGAGCCATGAAACGGAGATCTGCAGATGCTTCAGGAAGGCTGTCTCCAGCTGAAGTTTACCTTAAAATTAGGAGTCTACATTAAGTCAGCCCTTACAGGCTCAAATGTTGAGCTTAGGGAAGGCAAACCCCCCTTCCAGGCCTTTACAAGGTGACCAGCACTTGAATCCATGGCTTTTCTCGCCTTTAGATATGGATGGTTGTGTTTTTTTCCTCTCTCACCTCCGTGCTTTGATCTCTAAGGGGCACCTATAAAGACTTCTTAAAATGAGCCTGGGAACTTAAATTCACAAGCCTATTAAATATATATGCATAGACTTATGTGCACATGCACATAAGCATCAGTTTAGGTCATGGTTTTATCATATCCTTGTTGATATTTCTTTAGTCAACGGTAAGACCAGAGTCTCTTGCATTAGGAGATGTTATAGAATCACAGAATCACAGAATCATAGAATGGTTTGGCTTGGAAGAGACCTTAAGGATCATGTAATTCCAACCCCTGCCATGGGCAGGATCCCGTGCCCCCAGCCCAGACTGCCCCCAGCCTCATCCAGCCTGGCCTTGGGCACTGCCAGGGATGGGGCACCCACAGGGACAGCCTGCACCAGCGTCTCACTGCCTTCATAGTAATACCCTGAGTTGAAAGGGACCCTCCCCTGTCCCAGATCCATGCCATTTCCTCGGGTCCTGTTGCTGGTCACCAAAGAGAAGTATATGTCAAAGTATAGCCTAGCATCACAGAATCATTTAAATTGGAAAGGAGATGTGGAAATCATCTAAACAACCCCGTGCTCAGAGAATGCCAACAAAGACCTCTCAGGTAAAGTTCTTGCTCCAAAGACTGCATCCTGTAAACAGAAGAGGGAAAGGAAGTATCCTACCCTATACACATGGCAGGACCAGACAGACCAACATCGTTACCTGCCTTTAGGACCTCTGCTCATCTGGAGAGGCAATGCCAACACAACTTCTTAGCTACAAAATTCTCTGTTTCTTGTGCAGGAAAACAAGGCTAGAATAAAGCCAGAACTGCCTGTCTTTCATTACACGTGCAAGGTCAGCTCTGTAGGTAAAAGTAATGCATTTTATTAGACTTAATAATATAGCTGGGAAAAGAAGGTGAATTTACAGATGCATGAACCATTTTTCAGATCTGGAAGAGCAACAGCAAAAGTCACAGTTAAATTCAAGTTGACAGCTCAGTTTAATGAGCTGTGGATCACTCAGACCATCTGACGGAACAGATAGAACCAGAAGGAAGGAGGGCAGGAAGCACGGTGTAGAGAGGTGATGGCTGCTTATCTTCCATGGCGAAAGAAGACACCAGAAATTCATCCCACATGGAGCAAAAAGTTTGGTGAAGGGTGAAGGATGAAGGAGATTACATGTCAAATTACAAGGTTCTGTGTCCATATTCCTCATGAGAAGGTGTTTTACCTCAAAGCCCAGGACTGAGGTCAGAGTCCATGCATTCTTGCATGGGAAATGTTTTCTCAAAGGTAGTGGCTTGTTACCATCCCTCCTGATGGAGTTTGCTCTGTCACCTAGCTTATCTCCCTGCTTGTCACCACACGTGCTCCCAAGAAGTGCTGGCTTCACATCACCATTCTGTCTCCTGAAACCACGGCATTGTGCCATTTATATGGTCATTAGGATTTGGGGTTTGGCCCCTCTGAGCATCTTTGTGGCCTCCTCTGTACCCACTCCAACAGCCCCACATCATTCTGGTGCTAGGGGCACAGACGTGGGTGCAATACTCCAAGTGAGGCTTCAAAAAGGCAGAGTAGATTCGGGTGATTCCACTCCTTCTTAACAGTGGTGGGAGCTGGTGACCTTTCTGGAGATCCTTCCCCTACAACATGATTTGAATAAGGCCGTCAGAAAGCTGACATCACTATCTAAATGAAATTCGTCCTCTGGGGGAAGGGATTTCCTCCCAGGCCTGGACCACCAGGGCCATAAATATTTTTACAGCTACAACGCATTGAATGACTCCAACAAGAAGAGACCATGTGATCATCTGAGCAGACCCAAACAAGCAAATAGTCATCTTTTTAAAGAACAAAAGGTCAAAGGGAGGCAGGGCCATGAGGTCTTAGTCTGGAAACCAGACCTTTCATCATGAAAGGGCCGAGGCAGCGCACACTAAGACATCACTCACTGGGAGGGAATGAGCCTTTCCGAGCCGAAAAGTGGTGTTCTCTATCACATGGAAACAATAGTTCAGCACTGTGTGAAGGCATCTGTTTTAGTTCATGGGAACTGGGTTTTTCTCACTCTCCTTGGGTTCAGTGCATGAATACTCTGGGGGTCTTCGGTTTTGCACATTTCTCTGCTGGTGAGAGCACCCCACAGCAAGCACGCAGCTTGCACACCTGAAAGGAGCAATTGGGATCAATCACCAGCAGCAACTGGGATCCACCCTTTGGCCTGGGATGTCCTCAACCTCCTATCACACCCCAGCCCTCCTCACCCCCTCTTCTCGCCCTGGGAAAGCTGGGTCCCCACCTGCTAGCAGAAGGCTTCCACTTTCCCCAAGCATTTCAAATTATACCTAGGACCAAGCAAAATGCTACACCTTGCAACAATTCCCTCATTTTTAGCATGTTTAATAATAACATTTCCTGGCAATCATGTGAGCCATCTGGAACCAGAGACACCTCGTAACCAGAAAGCTGAGGACAGCTTGATTGTCTGTTTGCTATTAAACTTATTTTTTGCTTTACAAGGAAGGGTGGGGATAGGAATGCTGTATTTATCAGCCTGCTGATGGCCCTGGCCTGGACCACTCGCCTCCCACACACTTCACACTTCAGCAGACAGCGAAATGCCTCTTTCATGGACCTGTTTCCTTTTGCAATGTCTTCAGCAGGGAAAGCATCAGCTTCCTGACACCCATTGTGATGGGGCATTATCTCAGACAACAATTAGTGCACCAAGCCACCCTTCATCCAGTACATCCACATGGTATAAGGAAGCCCAGGGGATGAGATCATGAGAAAAATTGTGCCAACCACCAGAGTCTGGTATGGACTCTCGTTTACCAGAGGGCAGCAGAGGGGTCTGCTCTCTGGAGGGGGTGGGGTGGGTAGGCGAGGGGCGAGGTGAGGCCTGTAATGCTGGCTGATCTGTTTCCCTCGCATGTGAACGCAGAGAATCTGCTAATCCTGGGAGAAGACCGGGTGCTGGATTTCTGTCCTGCCATGACATCCTCACCTCTTCCAGCTCGTCCCACCCGTTACACACCCGCAGGATGCACTGAGGTCAGAGCGGTGCTCCGGAGGGCAGGGCAGTCAGTTCACGTAGGGAGGCCATCCAGAGGGCAGCTGAGTCGTGCCAGCTCAAGGTATGCTGAAGCATCCTTCATTTCAAGGCACGAGCCTCTGTAGTTATTCAGTCCCAGGGGAATACCTTTTTATGGACTCAGGCAAGACCTTGATATCCTTCTTCCAGATGTGTTGCACCACCACCCAAAAAAAATAAAAATAAAAATAATAAAAATAAAAATAAATTAAAAATTAAAAATATGCATGTCCGAAGGAGCTCTGGAGATGTGTGTCTAGCTGGACGCAGCACTGCAATTCCAGCCTTTGTTTATAAAGCCAGTGGTGTCAGTAGAGCAAGCAGTAACCACAAGGTTCAAGGAGGGTGTAATGAATTCATTCATGTAGTATAGCCACCCACCTGGACAGAGAAACGTCAACCCCAGCTAGAAATACAAAGGCACAGAAGTTAAAGAGAGAACCTGCATCTGGGTCACTGTCCTGGTTTTGGAACTTTTTCCCCATTTCCAGAGAATCTCACGGGCTCCTCTCTCTATGCTGGGATCCTCTGGGCAGCCCAGGGTCATGGGCTCCCTGCCCAGGGCCACCCAACACAACCCAGCTGCCAAATCAGCACTTGGACTGCCTTCTGCCTCGAGTCTTTCTGGAAGGAGGTGAAGAGAAAAGAGGGAGAGAGATTAACAGACCCACTGTGAAATCCTCAGATATTAACTCAGAAGCAATACAAGTGAGGGAGCCAGATGAAAGAAAGAGAGAGAGAAGGAGCGGTATTATTACAATTCACAAGATGTTTTGGCCCTGCAGGAAAGCGGAGTAATTACATCACATCCCATGAATTCCTTCTTGCTGATTATTTATTTGCAAACACATTTTCCGGCCAAGATAAAGCTGGGTGACAAATGGAATCAATACTCTGACCCCAAATGACTCAGAAATATGCGGGTAAAAATATAGCTATGTTTAAAAACAACAGCACTTATTTTGGGAGAGCGGCTGTCATGTTGAGCAGCACCAAGGGTTTCACAATGCAGACGAGCAGAGCAGCCATATGTTAATAATAACCATTAACTCTGTAGGGCTTTGTTCAGTCGACGGAGTGGTCCAGAGGAAGACGTGCAGTGTGTGAGAGACCACGCCACCGAGGCACGGGGTGGGAAAGCAGCTTGCCCAAGACCACACAGTCTGGAAATAGTCACTTCTCTGCCCTCCGGGGTAAGTGGTTGACTTTGCTGAGGCAGAATTCAACTAGTAGTGACTGCTTATGAATATCCCATTTTTAATTAAAAGCAGGCACAGATTTCCTGTTGGTGTTTTTATTAGCAGCATTGTTCCAGCCATGATGATCTAGAAATGCCTAGCATGGCAAATTTTAAGCAGGAAGGTGGTTCCTTTTGTTAGACAGGTCAGGTAAGCTTCCCTGCCCATGAGTATTTCTCTCCAACTCGGTGAAAAATGCCATGGAACATATCCATTTCCATCAGTACTGGCTTTTGTTTCTTTTCCACCAAAAGCTTCACAAATGAAATCTTCTCATTGAAGTAGCTGGAAACCAAAAGGTTTTTAGCCAAAAGCAGAGAAAAAAAAAAAAAAAAAGAGACCAGGGAGGGGGGAAAGGAGAGGGTCTAACTGACAACTTGAAATTTTCCGCTGAACATCTTGCCAAAGAGGGATGTTTTGTTTCTGTTTAAAAGCTTTCCAAGCAGGTCTGCTCTTAATATATACAGCTTGTAGTGTGCCCCACAGAACTAATTGTTGTGCCAGCTCTCCGCTTCTCGCCGCATCTGTTCACAATGGCCCAGCTGCCTCAAGAAGCTGTGAGGCCCATCCTTTTGGACACCCATCCTCCTGCATGCCTTTTCCTGGCCGTGACTTCTGCTGGCTGCGAGGCAGAGACCGGTGGCAGAGGCGGAGGCTTTGGTGACCCATAGCAGCTTTCTCTGAAGGGTTGTGAGAGTTGATTACAACTTGTGAACATCAGAGCAGGGCAGGGGAATGAGCTCAGCAGAAGCATCAATGACTCAGTAGAGCTCTGCTGGTGTTTAATTTGTCTGGGGATGATGCTCCAGCCTTCCCAGCACCTTCCTTCTCTGTTAGCACTACATTCTTGGGGGCAGGAATTTTAGCTTTTCTCAAGGTCATTTAGACCAGCCTTCCTGGAAGCCCATTCAGTAAACTATGATTCTATGCAAATCTATGATTCTAAACTGCGTGTCCTTCCAGGAGATCTCTAAACAGCAAATCAGGTCCAGATTTGAGTTCACTCAATTATCTGTTGTTTATACAGGTGCTCAATGTCAGGCACAACATTAGCTTGAACCCTCTGGCTTGGAGGGAGCAAGAACTTTCCCATCACCCTGATAACAGCCTAGCTCTCCAAAAAAGCTCAGCTCAGTCAGAATGAGTCAGTTATAGGAAGAAGTTACCCTCCTCGTCCACCACCTGAGCACATCGTGGGCATCCCAGGAGGGATTCAGCTCCAAAAGTCTCCAGGATAGGAGCTTTGTAGATGCTCTCCCCATAGCTCAGGTGGGGAGAAGCAGGAAATTTTAGGGGAGGAATCATTTGTCATACTTCAAGTGCCTGTGTTGGTATGAAACAAATCACACCCTTGGCTCCTGTGAATATGTTGATCAAATTTCGGAAAATACATGCCAGGGAGCCAGCTCAGGCAGAGATGTCTGTCTTGCCAACATCCAGCTTTGGAGGATGAATCCCACCCATGGTGTCTGAGCTCCAGAGCCAGGCAGCAAACATATAAGCTGTGGCGCTCAGCAAGCCTATACCCACTCTCCAGCCTGATATTTACTTTGTGGTGCAGACATTCCTCCCTTCTGGCATCTGTGAGGAGGAGGGGTTGTCGAGACAGGGAAAGCAGAGCTGTCCTGAGCACCACCCATGCGGTCCTGTTCCAACAGTACGCCGAGTTTGTCACGCAGGAGGCAATCACCAGCCAGTTATCACTCACACGCCCTCATCACTTCCCATCGTTGCAAGTCATAGCACAACAAGTAGGGAACACATCTTGCCTCCAATTTTTTTGTTAGAACCCATGTACATCACATCCAACGCAGATGTCGTTTCAGCAATGAGAATCTGCTGCGGTTGGAGGATTCTGCTCTCTCTTGCAGCCTGTGTCTACTATCAGACTCAAATTCCTCTTTTTTTTTTTTTTTTTTTTTTTTGGATAAAACCAAGATCTGAGACCAAATTCAAAGGATCCAGAACTGTGTTCTTTCCTCTCCCACTGATTTCTTTGCAGTTGGCAAAGGCAATTGGCAAGGTCACTGACACAGATGGCATCAGAGCTGTCCCATTCAAAATACCATGCCTTCAAAGGAAGGACAGGGGTGAATGGGTACCACACCACGACCCAGCAATGCAAGCACTGGCACAGGCTTTTCAGCTATGCTGCATATGGTCTTGCACCTGCTCATTTGCAGTTATCCAGCTCTGGCAAGCAATCATCAACCAAACAAATAATGTTAAATTTAGTACCTTCACAGTCACTGATTGACATCACTTGAATAAGCATGAATGGGATGTTTCAGGCAGGTCATCTCTCATAAAAACAGATGGTTCCCCTTCTTCCATATACTTTCTTATATTCCTCTGGCTTTAGTTAGCTTGATGGGAAGTTTCATAACTAAACTATTTCTCTGGTTCCCGTTTCCACTAGAGCTTTTCCTCTGATTTGACACAAACCCTTTCAGCTCCCTGAAATAGAGAGGTGCCTCTCTCTTCTGCCATTGACTGGAGGATGAGCCTGCTCACACTGCACACCCGTCTTCTATCCAGGGAAACAGTAAGAACTTAACTAGTAGAGACAGCTGGTGGGTGTCACAGCTACACACCTTTTCAGTGTTGCTACTTCTGGGAGATAGTTGAGATTGCTGCACAGAATCAATAAATAAATAAATAAATGGATAAATAGATGGAATCTCCATCATCTCTTTAGATCCACAGGCAAAAGCAAGACTTTGGGTTTAGTCTGTCATTCAAAGAGTAGCAACAGGGAGAGAGAGAGAGAGAAAACAGGACTTATTTGAAAAGCATGAAGGGAGAAGCATGAAGGTTTTAAACACCATATCTGCCTCCTAAAGTCAGGCTTGCAGGAAGATGTGTGCTTTGTCCACCTCCCTGTTAGCAGCAGCACCACACATTGTCCACAGATGTTTGTGCTGAACCATGGAAGTGCTTTGACAAAGACTGTTGCTTGTCTAACACAGTTGGGCAAATGTCCCCATGGCAGATTAATTGACTCAGTGATGGATAGGAGAAGAAAACACAGTCAAAGTACAAAGAAAAAAAAAAAAGAAAAAAAAAGGTTGGCTGAACTGCTTGAATCAGCTCAATGGATTGTTTATTCCAAGTTTATATGTGGCACAATCTGCCTGAATCTGCTTGCTCTTGAAAGCAAGCAATGATACAATCTTTGCAACTGCCTGTATCAAACCACCATGGGTCCAAAATAACCTGCAGACCGGTCCAAGCCTCACTTCCTGTTGAGGCACAGGCCAAATCCTTTTAGGTTTTGCCAGACTATAATACTGTGTAATTTCCCATCGCTATAATAATAACCCAGCATATGAGCAGGGTCTCTGAGGGTTGCTACTCCTACAGCTACAGCGTCTTCAAAAAACACACAAGTGTGAGGGGAGATGGACTCTGCTCTACCAACCTACCTGGCGACCTCCTGATCCACTTGCCATATCATAGATTCAAGATAATTCGATTATGCCAACGATAAGCGATTTCATCCGATAAGCTCCCTAATTCTCCCCCAGAAAGTATCCTTAAGGACAAGGATGTACCACCCCTCTCCCCTGCCAGCCCAAAGACCAGAGAAGTAAGGATTTTTATGACTTTAGCACAAAAGTAATAGGAAGAAGATCAGCTCAGTGCCTAACAGGATTGAACAATCTCCACAGGACAAGGAATTAAGTCATGAGTCACCACGGGCAGACCTTTACACTGCCTGCCAGGAATGACTTTACTGATTTTTTCTGTTGTTGTATTATGCAGATTGTTTCCCCCCCAGAAACAGGTCACTATTTGACTCAAACGTGAATGCATTTTTAGGATGAGAAAGCTATTGCTCTAAGATCATCTGGCAAGCTCTGATATGCAAATCTCAGATAACATCATCTACCTTTTTCCATAATTAGCCTGTCTGCCTGTGAAGGGTTCAAGAACTTGAACTGATTGTAAAAAGAAAATTATCTTTCTGGCCACTTAATTTGCTCTCCTCTGTCAAAGGTGGAGAAACAGTCATCATTTCCATTTCAACAGCATTTCTGCATCTGATCAAGCTGCCATTCTTAGTGAAATTTGGCTACTTTCCCCTAAGCTAATTGCATGCTCTGGAAAAAAAGAGTGATATTAATAACACTAAAGTGCCATCAAAGCAGCATGGTGGTGTCACAACATGGCTTCACCTTCTGTAGTGCAGTCACTTTCACCGTCCTGGCAAACAACACTTGGAGACTTCTACACCACAAGATATTATTTTCCTCGCTGCTTAGTTGGGGGTTGGGTATCTCCCAGCTTCAGTGACCCCTTTGACTAATCAGGGCTGTTGACATCCAAACTGACATGGCATTCCTGGACTTTAAATTCAATGTGATGCAGATACATTGCCAGGTGCTACAAAGAAACTTTTCCCTGACTAATTTGTTGATAATTACTCTGGGCAGTTTTGGTGGTGCCTACCCTGATGATACCAAAGGCCAGAGAGGCTCATAGCCCAGCAAGGTGTAATGAAGGAGTTGAAGCTCCATGTGTGACACACAACCACAGCCAAAGGGCTGATGTTTTGCAAGGCAGAGCAGAGAGCAGGAGGAATGAAAGCCTGGAATGAGAAGCCAATAAGCCCTCAAGCCAATAATTTGTATCACTGGCCTCATATATAGGGTCTCTGGTAGCGGGTATATTTTCTCAACAGCTGCATAGATGTTTCTTGTGATTTTTTAATGATCTTTATTAAAATGAACTTTTTAACAAATATTTCCTTTTTAATGTAAATTCCAGGTTTTCCAACAAAAAGAATTTAAAGCAAAAACTGCATTTGTTGTTCTGCTGGATGAACACTTGCCCTGTCTTCTGCCAATGCAAGAAAATGAACAATTTTTTCTCCAAACTTATTTGGAAGAAAGGGAGACTTAGGGTTAAATTCTCTTCTAAAATTCATGAATACATTTTAAGAAAGCCCAAATGATTTTGTGAAAAAAATGCTAAGTTATACAAAAAAGGCATTTCTTTCAAGCTGCTTCAGGAAATAAGCTTATCTTTCTTACAGCAGATTTTGTGAGTTAGCAGCTGAATTGCTAATATTTCTGTCATCACTGCAACAGTTTTAGGGAAAACGTCTGTGTCAAATTATGAAATTAATTTTACTTCGCAACCATTGTTCATGATCGCAGCCTTCCTTCTGGAGCAGAAGTCTCCATTTTGTAGCTAAGGAGAGCGATAAAAACCCTTGTTTATTTCTAGAAATAAATGACATTGAAGCAGTTGATGCTTTCAGTACTTTTACTGAACCCAAGCAGAGGAGGTTAACTATCAAACTTAGACAGAAACTCAGGAAATAAAGCACACCAGCACTGCATGGGACAACATGTATCTTGG
The DNA here is from genome assembly GCF_009769625.2 of Cygnus olor. Classification (NCBI taxonomy): domain Eukaryota; kingdom Metazoa; phylum Chordata; class Aves; order Anseriformes; family Anatidae; genus Cygnus; species Cygnus olor. The sequence goes on along the minus strand of NC_049170.1, from coordinate 1,578,405 downwards.
TTTTAAAAAAAAAAGCTTTGACAAAAATTGAAACGACAAGTTCTAGACAAATAAGAGTCCACTATGAAAGGTGGAGACAATGATGTGAGAAAAAACCTGAAAAGAGATTCCTGGAAAACTGAGAACTGCTGAAGCAATTACAGCTTGCAATCAGTGTCTTCACAAAGGCTTATTTGTTCCTGGAAACTGGTCAACATCCCAGTGTGATAGACAATGGATAGGTCTCAAAATACCACAGAAAAGGAGAAAGAGAAAAATGGAGATGAAACTGTGCACACATATGCCCAAAACCCACCTGCAGTGGCAAACACAACCCAAGAGAGTGTCCAACACTGATACACAATATGACATAATATGCATTGGTTCGATCTCAAGAGGTTTTAAAAGCATCACAAAAATATGACAAAGATGACAACAATGGTACTATCAAATATTAGGGCATAGGCAAATAGAGTATTGCTGCCTACATCTTCCACAGTTTTATTTACTGAAGGTTTTTAAGAACAAATTGGTTTAACTTCTGTCAGAAATGATTTAGGTGGAGCAACTCCTGCCTTGGGACCATGGATGGATGACCGAATTTCCCAAGGATCTTCCCAGCCCCGTTTCAGTGATTACTTCTCAAGGGAAACACTGTGTAGTGGCATCAGAGAGAACAAATAGACTCCAGCATGAAAGCAAATGGCACATGTGAACCTGTATCCTTCCTCCCTAATTTTGGATGTCAACCAGTGAGGAAGCTTGTCTCAGCCAGTCCTACAGGTTCTATAAGTAGTCGGAGACCGACAGATAGAAGCACTATCCACCCATGTTTCTTTGACCATCCTGTGCGACTCAGGTGGTTGGAGAGCAGATATCTTGTTCAGCCCTCTGGACACTGGGAAGTGGTGTTGGCACCTCCAGATTATGATTCAACCTGTTGAGGACAGATGTTTATGATGGTCATTTAAGAGAAATTAATGTCATTGATTAGGAGGTTATGTGTATATATTTGTACTTGCCTTTCTTATTACCATTGATCGTAAATCAGTGGTTTTTTTTTTTTTTCATGTAGCAGTCACAGGAGGAGATAAGAGGATTTTGCTTTCAAGTTTCTCCACCCAGGGGTTGGGCTTCTAAGCAGCATTGACAAGATAGGAGGCTGATAGCTCAAACCATGGGTGAACCTTGCTTTTTGGCTCTGACAGATTACTGTCCTATGCCGGGTATGCACAGAAAAGAGGATGAGACACAGGGAAAAAAAAAAAAAAAACACGAAATGTTTTACACAGGAAAAGAAAATTAATGCACAAACAGGGGGTGAGCCAGATTCATAGCGTGTTTAAACAATACAACTCTATTGACAGGGTCAGGGTGAGCCGGATTTGCACCATCTGCCCTGGGAACTCCATCAGAAGTCCTGGAGGCTGCCAAAAGAGAAGTAACTTAGCTTTGACTTGACAACAAGGCTATACAGCATCTCCTAAATCACATATAATGCCCAGAATCATTTTCATGTGCTCTTCACTAAGAGACTGTTTCTGATTATAGTGAGGAGAATTGAATTGTTATGATGTTAGTGGGAGAAGGAGGGGAATGGACAGAAGCGATTCTACCAGCAAGAGTTGTGCTAATGGCAGGGAAGCATCGACTGGTGTGTTTAATGCATCTTCCCTATTTAATGACACTGGAGGTAATAGAGAGCAAGATTGGATTCAAATAATATCGTTGTGAAAGATAATGGGAACAATAATGCTATTATCAATAAAGTCTAAAATGGCACAGTGTTGTTAAGAGAATCTGAGACACAAGTTGCAATCATTCATATCTCAATTCGCTGTGACAATTTATTTGAATGCTAACAATTAGGGGCTCCCATTGCCCATCAGTTATAATAACAGGCAGGTCTCGTGCAAATTTGTGGTGGACAGAGCACATCCCAAACCACTTTATCATGACCAGAAATGCAACTAAAAGTTTTTGTTGGTTTTTAATATTCCAAAAGATAGGAATGAGTGATAGTGAAAAGAGTGATAAGAGTAAGGACATGCAGTTATCAAGGTGACTGTGGATGCCCAGACCGCTCATCAATCAGTTTTCACGAAGCACAGTTGAACAGGTCGTCTTTTAGGGACAAAAAAAGGGTGGTTGGCCTGTTCGACACACTGCTTTATGTGCTCCAGCCATAAAGAATTGCTTGGTAAACAGCAGAGACATTTGTCGGCCTACATGGGGAAGACTTCAGGGACAACACATAAGAACTTCTAGAGGATAAGTCTTTCCAGTCTAAGCTAGGTGGAAAAGGATAAGATTTCACAGCAGCCACATCTAACAAACCACCAAAGTCTAATGCATGTTCCCTCTCCCCACCTTCCCCTTCTCCCATCAACTTCTCGTGCTGGATCTAGCAATCCTGCAGTCAAAAGTGAGTCTGCTCAGCTATTTGATTTGAGAGACAATTAAGGAAAAAAAAAAGAAGAGAAAGAAAAGCTGTTGACCAGGTCAACCAGGTGAATGGGTCAGCCCCCGGATGTATTAATGTCAACTCCAACAGATAGGCTGGAAAGTGCATAAACTGCCAGGAAATAAAAATAACACCTCTGTGTCCTAGCAATATTCCTGTTGCCACACAAAGATCTTCCAACAGCTAATACAGACTTATGGCTTTTGCACATTTTGCAGCAAATTTCAGCAATGAATAGATCAATAAAAGGGTACCCGACATTACTGCAAATTGACATCTCTGTGTGGAGGGGGGCTGGGAGATAAAAGAAATCACAGCATGTCCCACAGCTGAGGCTCTTCCCTCAGATATGTGTGCAGATTTAGCACTGTTGTATCCCACGTCCTTCTGTGTTTCCAACTCCTATTTCTCAAACTGAATGTTAGGCAGGAAATCCCATGGATAGGAATAAAACCATCAAAATAACATGAAGCCTTTTTGTGGGGCAGGAAAGCCCATCACCATGTTCAGCTGCTCTTGGAAGGTAATCAGTCACATCACTGAACAGTGACTTCATGCAGCTAACCCTGTTCACAAATATTAATTAATTGAACTTAATGATAATTTATGCCTTAGGAACTACAGAGAAGTCAATGGCACCTTCTGGGAAGCTTGATTTTTGTTTTAGTTACTATTCTGCATCTCCTCTGAAAGCTGGATTTGAGGAATTCTGATAGGTTTGGTTTCATTACTATTATTGCTATTAATCTTCTTCACTGTAGGATGTTTCCCCAAGAGAAGCATTGTGTGTTCGTTCTACCTTTTCTCAAGCTAGGAAGTAAAATCATCACGAGGATGGGGTTCACCTTCCCTGTCTGAGCCATCTCTGTGATCAACCCTACGACTCTATGCCAAACATCATGTTTATTAGGGCATCCCTCTAGAGCCAGGGGGGAGGGAAAGAGGCACAATACAACTTCTCTAGGAGTGACCATTGTCTACCCAATGCTTTGCTCTATGATGGTGCATGGGAAAGCGATGCTCAGGAGGAGGAGTATACCCAAAAAAACTGACATTTCTGGGTTGACTTGAATAAACAGGGAAGATAGAGGATGGGAAGAGGAATAGGGGGAGCAAATAGGATTCAGCTCATATCACTGCAGTCATACATGTTGCGGTAAGACACGCCAGCATCGGATTATAACCCATGGAGAGACACTGGCACTGCTGAGGTGCAATCTGTCCAACCCATTTTACACTTCTGCTCTGGAATGTAAACCAGCCACAGCACAGACAGTGAAGGGGACATGGGCTGATCAGCACCAGTGCAGATGTCTGCTTTATAAATATCCAAATTTCAGTGAGATGAAGCTCCCTGAGGACATTCCCATGGTCAGACAAGTTGTGCCAGTGGACATCTGTGTATCAAGAGCTAATGAGACAGTTGGACTTTGCGTTACTGTTCCTCACTGGTGTCTCTTGCTCTCACTGCGTGAATATGGTAGTGGGGACATTATAACCCTGCCATGTCTGTTGGCATGATACGGCAGAAGAAGCAACACCAGACTCTTTCTAGGGATTTTCCCATGAGATGCAGGCTCAGTGGCACAGGGCAGGAGGCAAGAAACAAGCTGGTCTCTCTCTAAGTGCATGTTTCTTGGCAGATTTAAATAACAGCTGAGAAACTTGCAAAGTGAAATCTGATCTGGGAGCACGCACAGAGACAAAATTAACAGGGCATCCTATGATGTCATTTTGAACAACCACTTTCCTGGCTGAGACAGAGGCAGACAATTCCGCGAGTCCAAGTCTGCACATGAATCCTCACTGAGGCATCTGCTGTTATTCCTCCACTCTCTTATCCTTCCCTTTATTACAGCAGCTTTGCCCAGGCCCTATAAACATCCAGGCGGCAATCAATGAGGTGTGAATATTTAGCTTATAAAGTTGCTCAAGCGTGAAGGATATCCATTCAAAGAGGTTGGGAAAGCAGCAGTGGAAAATTATTTCCAGGCTTACTGTCACTGCGTTGCTGCTGCTTTGGATGCTCCTGAACTGTATCGATGCACCCAATTAGTCAGAGAAGTCATCTATGGGCTCTGAACTGAAGACCCACCAGACACACTGCACTGGACATGAACCCGTGTGCCTGGAAAGGAAAAATGATGCATATCACTGGATTTTTCTCCATGCATTTGGAAGTGCTTCACATACCACCAGCAGTTGGAAAGCTCTGGCTTAAGTGCTCTACTCAGCTGGAACCAAGAGGTCAAGATGCCCGTGGAGGTATCTGCTCTAGGAAATGAGATGTGCCGGGCAACCCTTGCTCCTGTGTGCCCTCTCTGTGTGCCGTGGTGGTCGGCTGGTCCAACGCGTTCTGCTCCCCAACTCCAGAGCATGGTGGTCGCACACTGACCACCCACTGGAAGCTGCTCTTGACCAATGTGAACCTCCAAACCACGTCTGGGGTTCCCCTGGGAAAACTCTGCTGACCTGAACCCAAACCAGGCCTCTGTGACAATTAAGCAATATAGACAGTTCTGGTCCTGATGGCAAGTGATGCAGTATGGCTCACATCTGTACAGCTAATACTCTTCCCCCCTGCACCAGAAATGGAGGCTTGCTCTGTACTGCACAGGAGGGGGTGTTCCTGGTACATGCTATGTCCTTCTCCATGTGCATACAATTACTGGGACATGTCTAGGAGACCACAAGTTGGCATGGGTCAAAGCTGTGCTGCAGAGCATGCTAACTATTAAACAGCATTGACAGGGAGTTCCAGTTCTTGAGCCTATGCCTTGGTTTTGTTTAGTTTACAAGTATTTACTAGAAGCTTTTGCTACCAAAAGATTTTACACTTCATTATGTGAATAGTAGTAGTGAATTCCCTGGGGTTTCTTACAGGGTCTAAAGCCAAAGAAGTCAACAAATGTCAAAGAAAGACTTTGCTCATGGTATATTGCTGTGTGTTTTGAGTTTTCTGTCTAGGCTCTTTGAAGTTAGAGAAGAAAAAAAAAAAGAGGAAAAAAAAAAACTTTGAAATATTACCATGTTTTGCGAAGGCATAGGAGAGAGAATATGTCAAATGTTGCCACCGAAGAGGTCAATTCTGGAAGAAATCTCCACCCTTCTCCCTCACTACTAGATCAGCTCTAAACGGTGGTAGGAGTGGTAATCAACATTGGCAGCCACAAATGGAGTCTGGATTTAGAAAGCAGGGGGTTCATCCCAGGCTCTTTTAGCCACCAAAAGCCAGCATCTTGTCTCAGCTCATTTTCTAGTGCCCCTCTGTGAATGAGAAACTGCCTTCAGAAGGCAATTTGGGCCGTCTTTGCTGCACACCAGTCTTAGGGCAGAATGAGGTTCCCCATGGAGGCCCTGATCTCTCCCCAGTGACTTCAGAGGGAGCCTAAAGAGCTGTTGTTGACTGGATGCCCCACGTTTTGGCAGCTGCAGTCAATGGAGAGAAATCCCACCCCAAGAGACCAGCTGGCCGGTTCCTTCTCCAGGCTCAATCACCACTTCTGCTGAGCCCTCTTCCCGAGTTGTGCTGCAGTCACGGACGCAGCCCCGTGTCGTGGCTGGAGGCAGCTCCTTGCTGGGGAGCCAGAGAATAGCAGGGCCACGGGGGGCTGGCACGTGGCTACAAAGCCTGCAGTGCTGAGAGATCACCCCGCAGGGCAAAGTCAGGTCACGCTCTACATGGTCTGGACTATCCGAAATCTGAGCCTAGTTCCTTTGCTCAAACCAAACCAAAGGAACCAAATCTGGTTCCTTTGTTGAGCCTGCAGAGCATGAAAAAAAGAAAAAAAAAAAAAAAGAGGGAAAGGGGGAATAACCTCAGTGGCTTGTCCATCACACAGCCCAGCCCAAGCCCCGCAAGAGCAAACAGAGGAGATCCCAAGGGAGGACAGCATCCTTTGGATGGGGGCTGCTGCTCAGAAATCCCGAAAGACAAGGGCAGAGGAGGAGGAACAGAATGAAAGCAAGGTCCTGTCTGCATCTAGGACTAAACATGTGCTGTTCTTGGCCATAGCTCTTCTTGAGCCGTCAGCATCCTGACAAGGCGCCTCTGTAGCCTCTGGGATGAGGTATCCCTGGGGAGTGTGTTTATGATATTCAGGCTATATGTGCATCTGCTTTTACTCGCCTCAAGGAGCCTTTATGCCAGTCTGGGCTGGAGGAGGTGGGGAGGTTGGTCTGTGTTGAAGCAACAAGCCCCGTTTGAAAGAGTGCTGGTTTCGTCTTACCTAGGGCTGCAGACAATTACACAGGCTCTTTGCAAACCATTCCTGCAACCTTTCACTCTTGGCAGCAGAGGTCCAGCTACATTGGCAGTGGGAACACATTCTGTTCCCCTATCTTCAGAGATGAACACTTCCAAAGTAAAGTCAGACCTGGGAGGATGCATGCCTCCTCAAGCCAAAGAATGAGCCAGTCAGTTTGGGGCAGACAAAGTCCTTCTATAGGAACAGGCTTAATTTTTTCTGGCAAAAATTCCTGCCTTCTTCACCATGCCTCACCTTTGGAAAGCCGGTGAACATGACTATGCAACTAGCAGAGGGCAGAGGAGAGAAGAGGCCCAGATGTTTGGGGCCATGGCTGTGGCTGTGAACTCTGTGAGGCCTCAGGGGTGGTTTCTGTTTCAGGAGCAGCTGGCTGGCCTTGCTGAAAGCACGGTTTATATTTTGGGAGCACCTGGACTCCCAGGTCAATATGAGCAGGTGGAAGGGAAAGTAGAGCACATTTCATTATCTCACAGGTGTGGTCTAATGCAGGCAGGCAAAGAATTTTTGGACCCTTACTACAGATTTAGAAAGTAAAGTTCAGAGAAGGATTTAGCTATTTACCAGATGGGTAAAGCAAGGAAAAGATGGACAAAACAAGAGTCTTCTTCCAAAGGAGAAAAAAAAAAAAAAAAAAAAAAAAAACTCCTTATTAATGGTATCAGAATGGGCTAACTTTATTATCCTTTTGTGCAGAGTGGGATATAACTCTGCACCAGGGTTGCACTGGGTTTGCTTTGGTCTAGTTCAGCAGAACCTGCTGTGACTGAAGTCACAGAGAGGTCCTGAAGTGATGGTTTAAAGCAACTTCCAATAATCTTTGCTGCCTGGCACTGCTGTTCTCTTCCTCAGAAATGGCTCCCTTGATAGGAGCAAGTCCTTCTCCACTGCTTTCCTAATCAGGCTTAAACACACAGCACTCTCTATCACACTGGGGGTCGCAAAGGGCTTACATCCTATAGATGTCCAGGCCATTTAACTGCTAACAAGTTCCCTGGCCATGCTAATAAGGGCCCTCCCAGGAAAAAATACATTTCAGGAGCAGAAACTGTTCCCAGTAGACCACCTTGCAGAAGACCACCTTGATTGGGTGTGTGTTTTGGGAGAGGAGTGTGGGGAGAACTTAGCAGCATGGGTGAGAGCTGTGCCATGTTTTGACAGCACCCCAGGCATACACGCACGTGCGTGCACACATACATGATCACACACATATATATGCCCACACGTAAATCTTGGCTTACCAAACTTTTCATCACATTGCCACAAGATAACACTGGGGAGTATGACCAGAGAAAACTTTCTGCAGAAATATCTGTTTCCTCCCCTCTGAGCTCAAGGAAAAACCCTGGGAGATGCAGCCTTACCAGAGAAACCAGTCTGCAAGGAAGCACAGCAACAGGACAAGCACATTAACAATTTGGTGAATCACCTGAGAAACATATCAAAAGGAAGATCTTTGTGTTTTTTTTTTTCTTGCAAAGTGGCTATCAGAGGAAAAGCATGCACGTTTTGGAAAGCATTATGCACAAAGACCCCAATTTTCCATTGGAAATTCCTGATTTTGACTGTGTGCATGAGGCTGAGTAAACGAGGATCACCATCTCCTTCACCGACACAATGTCAATGATGTAGAAAACCTTAACAAATCAGGACCTAAGAGGTGATGAACCCACAGATGGGAGGTGGAGATGGAGGAACCCTCCAGTTGGTGCAAGCACCATGTGGTTTGCCTACAAACAGGAGCCACTTGCCCTTGTTTTTGTTACCAACTAGCCAAGGGTGTTGTTGTGCAAAATAACTCAGAGCAGAGAGCCTGTACATACACCATGCTCATGCTGTTGGTTATCAGATCATTCCCACCTCCAATTACTGGGCCTTGCTGGCCTCTCATTGCTGAAATTCAAGTGTAATTTCAGGGAAGTTCTACAGAGACACAGCTATGGGAAGCTGTTGGTGCCTGATTAGGATTATTTCTGTAGTCCCTTGCTACAGGAATGGTATAGCTTTTCTTTAGCTTCACGTCTAGACCTTTTCTATCTTTGCTGTGTTGTTTTGAAGATAAAACCAGGGTGTAATAGTCAAAGGAAGACTATACTGTCCCATTTTACATTTATGACCTCCTGGCCAACAGCCAAGCTAGTACAAATGTGTCTGATCTCTAAATAACTCTCTGCCAGCTCCTACTTTATTTTTTATAGCCATTGAGCAGATGACTTCATTGATTTGAATACAATGGTGCCCAAATAGAGATAGCAAATAACTAAGCAAAATCTTGTAGAAAGCAGGCAAATTGCTCAGGCTTGGCATGATGGAAGCTGTGACAAAAGGCGATGTGAAACTCTGTAGAGGACCACACAATGCTGAAAACAAAACAGCCCTCTTGGGTCACATACTTCTCTGGACATGAGCAAGACTCCTGGAGAAGCAATTCAATCATAGTTTACACAAATCTGCAACAGGAAAAAGGGTTATGATAAAAAGACAGAGGTAAGCTCCAGCAGCGGGTGGAAGTGAAAGATGAATTTAGATGCATACAAAGTAGCTTCTCAGTGCAGCTTTTTAATAATGAAGGTAAATAACCCAGTGGAAATGTGGCAAGTTATCCCTGGAAATGTGAGCTTTGGGTGTCATTCCTCACTTCTTCTGAGTCCTTTTTTAAATATTACTTCCAGGAAAGAGGTCCACAGAAAGAGAATTAGGCCCTTGAACTCAAGAGTCCCTGCATTGTACATTCCAGTGCTGGGATCACTGGACGAAGCCTCTAGTTTATATTCTGCAGTAGCCCAGATGATCTTATCAATCATTTCCTACTTTTCTAACCAAAGCTGACATATACAAAGTCCTGATTATCTGCTGTTTTCTGTTTGCACAGAGAGGTTGAAAGATGTTTCTTCCACTAGCATGGTACATTTTCTGCTCCCTTTACAAAAACAGAAATGATTATACAGAGCAGAGAATCAAATCTAGTGGAGCCTATGCTGCCTCTCTGCTCCCACCAAGCTCCCTCTGGCAGTGCTTCATATACAGTATTTCACACCAGCAAGTTTCCTGAAGGGTTTTATGTCTCTACTGGAAAGTTCCTTATGGTACCTAACCCCAACGAATATCTGCCTTGCAGCTGAAAAACATTGGGAAGTTGACAGGAGCAGAGAAGCCTGGAAACATCAGATCTGCAGGAAGAGGTAAAGGATATTGGAAGAAGAGAAAGAATGGGGAACAGATTAAATAAATCTTCCTTTCATACCCAATGCAAAATAAACCTGGAGAACCAAAGGTTTTCTATCTGCTTTTAAAAAACAACATGGGCTACAAGTAAAAAACCCAGAGAATGCCAAGGAACCAGGGAAAGGGTAAAGGAGGAGAAGAAACAGTGTGGGAACTGCTCCAGCTCTTCCTGAACACTGGGAGATTCAGAAAGGGCCTAAACCACAGCAAAGAGCCAAAGATGAGGAAAGCCACAAGCACATTCTGAGCACGGCCAGCTCCACTCGGAGCAGATTAGCAGCGCCGATAGATAATTGCAGAGTTGAAATGCCTGCCATGTGCCACAAGACTCAAGCTTCCCACTCGGGCCTTTTCCAAAAAAACTGCAAACAAGATGAGCATGCACAGCTATAACATGCTAAGCAGGGAAAGGAAAAGGACTGAGTCAGACCTCGGACCTCTGCTAAGCCAAGAGGTTGACCAATGCATACTGAAGAAGGTCATCAGCACTGACCACTGAACACATGCGAAAAAAAGCTAGGAGAAAAGAGGAAGAAGCTGCAGGAATAAAACTTCAGAAGAATTTGTGGCAAAATATAAAAGTATAAGGATGAGAGAAGAAGGTCCTTCCGCCAAGAAGAGCAAAACTGCAGAACCCAGGTTTAAGTCCTCACTCTGTGACGTGGTGCAAGCCAAAGGTGATTGAAGGCATTTCTTCAATTTTAGTGTTAATCCTTTGCTTACATTTCCTGAAAACTTCCCTTTTAGAGTCTCCAAGAAGTAATCAAAAATATTGCAGCTTGCTTAGTCTCCAAAGTTGATAAAAATATCCTCTAAAGAGGCCAAGGAGGAATCAGATGAAAAAAAGGTGTTGAGCTGGGGAAATACATAAGCATACCTAGATTAGGATCACTATGGAGCTCTGTGAGATTTTGTATAGGCTTGAGAGTTTGTTTGAACATTTCCCTCAAAGAAGAAACCTTCCCAGGCTCAGCACTGGCTCATGTCACCCTCCAAGGGATAATTAGGACTGAGAGGTGTTGGCAGGGGCTGCAGTAAGGATGGTGTGCTCTGCAGGGATGTATTGCTCAGCAATCCAGCTCCTGCATTCTCACCACTTCCAAGTGCCAAACATCTCCTGAAGGCTGGAAGGACCTTCTGCAGAGAAACATTTGCTGCATAGCAAGTTTGGGATCTGGATGTGAGTGATCAGTTCCCAGATGTGCTGGAGTCTGCATGGGATCAGGGGAGATAGCAACAAGATTAAATCCTGCTCAAGTAGGGTTTAAGCAACAGTAAATATTTGGGTACCGGCACAATTCTGGAGGGGAAGAGTTGAAGCACACACATCATTTCAGCCAGCACTCAAATCTCAGCCATTTCTGAGCACAAAAGGTGTTCCCATCAGTGACCCAGTAAATGAAGAGGGACAAGCACAAACATATGTCCTTCTAGAACCTATTTAGGAGCCATGTTTATGTTTTGCCTTGAGAAGAAGCTCAAGGGCTGCCCCAAAGACTATTAACATCAGTGGGGCAGACCTCATTCGTTTTGATATCTTTAAACCATGCACAAAGTCTTTCTGTGCACTGCTAGCCTGTAGCCTAATCCCTTACTCCTTCGTCTGTGTGTCAACGGCCTGAGTTTTTTATGGCTGATTTCAGATGAGATACCAAATGTAAACCATGTTTCTGAACAGAACTTTTTGCTCTGACCTCGTACACTGAGTGTCTGCTGGTCTGTGCCTATACCTCAGCCATCTGTGATGCACGTACTACAACCCAGCTGTTAAAATCACCACTCCTGCCCTGTGACACAAATATTAAAAGAAACAAATGCCCAAAATGTTGCAAGTAAACATACAGGATGCAAGCAATAATTTCAGGTTCTTTCCATAAAGACATACAGATTTACTAAGTTCCTGTATTTAATAACAACAGAGCTGAACTTCTTGATGGCCCATGGAGTTCATGGTCTCATCGCTGGAGGTTTCGGGACCATGTTAACAGCCATATGTCAGGAGTGGTGCACAGGGATCGCAGCCTGCCTTCAGGTCAGGTGTGGGCTCAGACAGCTGCCGAAGGTCCCTCCCAGCCCTGTTTTCTGCAAGGCTACAAAGGACTCACAAAACAGCATCCATTCTGACACGTTATTTTTTCCTTTCTTTTTTATCTAAGGAAGAGTGGAATCCTGCCGGAACCAAGTCCCTTGCTGGCAGCGCTCAAAGCAAGTGTTATATCTTCATTAAGGAACAGAAAAAATGTGACTATATTAAAGTTTGGAGAAGGTGGTTTTCCGTTTTCCCTGCTAAAATCCTCCCAGTGGCTCTGCATATGAAACTCTTTGGCAACAATAGCACGCTCCATTTAAAACATGTGCCAGCCAACCAAAAGCTGTCTTTGCTCTCCGTGTTTTACTGCTACTTTCCTTTTTTTATTTTTTTTCTGTTTACATTTCCTGTTGCAGTTCCAGACTTTATGTGGTGAAGGACTGACAGAACAGTGATGTTTTAATTGCATCCCTCGTTTTGCTTTCCTCTCTTTCTCTTTTTGTTTTACTTGTCTCTGGAAGTTTAATATTTTGCATGTCTGCTGTAACTGACAAAAGGGAAAACCAAGAAACAGAATTTCTAGAGAAAAAATGAATTTAAAACCCATTTAGATTAAGTGTGTAAAATCACCTACAAAAATAAGGTTAGGTAGGTAATGGAAATAACTCCTAGACTTGCCACAAAATCAAGTTGCATGGAAGCCATTGAAGCACAACCTGGCACCATCAGTAATTACTCCTCTGTATAATTAGATACTTGCACCATCTCACAGGCAGGCACATGGTGCTGCCAGGAACTCAAGGCTCCGTCCCTCCTCCTGCCAGGGCTCCTGAGTTTGGACCACGGACTCTAAGCCAGCTGCAGTCCTAGAAAATACCAGACCATGCAGAGGTGACCCAACCTTGAGGAAATTTCATCCCGCTTTTCCTCAGTGCCAGTGTCGGGTGTGAAGCAAGAGGAAGTCATGCTTAGCGTCATGGATGCTCTGGTCTGAGATCAGTTTTTACCACCGAAAGACCCCAAATGGGTTTGCATTGCTGCTCAAACATATTGTCCTCTCCACCGGCTCCTGGACAGCCCCCTGCAAGGTCTTTTCTTGCAGAGCTTTGGAGGAACCTCCTCTGATGGTGACTCAGCCCAGTGGTGTCTGATGGATGTTACTTTCAGTGCACAATCCCCAAGACACCCAAGGAGCAGCCCCTACCTCTGCAAGCCGAGGTCCTATCCCTGAACTTCACTGTTTTGTCTGTCCAGCAAGAACAGGAGAAGAAATTGTCACACACAGGGCAACATTTTCCTAGTTCAGGTCAAACTCAAAAGGCTTTGTATAAGAGGGTAAGGTCCGTTTGATGCATTTGAAGGGTTTTGAGGTCTTCAACAGGAAGGGTCATAAGAAAGCATAAAATAGGCTTGTTATGACTTAATCAACACAAAAATACCTTCATCGTAAAACAGAAGGATCTTCAATAAAGCCAAGCCTTCCTTCCAGAAACTAATTTCAATCTTGATCCGGGAAGAAAGAGACCGAGAATAAAAAGGAATCAATACTTATCTCGTAGGCTACAAAGCAAGAAACCAGTGCCTTTCAATTGCTTTTTAAGTGCAACTGCATGAGTCAGGGCTCTGAGCTGTCCCGACAGCATCACCACTGAGCTCCCTTCTTTCCGTGGAAAAATTCCACCAAGAAATGTTCCACTGCAGCCCAGCACCTGGGGAACGAAGCAGAAACAAACAGAACCATCAGACAAAGGTCAGGAGGACAGCAATGGTGAGGATCAATGAGAGAGGGCAGTAAGAGCCTGGGGAGGGTCACCGGGAGGACACAGCTACTGATCAAAGCTGAACAGGGACCTTCCACTGTGGGGAGGATGGAGTTAGCGGGCAGGCTGGGGATGGCTCGGGAACAGGCAGCTCTGTCCTGGCTGCTGATGGCAATGTGCACAGGAATACAACGGGGGCATTATTCTGACCAGGAAAGAGAGAAAGAGAGAGAGAGAGAAATAAAAATAAATGTGTTTTCTTTCTGTGACACTCTTAAAATGAGAAACACCAACCATTTCTTATTCTAAGCGCAGGGTGTTGTTGTCTGTGGTGTAATGCTTCCATGCCACAGTGCACTAACTCTTGTTTTATTAGGAGCCACCACATACCAACAGCCTCCTTAGGATATTATAGATAGAGGTTTTTAAAAAGGTACCCTGTCTGAAAAACCAGTTTGCTTGGCTAAACACTGAAAAGTCAGGAAATGCCGTGGCCTTGGTTATTGTTGCTGTTTCTACAGCACAGCCACAAGCCTCAGGCAGTGTTGCCTTTTTCTACCCAGCTTGAGAGGGTCTTGCAGGGCTGATGAGCCAAATCTGCTGTCCACCAGTCACTTTGGTCTTGTTCAAGGAGCAGCAGCCCAGGAGAAGGACGGTGGTTGTAATGCCCACCCCACAAGCAGGCATCTTTTAAGACAGGATGCAGAACCACAGCTCCAATCCCACCCTGCATTGTCCTCTGCAAACCCTACCACGGGGACCAGGCCAGTGCTGCTCTTTGCCAGGTGGGCATAAATTTGTTCCGAGTCCCTTCAAGCACCTTCCCATGGCACCATCCTACAGCACTGGTCACTCTCAAGAGTCAAGGCAGAAGCAGGAGGAGAAGCACCTTCTCCATCACCCACGAAAGGGACCTGCGGTGAGTATGATCCCACCTTGTCTTCTCAAGTTGAAAGAAGTGAAGCCACTAATCTGGGCATTGCAACAAGAGAGAAGAAATCTTCCTCTTACCACCTTAAAACCATCCCCTGCTGAACATCATGCACCAGTTTCACTTCTAATTTTCATCATTTTATCGAACCTCCCCAAGCGCAGCGGACCGGGGAGGGATTGGCAGATGTGTAATAACCAGAGCCTGCAGCGGGGGGCTCGGTGGGAAGAATGCAAAATTGCCCTCCCAGACTGACATCCAACGCCGGACTCTAAGCCAATTCCAGGATATTAAAATAGAAACAGTAACGCGCCTAAATTTAGCCTCTAGTCTCCAAATGTTGGAGTTATGGGGCCTGATGGAACGATCTAGGCTGTAACGGTGCATCTCAGAGGGATATGTTTTTGCTGGCTCTTAAGGAAATTAACCTTGTTTTATCACCGGCTGTGCTCATTTCTGTCATAATTGTCCTGCCCACCAGCCAGTTCCAGGTGCTTTCAAGAAGAGGGCTGATGCTCTCAGAAATATCAGGTTCCTGCAACATTTCTGAAGACAAGTGGTCAGGTCAGGGAGAAAGAAAATTACAGCTCTCTGGAAGGAAAGTCTGCCGTGGGGCTCAGCCCTGATTAAACATCAGAGGGAAGACATTTTAAACACACTTTTTAATCCACAACAAGCCAGGCAGTTTGGGTTTTGCAGCTGGGAGAGCTACTCACTTAAAAGAGAAAAAGAAAGAGAAAAGACAACAGCAAATGGTTGACAACAGCAAGTGGCCATGCAGGAGATGCCTTACAGAAACATCTGCAGCTAAGACTAAAAATGATTTCTGACACTGGCAGGGAGCAATTCTGGCCAAGATGCCAACACAGAGGTGGAGAAATGAAGGGAAAAGCCTGGGACAGCCTGTGCAGGTTTGCATGGGGATGCATTGCCTGACCTGCTCTAGCTGATATCTGTATTTCTGATTGAGCACTTTTTTTTGGAGCAGATTGGCCACCCTGCTCTATCTGACACCTGTA
Organism: Cygnus olor; assembly: GCF_009769625.2. NCBI lineage: Eukaryota > Metazoa > Chordata > Aves > Anseriformes > Anatidae > Cygnus > Cygnus olor. The sequence continues at coordinate 1,562,733 of NC_049170.1, read as the reverse complement.
TTTCTGGCTGAGCACTTTTTTTGGAGCAGGTTAACACGTGCAACTTGACCTGCAAACCACCAACGTCGCAAAAGCCACGTGGAGCTAAAAGCAAATGGCAGCGGGAGGAAATCGATAAGTAGATACCCTAATTAGATAAGAGCAGCTCATTGCTGTGCTGAAATAATGTGGAAAGGGAAGTCGGGTCTGTGGAAGGCAGAAAGGTGCCCCAGAGATTATTTAGGGCAAACCACACGAGGGGCTGTGAGCAGTTCTAGAGTGAAGTAGAAGGTTTTATCAGAGAAAAGAGTGTAAGGAAGCAGAAAACCCTTTAATGAAGATGTCAGAATTTGGCAGATTGGTCACGGCAAAGCCAGCTCGTGACTGATGTCTGCTCCCGGATTTGCTCCTTCAGGTGCTGACGGGAGGGAGATGAGGAATGCTGGGGGGAGATGGGGGCCAGTCAGCCACCCTGGGCAGTGCTGGGTGCTTGAGGAACCAACCAAAGCCTGCTGTGATACTCTGACTCAGTCCAGCTCCCCTGGCCAAACCAAGCCCAAAAGCTGCTTCAGATCCAGCTGTGGCAAATTTAAGCAATTCTGATTGATTCTGGGTTTTATGCCACTCTGCAACTTCCCATTGCCTTCCACCGGAGAGTCAGGCAACACGACTAGCAGCTGTCAGCCGTGGTTTGCCTGCCATCAGCATGTCTTCTGCTCTGGGAGAATCGGAAAGGCAGCTCAGAAATCCAACAAGAGCAGCTTTGAAAAAGATGCGTGCTCCTCTCCACCTGGAGGAGAAGGGGATGCAAAGCAAGATATAATCCCAGTGCTGAAAAAAACAGCTCAGGAAAGTGAGAACCGCTGATGTTTGCGGCTGATTCAAAAAGCTGAAATCTCCTAGTAGCGCGAAGCTGTCTTAGAGTGCCTATTGCATCATCTGTCATCTAAACAGTCCATCCCAAAGTGCACCCAAATCCCTACAAAGTGGGAAGAAGCTGAATTCTCCTTGTTTGATTGATTTTTGTGTTTATTGGTGGTGGTGTTATTTTGTTTTGTGTTGTTTTGTTTTGTTTGACATGAAGTCAGCATCAATCACAGGGACATGACTGCATTAAACAACCCCTGTCCTGATGCAGTTATTTAGAAGCTGTGCTCCCTAAACAGCAGGCAGGTATTTGGCCAGGAGGCCTGTCAAATCCATCTCTGTATTTTTAAGATTTCTGGGGGCACGCAGCATCCTCGAACTGTGAATTCTTTGCACACAGCGCATCACAAGATCTGGGCTCCCTCCATCCTGGAGGGGATCGGAGAGGTTTGGGAAGGAATAACCAGGACACGTGTGCATTTGGTGTTCAGCAGAGGACGGCATCCAGTGCTGAGCACAGCCCCGGGCTCTCTGGCGGGGCTCTCTGCAATAACATCCACGCACTGGCTCCTGTTGCAAACACATTTATGCCATGCCATGCACTGCAAAGGCAGAAAAATCAATCTCCCCTTTGCAGCCCAGTCCTGTTGGCTTAACCCTTGAAGCACCTTGAGAAAGGAACCCCCACAACGTGGCCAGAAGGGACCAATCCTGAATCCAGCAGGGTGGACAGGAAGCTTTCCCTGAGCTCCAGCAGAACATGTCTGGGTGGCTGAGCTTAGCTGGGAGACCAGAGGAGAAGGTTGTCTCTTCTCCTTTCTTGGTCCCATTTCTTCCAGTGGCTGCAGTCTTCTCTTTGTCCTGGGGCTTGGGGGTTCTGGCCTCATTTGGGGAAAATCCTTTTGGTGGTTTTGGCAGTGAGGAAGGCAAAGTAAATTGCCCCAGCTATGATTGGACTGGAGAACGAGAAGTAGTTGGAGCAAGACCATGGAAAGAATCCTCCAAATGGGGAAATGGAAAAGGAGGTGCTGATCTCTTCTCCCTGGTCACCAATGACAGGACCATGGGAACAGCACAGAGATGTACCAGGGGAGGTTCAGACCGGACATTGGGAAGATTGTCTTTACCCTGAGGGTGACCAAACACTGGAACAAGCTTCCTAGTGATGTGGTTGATGCCACATGACTGTCAGTGTTCAAGAGGCTTTTGGATAATACCCTTAATATGCTTTAACTTTTGGTTAGCCCTGAAGTGGTCAGGCGGTTGGACTGGATGATCCAATAATAATAATATTTTTTTTAATTAAAAATAAAAAAATAAAAATTTAAAAATAACACCAAAAGCTGCTGGGAAGGCTGAGAAGGATGTGACAGGATGGACTGCATGGCTGGTTTTAGGAGCAAGTGACCGCAGCCCATGGGGGGAGAAGGGCTGATAGGGGTTCATTCTACAGCTGGTAGCAGTGTGGACACCATGGTTAGGCAGGCTGTCACAGGCTTGTGTTCCTCAGGGAAAGAAAAGGAAAAAACAGATTCCAAAGGCAGGATTAAGCTGCTTTGATATGTAGGGAACTGTGAGCAGTATAAAGGGGTAGATACTTGGAGGCAGTCTTCCCAAAGCCCTTCACTCCACCCCACATGTCTGCACCAGCCAAGAAATGTCACATGCACGGCCAGGGCAGGGTGCAACATGCGAGCTTCTCAAAATGGATTTTCTAGGGAAAGAGCAAGTTTCAGGGTCCATACCCAGGAAGGTGTCTTGTTGTCAAGACACTGAGTCAACCAGTAGTTACAGAGGGGTAGCTGAGAGAGGGCGAGAGTTGGATTCCTGTATTTAGAAGCTTAGGCACAGAGTCAATGAAGTCTTGGAGACCCCATGTCCCACTGCTTTCAACGGTAGGACTTGTCTTCTCCACGCACTGCATATCTGGAAGTTTGGCACTGGCTTTTGAGAAAGATGGGCATTTTTACAGCCACTGTTGCCTCTGGAGATAAGCTGGTCCAACCTACCTCAGACACATACTGCTCACCACTACTTACCATGAGTTAAGTCCTTTTGGAAGTCCTCACTTCTGTTTAGAGGCCACCGAGGACATGAAGACCTCTGGCTCACCTTTAGCTGTCAAAAAGCCATCAGTGAGTTTTGCTGAATCCTGCTCTCAAGCCCATGGGATCCAAAAAGACCCACAGATGTAGGGCCCGGCTTCACCCCACCAGATGAAGATCTAAGTTGGGAGTCTTTTCCTCTTCCTGTGCACTGAGTAACAAGAGAAAAGCATCCCCAGGTAGTAACTCATGGCCGTATTTCTCCGGGTCTCTCCTTTGATTGAAGGGGCTGACATTGGGGAAAATTGTTTAGCCAGTGTTATCATTTCAGCTTGTACTGAGACATCTGAAATTTTTGCAGGAGAAAACAGAGAAACGTACATTCTTTATTAAACTTCTTCCATCCTTTGGTACCTCAACTCCACAGCATGGTAACTCGTCTCTATGACTCACTGTGCCCTGAGGTTTTCCCCTGAACTTTATCCCTTCTAATAACAGAGAAATCACTTTGGTCTTGTCTCAGCTGCTTTTGCTTTGAGGTCATAACTGCAAGATGCAGTCATACTGCCTTCTCTTTCATTTTTGTTGAAGGCAAACCTATAAATCAAGTGAGGAACACTTAGTGCTGGGCACTGGCTTGCTTGAATCATTTGTGAATCATAACGGACCACTTTGACCTATCGGGTCTCTGCAACAAGACAGTCTTCCTCGTCTTATTGGGATTTGGATACCTGCCAAATCTCATGCTGAACACATTAAGGAGTTCGAACATATTACAGAGAAGACTAAGAGACGATTACATCCCAGATGAGAAAGGTCTACAAGGATGGAAGGTATCTGATGTTTCAGAGACTCTTTCATGTGAGAGGCAGCGACAGAGAAAGCCCTTAATGGCAGTGAAGACCGGAAAGATCCAAACTAGTAATTATGCACAAAATTATTGCAAGCATGATTCAATCAATGGAACAGCTTCACTAAGGAAATAGATTCTCCATCCAAGAAGATTTATCCTGGAGATGAAAGAGGATGTAATAATCTCCCTCACTCCCAACCAGTTGGCACCACATGGAATGACATATGGTCCTTGTCATACGATGGGAGACTAGTTACAGGCTGGTTCGGCTGCTATGCGAAACATGGCCTCTCTTACATTATCTAAATCAGGACCAGGTGTTTTCTTCAATATATGCTGTGGCCCAATTCCAAGTTATAGAGTTGAAAATCATAGCACCACAGAAAAACTCAGGTTGGAAAGGACCTCAGGAGGTCTCTAGTCCAACCTCCTCTTCCAAGCGGGGTCAGGTGTGGGACCAGACCAGGTTACCGTTGTTTTGTACAGTTGGGTATTGAAAACCTCCAGAGACCACACAACTTCTCTTGGCAACCCGTTCCACTGTTTGACTGAAATATAGAAAACTGTAGGGTGAAATCCAAAGGTCTTTTTTCCTTTCTCATCTCTGAATCCCAGCTTTGCTGAAAAAAAAAAAAAAAAAAAAAAAAAAAGATTTCTGAGTTTGGTAGACACCTAACAGCTTCCTAGGCAGGACTGCAGATTGTGGCTCTTCATTAGTCCTGCCATGTTTGCCAGCAGGTATTTATCTGCTGCTTGTATGGTACCTCCCTGATCATAAATTAAATCCACATATGCCTCCACTGAATACTCAAATATCCCAGTAGATCCACCACAGTTAACATCACATATATTTAGAGATCTAACTTTATTGGGAGAAGTAATTTCTTTAACTGGAGTTAATGATATAACAAGCCTCCAAGCACATAATCGCCTTTTCAGGTCTGACAAAGAAGTCAAAGATTCAAAATGAAATGTAGGTGATAAACAATTGCTTCTTGTTTGACCTAATTATTTTAATGACTTGGAAAACAAGAGGAAAAAGAACTGCAAGCAAAGAGAGGTGAAAATGAGTGTTATCAGGCAGTCAATTGGCAGTTCATTCACCCTGGCTGGTAGCTACTCCATCAAATTCAGGGATTATTACAAACATTATCCTCTGCAGCCTTACCCTTGGTCACCCATCACTCCAAAATCTTATTTGCTCTCACTTCTGCAATAAAAGGCAAAGGAAACTCAATCATTTGGGTCAGAGCTTCTTTCGGAGCTATTTGTGGTTCTGGACAATATTATTACTGCCTACATATGTCTCATCTCCCTGAACATGGGGCATAGATCGGAGTAAAATCTTTCAAATGTTATTGCTCCCATAAAAATGCTATATAGATTGTATTGTGATGTACTGCCACTTGTGTTCAATAAAATGTCATGCACTGACACTGTGCAGCTGGAAAATGTGATTTATACAGCACTCAACAAGGGAGAAGTGGGACACTGGAAAAGTCCAGTTCTCAGGCATGGACATGGACAGGAGGCATCTGAGATACAAGTTTTGGTTGTGACTCATGTCTCTTTACTTCTGACATCTCTTCTAGAAGAGCCTTCAGGCTGGAACCGTCATCCTAGACCCCCTTACAGCAGCAGGTAACAAACAAGCAGGGCATGACTCAGCTGGCAGGTCATGGGCATCTACTTCAGGCTGGGATGGGCTGTAGCCTAACCTCTGCTGGTGATATCAGCCAGATTCACTGACATGGAGAGCATGGGGTGACTGGTTAAGAGGCTGATGTGTATCATGTAGACAGGACTGTTTAGTCAGATGAGTCCAACTTGGGATCAACGAGCAATCAAAAGTACCCTTGAGGCAGGAATTCATCACTCTTCAAGCCTGAATCTCAGGGATATACTCCAACAAACACAAAGTGTCCCACATTCTTTTTCTTTCTGCAGGAAACTTCTCAAAGCCATACCAATGTTCAACTCACACTTCAGAAACCAGGAAGGCACCTGGGACTTACTACAGGCAGCCCTGCGTCCCAGGACTCTTGCCAGCATTGCCTTGCTGGCAGGATGTGGGAAGATAACTACACCCCAAAGGGGTACACTGCCAAAATTCCTGCTGTGAATGCAGATACTTGAAGAAAAGAACTTTTCCGTCTACTTATGCTATCTCAGGAATCACAGAATCACAGAATGGTGTAGGTTGGAAGGGACCTCCAGAGCTCAGCTAGTCCAAGCAAGGTGACGTAGCACTGCTAAAAACTGCTTTTTTATCATTATCCACAGCTCTCTGTCTCCACCAAGGCACAAAAGAGGGCAGGTGCACAGCAAAAATCCTGCCAACCAACCATGCTGTGGATGCTCTCCCCAGCTGCAAAGTGCATCTCACATGCCTCTCATGTGCCAATGTTTATAGGTGCCTACTTCCATGAAGCCCAGACCTATTGTATTTTTTACTTTATTTTATTTTATTTTATTTTATTTTATTTTATTTTATTTTATTTTATTTTATTTTATTTTATTAATAAAATGGTCACAGCAGCAAAAGAACAAAATATTTTTCCAGGAGGACACAACCAATATCAACCAAAATGATTTTTCCTGCTGCACTTGAAGCCACAGTACAAATATTTGCTGGTATGCAAAGCGAAGCGATGAAGATCTTACTGTAGGCAGTGATACAGGTATCATAGCAATCCAAAGCACCAGCTATGGACCACAGCTCCACCTCTGTAAATGCTATCTTTGTCCCGGTATGCGAGATGACAGCCAAATGATGGCTGACTAAGCTGCCTGAGCCAGCAAATTGTGAACCCTTTGTAGACCTCTCAGGCAGAGGAGCTACTCAAGAGCTTTAAAGCTGACCAATAAAGCAAATCTGCAAATGTCGGCAGGGAGGATGAATACAAGGAAGACCAATGGAACAGAATTTCTGCTAGCCTCAAAACCAAGTGAATAAAATGAGAGAATGGCACTAAGATGTCCAAAGTCCTGGCCAGTCTCCTCTGAATCCAGCGTCCTGAGGATAATTCTCAGTCAGCTAACTTCAGCAGCACTCTGATGAAAATTGGGAAATTTTCTTTAGCTGGCATTAGACCCTCACCAAGAGCATGGAGACTGAGACCAAAGGAGGACACCTGCTCACATATTCCCCCCTGCTACCATGACAGATTTTAAATGACAAACTGGTGTTAATTTTTATCAGGAAAAGGGAAAACGTGCCACTTAGGAATTTTTAAATGATTGGGAGGCTGTGGGAACAATGGAGGACAATGACTTCGGTTTTGCTGCTGAGAATCAGTGATGAAATGGGGAAGCAGAGAACAAAAAAGCCACTTTTATTTCAAATTGATGGATTGCAGCCTGGTTCTTCTGGAATTGATTTTCTTTAGTGCAAAGCCACCGCATTCTGCCTGGGAAAGCTAAATTACTGTCATCTCTGCTATAAAGGTGTTTCCGAAGCCTAGGGGAAGTTTAAGTAGCTGTCTAGCTAAATAAAGGAGAGGACTGGTGGAAAACTCTGGAAGACTACACCCAGCTATCTCTTTCGCAGCAATGTCGCTTTACAACTACCCTCCTGACAAACACAAAGCTTAATAGTGTTGAGATAAGGGCTCCTGGCTGGAAAAGATACCAGAGGAGAGACAGAAAAAGAAAGGTCTTTACGATCAACTTAAATACGACTGAGTCTGGTTCAAGGTAGCATTGCGTAGCCTTACTCCCAACAGGTTAATCAATGCAAAAGTGAAGCCATTCGCTTGGCTTCCCGGGGAATCGAGAGGTCCAGGTGAATGCTGCCTCCCCTCACATTGCTTCCTCCAGCCCTGCTCACCCTCCAAAAGCCACAAACTGCCACAAGCAGGGAGCTGCAGGCAAGAGGATTCAAGACGAAGAGCAAGAACCAACAACCGCAGACTCAGAGCTTTCGCATCGAGGACGTACGTGGCGTTTGACCCGTCTTGTATGACCGTCCTCACAAATATTCCCTTTCATCCTGGCCTGGAAAGCCATGCTAGGGCCAGTCCTTCTCCAAGGGGCAGGGCAGGCAGCAAGCATCGGTATGAGGCACAAAGGTTTGCCAAGGAGTGTGGGATTTGGGGGGAGCAGGCGGTGGAAACGGAGATGAGATAGGCCTGCGCAAGAGGAAGAAGAATATCATTAAGAAATAAAGGGCCACCAATGGCAGCAGAGGGGAATGTTTAAAAAAAAAAAAAAAGAGGGGGAAAAAATAATCAAAAGGCCTAAACATCCCCGTTTTGGTTGAGAAATTCACATAAAGACAGCTTTTTGGGAAAGAAAGACAAAGCGCTACCTTTTCTGGAATTCAGGGATACAGACGTCTCTTTTTGGGAATTGTTTACACCTGGACACCAGGGAGTGGATTGAACAGCCAAAAAAGACTGAGGTAACTTTGAAAAAATCCGTGTTGGGACTGTGGGTTTTGTTTTATATTATTTGTTTATTTAAATACTTTTTTTTTTTCAATGAAGCAGCTAGTGTTTGAAGAGATTGAGCTTGGTGGGATCAAGGTACATTTTTAGGTTAGTGGTAGCACTATTTATCATTTTTAAGACAAATTTGATTACTCTGATGGGAATTCATGTCTTCGGGGAAAGCTGCCCAGTTGTCATATTAATCATTGCTTTTAGTGTTTTCATTAGGGTTTTGGTTTTTGGTTTAGTGTGGGATATTCATTTTTTTCCCCTTTTAATTTAGCTTTCAGTTGCCCCAGGGCTTTGGCCCGGTAACCTTTGCAGAGTGTTTTTCCTTCAGTCCCCTTCCAGTCTCTGAATTTTATGAAGGCTGTTACTTGCAGTGCCTAAAGATCAGTCACTCCTTCCACTGATGGGGAACCGGTGTCCAAGGGATTCTTTCTCGGAAGAAGAAGAAATTAAGAAAAAATCTCAGAACAAAAATGAGCATTTGCAGTTTCATCTATGGAGCATATTGTACTGATGTTCTTCGAAAGTCCCTATAGGCCACTATTGATATCTTCTTCTACTATGGTCACACCTCCATCCCGATGTTACATCCCAAGGCTGCCCTGTGCTAGGTGAAGGAACCCTGAATATTTCTTTCTCCAAACAGTCTGCTGAGGTTCCTCCGAGGCTCATGGAAGTAGCTGTTTTCCGTGGAAATGCTGTGATGCGGTCAGGAGGTGTTTGTCCTGCTGCTGTCCAAAGGTCAGAGGAGAGCATCACTCTGGTCCAGTCCCTGAAACACGGTCATCTTCAGGTGACCTAGAGCATTAATGACAGTAAGACAAGTCCACCCAGGCAAACTGAGGCAGCTGCAGGAAAGTCAGATCAGGCAATTCATCCTGGGTACCCAGTCACCTTGTCAGGATGAAAGGAATCCGTGGAGGATCCTGTCTCTTTGCCCAGATGATTGAGGGTGCCCAGATCTTTCCTTGGAAATAGATATCTATGTTTTAGACAATGAAAGGAAAATGAAATCCCAAGTTAAATGAATTATGGGACAGCCCTACAGTGTGCCACCCTCCAGAGATAAGTGTTAGAGCTGAGCAGTAAGGAAGTTTTAGATAACAGTTTTACAGCTAGAGCAGCAATTTAATTGAAATCACAGCATTTTCTGGGAATGCCAGAAAACATCACTGGGAAAATGCTGAAACAGATTGCGTCTATTTTCCTATTTTGCTTCAATGATGTTTAAATACCTCCTTTTGATACAGAAAATGCATCTATTCCCTTTATCATTTTTATTCATTCATCTACTTGTATTTTACAAGTTGCTGCTTTCAAAATCACTCTACATTTCTTACATTATATTTCACTTCATGACAAATTATATTGTTGTGGCATTTTCAAAACAAAACCACTCTCTATTACCAAAGAGAAGCAATTCAACATTCTCATAACCGACTAGGTCAGCACTATCAAAATGAAATACTTAGATAGTCTGAGATATCAGCATTTTGCAATTTTTTTCCTGTAAAAAAATATTCCCCTTTGGAACAGAAACCAGTGATAAAAATATTTAAACGCCCAATAAATACAAAATTCTCATTCTCACTTAGGGCTACTAAATAACTAATGATAATTTGGGGGAACACAGTGTAATTCACAGTAGCACAAGGGGGCGGGGGGGAAGGGGGAATAGGAAAACTACCAAATGGTTTCAATTCCCATTAATACCTCAAACTCAGGAGATATTTTAAAAGTGCTGCAGTCAATAAGAGTTGAGCTTCACCTCACCTGCGTGCTTTTATGGATCCCTATAATGCCATAATCATCAACCCCAATAAAACAAAATACCAGATTAGAGCATTTAGCTTGGGCCACACCTGGCTGCAGGTCTCTGCAGGGACAGGAAAGGAGACCCTGTGCTGGGGGGGATCCTTTCTCCTTCCCCTGCCCTCCCCACAGTGGGGTCAGCCCCAGGGGAAGGGCAGACCTGGACCCAGCATCAGGTGAAGATCTGGAAGATGTGATGATCCTCCAGCTCTGCACATCATGGCCTCTTCCCACCATGTCCCCAGTGAAACTGAAGATCTGCAGATAAAAAGGTGGTCCTGAACTGGCCGTGCATAAATCCCAGTGCTGAGCAGGGACAAGGGCAAGGGAGGAAGAAAAAAGAGGGCACCAAAACCTCTGCCCCCTCCAGTACATCCCTGCCTGGCTCTGCCTATGGTTTATGCAGAGACACACGGATGGGGATGAATCAGATTTTAGGACAAGTGGAATCAGCCTCTCTGGAGGACCTGGATCCTCTGGCCTGACCATAGTAAGGAGGTTTCTTACTTGGGCATCTCCAATAAGTTTCTAGGGCCAAACAAGGCAGCCAGGAGGTGAGTATCCAACTGCAGCAGGAGGGACCAAAAGTGTCACAGCCACAGCTCCGTCCCTCCGCGCTTCACTCCTGCTCCCAGAAATGAGAACAGGAAAACAGTCAGTAAAGTTAACTAGTGGACGCATTTAAAAGAAATTGGAGGAAATAGACCCACATCCTGTGGAATTCACCCTTGCCAAAGCCTGCAAAGTCAAGTCCTGTGGCCAGATTTAGAAAGGGAGCGGAGAATTTAATGGCCAATAACATAGCTAAGCAGCAATGCCGGTGCACGCCCCACAGGCCACAATAGTGAGGCTTATGTTTCTGCTTGAATAGCTGAAAGCGTCTCTGTGACACAGGGCAGGAATGTCAGAGGCATCCCCCTAAATGTCTCTGCTACATTTTCAGACATGCAAATATTATTAGCACTACAAGTATAGCAGCAAGGGCACCCAGGAGACCAGGGCTGGGCAGCTCAGCCAAAGCTTTAGAGAAGTAAAAGCTGTCAGCCCGACTAAGGCCGCCTAAAGTTAAGGTCAACACTAATAATCTAAATTTTCTCCTCCGTCTAGCCGCCTTTTCAGAGGTCCCAGAAAAGCACATTAGGAGAACGTTGCATTCCTGTGTGCTGAAGTTGTACCCTCGTGCAACAGAGCCCAGGTGTAAATCTGATGGTTACAGCACTTGCCTGAAAAGAGTTTTGGGTGCTGCTGCCTGCTTCCAAAATGTTTCTCAGAGCCACCCAAGTGTAATAACCACTCTGCAGCACTACCCCCTTCACGGTCCAAGTGCTGGGGTGGCTGATGGCTTCTGTTGAGAGCAAAGGTTCTTATTCAGCCTGCAGCAGAGAACCGCTGAAAAAAAGTTGGTGGGTTCAGTCCAGTAGTTACAGGAATCATAGAAGGCAGAAAAAGCATCAAGGTGAGAAAAGCAGCCTGTCCCAGCAAGCCTGATCCTGGGACACAGCTCCTCTTCCCAGTGCCTGTGGACCTGCCACATCTTGGCCTCATTCCTCGGTTTCCTCATTCAAGCTTAAAAGTCTGTGCAACACGCTTGAAGCTACAAGTTATGCCAATGAGATGCCCAAGCTATTTTTCATGCCTCGTGTGCAGTTTGAAAGCAGTCCTCCCTTCCCACCAGGGACCTTCTCACATAGACAGAATATTTGCATCTGCACATGCAGTAGCATCATCTGCCTCCCAGTGCACAATCCCTATTAACCACCATAACAAGGTGGTGCCTGCAAGGGACTTTGCTAAAAAACTTCAAGGAACTTCCACTGTTGAACTCATAGGCATGAAAACATCCCACACTCGGTCCTTTCTGGGGAAGTCTTTGAAAGGTTCTGCCAATGTTAGAACAAAAATAGTGATGGTGATGCAAAAAGCCTTTTTTTCTATCTCCTGTCCTCCTGGTTTGAAATCCAGGCATAGATTCAGTGGACTGACAGAAAGCAGAACGAAATCAAAAATGAAGTTTTCAGCAAATGCTCCCATGCGAGACCAAGCAGTAGGTCTCACATGGCCGAGAGATATTGTTACAGCACATGCTCTCCGTGGAACCTGGGCTGCTTCTTCATTCTTAAAAACATGGCAGTTCTCCTACTGACTGTGCTTCAGAGAGGTCATGCCCAGCTACAGACTTGTTATGCTGCAGTGCTAATTGTGCCCCACTGTTAGAAGTGTGGCTTTCCCTCCTACTTCTATTCACTGAAGTTGCCTACAGGGCTGAGACATGCTTTGTCAGCTGCAAGCATCTATTATCCCCACACTACTAGCTAAATCAAATTACACTCTCCATTTTTTTTCTAAGAACAGCAAAATTTGTCCTGCTGTCACCTATTCTGCAAGTGCCAAATCCTGGTTTCAGAAGAGCCAGGCTCTGAAATTCAGAGCAGGGCCATGAGGGTGTCCATTGTATGAAGTGGATCCCACAGTTGCACAAGCTGGCATTCTTTAGCCTGCAAAAGTGATGATTTCCTGGAGACATAAAGGTTTACAATCTGAGTGCCACATAAAGTGTGTCCGCTCTTTGTGTCTTCCAGAACAAGGCACCTACCCAGTGCTTTACTGCCTTTGGTACAGGAAAACCCCTTTAGGATGGAGGTATCAGTGTTCGACTCAAAGTCTCTTGTTGCAGGGAAGCCCGTGACTTCCTATTGTAACAAATGGTGCATTTTTTCAGATTGCACAAAGCACAACCAAACCAGAAAGAAACTGGATCTCCATCTATACAATGGGATTCTGGAAAAGGCTAGAAGCAACCAGAAAGAAAACCAAAGAGGGAGATCAGTGAAATCACAAGGCCATGTTGCCATGTGCTGTGATTTTTAGCTCCAGCAGTTACTGGAGTCCCATCAGTCAGCACCAGCTGGGAATTTGACCTGTCGTGGGGCCCAGATGTCATCCTCCTTGCCCAAAGACCAATGCAGGAGCATGAGACAAGAGCTGGATCACTTGAGCTATTCCAGACAGATTTCCAACAAAACCTTCCTGACCCCGCTTTCAGGATCCAGTCCACATTGGAGCAGGGAGAGAGACTATCTAACTATGGAAAATTTTCCCGTTTCCAGAATCTAAGATCATAGATAAAGTGATGCCATTCAGAATGAGATCTGGTTGTTTAAGGCTGTTCTTGCAACCCTGGACGAGAGGCTTCTCATAAGATCCAGGTACCACCCATGTCTCGCTTAAGGTTTATGTGCAACATAAATGATCCATGTATTTCAGACAAGCAGATGCATTTCCAATATCACTTGAGAAGTAATTTGCATGCGCGTGTTCCATGACAGATCTCTGGGCTATTTTTATTAGTTGCATGCTCATGAAAGTGAGATCAGAAATTGAAATGTCATCTGCTACTTGATACTGATTACCAACCTTCTTGACATATATTTTCCTCTTAATATATTTCATATGGTTATGAAAAATTGCGAGAAAGCATCTACAGTGTTGTTTAATAAACTGAACAGGCTTTGTTATTTTCATTTTTCCTAAGGGCCGAGGGAGCCATTTCGGCAATTCCTCCAGTACTTTTTTCCATGGTTTCCTTCCAAATCGCTGACACTTTGCTCGTATCAAGATGTCCAGATGCTTTTTTTCCTACCATGGATCTGCCTGGTGAGACTCCTTGCTCCACAGTGTTGACGCATATATGAACTCCAAAATTCCCCTGGATTTTACAGCTTACATGGTATCGTAATGCAGTATCTAATAAATCACACACCACCTCATCTGGCATTTCTGCTTTCTAGAGCACTTCACAACCCAGGGGACCAATGACAGCTCTGCAGGATCTGAAAAGATGCTGACGGCACCACTCAGAGCCTGAGCCACACAGAGCTGGTTCCCAAATTGCCCAAGCAGGGAGAGCAAGGTGTCTGGGGAATCTCCTGTCCTGACGGAGACAAGATACTGCAGGAATGTGCACCAGAACCGTCATTCCTACAGCACAGGTGTAGGCTGAGAATACACAGATAACAAGCATCTAAATAGCTCAAAGCAGAAAGGTGAGAGCCACGGCTCTGGTGTTCAGAGGCAAGCTCTGAATCCTGGGCTAGTCCCAAAAGCAAGACCATGGCCCTAAGCAGAGCCCTCCTGTCTGCAGACCACATTTTGATGCAGATATTTTTTCAAGCGGTAGCATTCAGCACATTTCTCTGCACAGCGATGTCCTGCCCCGATGTGAGCCATGTTCACCCTTCAGCCTCCACGGCACTCCCCATGGGGCTGCGAGAGTACATCAGGGTGGTGCTTGGTCCTCCAGGTCTACAGCACCCAAAGCCACTGGCCCGAAAGGAGCAAAGTCTAAGCAAGAGGAATAAAGGCATACATGATGATCCTGGTCTTCAGAGAGTCTCAAAGGGGAAAAAGAAAGTTGGAAAGAAGACACGGGTAATAAAAAACTATAGTAACAAAAAACATTCCTGTAGCCTCCATCGGGAGGTTGTTAGAGTACAGCCAAACCTGCTGTCATTGAAGATTTGCAGAACCCTAAATGAAAAGAAAGCTAAAAGGCAAATAAATACATGGTCAGAGCATTTAAATGGCATATCCAGAGTATTCATTCAAGCCAAAGGACTATCCTACAGTGTCCAGGTTAGCCAAGCAAATGTCAAGGGAAAGCAGATAAGGTATCAAGTGAAAACAGGCTGCAAGCAAAATTTAAAGACTAGCCAGCCAAGTCATGAAGGCAACCAGCAAAAAAAAGGTGCATATCAGAAACCACAGACTGGGAGAGAAAAAGAAGAGAAACTTCACAAAACAAAGGTGACAAAGGCAACACCATGGCCCATGGCTGAACACAGACCACATCACAGAAGACAGGGTGCAAAGACAGTTCATGCTTTGTTAGAGTCAGCAAACCTGCCCTCAGCAGAGCAGCTCTGTGGAAATGCTCAGAGCTTGTACCATGAGTGGCCACCTCCCCAGCTCCACACCAAAATCCTCGCATGGCCAGCAGCCACCTGTATGTTTGGGATGGGTCAGCAGTGGTCCTGTAGACAATGCAGTAGCTTGGGGGCAGCCCAAGCCCCCATACTTGCACCCTCCCACTCTCAGTCACATAAATGCAAGCCATCCAACTCAAGACCACCAGTTAAACACCTCTGCTTTACTGCATTTATGCCTCCACCAATGAAACACAAGAAAAATGACCCAAGAGCTGAATCAGACTCAGAAAAAACATTCGAAGCTTATGAGAGTCTTTGTCATTCTGAATGTATACAAGAAGCAGAGATCATTTTATTTTTATTCCTCTGACAGCAAGTAATTTTTTCCAAATGGATGATTTTTAAGTAGCTGTCATAATCCCGAATTAACTCGCAACGTATGATCTATAAAACTGAGCAAATAAATCATTCAGGAATGCCAGCCTTGGTCTCAATGGAAAGAGCAGTGAATCCACAATATTTTTTCATTGATGAGTTTTGAGATCCGGTAAGATCAGGAGTAGCCAAAAAAACCACTGTCCTGACAGCTTAGTAAATATATTCTTCCTTTTCCATTTACCAAAATTCAGAAGGGGCACTGTTTTCCTTTGTAACCTTGTTAATTCGCCATTAAAATTCACTGCCAATCATTAAAATATCATGCAAAGCCTGCATACTGACTGGATTTGAAAGGATCCCAAGATTATAGGCATTTACAATGTGTTGGAATGCAGCCCACTTTGCAAAGTGAAAAAAATCAACCACCAGCGAGATTTCGGTGTTTTTAATGAGTGTGCAGTTGGTGGGAGGTTTGGAAGGTAGTAGCACGGTAGATCACCACCTACTCCTCAGTCACTTTATAGTGTAGATAAGGGCAACATGGTGTTGAGTTGCTAAGAGGTTTAATTGCATGCTGTCTCAGCATGGATCCTGAAGGACATGGGTCCAAAGCTACCTTGCCAGGATCCTCTCCAAGTCCTCACCCATCTAGCAAACCAGGGCTAGGGATGGTGCACAGTGCCTCCCAGACTGCTCTCCCTGAGCTGTTGAGCTATGGCCATGGAAATCAGAATAGCCAGATTCAGTTCTTACCACGTTTGTTCCTGTCTCAGCAGGAAGAAGAGCTGAAATACTGGAGTTTCCATTCTTGAAGAGGTCAAAAATCTCTGCTGAGACATCTGAGAAGTGTTATTTTAAGGGGAAAACCATACTGATCTGGATCAGCCTGAACTCATGGATCATCAGATGGGTCTTGTACTTCATGAATGCTGGCAGGTTGTCCAGGGACCAGGGAGCTCAAGTTGGCTGGGTTTTCTGTCATTGTCATTCCAGTCGTGAATTACAGCATCTCAGCCAGAGAGGAGACAGAAGTGCATCACGGCTGATGTAGCCTAGTCAGGGCCCATCCAAAAGAACGGGGGATGAGCCATGGAAGTGACAGCTCCAAGAAACGTCAGTGTAGATTGACCCAAAACTGTATCACTTTGCTTCCTGGAGAGGATTTGGAAGAGGCAGGGGGATCTGGAGGAAGCACTGTTTCACCAGAATATACTTGGATAGAAGACATCTAGTGTTTGTGTGTAACTGGCAGTATCTATGCAGACACTTGTCCCAGCACTGCGGTTCAGAAAGGCCCGAAATGCTTGTCACTGCCTACTGAAGGCCAATTAAATGCAAGTCCAAAGCATCAGTTCTGGTGTTTGAAAAATACGAGCCAACAGTCAAAAACAGTCCTGGTCATCCTAATTATGCTGTGGTCATGTAAAAAGTAGCCAGAAATTTAGTACCGAGTAGGAACAACTTTTGCTCATGTATTTGTTTTTTTGGATGAGAAAATCAGACCAGGAAACCAAACTTATGCAAACAAACCATGCTATCCCCAGACGCTTCCCTTCTTCTTCTGTCCAACCTTCTGAGTGATCTCAATCCACAGGTTCATGTCCAGAAGTTTTTCAGAGCTGCACCTAGCCTGGAGCATGAAGTCAAGGATGTGGTGTGGTCCCAGCTGCAGTCCTGGAAGAAAGCAAAGCCGTGGACAGCAGTGAAGGCAGGGAACACATGGGAGCAGTGATGCTACTTGCATCCAACCCACTCTGCCTTCCGGTCTCTGGACTTCCCAGAAGGAAATCACCGGGCATGGGATGCTGTTCCTTGGGTAAAAGGTAGATGTCTTCATCAGAGCAGGTTGTTCGCTGATTACAAAGACCCCAGTGCAACTCAACTTACCTTAAACTAAGACTCAAGTCAAATTAATAGCTCTTTAAAGCCCCAGTTCCTCTTCAATAAATAAAAGAAAGCATTGGGGGATGCATAGGAAACTAGCTTCATGGAAACAGAATCAGATGACCAGGCAGATATCTACAGCTAGGGAAGGTTCCCACACATCTCCCCAAATCACAGCACTTTCCAGGGCCAAATGTGGACCAACAACTGATAAAAAATTCGTCGCATTGTAGTTCAAATCTGGAGATCCCAGGCTGACGACCTGTTCAGCAGACAGAGCCCAGCTTTTCCTGAATGTAATTGGCCTGTTCCAGCACATCCCTCTAATTTATCTGGTGAAAACCCAGTCGTTCTTTTCTGTCCCTAAGCTGAAAGCTTGTCCCCATGTTTTCATACTGCAGCACAGAAAAGGAAAATTTAGCTGTCAGGGAAAAAAAAGGAAAAAAAAAAGTGCTGCAAAGTAACTTCCACAATACTTTAGCCAAGACTCACATATGCATAATGTCATCTCCATGGGAGAACAGACTGGGCCTCACCAGGAACCTCACCTGGGGAGGAGACTGGTTTGCACTGCACTGTATGATAAACGCCCATTCCTCCCCATCATGTCTCTTTTTATGCAAGTTTGGAGCACTGGCAGTTTGCATTACACAGGAGAGAGAGCCCATGGTGCTAGCCCAGATCCCAGCTCTGCCAGAGGCTTCCTGGCTGATCTCAGGCCAAGTGTTTCATTTGTCAGTCAAAAATTTTGGCTGGGAATAGAACTGAGACATCTTGGCATAGTTCCCCAATGGTCTTAAGCTGCTAGGTGATACTGCTGTCAGCACTGACAGCTGGCATTACGGACCAGGAAGCCCGTTTCTCTCATTTCTTGGGGTATAGCATGTGAATTACAGCCCTTGCTTTCCTGCAGGGTGTCTGTCCATATAGTACATCGGGTGATGGTGAGGCACCCTACAGAGGTAACACAAACATCTGAGCAGCACTGCACTGTATTAGGTGTATTTCCTTGCTCAGCCAAGACACCAGCCTCAGGGACTGGAGATACAGTGCTGTGCTCCTTTATTGTAATTTCCACATCATGTTAGAAAGGTGAGGGGCTTTGCTTTTTAAGTAGAGTAACCAGGACATATTAGATGGATCCTTCAATCTCTACCCAAGCAATGCGTTAAGGGTCTGGACCTGCTAGGGAACAGGAGTTTGCAAAGGAGACCTGTGAAGGTATCCCAGGTTATTTCTCTCTCCCTCCTGATATTAGCCAAAAATGCTCTGAGCACTGTGAAGGGGGCAAGAGCTTTGCTTATCTTCTTCCTAAACAGGGCAAGAAGAGAGGGGCCACACGCACCTCCTCTCTCCTGCCCCTTCTGCAGTGAATATAACGGGAATCACTCCTTGCAAGGAGACGTCTATCAAGGGGGCCAGCCCATCAGAGCTGCCATCTCCTCCCTGCCTGCACAGATCATTGGGGGACTGGAGCTGGGGAAAATTTTCGGGGAATTCACCGTCCAGGTGCTCGGTGCCCACTCCACCAAGAGCTCGTCGCTGTCCGAGGCCAGCAGCGAGGCAGGTAGCGAGGCAGCTGGAGCCCCCGAGGCTGGCAAACAGAGTTTCTCAATCCCGACCTGGAATGAAGGGGAGGAGGGAAGCTGAACGAAAATAAATAATTTCTGGCTCCTCTGAATCAAAGCCTGTTACAATCAAAACAGCCCTCCGTCTGCAGCCAATGCCCTAGGGCCTCATTCGTCAAAAATTATACGCGTGCTAGAAGCCACAGGGCAAGTCTCTTCGGCAGAGAAGACCCTCCTCGTGTCAGGCAGCGCTGGGGAATGCTTTTATGCCTGTATCTCTGTCCCAGGCTCTCCTGGAGCGTGTGTGGACTCTTTGTCCAGTGTCCAACCCAGAGTGCGTTAATCCTCCAGCTCTTGCTGCAGGTCTTGTAGCAGCCCCTGCCCATGGGAATGACGGGCTGCCCGAAGGGAAAGGAGCAGAAGGAAATGAGGATTTGGGGGATAAATTGAAATGGGAAGTGGACAAGAGAGCATTGAAGGAGGCTGGCTGGAGAAACTCTCCGCACAAATGCAGGCAATGAGCCTGATTTTGGTTTTTCTCAGAGTGGCCCAGCACTACCAATTTCAGGGGAATTATTCCTGATTTACAGCAATATAAATGAGATCCGAAGCAGGTCCTCTGCTTTCAGGAAGCTTATGCACTTAACGTCCTCCATCAGTCCATGGGTGTGTGTGCACATACATGTATATATATGCGCAATGATATAGCAGATAAAACGAGCTCAAAAGTCCCATTGTGGCAGGGCAAAGATGGCCCAGCCGACACCCCCCAGAAAGACATTGATTTGTGCTGAATATCTGGACTAGATGTTTCCTCTTCTCAAGACAGGATTGCAAGCTCCCATTCTCCTTGACGCCATCTTGCAGCTATCTGCTCAGGGTTGCTCCTATCAGGCAAACTTCCCCGACACGCTGGCTTGGAGACACTGGAGAGAAGACGATAAAGAGACCGGACTTGACTACTGGGTATTTCAATTCCCCCTTTCATTCAGACTCCATGTTGCTGATGTAAAGACGTAATTTCTTTAAGCCTGAATATAGCCAAGATCATATCCTCTTGTGTTTTTAGAGTCTGGTTTGCCTCGGTGAGCATTCTGCATGGTCTCCCTCCTTCGTAGCCCTCACAAAGCACAAAAAGAGATGTAAGCTTGGTCAGGCTTCTAACCCCTGTGGACAGGACACTATAAGCAAAGAAGTATGAGACGAGTAGGGACCCAGACCCACCGACATCCAGAGGTGCCTCCCAACCTGTTAGTCTGTGCCTTTATGACAGGATGGAGCAAAGACACGACTGATTGTGTCCTGTTACCTCATGAGAGGCACTGGGCACAACATTTTTCTTGGATTCTCCAGCAACAAGGGCATTTAAATAGAGTCAATTGGATGTTAATACCGGGATCTGGAAGCAAAAAAAAAGCAATAAAAAGAGAAGCTGAGAACAAGCAAGGTGGGAGCTGGAGACTGAGTAACCTTTAAGCCGGTTACAATAGTCCCCCTTGTCTTGCAGCTGGAGTCTGGCCAGCGAGGTCATGAACAAGAAACTGCTCACTCTCTGTGCAACGTATATTATTTCATTACTTGGTTTTATTTAATGTGGCAATAAATCCATGTATCCTACATGGCTGGAATGGTCTGGGGTCTTGCTTGTTATTACTGCCTGACCACCTAAAACTGCTGGTGCAAAACGAGGGCCCGGCTATAGCCAGATGTTTCTCTGTCTAGGCAACAGAGACAGACACATTCAAAAGGTGATGCAAGGTACAAAATTCTTACAAGGGAAACCTCTCCATGGGCTACAGAGAGACCCCAAGACTGTTCTGTGGCTAAAATTTTGAATGATGAAGCTGGGCCTCAAAGCAGTACAATTAATGCTCAGGTAAAGTCTCATCTGAAGACAAGGATGGAAAATTGACTTTGTGGCTGCTAAAATTCAGAATATTTTAAATCACATTAGTAGGATTTGGAGTACATGCTCGGGAGGATTCATTTTCATAGATGCAATTGTTTGACACTTTCCTATTTTTCTGTCTCTGCGTTTCTTTCCTATTTTCCTTCTCAATAGGCACAGGACTCTCAAAGCTTGGTGCAAGTCATGCTGGGGGAGAAGCTTGCAGAATGTTCTCTTAAAGGCTTTCAAATATTCAGTTTGTCTCTATTCACCTATTGTTTGCAGGATGCATTTGGGTCTTTGCAACATCTGCAGTGACGTGTGATGAGAGAGTCCTTCCACAGATACCAAACGGGATATTTCTGTCTGAATTCAGACTCTAGGGCAGACCTCTGCGTCTGCGGTGTTTTGCGACTCCCTTTATAGTCCCTGGAAAAAAAAAAAAAAAAGACAGATTTGGCTGTGGTATGTGTCACAGGACTTATTTTGAATGCCTGCCTCACAGTGTGATACGGCACTCGCCCCGCATCGCCTGTAAAGACATCACAACTGGCATGAAGGAGAACACTTGTCCAGGCAAATCTCCACAGTTTCCAAATCAGCCCAGAGCTGGAACAGACTTTTCTGGAGGCATCAAAACCGAGTGATCAAACAAAATTTCATAAGAACCAAGCAGAGATGTCAACATGCCAATAACTTGATGGATCAACGTCAGTAACCAAAACCCTCCAGATAATACTTGCAAGTGGTCCGGTGTGTTATAGACAACAACAAATGTCACAGAACAGAAAAGAATATATATATATATATATCCTCTTTACACATGAAAAGCAGATAACCTGTGAAAGAAGCCCAGCTCCCATGGCAGTGTACCGGACTGCTCTGCACATCAGCTGCTCACAGGCATTTGAAGTCAGGGTAGCAGAGGTATGAAGCATCACTGCCTCCTCTCTGAGACCTCTCAGCCATGCTTAGATCATTGCAAAACCTTTTGTGTGCCCAGAGACTTGGGCAGAGCTGATTTAAGAGTTTAGATGATTTAATTGCTGGTAATCACTGACTTAAAGTGGGAACAAGCTAATCACTCGTGGACAAACTTTTTGGAGCCAGTAAACTGAGGCTGATGGTAGTTCATGCAGTTCCTAGAGCTGATTAACTCTGGAAGCCACTTCTCAGGCTCCCAACTTCATGTATTTTAGCTGGGATCCTGCCCTGAGCACCATCAATACCAACTAGCCATCATCAATACGAGCTATTCAGAAAGCACTGCAGCATGGGGAGGGATTTTCAGTGCCTCTGCAGAAATCCTGAGGCTCAGACTGCCTGCTTGCTGCAAGCTCTTCGCAGCCATCACCTGTAGTGGCCAAAGCCAGGTGTCATCACCTGAAGGTGACAGATACCTCTTACCTCCCCACTGCTCCCGCATCTGGCTGTGGGGCCATCCAAGTCCACACTCAGCTCTGCTCTCTGTGTTTAAACTGCTGCTCTTAATCTCACCAAGCTCAGCGGGAGCAGGAAAGGAAGGCAAAACATCCCCACCGTGCACGGGTATCCAGAGGACAACAGGCACCTGAATGAATGGGGTCTCCCTCCTGGTTTAGGCCACTCTTTAACAGGTAAAAATGACCCCAGAGCATAGACAATTTGGCTACTCGTGAGATTAAGGATTGTAATATAACCCAGGCAAGAAATCAGGTCCAGAAACCAGGGCAACGCTCTGAGAAACCCAAGGCATTTACCACTCTCCTGTTGCATCCCCATGAAAAGTTCAGGTCACTTCTCTTGTGCCTCAGTTTCTCTCCCTGCCTTTACTCCCTTTTTCGTGTTCAGACTTTACATCACTTTAGGCTGTGTGTAGCCGCAATAACAACACTGATCTTGTTTGGAGACCCCTCCTGGCAACTGGAACTCTAATGAGGTATATATATTCTTACAATAATATCATATAACCTAATACACCACTATATATTACACCATTATTCTTAAAATAATAATATGCTGTGCAAGGCATTCAGTACCGTGCCAAAACGCCATTTTTTGGGTTTCCCACAGTATTTTAATGACACGCTGAGTCATGCTGGTGCTTCAGCTCCAGCCAGTGGGCTTGCTTTACCAACTGCACTCTCAGTGCATATTGTCTTCTCCTCACTTACTCAGTATAGCTGTCACAGCCCTCCAAGCTCGGCATCCTTTTGTCGTGAAATGCAGCTGAGTTTTAGCACAGGAAGCCATTCCTGGCAAAGGTTCGTGCTCGAGCTGTGCTTTGCCTTCTCTGCTTTTCCAAGTGAAACCTAATCTACAATCTTCTCTGCTACTTGAAGGATATTATTTGGTGGATGTGGTTTCCAACATATAGTTCAGTGCATGATTTAGGACCTGATCCAAAAGGCAGTAAAATCCACAGAAAAACTCCCATGAATAACTTCGGCAAGCCTGTGGACTGAAAAGGGAAACCTCCCTGGGTGTTGCTGTCACCTCCCATTCACCAAGAGCAGCCACGCTCCCACCGACTAGATTAGAGACAGCAACATACCTGGCAGGAGCTATTTAAAACCTCCACATGATAGGAGAGAATAAGTATTTTCTTGCATTTTCCAGCTCCAAACTTGTCCGTCGTAAAGACAAACTCCAAATAGAAAGAGAAGCCACCAGCTTTATTCTGGAGTCACCAGTCCATTGCAAGCACGAGGGAAGGTCAGATTATTTTGGTCCTGTCCCTGTCTGTGCAGTCACATACCAGCACGTGCGTTCTTCAATTTGCAGATATCTAAGGTATGTGTGCAGAGACACACTGGCAGTAGCGGTGTCTGGAACCCATTCTGGGGGCCCTTGGAGCACTAGATATCCTCCCTAACAGCCAGCTTCAATGTGGATGGAAGAGAAGTTCAGACACTGGAGATCAGTGCTTAACCACAGATATTTTACTTATCCCAACATAAAATAAAGAATGACTCTACCTGGACCTACGCTGACGCAGGCAGAAATGGGGTTCCACCATTAAAATATACATCAGGTGTGGATGGGGTCTTGTCAATGACACAGGGGTGGAAAGAAAAAAGTCGTCTAAGCCTCACATCCCTTGTAAAAGGGTCATTAAAATGAAGCTGGAGTCAAAAGATTTCTGAGGCACTTCTGGGGTCCAGCTGCACCTTCTTACACATTTCTTAGTGCTCAAAAAGCCTAGAAGGATCTCCACAAGGACAGGTTGCATACAGTGAGTGAAAAATGGACTAACCCAGTGTTTGTCCCACTCTCTGGCTAAATGAAATGTGGAAGCAGCTATATTTGGGAGCTGTGAGATTGCAGTGAGAAGGCAGGGAGGGTTCCTGGTTTGTGGGGCACCTCAGCATGATCTGCTGAGGCCAGTGAAGTGTTGTGCTGCATCCCACAGTGATGCTCTGCTCCATTCTCATCCACCACAGAGTTACACACATCCTCCAGGGATATTAGGGCAGCTGGCTGGACCAGGGCATCCACTCCTTCTCCACCAAGGACTTCTCTGTTATTTTTTTGGTGTCTAAAGAGCTTTTCAGCCAGCTGTCAATAAAAGTGAGATCCAGTTGCTCTAACATAGGTTTCTTGTGCCACTCGAGACCTTCTGGTACCCAAGCATCTTCACAGGGCTGGCTGATCAGGAGACCTCCTACTTCCTGAGCAGGGAGCTGGAGGCTGGGGGAGATAGCTCAAGTGCCATGCTGAGACAACTGAACCCTACCTCTGAAGTCTGGCTTGAATTGCAATATTACTGCAGTTTAATATGAGATTTCTTGTCTAATGTTTCCAATATTACCAGATCAAGCAATATTGATACAGCACTGCTGAAGTTCAGGGCAGGTAGATCAGAGTCTTCGTGCAAAGGGGACCAGTTGAGTGGTTTTCACTTGAAAAGAAAAGCTATATTTAGAACTTCATTTACTGAAAAAGCTCTCTCTTGTTTTTCGGTGATTTTGCCCATATTCACTTGTTGTCAGGGTCCTATTAGGCCAATGTGTTGGCGAATTCCCAGCACATCCGTCAATGCACCAGCAAAAATAAATCTTCCTATTTCCTGCAGCAAACATCTCACCATGACGTGACCACACAGGGCTGCAATACCTGCCAGAGGGACAGAAATCAGATGACCTTGAGCACTGCAGAGACCAGTTCTGCCCAAGGCTGCCTAGAGTCAGCTGCAAGCATTTGGATTATAGCATTGTTCCAGCGACACCAGGGTGGGAAACGTGCAGGCCAAGACAACCTAAATTCAGTCTGGCATCAGTTTTACCCTGAGAATAGAGGGATGCCCTTAAGGTTTCATATCAGAGCCCTCATTTACAGTACTCTGCTGCTGCAAGGTGGGAAGATCCTCCATACAGGTCACTGGCCCTCACTTGTTTTCAGGCTAGTTTCTGTGCTGGCCCAACCTAGGCTCATTTTATGCAACAAAATGGGACTTAGCTTTGGTAGAAGCCTCCAAAAACTGTCAGTACCTTCAGCCTTCTCTACAGTCAAAAGAGACTTAGTAGAGTCAGCGACATTCCTGAAATAACTCATCCCGCTTTAAACTGATGTCTAAAATAGGTCAGATGAATCACACC
Organism: Cygnus olor; assembly: GCF_009769625.2. Taxonomy (NCBI): domain Eukaryota; kingdom Metazoa; phylum Chordata; class Aves; order Anseriformes; family Anatidae; genus Cygnus; species Cygnus olor. The sequence goes on along the minus strand of NC_049170.1, from coordinate 1,537,518 downwards.
TTAAAATTGCTTATTTTTCTTTGTGGAATATAAACAGAGCCCAGGGTAGCCTGCTGAGCTGGACACATCTGCCCATGGGCATCTACACAGTGGTGATGCAAGTTGCACGCAGACTGTCACACAAGATTTACACAAACCATTTCCTTCAGAAGAGCCATATTTTTTTTTTCCCTACTAGACTGAGAGGCACACCAATTAATGACGAGCATGTTGGAAGAGATATAATACTTTGTGCTTCAGAGCTTGCGTCAGTCTTTGACTTTTGGAAGCCAGGATGAGATTTAATCCAAGATGCAAATTATTTTGCTGTTTTTAATTCCAGTGGCTCATATCCTGTCAGAAGCTTGAAAACCTGGGCCAGATCCACACAGTTTGTTCCTCTCATCCCAGGTAAATCAAAGTTCTTCATGTTGAAAGCCCTGCACCGATCTGGAGGATGGAAAAACCCTGACAATGCCCAGTGCTGTAGCTGGTTTGCACATGCGATGGGTCTGGTTCCTTCTGGTTTTCCACCTCTGCAGGACCACTTACCATGGATGACAGTATCTGAAACTTCACAGATCTCCAAACATAGGACCTCACACTTAAGTGGCAGCACCAGGCCTAGACTCTGTGTGAAAGGTTCTCAGGTTTCCATTTAATCAAGCTTTTCTGCATTCCTGGAAAATACATTTCTGCTCCAAGAGGAATACTGGATTTATTTGCCAAATGCCCAGAGGTACAACTCAGTGCTGAACTATTGCCCACAACATTTCAGTTTAACAAGTAGTCTGAGCAGCAAAGCAAAGAGAAGGAAGAAATCCAGCATTTAGCAATACTCAATTTGACTGTAGTAATCCTGCAATGTGGGACAATAAAAAGTGAGGCATTTTGGAGACCGGAGATCTACCAAGGGTACAGAGTCAGGAACACACCTCTTAAAAAGCTGTTTTCCAGCTCTGCTTGCTACAGGGTCAGCCTGAGCAGCAATGATGCTTCCTGAATGTGATGATGTCCTAATGCACGAGCTACTCCTTTCCAGGACATGAAGATAATAAAAATGGATATTTGTTGATGTTTTTTTCCACCCATTCCTTAGAGATGGAGGATCCATACTGCAGGGTAGCACGTGGCAGGAGGCTACTGTTGTCTGCGAAGTCATTATTGGGCTGTCTCTCACTGTGCCCCCCCTAATGTCCACTCGGCCCCTCCGACTGCAGAGTCATTGCAGGAGTGGGACATCCAATTTCAGGTCGCTTGTGGGAAGCACAGTGGAGATGTGGCTGAGAAAATCCTGCTTATGGTATAAGGTATGAGCCGAAGACATCTCTTTCCTACTGCCTAGACACCAACAGCCTCCAAATAGTAGCATTTGTACAAAGGAAAACAACATGGCACCATTCGGAAATGGCAGCTGCGGCCTGTTCATTGTTCTCTGGGGTAAGGGAATAGGGAGCTTATTAAAAAGATAGAAAGCAACTTTTGCTCAGGCAGATAATGACAGGACAAGGGGGAGTGGTTTTAAACTAAAATGGGTAGGTTTAGACGAGATATGAGGCAGAAATCCTTCCCTCTGCGGGCGGTGAGGCCTAGCACAGGCTGCCCCCAGGAGCTGTGGGTGCCCCATCCCTGGCAGTGCCCAAGGCCAGGCTGGATGGGGCTGGGGGCAGCCTGGGCTGGGGGCAGGGGGCCCTGGGCACAGCAGTGGGGTGGTATTAAATGATCTTTAAGGTCTCTTCCAACCCAAACCATTCTATGAATCTGTGATTCTATGAAAAATCTTGGTAAAAACATATTTGGGGCGCACTGCAGAGGGCACAGCTAAATACCTGCAGCACCCTGTGACCAACTGGTCCACCACAGACCTGGAGCCCCCTTGGTGGTCTCCACACGAACAACCTGATCACCCACAGCCTTGATGAGGAGCTTACAGGTAACCAGGAGCTGGCTGTGAAACCAGCAAAGGCCCTGAGGTCTCTGTGCTGGGTCTTGCTGCCCCAAGACCCGTCCATACCTGCCTCTTCCTGCATGGCTCGCACCCGAGGCTGGCATCAGGAAGCAGCACTGGGGCCGAGCTGGCATCACCCTGTGCCCTCTCCTGGCCCTGAAACATGGAGTAGCACAAGAAACCAGCTCCTCCAACAGCTCTACTTGCTGAGACCCTTCTCTCCACCAGCTCCCCAATGTACGAGGGAGGTCAGGAGAAACACAGCCAGAAACAAAACGGCATTATCTGCTGAATGCCAGCTGCCTGCTGCACAAATGAACGCAATGCACCATTCAGATGGTCTCTTTGTCCCCAATAGAAATGGGAGCCGATCTGGCGAACACCAGGAGGCTTCTCTCCTTCTCTCCTGCACCGGCTGGGCTCAGGCACGGGGAAGTTGCTTGCTGCCCTCTCTTGGTTTCAGGTGGTTTTCATGTATCCCACAGAAAATCTCAGCCTCCTACCTGTACAAGTCCTTGCAGAGGAAGTGCAACAGGGCAATGGGACCCTAAGGCTCAGGAAAGCAGCTGTTCCTCTCCCATAGCTTCTGCAGACCCCAGAGCAAAGCTTGATTTCAGCTGCAGTACAGGAGTAGAGCAATTCTGGGGAGGAGCTGGCCCTGCCTGCATGGTACAGGAGTTTTTTCCTCTAATCCAGACACAGAGGACAGATGCTTGAGCCCTGCTTGGTGCATGGGGCTAGCTCGTTTCTTCTGCTGGGCTGCAACAGCAAGCATAGTTAGGAAACTCCCTTGGCATGGCTGTAGGAACTGTTGACCCATAGACAGCAAGAGCAGCCCACACTGAAATAACCTCTTCTGCAGCCCCTCAGGCCCCTTTCAAAAAGGCTTGGGTGATACTTTCCAGAGAGTCCTGAATTTGTCCAAAATGGGGAAACTCTGGTGGACTGGCTTTAATTTGTTCATTGATTTAGCTTTAAAACAGAGAGTGGAATAGTCTAAAAATGCCAGAATATCTTGTTTCTAAATGGTGGGGCTGAGGAGGGAATTTTTGCTTACAGAATTTTGAAACAAAGTTTTCTGCTTCCTGTTTCGGAAATGGTACTTATATTATTTTAAGTGAGCTATAAATTATCAAGGGTGAACTAATAATAAACTAGTAACTTTTAGCTTTTTTTTTTTGTTGGTTGGTTTGGTTTGTTTTGTTTATTTTTTTTAGGCTAAGTGAAATGTTTGAATTTGTTCTGAAATGGGCATAAATACTACAGTGTGGGCAGACCTTGAGCATTATCATCTTAGCTGAGTGGTATCACCTTTGCTGAAAACTTTAATCTTTCCATCTTTGAAAACAAACAAACAAACAGTAGATTATCATTCTTGTGAATGTGTCTGGTTACAATCAGCCAGCTGGTTAAACTCATTTTTTCTCCTTAGGAGACAAACCCTGATGATCTGGCTCCAGTCCCCTTTTTGCCCATCTCCCAGTGGTGTGGTACGTTTCAAAAACAGAACAAACAGAACAGAGCTGAGGAATTCTGAATTCGCCAGAGGTCATCTGGGGACTCTTTGCCTTCTGTTTTATGGGCATCGTGTTTTATTTTCTGTCTTCAGACATCTGTACCAGCAGAAATCTGGTACACTCACAGACTTTTACAATCCCTGGGATAATAATAAGTTGTTCCAAATACAAGTGTATCTCTGAGGTTCATTGATATTATCCACTACCCCTGACACAGAGAAATCATTATGGGATTGTGTCCTTTTAAAGTTCCTTGCATGTCCCTTATGAGCTTTCTTCTCATGAAGACTGTGGCAACCAAAAATCCTGTTCAGGGCTTGTTTTGGTGAGTGGGGAACAGAAGGGCAGAATTACTCAGAGGCACCCGAGGAAATGAGTTCCTAAAGCAGACTGGCTATGGGGCATGCCGTCTTTGAAGTGGAATTTGTTGAGAACCAAAAGCAACTTGAATCCAATTAACTTCTAATGTGAAATTGAGCTAAACCAAATGAAGGGGCTTTTGACTCTAAATGGGACCATCCAGGCTGAGATCTGATGTAGTTTAAATAATTCATCACTTTACGTACATGCCTGCCACGAATTTGCACCAGGTTTCCTGAGCATCCCTGCAGTGATGGGCTCCACGTCACAGGTCATAGCCGGGGGCGGTGGGGTCCAAGTTGTGGTGAAAGGAGGACGGTGGCAGAGCTGAGAGGAAGAAGAGAGGGCAGGCTCAACAGCTAGCTAACAGATATGAAGAGGAGGTCATGGAGTCATAAATTCATGACTCCATGAATTGTTTAGGCTGGAAAAGACCTTCAAGATCATCATGTCCAGCCATCAGCCTGACCCACCAAGTCCATCACTAAGCTATGTGCCTTAGTGCCATGTCCACACTTCTCTTAAATACCTGCAGGGATGGGGACTCCACCACTTCCCTGGGCAACTCATTGCAATTCTTGACCACCATCTCCATGAGGAAATCTCTCCTAATGTCCAATCTGACTGTCCGTTGGTGCAACTGGAGATGTACAGAGCCTCAGAGTTGGAGGGAAGGTGAAACTGGCAATGTCCCTCAGCAGGGAAATGGGGCAAGATCTGCTGGAGCCTAGGCAGAGGAGGCAGCTGCTCAAGCAGGAGGAAGAACTGAGCCAGGTCTGGGTGAAGAGGTGGAAGAGGTGTGCCAAGGGCAGCATGGGGCTTCCAAGGAGATGAGAAAGCTAAGCCAGGGAAGAGGCGATCGAAGCCATGTGAGGCTCGCAGGAGAAGGCAGAGAGTCAGCAAAGATGCATCCTCCCAGGCTCATCGGTTAGGACCAGTCTCTCGCGGTCCTTTGTGAGCTCCTTATGTTGCTTTCATGGAAATATCAATGCTCTTACCTGCCAAAGCACTTTCTATTCACAGGCACAGGACAGGAGGCTTCGTTTCCGTATCCACTAAATGTGTTTCAGACACCTCCCTTCAGTTATAGTCAGCACACAATCTGGAGCCAAGGGCATTAGGATTATTATTGAATGCACCACATTTATATATATATGTATGTTAGTAAGCATGCTATCAAGACATTAGAAGAGAAGTCCTAGAGGACCTGGTGTGCTTCAGGGACTGAATCAGGGAGTGCTATAGAAAGTATGAAACATCAAATACAATTACCACTTGCCTAATCTCAGCTTTTAAGAACCAAAGGAAATGTCTGTAGTGCCCTACCCCAGACCACCAAGGAGTTTCATAACCTGCATTTATTTAATGGGGTCCATTATTGCTGCATATCCAGTTATCCCTAATGCAAGGGATGCTCACGTATGACCTGGCAGAGGCTGGTGGGACCTCAGTGCACAGAGAACCCTCTGGAAGCAGGACAGTTTTACTGGGTTTGGGTTGATGAAGGTGGTTTCTTTTTTTTGGGGGGAGTTGCATGCAGGATGAAGGCTGGATCTGATCCTACTGCGTGGTCTTACTCTCCCTCTCCTGTGCTTTACCAGCCCTGCCTCAATAGTGTCTCCCCATGGGCATGTAGAGCCCTTCCTCTCCTTCCAGGTTTCCAAATGCCCCTGAAATATAATTATGGGCCCCTGGCAGCAACTTTCCTGGCTCCTCAAGGGTTTTTTATCAGACAGTGCAGGGCAGCCGGGTTGCAATGACCCTGCAAGCTCAGGCGGCACTGGATCCTCTGCACAGCCCAGCACAGCCCAGCACAGCCCGCAGCTTCTCGATGGCAGCAGATGGACAGGGACTCATATTCCAGCATTTTGTGGGTATCCCTTCCCTCCAAGCTGCCCTCCACCAGACTGAAAAGTGCAGCATTTAATATCCTCTGATGCTAATTCCACACTGAAGATGGAAAATTCAATAACTTCTGCATGCTGTAAATTGGGCTGAATGTATTGCATGCCCCAGCTGCGGGGAGAGAAGCTCAAAAGCACAAAGGACAAAGATGGGACCTTGCTGTCAGCATCAGTGACTTTGCTGTGTCCCATGGCGTGGCTGTGCCAGGGATTCCCCCACTGCATAGGATCTCAGGTTTGGATCTATAGCAAGTGCTGCCAGCTGTCACAGTCATCAGAAGCAGTTGAGATGACATGTTCAAGCAACACTAAATGCAAAGTAAAAAAATCCGTACAGCAATCATTTACTACACATATTCATATTTTTAGTTCCAGTCTCCTGGGCTTGGCAACACAGCAGCAGAGATACATATAAAAACATAATCTGCCTATCTTCATTTATGCCATAAATTTCCTCTTTAATTTCACGTGGGCACAAACCAGCACGAGCTGCCTCGTGCTGGGATTCATCACTCCAAGGGGGAACTGCAGGAGAGGAGAAAACCTCTTTGCACAGAGCAGAGAAAGCCAAGCCAGCCATCCCTCTCCATCTCAGCCCAGCACCTTTACACGTGGAGCAGCGACTGATGGCTGATTTCACTGGTGGACTTGGTGAAAATACAGCATCACTTAACAGGAGCACATGGACTTGTGTTAAGCAGTCTGTCTCATTGTAAAGAAATTTATTTTCCTCCTAGACAACCTGACTCTTCTAATAAACTTTGCCTTCTTATAGCCATGGATTTTCCTTCCCAAGGCCAGCCCAAAGTACTTCAATCACCCCATCCCACTCCTTCCCTGGGCCAGGCAGAGCCACGGGACCTGGCCCTGCCTTCTCCCAGGCAGCTCATTGCTAACGTCTGAGCCTCAGCACATCTTTTGTGGACTCTTTTAAAGCATATTCCAATATTTAGCGCTAATGTTTCACTTACATATTAATGCCTCAAATTTTATTACCCCGTGATCATAAAACCCCAGCTGCTGATCACGGCCCCAGCCTTCTTTATTTTACCCTGCTGAATTCCTGGGCCTGAGGCCAGGGTTGCTCAGTACAGCTAGTGGCTCCGTTGGCGTGTGGAGACAGCCCTCTACAGATTGTTGCCTACATTCATTTACTCGCACGAAACGCTCAGCTCAGCTGCCAGCAAGCTGTTTTCCTCCTGCATCTGAAATCTCCAGGATGGGGAAGAGGATGGGGTGATCAGAGGTGTCCGTGGCCAGGCCAGCCCTCCTGAACGGGTTTGTTTCACTGTAGAAGGGGATTTTTCCTTTCTCTGCCCCTTTTGCCCCTTTTTCCAAGCAGGAGAGAGCAAGGACACCCTCTCAAAAGACCTCAAGAGAAAGAGGGAAAGAGAAGGGAGAGAGGTTTCTCCTAATTTTAGCTCAGTGTGCATAGCCATTTGGTGGAGTTTCCCCTAAATCCTGCTCTTCCTTTCTCACTGCTCCACCCCATGGCCAGGGGGAGAGATCAGGCTCCAGGAGGAGAGGGAAGAGGGAAGAGCCAGTTGTGTTCACTGCATTTGTTGGTTTGATCCCCAGCAGCAATCACACCAGTGCTAAACCCATCATTTGGCAGCAGCTACAAGCAAGGAAGAGAAAACTGCAGCCTTTTGCCCCCCATTAAATTTCTAATTCTTAATAAACCCTTTATCTGGATCTATGTAAATTACTACACCTGCTGATCAGTTAATTATGCAATTCAATTGACTATAAATTAAGTTGACCTGCAGCCAACAAGAAATAACAGATGAGGTGTTAGTTGTTGAGTGCAGCTAACAAGAAATAACAGACAAGGCATTTGTGGTAGAGTTGAAGCAAGATCCAAGGGGCAGCACAAGCTGGTAGCAAGAGAAGCTCGTGGTGGGGGCTGTCGTGGGACAAACACTGCAGAGATGGCAGAGGACAAGGGGGAACCCACGTGTGTACAGCTTCTCTGCCAGCTGCTGGGCAGCTGAGTTGGAGAAGTTACCCCAAAACCAGCACATCTCTGCAAACAGAAATGCTGACTTCTGCAATGGTGCTCAGTGTGAGCGAGGGCCAGCACTGGATAACAGGAGACTCTGGGGAGGGTCCTAGAAATACCCCAGGTGATAGACAAATCATGGGCACAACCCTCTCCTCACCTGCTCAGTGGGTGACCTCCCCTCCAGCTGACTGCAGACCTCCTCCTGCACCCCACTCCCAGCCTCTGCCTCAAATTTCGGCAGCTCCAAACCATCCATAACTCAGGCTTTGCCCTGGAGTCCTGCCTTTTGATGGAGAGCATGGAGGAGAGGGCATTTGCAGCCTGGACTTGTCTGCTCTATGGAATAGGGCGGGGATCACGGGGTGGTGATGTGAATCCATCCTCAGCCATGGAGCTGCAGAGATCCTGAACAGAGCAGACACCAAAAGTCCCCTCTGTCCTGTCAACTCAGCACTCTTTGCTCAAAGGGTGCCCAACCCTAAGAGCTCCCTGGTGCTGGCGGTCCCCAGGGGGACCCTAGGTGCAGAGCCACCGCACTGCATGCAGCGAGCTGATGTCCGCCATGGCAGCCCTGCCGTCCTTTTGCCAGTTCCTGAAGGATGCGGCCTCCAGATCAATGGAGAGCCTCCAAGCCACGTTGTGCTGACTCCCTGAAAGGTCCTGATGTGGTGGAGGGCGCATATGTAGTTAACTGAGGTCCAGCAGTGTGGCTCCTTGCTCATCAGACTGAGGTCAAGCCACTGACTTCCAACAAGCCACAGGAAGGAGTGGGGGCAGATGCAGGTGCTGGCAGCCCAGGCCATGGGAGGAGGAATGGCCTGGAGGTGAGGAAAAATGGCCTGGAGGTCAGGGCATTGACAGGACTTGGGAGGCCTCCATTGGATTCACCACCCTGCCACTAACCCTCTCGTGTGACAAGAGATCCTCGGAGATAGGAGGTGCCAACCTCTGCCAGCTCACCAGCCCCTCAGGGAGGGCAGACAGCACCTGGACTTGGTAGAGGCACCCAAATGTCAAAGCCCTGGGAGGAAATATGGTACAAAAGCTGATGGAGAAACAGCCACGGGGGCAGCAAGCCCCCTGGAAAGCAGTTTCTCTGCAGCCCGAAGCGCTGCAGAGACAGGTCACAGCTCCCTCCTCTTGGGCATGGAGAAACGCTGGCTGTGGTTGCCAGAGCTGCTGATGATGATCCATTTCTCTGATAGCTTGGCACACATCTAATTAAAACACAGGGCTGATAGGCAGCTTTTTCACCCTGCCAGGTTTCGTGAAGAAGTGTGATTCAGGCGCAAAGAGCAGGAGCCAGCCAGGAAATACTAGCTGCGTCCTGGAAGGAAAGTGGCCGGAGAGCTGAAGGAGGTGTTGTTGCCTCGTGAGCCGTGTGAGTGCGACATGGACCAGGGCTTGCTGGTGGCATACCTGCCACTGGAGGGAGAGAAGGTGCAGAGCTGGAGCTAAATGAGGCGTGCTCGCCTGGATTTTTATCTGGGTTTGGGTTTTTGACGACACGCAGCTTTCTCGGTGCTTTTTTATGCAGGAATCTGAGCTTCAAGGGCAGCTCTTCCCGTGGGTCAAAGGCACAACAGGTCCCACTGGGGAGCAAGAAAATGTGTGAAAGATCATGGATGTAGGGGAAAGGAGAGGAGAAGACAGGACAGGACGGGACAGGACAGGACACCAAGACATGGGGCTTTTACACATTAAAGCTGAGCCCCTGAACAGGAACCGCCATCCAGAAATGAGATACTACAGACCGTGAAGCACCCAGAGGATTTCTGCAGGGCGGCTTGGGCAATTTCACTGATTTTTTTGTCACCAGGATATCGTGGAGGCATTTCTTGATGTGGCAGTGTTCAGAAACTGGTAGACTGCTGTTCATTGCTCACACCTGGGGTGAAGTGTGATGGAGTGGGTCTAAATCCAAGCTAGCAGCAGGCCAGTAGGCAAAGTCATTTGTTTTCTGGCTGTTGCATAATCATTGTTGAGAGTTAAAAAAAAATAAAAAAATGATTGAACACAGAAGCTCCAGAGGGAGGGTAATATACTAAAGGCAGAAAGTTCTTCAAACCCCATCTCTTCTCTGTACCAACATCATTTCTGACACACCACGGCCTGTCTGCGAGTCTCCCCACTGCCACTGAGCATAGGAAAGCCAAAAGATTGTGTTATTTACATCAGACTTTTTAAAAGATTGCTTTCCCTCCCCTACCGTCTCCTCAGCTGTCTCTGCAGCCCCAAGCAGATGCTCTGTTATAAGAGAGGAGGCTCCAAGTCTGGAAGATGTGCTAGGCAGAAAGTCTGGCCAGGTCTTTTGTTCACATGAAAAAGTGAGGGGGAAAGTGGAAGTGGTTTGGTTTTCATGGAATTTCTTGCTTCTGTATTTTATCAAAGAAATTGATTGTAAAAACTATGTGTGAGTTGATATATCTGTGACTTCTTTATTTTTTTTTTTCCTTTAGATGGCTAGAAAGAAGACTAAAAATACAAGTTTAAACCCATTTCTTTTGATTTCAGCCAGCTGAGAAAAATAAATAAATAAGTAATAATGTCCAGCCTAAAAAAAAAATGTCCATTGTAAAGAAACTAGCATGCCATCAAAATTCCCCTTTTGAAGCACAGGCTTTTGTATGAATATAGAGGCCTTTCAGGTGTTGGAGTGCAACATTTTTTGGCTTCTTCATGAGCTTTTTTCCCATATTGGAATAAAAAGACCAGGGGGCTGCGGCTGTTCCCACCCCAAGCTGGGTCCCCCCCTGGGTCTCCAGGACCTCATATGAAGGCTGGGAGGGAACAGAGGGACATTGTCCCAAAAGGTTGCCCCAAAAGGGGAGAAGAAGTAGACAGCAGTCAGCAATAGAGAGCTTTAGGCTGAAGAGGAAGAAAAGGGTTTAAGCTTTCAGGGAAGTGAGGGTCTGCAGCATTTCCCAGGGGGATTGGAGGTGGGGACAAGGAGATAATGGGCTTGCAGATAGGATTTGATAGGGTTGGTCAAGGGCTCGTGGGACCCATCACCGATGACATCTATTCCTACAGAAAAGGAGAGAGGTCAAGTTATCGTAGTCCGACACACCGGGAAGAGTAACTATTAACATGGAGCTGATTAATAGCAAGGAGTCTGAGGCCAGGTAGGAAAGATTAATAGCTGAGTTCATTAAGATTATTTCCGCTAACATTAATTAAAATGACAGAAGCGGAACGAGAATTTCAGCTACTTTATTAGGTCAGGCTCTCTTAGGCCGACAAGATCTTGAATACGGGGCATAGCTCTTAATTCTTTAATACATCTATGGGTGCCTGATAGGCTCTGTGGGGATTTACAGGGAATTAATTTCAAAAGGAGGACTGTGCGGCTTGACCCTTGTTGATTTGAATTCTGCCATTACATTGTATTAATAATAAATAGCGATTAAATCCGTATCCTCCTGCCAAAGCATTCAGCAGCATGAAGAACAGCTGAAACTTCTGAGTCCAAATAAATTCTAGAAGAAAGAATGGGTACAACATTCACCCTAAAACACTGCTCCCCCAGAAAAATCCATGACTATATAGACTTTGGAACCAGCTTGCTGTGCTCTCAGTTCAATTACCTACACAGAAATATAATTCTCAACTCAATCACCCTCATCAAGGGCTTTGGAAATTTTCTTTATATAAAGCTTTATACCACCACAGAAAAAATGGCATTACAGCCCTACAGAGCACTTTACAGTTGGCTAATGTGTTCTCACTGAAGGTCGTTTTTAATGCACTCATATTGATTTGATAGGAATCTTGGTGTTGCCACCCCAGTTAAGGAGGGTTATCCGAAAGGGTCATGGTGAGAGCAGAGAGAAATCATTTAAGTGAGGTAGAAAAATAGGAAATAAAGTCAGCTCAGCAGCCAGCATCAGGGAAGCGTAGTGCCACATGGGGACCTGACATTGCACAAAACAAGAAGATTCATGGAGGAAATTTAGCGACAGAAAAGGAGACAAGGAAAGGGGGCTTGTTGGGACACTGCTCAGAGGTGCTGGTGCAAGGAGTGGCTCTTGGTTTCATTCCACATGAGAAAATGGAGATTTTCCAGCTTCATTCCCTTCTCTTGCTGCTCATGGACTTTATGCCCCTCTTCTCCTGGATGGGGCAGGCACGTGAGGCCGAGGGGAGAAGAAGAAGCCTCCCATCTTCTTCTTCTTTCTTGCCACCTGGCAACAAACTCGGGACACAGCCAGGTCAATTTGCTCACTTACCATGTCACCGATTGGCACTGGGGCCAGACACCCTCAGAAAGGATCCGGGAGCAGGGCCAGCACACCCAGCTCGGTGTGTTGTGCATGGCTCAGCACATTGCACACAGCATTTCCTATCACACTCAGCTCGGTGCATCGTACACAGCCTGGCACATTGTGCACAACCTGCTGCATCGTGCACAGCCCTGCACGCCTTGCACACAGGCCAGGGCATCACTTACAGCCCTGTGCGCAACCCAGTGCACTGCGTCCTGTACGTCTCACGTAGCCTGGTGCATTGCATGGAGAGGGAGGTGCTGGTCTCTGCTTCCTGGTAATCAATGACAGGACACATGAGAACGGCACAGAGCTGCACCAGGGGAGGCTCAGACTGGACTTTAGGAAAAAAATTATTTCCTGTGAGGGTGGTCAGACACTGGAACAGGCTTCCTAGCAAGGTGGTTGATGCCCCACGCCTGTCAGTGCTCAAAAGTGCCCTGGTTTTGGCTAGGATGGAGTTCATTTTCCTCCTAGTGGCTGGCACATGTGCCGTGCTTTGGATTTAGGATGACGATAATGTTGATCACACCCCAATGTTCAGTTGTTGCAGAACAGTTCTTACAATGTGTCAGGGATGTTCAGCTCCTCGTGCTGCCCTGCCAGCGGAGAGCCTGGGGGTGCCCAGGAGCCGGGAGGGGACATGGCCAGGACAGGTGGCCCCAACTGGCCAAAGGGATGTCCCATACCATGTAGCATCATGCTGACCAATAAATATGGGGGGGCTGTCCAGGGGCACTGCTGTTAATTGGGGACTGCCTGGGCATTGGCCAGCAAGCAGTGAGCAATTGGGCTGTGCATCGCTCGCTTTGTTTATTGTTTGTGTTGTTACTGGGGTTTTTTTGGTTGGTTAGCTTTCTTTTTTTTTCTTTCCAGTTACACTGTCCTTATCCCAACCCACGAGTCATTGCACCTTTCAGTTTTCTCCCCCATTTCTCCTATTAAGGAGAGAGCTAAATAGATATCCAGAATATTAGAGAGGTTTTGCTCAAGCCTGGGTAAGGTCTGAGTACCCCCTACTCCAGGGGATGTTATTTTGCCTGAAAAATCAAATCACAGAAATGTCACCACTTCTAAAACCTTACAGCACCTCCTGTTGGAGTGGCTTTGCCTGAGCAATGCCGAAGAGTTTACACTGGGAATGAGACAGAGCACCAAATGCAAGAACATTTCCATCTCCCCTGGCAGCTCACAAACTGGTGAGTTAGCTCCACGGGGAAGGGAGAACTTCCAGCGAAGCTGGGATTTGAATGTCCATCCCCAGGAGCCCTCAGCAAACAGTCTCCACTCCAGAGGTTCTGCTGTGGTTTTGCATGAAAATGCTCTTACAAGGCAGCTCAGCCGTGCAGAGCCAGGGAGGTGTGTTTGGGACTTCAGTCATGCCAAGGGAATGGGGCTGCTGAGGTTGAGAAATGCCTCCAGGAGGGTCCTATTCCTCATTAAATGTCACTAGTGAGGGGCCAAGCTGTGGTAGGACCAAGGCAGTGCTGCAGGCAACCAGTGAGTCTTCTTATAAAGCTGGAGTGGATGTCCCATTGGGTATCGGGAAGGATTTCTTCACAGAAAGAGTGGTCAGGCATGGGAACGGGCTGCCTGGGGAAGTGGGGGAGTCCTCATCCCTGGGGTATTTAAGAGATGTGTGGATGTGGCACTTCAGGACATGCTTTAATATTGGACTTGGGCATGTTAGGTCAATGGTTGGACTTGATGATCTTCAGGGTCTTCTCCAACCTAAATGATTCTACAATTCTATTATTCTATAGAGATCAGGTGTATCCCACCCATGTCCTAACTCCAAATGTCTCAATGTGTTGGTAGATCCATACCCCAGTGACTGGAGTCATGGACTGGCACCCAACCCCAAACCTTATCCACCAAGCAGCTCCTGAGACTTAGCAAGGACAACAGCAAAGTTGTCTTCTCCTCCCCACCCCACCTCACCCCCACCATCCCCAAGAACCTCCGCCCAAACCTCCAAGCCCAGCAGGTTCCCTCCCCAGTTTGCACCACGCACTTGTCCTGCAAACCAGGCTCCCTCCCGCTGCTCCCTCCTGGCCCCAAGGGTGAGTTACGGGGTCAGAAGCACAGAGCAAGAGCATTTGGGCATGAAAGAAGACTCTGTGTCCATGGTTGCCTTGTACCCAGGACCAAGGTGAAACAGGACTTGCTCCAGGACTTCCCCAGCTCTCACCTTCCCGTGGTACAAAGGTTAAGCTCCAGCAGAGAGCTGGGCACGACTCAGGAGCTGCATCCCACACTGCTCGTCTCGCAGCTCTTTCGGGAAGCTGGGCATAAAGTTTCTGTCCATTGCAACGCAGCTAGCTCTGGAATCTTCTGCTTCTCCAGTGCACACAAAGTGACTGTGGGGAGGCGGGAAATTAGGCTGAAATAAATAAATTAAAGCCAGCAGGAGGGGATCGGCATGCTGCTTGAATTAGTGTGGAGGGTAATTGTAAACAACTGGGGAAATGTGCCTTAAATTAATTTTTAGGACCTAATGGGATTTTGCTTGGACTATAGTCAAGAATGAAAAGCCTTCGATGGCAAAACAAAGCACTTTGCATAAATTAGCAGTTATGACACTAGTGGAGCTGGCTCTTTTTTGGCTGGCAACTGGGAGAGTTTGTGCGTATGTGCACGCCTGCATGGAGGACTTGGGATTTGTTTTATTTATTATCTAGAGCTTGCTTAAAGGAGTTGTTACAGGACGGGAAGAATCTTGATGCAGACACTTAAAAGCCAAGACTCCTGGGCTCTGTACAGTGGCCACTGGCATGCTGTGGGAGGAGAGAGAAGGACAAGCCCCCAGCCTCCTTGGGTGGATCGCACCGGGTGGAATATCTCTGCTGTAGAGGTGGTTGGGCAGCCTGACTCCCCAGGACACGGTGGCTTCACTGGAAGAAGGGATGAGGTGTTTGGGGAAGCAAAAAAAGACAACCACAGAGCCCAGGAGAGCAATGAATATTGTCTTTAGAATTGGTCTTCAACCAAAAAAAAAAAAAATCATAAAAAATTCACCCTGAAAAATGCAGGGACAGATAAGACCTCTTGTAAGCAGCAGCTTGGAGCCAAAATGGTTCGTGGCCACTGCATTTCGGTTGTGGTGGCAGTGAGGGTTTGCACCCTGTATCATCTCCAGTCCCACTGCAGGTTATGCTGAACAGTGCTCTTTCTCATTTCAGTATTTGCACTTCTGTACTGAAAAAGCATTAATGTATTTTAAATGCTGGTTGCAAAAGTAAACAGGGCTTTGCTTGGGAAACATTTTTTTTTCACTACTTTCTTGTGTCATCTTCGTTAAGAAAAACTTTTTTACTCTTTGTTTTTTATTTTGCTCCTCTGTAAAACATTGAGTTTGAAAAAAACTGTTGTCTGCTGTCCGATGGACTAAAGTTAAGGAAATTTACACCTTCTTTACACAAACCCAGTATAAATGCCATCACCCACCAAGAAGGACTGCCAATGATCCATTACCTGTGAAACTGATTTATTTTTAAATGGTATAAAATAAAATAAAAAGCTTGGGGTTTGCTTCCACTTTATACTCCCGCATAAACTGGAAGCAAGTCAACTCTCTTCAGTGTCCAGCATTTCTGGAGTGCTGGAGGCCTCATCCTCCTGAAAGCAGCTCTGTCTTGTGGAGTTTGAAGAGCCTCTGTCCCCTGGGCAATCCTGGTGTGAAAGTGCTATCAGGTCCCCTAGAACCTCATCTTTTGTTGATGTTTATCTGGGCTGATTTCAAGGAAAATCCCAGAAATGAGATCCCCATGCAACAAATGTCAAAATAACTCTGACAGAGACTAGAAGATGAACTTGGAGCAGGACAAGGGATAGCCTTCTGCCTTCATATCGAGCAGAGGTTAGGGTTAGATACCCACAGTTTACAGTAGCTCATTTGTTAATATCCTTGAAAATGCCCTTAAGAGGACATTTAAATAGAGCCATGGTCTTTGTCATGCTCAAAGATCACTCAGTCATAAACTAAATAACTCCACACTCTAAAAGACTCGGCCTTCTGTAACTGGAGTTTATGGAGGCTCCAGCAATGCCATTTCTCCCAGTCTTGGCTACTCAATCACCTAAGAAAGTGGCAATACTTATTTATTAAAAAAAAAGAGCTTTCTCCTTACTCATTTCATGTTGCTTAAGCTGTATTTTAAAATAAGTTTGCTATTAGGTTAATTTACCTTCCACTCCAGCTCTCACTCTGCTTGGAAATGTGATCCAGATGGATAACATTTCAGAGTTTGATTCAAGCTCATTAAAGACAGTGGAAGTTTTTTTCCACAAATTTCAAAAGGCTCTGACTCTGGCCTCTTTATCACTTTGCAGCAAGATGCTTGGCTACAGTCTTCATCTCTGAAACGCCAATAGCAATTTAAAAAGCTGCAAGAAGGTTAGTATTCCTTCTGGGTTTATTATTTCCACAGAATGAAAACAGATTCGTATCCTCACTGGAGGCAATAAAGCCATCTACATTTGATCATCAGGGCATATGAATGTTCAAACGCCGTCTCCTGCCAAACTTGAAGGTCCTTCATCAGCCAAACTCCTACTGACTTCAGCAAGACTTAGCCAGCACATGCATAAAGAAGAGCAGCGTTTTCACAGGATCTAGGCATGAAGTTGCCTTCCAGTATGACTGTCACAGCATTCAGAGAAGCCATACAGATTATTTTAATGTAGGACTAATGCCCAAATATCTGCCCGACTTCTGCCAGTTGTGAGTGGCTGCACCCCCAAAAGTCTCTGGTTAACACAGAAAATAAATAAATAAATAAAATAAAAAGCATTTTAAACTATATCAGGCCTCCATGAGATGTTCATGCATTTCCATTTATAAACTTTCTGGACTGCCTCTTTATTTGACATGATTTAATCACAGCTCCAGTGGAGACCAGCTGAAAAGCTTTTCTCTTTCTGAAACCAAAGTGTTGACAGGCATGGGAAGACCCCTATCCTTACATCTCCATTCAAAATGCTTGCCAGAAGTTTTTGGCACTCCAAAGCGTTATGCTTCATGCAGAGAGAGGGACAGGTCCTTAAGAAATTCTGCACATTAGCTGTTCTACAGTTTTCTGAAGGACAAAGTCCCAGTAGCACCAATGCCTCGAGCAACCATTTTGCAAAACATCAAGCCACGATTACTTTTGCCAAGTGTCCCCAGGACATGAACCACCCTCAGCTTACAAACCATAATTCTCCATTAAATGCAGATGAACAGTAAGTCCTTCTCTCCTCTTTTTCTTCATCATTATTTTAGTGAACAATAGGTCAAAAGCCTGCAGCCAGGCAGTTGCAACCGAAACAGTCAACAAAAAATCATGTCAAACCTTTGCTGGTGGTGCTTAGGTGGGATGAGCTCATCCAACCTTCGGTTCTTCTCAGCTCTTCAGATGCCCCAGAGAAAAAAATAATTAATAGCATGGATTTGCTATTATTAGTTACAGTAACCAAATGCCTGCAAGACAAGGGCTTGCAGATACAGCCTCTGAAGAGCTATGGTAGGTTAGCCCGTTGTTGAAAACTGCCATTTACTGGACATTTTCTGCTCTCTAACAATCACGTAATAAATTCAGCGGGAGTTTTATTAGAACACTTGGGGTATTTTTCCTTCAAATATCATAACACGAAGAAATAAAGATCCACAGAAAGCTTGAAACACTTCCTGGCTCTCTTGTTTTAGCAAGATATTTGAAAGGGAGAGCTGCTCAGAGACGACAAGATGACAAGCACTGTTTAGGAACTGTCTTGCTTGGTCAAGAGAAGTGGGGTTTGCCTTCTGTAGAAAAATCGCCTTCTTCTGCTGGAGAGGGTATTTCCTTCGCACGTATGCTTCCAGGATTTTATTCCATGTTGCTGGACTTCGTGAGACGTTTTTCTAGGTAAGGATTTGTGTAAGTGAAAATGAGCTTGGCAGGATGAGGCCTTGGTGGTCAAAAGAAGTGGAATGGAGAGGGAGCCTTGACTCCACATGGCACCCACAGGAGGGTTACTGGAGGGTGACTGACTTGGCACCCTGAAAGTCCTGTCCTCAGAGCTCACGGGGCAATGGGGCTGGTTTCTGCCCCCCCCTCCTGCAGCACTTGATGGGGCAGGGGTTATTGTTATTGTTGTACCAAGACTTGAAAGCAAAGCAGCGTTGATTTCTGCCTGATCCATAACACACCAAGCCATAAAAGACTGAAGAAATGCCCTCACTCCTGCTGATCAGGTGTGTTCATGAAGGAGACATGCTGATGTCTTTAGGCACAGTGGTCCAGAGGAAACTTCAGACCCGGGTTTGTCACCATTTCTTGACTGCCAAAAGCTGTGAGGGTAAAGGATTACCTTGCATGTGCCCACCCAGTACTTATCCTTGAATATCAGCTACTCGCCATTGGCTAAAAGAGGATACTTGGATGGAAGAGCTGCTTTCTGACTGAATGGGGACATTTTTATGTTCTTAAGTCCTCCAGACACTTGAGAAACATGGGGAGCTCTGAAGAGCCACTCTCTGATGCGTCAGCCAGCGCTGGGAAACTTTGAAGTCACAGAAAGCATCACCACCCAGCGAGCTCTGCCGTTCCTTGGTCCTGCTCAGAAGTCCCAACCCGTCTGTGCGACTCAAGGGGCAGCAGGAGACTGTGGGGGGGGCCCTGCCAAAGAGGAGAAGGATGCAGACGTCATATTTTACAGTTATTCTGGTATACAACAGCCCAGGGGAGAAAAATCATCTCTTGGATCATTTTGCCTCTGATTCATATGGAACCAGATGGAAACAGAGTCCAGGTCCCAAGTTGTCCTCCACAGGTATGAGAGAGTGACCAAGAGGATGGAGTAAGCCAGTCTCCTCCAGTCACTCGGATGTTTTCTTTCTCATCCTAAATTATTTGTCAAAAACTGGAGCTCTTAGAGACAGAGACCCAGCTGGCACAAATCCTGGCAGCATCCTTTCAGTAGATCAAGGCTGCCTGGAACCACATGTGGATCTGGGGCAGAGATCACAATAAATACAACTATTCTGGACGGAAACTCCTCCAGCTGGACCTCGTTTTTCCCCGAGAAAACCAACTGACCAATTCTTTAGCTGTGCAGCAGCCTCCAGTTGCTCTTTTCGACAAAGCCAGCAACTTTTCCTCTTGAAGAACTACAGAAAAAATTCGCCCCAGGACACACATTTACCACAGCAAATCTCTGAGCAGGTTATATCTCCTGGGGGCATTCCCAAATTTTATCCTACCTCCAAGCTAGTAGGAGAAAATGAAAATAGATGCACAAATAAATTTACATATTTATCACATAGCAAGAAATATATGTCCATGCACCGCAGCATCAACAGATCACATACAAACTCCTCCTTGCCACAGTACTTTTGGCTTCACTGCAAGGTAGGGAAAAATGTGAGATTAAAGGAACCCTTTGGCCCTTGCAGACTTTGCTTTTGAAAAGACTTCACATCTGCTCCCAAACCACAGGATGGAAATGTGATTTGTGGAAAGGCCAAGGAGAGAAGAAAGAAGACCGGGTCATTCTCAGCTTCTAGTAACCCTGCGTCCTTTGGTCCACAGAGTGGGAATGATGGATAACCCATGGATGGATGGAAGGATGAGTGGATGGATGGAAGGATGGGTGGATGGATGGAAGGATGGGTGGATGATAAGCTTTTTCTTATTTCTTGATCAAACAGGCAAGCTGAAAACTCTTGGGTGAGCCATCATCCAAGGGAGTCTAAGTACCATCCAATGCAGCAATGCCTGATGTTTTTTTGTTCCAAGCTGCAACATATTTCACTTTTTTCTAAAAGGTCCATCCTTACTTTTGTGTGACAACAAGAAAAATCTCCATTTTTCTTTATCATAGTTCCAGATCTCAAGGTCTAGAGGAAAGTCTCAAAAAAAAAAAATCAGAGGACATGCATACATATTGTGCAAAGTGTGATGTGCCCATCCCACATCCCAGCTCTCTATGTGCACTGAGAGGTGGGGGTAACTGTACTGAACATGGCTGTCTTCAAAGATGAGCACAAGGCTAAAAAACCAAAAATCTTACCCTGAAATCACCCTCTCACACTGTTACCTGCTCCCCAAGCACCACTCACAGTGGGAGCCCAAACCAACCGAATGATCAGGTGGGCTCTCATTTCAGTGGGTTTGCTCCATGCTCCCGCTCCATCCCTTAGATCAAATCAACAGCTCCAGAGCTCCAGAAACAGCATTTAATTTTTTTCCTTGCCCTCCTTTCTCCAGGCTGCATTACCCATGGAGAGGGATGGGACAGGGGAAAGGGAGAAGAAAAATTAATGCCGTCTGTAAAAGCAAAGCCTGATCTCTGCTGATGCACCTTGCTCCAGAGCTGTAATCTCCCAGCCCTAGCCCAGCATGTGCAGTGACTCCCAGCACATCCCAGTGCACATCTCCTGCAGAACCTGACCGTGGCTCCAGCCACCCTCCCATTCTGCAAGAAACACCTTAAACATGTGGCCGGCACCTCGGGGGGGGATGATGGAAATAAACCCAGCAGCTGCTGCCAGCCAACAGAGATTAATGACATTTCAGACAGGAAGGCTATATTAGGACTTTGCCATCCGTTTTTCTCCTGCCCCTTTCCTTTGCAGGGGCAAGGGAGGACAGAGCCCGGCTGAGATCGGAGGCTGCAGCATCAAAGCACACATCTGGGATGTGCAGCTGGTCCCCTTTGTTCCCCCTCCTGCTGCTTCTCTGCCTCTGGTCACCCCATTAACACCCCAGAGAAAGTCATAACTTAGAGCTGGGGCTGCGCACTCTCCTCTGCTCGTGGCCATGCAATTAGTGACTGGGAGTGGTAAGTTGTAATTAGCGACTTCATGCATTGTAGGATGGTGAGAAGCTGCCCGCCAGCTCCCCCCAGGACAGAGCCTTCACACCAGCACTGCTCCTGACTTTTGCAGCCGCCAAGGGGCTCCTTTCCTCATTTTTGAAAGTGTTTGCTCGAAGTCCTGCCACAAAAAGTGAAACCGAGTCAAGAGGTGCATTCCCCTTGATGGCTGTGGCCCAGCTCCTCAAAGGCACACCGGTGCCCCGGCGCTCCAGCACTGATGTCAGCTGAAATCAGCAGTACTTAGTTTGGCAAAGAACTTGGTGTGTCCTCCCGAAATGTCCTCTCAGACCCCTCCACATCTCCACCCACCATTGCACAGGGCACAGATCTCCCAGGGATCTCAAGACCCATCTGCAGGCCACGTCCAGAGCATCTCAGACAGCACTAGGAAACACCCAGCCATTTCCCGAGCATGTCAGACATTTAAGAAACTGAATTCTGCCCTACTGTCTCTGCTCAGTTTTGTACAATCATATTGCAAAAAAAGTTATTTAGTTTACAGAATCATGACTGTAGCCCAGAAGAGAATTTTTTTCTTTTGTTTACCAGAAGCAGCAATGGTCCTAATTCTCCAGTGGGGGCAGCTCATGGGGCAGCCAGCAGAAGCTCTCGTCTTGGGAAAAGTCTGGCCGGGGATGTCACAAAGGGATTTTTTCAGCAGCTGTCACAGTCTGGGGCTTTCCTTTCATGTTTCTGACAGTCTGACCTTGTCCCCAGGTGTGAACCACAGCGGAGGATGCCTGGAGGACCGTGGGATGAAGGCTGCCTCCATCCCAGCAGGTGGGACCCCGGCATCTGCTGGATCCCCAGTTCTTGCTCCGGCACCCTGGGGTGGCTCCTGCTTTGTGTCACACAGCCACCAGTCCCTTCCAAGTCTCCCCACCCCACCATACTTTATCCCAAGCAAAAAAAGAGGCAGCAGGTGGTATTTCTAACGAGTGGGAGAAGCATCGTAATCAAAAGGGGGACATTATGTTGGCTAGGCATGAACCAGATCAAGTGACCAGGAGAGTCCTGCGGCGATGTATTTTACAATTTTGTCAATTTTGCCGCGTATCAGCACTTTCTACACTTGCTGCTACAAGGCAGCAAAGCAATCACGCTCCAGATCAACGAAGAAAAACAGGCTGCTGTACAGATGCAAGCTATTAAAGAGAAAGGTCGGGAGAGCAGCAGCAACAGCAGATGGTATTTGCTAAAAAGGAGCCAGACTTGCCTGACACAAGACAGAGCAAGGATGGAGAAAGCGGAGACAGCAGGACTAGGACAAGGCATGGGCTGGTTTGGCTTTGTCTCGTTTTTTACCCAGAAAAAGTGCAGTGTCCCACCACATGGCTGCAAAGAGCCCAGCAACGGCTCAAAGCACAGAAGGGTTCATATCCAATAAATGGGCATCCGTCCACTCCCCTTGCCTTCTCTGATCAAGGAAGGAAGGTGGGTGACCCAGCACCACGTCAGCCCCTGCCCAGGGTTCTCCAAAATGTGCTGACACCCCAGGACCCTTCACACTGTGACCTTCAGGCTGCCACCAGCTCCCACAGGTGGGACACCGTGGCTAGGAGCGCTCAGCCATTTGCCGTGGTGGTGGACCTAGAAGAGACCCAGAGGGTGGAGGAGATAAGATGGGGGGGAGAAGGGTCTCCTGGATAAGACCAGTGGTTTTCACAGCCTCATCCTACAAAAGGGCGAGCATTTCTTCTCCCAAGGCAAGGCAAGGTGCTCGCTCCAGCCCAGACTCTACAGCCTCAGCAGATGACAGAAGGGCCTTCCCCACTTCTCCTGGGCCCCCTCCCACCTCACCTATAGAATCACAGAGTCATTAAGGTTGGAAAAGCCCTCCAAGCTCATCTGGTCCAACCATCCCCTACCACCAATGTCACCACTAACCCATGTGCCTAAGCACCACGTCCAACCTTTCCTTGAACACCCCCAGGGACGGTGACTCCACCACCTCCCTGGGCAACCCGTCCCAACGCCTGACTGCTCTTTCTGAGCAGAAATGTCTCCTCATTTCCAACCTGAACCTCCCCCGGCACAACTTGAGGCCATTCCCTCTGGTTCTATCACTAGTTACCTGTGAGAAGAGGCCGACCCCCAGCTCCCTGGGTTAAAATTCAGCCCCAGGGATACCCGCACTCAGGATTCGGTGCGGATTCGCTCCAGGTGTGCTCTCAAAGTGATCCAGTCTAAATCGGGTCAACCTCCTACTTCTGCCCATAAGTCCAAGGGGCCGTAATTTGATTTATGCAATTCACATCTAAAACAAATTAACTTAGGACAAATTCAGGCCTCTTTGATTCTGAGGGCTCATCTACCCAGAGACACTGGGGAAAATTCATCTGAGTTAACGTCCGCCGTAGATTACTTAAACTGCATTAAAACCCTGTGAGGACATTCTTATTCAGAACTGAAGTGGCTTAATCTGATTTAGCTAAATTCACTTCCAAAGCCCATAAGCATTGCATGGGCACTAAATCAAGAGGCACTTAATTGTGCACATGGCACACCAGTGATGCCGTAAGGTTTGTGGGGAGGTTCTCCAAGGAACCAAGGCATGAGATAAGGTTGTAGATAACTCAGGTGTCCTGATGCCTGTTTTCAGCCCCTGCAAGCCCTGATGTCCTCAGAGGGCTCTGCAATGAGCTCTGCACAGCCCAGAGCCCAAGGGCCTTAACCAAAAGATGATGCCGCTCAAACATCACAGAGAGGAGGCCAAGAAAATTCAATAAATGCCCCAGGAAAGCAAAGAGCACAGGACAGCAAAGCCCACTATGGAGAAAGCCACTTTTTTTTTCCTTTTTTTTTTCTTTTTTTTTTCCTAGGACATAGAGCAGCAAGAACTGAGTTTCCCGAGTCATAGAAAGGAGCTACATCTGTCTCTATAACTATTTTTGAGGCAGAGCTTGTAACCTGGCAGGAAAAAAAAAAAAAAAACGTGGTATCAAGCAAGTCATGACACAGTAAATCAGTCAAGAACTACTTAATTATTGAAGAAAAAACGCCCCGTTTGGGAGAACATTTGATAGATGGTATGCCCTTACCTACAGGGGTATACAGCTCCCCAGTGGTGGAGGAAACAGAAATATTACTGGCAAGACAAGTAAGGAGACTTGAAAAAAATAAATCAATATATCCTTTTCTGTTATTTTGTGAACTTTAAAGATGAAAAGCCTCCTGCAAGTGAAACAGAAAGCAAGCGACAAGGGCGATGAGCCAGTCAGCGCAGGGGGGCATTGAGGGTCTTTGGCTCCTGCTGCTGCTTCAAGGACCCCCCACAAACATGGGGGACCAGATATCTGGAGGGTGTCTGGTCAAACACCCAGGGCCAGGGTTTGTGACCTTGGCTCAGGCCAGAAAACAGCTAAATGTGTCAGGTTGGATGGGGCTTGGGGCAGCCTGGTCTGGTGGGAGGTGCCCCTGCCCACACAGTCACAGAATCACTTAGGTTGGAAAAGTCCTCAGCAGGCATCAGGTCCGACCGCTAACCTAGCAGTGCCAAGTCCACCACTACACCATTCCCCCAGGCACCACATCCACATGTCTTTTAAACACCTCCAGGGACGGGGACTCCACCACTTCTCTGGGCAGCCTGTCCCAATGCCTCACAACCATCTCAGCGAATTTTTTTTTTTCTAAATAATATCTAGAATCATAGAATCATAGAAAAATTAAGGTTGGAAAAGCCCTCCAAGATCATCTGGTCCAACCATCCCCCTACCACCAATGTCACCACTAAACCATGTCCCCATGCACCACGTCCAGCCTCTCCTCGAACACCCCCAGGGACGGTGACGCCACCACCTCCCTGGGCAACCCGTCCCAATGCCTGACTACTCTTTCTGGGAAGAAATGTCCCCTAATTGTTTTAATTGTTGAAGAGTAGTGCTCTTTGTTCAATTCTTTGTTTTAATTGTTGAAGAGTAGGGGCATGACGTTTCCATTTTTCCACTCACCAGGGAAATCACCCAAATGCCAGGACTTTTCAGCTATGATGGAGAGAGGCTTGGCAACTACATCAGCCAGTTCCCTTGGGACCCTGGGATTCATGTCATCAGGTCCCATAGACTTGTACCTGTTTAGATTCATCAGGTGGTGTCGAACCTGCTCTTCACTTACAGTGGGTGGGACTTTGCTCCCCCAGCCTCCGCCTACGGGTTCAGGGAAATGAAAGACTTGGGAAGCCCATCTCCTAGTGCAGATGGAGGCAAAGAAGTTGCCGAGTGCCTCATCCTTCTCCATGTCTGTCGTTACCAATTACTCAGATATAGAAACTCACTCCTAATATAAGAAATTAGCCAGCTATAATCACTTACACGCTACTATTTTCACCCCTCAGTCTATTTTCACAAATGTTAAAGGTGCATGGTGGCCCTCAGGGACTCCTCCTGTCACCCTGCAGCCTGAAGGGAGCTGGGTCCTCTCTTGTGCTCTTCCTCAAGGCTCTGTGCAGAAGGGATGGCACCTCTCGCACAAGGGCTGGGGGATGGGCAAGAAGCACTCACACCACCCCTGAGAATTGGCAAGAGTTGTTTATTGCCAGGACATCTAGCAGGTAAGCCTGCAGGATGTCCTTGGTGTTTGGTGGCTCCAAGCTAATGCTTGGGATGGAGCCTGAGCAACGAGTAGGGAGCTGGGCGGGCACGCCTGCGCCGCTGTTGGTGCTCTTGGATGGAAGAGAGCAACGACATGCTGTGGTAGTCCCACGTCTGTTCTGGTGGAGGTGGATCCACTCCCATTTGTTCTTCCACATCTTCTGGTGGATTCGTCTCCATGGGCTCCACAGTGCTTGGCAGGAGGATAAGCCAGTCTTTGCCTGGGACTACCCAAATGGGATGCCTTCCATTCAGAATGTTTTCCGGCCAGAGTGCTGAACCAGGAGGTCGTCCAGTTCCGCCCCCAGGACCCATGCCACTGTTGGTTTGATTTTCACACATGGGTTCGAGGCTGCCATCTGTTTTATGGCCATGCCTAGGTCCCACGCTCCGTTCTGTACTACGGGCATGCCTCTGCCCCCCACGGCTGTCTGTCTGATGCTCCTGACTTTGCCCCATGCCACCGTTACGCCTATGGGAAGGCCCAGGCCCCCTGTCGCTGGGCGTTTGAGGGGGCGGCCTGTTCCCCGCGTCACTGCGGTACCTGTGGTACTGCTTATGTGTGTCTGCGGGCTGGGCGCCAGAGGTCTCTCGAGCACTGATGTCTCTTGTGCTGCCAGCGCTATCCCTCTGCCCACGACACATCTTCTTGTGAGCTGCATTCCTTCTTGGTGCTTCTTTGGATGGCTTCGCTATCCTTGCACACCAAGGAGGGCCGCTTCTCGCCTTTCTGCTTCTAGTCGTCTTCCTGCCGCGTACGCCGGCTGTCAGAGGAGCTAGTCGCTGAGCGAGTGGTGGGACAGCTGCAGGGGGGCCTGTTTTATAGGGCCCATGGCAAAGGCGGGGCAGCGGTGGCCACTGTGACCTCAGCAAGCCTCTATGATGGAGTGGCCCATGCGTGCCCAAAGGCGGCTGTGTTGGGAGCAGCCTGGAAGATGCCCTCACGTGGAAGAAGGAGGAGTGTTGGGGGGGCTGAGGGCCCCTTTTCTGGGGCTGGCTCCCCCGGGCCATTTGGCTTGCCAGAGAGAAGTGCTGCCCCTTGGCCACAGGGACTGCCCTGCACCTCCCATGCTCCAGAGAACATTTTCCAGCTCAAGCTCTAGCCTCTCATCAGTGTAACACAGAATCATAGAATTATTAAGGTTGGAAAACCCTCCAAGATCATCTGGTCCAACCATCCCCTACCACCAATGTCACCACTAACCCATGTCCCCAAGCACCACGTCCAACCTCTCCTTGAACACCCCCAGGGATGGTGACTCCACCACCTTCCTGGACAACCCGTTCCAATGCCTGAACGCTCTTTCTTATATATCATATATTATTAATATTATCTATTATCTATTATTAATATTATCTATTATTATCTATTTTCTAAATAATATCTATTTTCTAATATTCAACTGACACCATTGAGATTTACTACTTCGAAAATGAAAATTAATTCTGCTTTATGTACATACTTGAAAAATTAGTAAACCTGGGGAAAAAAAATGTGTTCTTTTTTGAAATAGAAAATAATTCACTTAAATTTCACCAAGCAGGGTTGAAAGTGGGTGGGCCTTGAGGTCCCTTCCCACCCAAACCCCTCTGTGGTTCTGTGATAATGTCATTCACGCTTCATTCTCCTGATGTGCTGTATTGCTTGTGTGGAGAGCATTGTTTGGACTACACCTCAAAATAACCTCAAAATAACACCATTATCCCAGATTTGTGACCTGCTGGCTCCTCTCCTCGTTGATGTTGCCGTTGGCCTCATGGTTAGAGCACTGCTAGAGTGCATGGGGGGACAGTCGCTGAGGGTTTTCTGAAGAAACAGCAAATCAGACACTTAAAATATTTCATGAAAGCTGTGCTGGGCAGATCGCTGTAAGGAACAGCCTTCATCTCCTCACCGCAGGCGAGAGAAGGACACACTATGTGACCTGCCTTTCAAATAATGCCCCGTTCTCCTGAGCTCGTGTCCACCCATTGCTCACGTTCGTCTTTGTGCACTGGGACCGAGTCCTGGTGGGACTGGGATGCTGGGAGCCATGCCAGGGTTTTGTCTCACCTGAGAAATGCCAGCTTGGCAAAACCCAATGCAACTCCCACCAGCAGGTGCTAGGCACAAACAAATATTGCTGGAATCTGGGGGGATTTTTAGTCTCCAGTGCAATTGTGGAACAACCGAAGGGAGCCGAGAGCACAAGGAGGGATGGGAGGGCTAATCCTGCCGGGTGCATCCGCAATGCCACCCAGCAGCAGAAACTGATGGTTGTGACATCGCCGTGGACCAGTTTACTCTGATCACTGGGAAAAGGGCGTCCCAGAAAGCCCCAGGTGCTGGGACCAGCCCGGCCGAAAGCACGGAGGGGCACTGCAGCCCCAAGGGCATCACCACAGGGAAAAACACCTTGGCACCGGGCTCCATCAGCACGGGGCCGACTCCTCAGCATGCACACAGTCATCGGACTCCTCGTCTTTGCCCTGCATCTCGCAGGGTGCAGGCTGGAGCCCCAGAGAGATGGGGATGTGGAGAAATTGGTATTCAGCATCTGCTCCAAGCTGATACAAGTGCAGCGCACGAGCTCTCAGTCACTACAGGGGTCTGGCTGAGCTGAGCTCTCTGGGAGAGCAGTCTGAGTGTTCTTCAATAAAAAAAAAAAAAGAAATAAAGCTCTTGGGTTGGAAATCACAGCTTTTTCTACACTCCCCAGTTGTGGCTGAATGGCTTCTGGAAAAAGGAAAAACCAAAAGAAGTGTTTTGATAGAGATGAGTTCTGGCATTAGCAAATCACGGAGCGTGCATCTCAGCTTCAAAACGGCATTTTGAGTGACCCAACAGGATTTTTTAATTTTGTTTTGTCTTGTGGAGAGCTTTGAATTTGGTTTGGTTTGGAGAAAAGAACCCAAAATCATGAGATTTCCCACAGAACAGAAACAAAAATCCGTTTCCTACCCGCTTGTATTATTTAGCCATGAAAGACTGCTTTTGAAAGATCCCAGCATCGCTTGAAAAATTGCTCATGAATATTCACAGTTTATTTGAAAACAGGCTCTTGCTGAAAGAATGGGGCAGAAATGTGACATCTGAAACTGCTCGCGAGCCGCAAGCGCTTTGTGGGCAAAGTTTCGGAGCAAACACAGGGCAAAGCCCCCAAAATGTCCCCGTGGGAGGGGCAGCTCCTGCAGCAGGGCACGCTGCAAGGCTCACCAAGCCTTCATACGACCACCCCGTGGCAAATTTTGTCCTGAAAGTATCAAAATTTGGCACGCTGGGCACATCCCAACGGGGATGTGCAGGTGTTTGGTCTCAGCGCGTGAGCATCTCCAGACCTTGGCCACCGCTCTGCTTGTGTCCTCGTGCTGCAGTGAGACGTCACATCAGCTGAGGGCAGCACGATTATCTCCAATATACCTGGGGCACTCGGTAGGTGTAACAGCAGGGAACAGCTGCGTGGTGGGATCGTGTTCGTGGAAACGAGACCAAAGATCCAGGTCTTGCTCTGAGACCCGTGCCTGCTGCTACAGCTAATCAAATCTCTGCAAATAAGAAGGGGAAATATATATATATATATATATGTTTACAGACACACAAAATTATATGTAGCAAACCACCAGAAACTAAATAATAAACACCGAGGCGTGTTCCAATGTGGTGAACTTGGATGGCCAAAAATCCCTGCTAGGAAACAAACCCAGTTCCCTGCGAGGACAGGAAAACCTGGGGAGAGGTCGGAGCCCACCGGGGATCTTTGTGTTGTCCTGGTGCTGGTGTGGCACAGGACCATCCCGGGCGGTCAGGGTGCCTGTCCCCAGCCCCAGCTGTATTCAGGGGTTTTTCTTTGTTTTTCATGAACATGTGCACAGAAATGTAACTGAGGCAGCCTGCTAGCAGAAGGAGCCCGGGCAGCTGAATTTCCTCACATTAGGAGACGTCAGTTCCAGACCTGGGATGCTGGGAACGCGATTTCCCTTTCTCTTTCTGCATCCCCAGCTCGGAAATGCAGTTTTCCTGAGAAAATGCTGACTGATGAGGGCCGTGATTGACTCCCCTTGACTCTGAGAGATGCACCAGGCAGTGCTGTGAGCTGCGGGCTGACGCTTCCCAGCCGGCTATAAGGGGAAGATGCACATGAGATGCTGAACCTCCACCTCCTGGAGGAGGCAGGCACCGGGGGGTGGCACCCAGCCCCAAAACTGGGTCCCAAAAGCCATCAGGAGACCATCCTGAGATCTTTCCTCAGCAGCCAGCTCTGTGCTGTCCTCAGGGCTCTGTCCCCGTTCTGGAAATGGCCATGGGCAATCTGCTCCAGGTAGCCCTGCTTGGGCTGGAGCAGGTGATCTCCAGGGGTGTCCCCAACCTCTCTGGGCAGCGTGTGGGACAAGAGGCTGCGCCACCAGACCCAGCTCAAGCACCGAGGGTTTCAAGCATCATTTTTTCCTTGCATCTCCCCATAGAGCTACTGCGCGCTCACCCCAAAGCAGGCAACGGCTGCTTCGAGGTCTCTTGCCGAGACAGCAGATCCCAACCCGTTTTGGAGGGACAGACAGAGGACAGACGGAGGACAGAGGACAGACAGAGGACAGACATCGTGGTGCAGCTCACCACCAGAGCCTGTGGAGGGCAGACACAACGCTGCATGGTCGGATGGGTCTGCAAATAGCTGGGACCTGCTCCCACTGCCGGTGGGGAGGCAGAAAGCAAAGATTCAACAGAGCAAATACCCCACATCCACCCCAAAACACGCCGAGGTTTCCAAAAGGAGCGGTTTATGCCTGCAAACCATCCTGGGACACCTCTTTACCCATTTCAAAAAGGAGGGCACGGAAAGCATCCCTGCCCAGAGGCACTCAGTATGGCAGGAGCATCGCGCCGGGGAGCCACCCGGTCCTTCTGCTGCCCCCTCCGCTGGCTTTGCAAAGGGCCAAGGAACAGCTCAGAAAACAACAGAATAAAAAAAAAAAATGCCTTTTTTGAAAGCGTTTCAAGGGGCGGGGAGGACGTCTGTGCTGGCTCCGTGCCGACGAGCCCACTCCGGGCATCAGCAGCTCGGTGGTCCGCAGAAATCCCCCCGGAGGTGAATGCCAAGCCGTTGATTTCCCCAGAGCCGCGGGGATTATCTCGCTGGGTTATTTATTTGCCGTTCTCCCCCGGCCTTTCCAATCTGCTTTGCTTGAGGAATTGTTAATTCTGGTCCCGCTGTCCACCTCGCAAAGGAACTCGAGCCAAGTCGCCTCCGGGTTGTCTGCGGCTCTCGTTTCTGGTCATCCTCTTCCAGCCCAGCGCCCAGAGGAGCTCCCCTCCTCCAGGAAAACCGAGGGAAGCAAATCCATGATGTTTCTCGGTGTTTCCACCACAGCAGCACCCCGAGGACATGAGCACAGGACTGAGATGCCCAAGGGGGGCTTCGGGTGGGTCCTTGGGACACCGCAACGCAACACAAAACCCCCGCGGTTAAGTTAAAACTGCCTCTGGGCCACGAGAAGCTTTGTCTGGGATGCTGAAGGGTCCTGAGGATAAACACGGGCTCGGGGCACAGCCTTTTAAAAGGCACAAAACCCCTCACCCTGTGGCCACACAGCCAAGGAATAAATGAAATCAGCGGGACACAGAGTTTGGGGTCGCATCCCAAACACGCTGCTCTCCCTGCCCTTCCCCACCGTCCCCCAGGCTGGGGAAGGGAATGGCCCGGGGAAGGGGGGATGCTGGGACCCCCACCCCATACCGGGACCCCCATCCCATACCGGGACCCCCATCCCAGAGGTTTGGGGTTCGGGTCCGTACCGGGTGGCTGGAACCAACCTCTTCCCATCCCAGCCACACCTCCAAGCCCAGGACCTGGGCACGATCCCTGCACCCTTTCAGCCTGGAATAGAAGCAGAAAGCTTGTGGGAGAGGGAAAACCAAGATGTTTCATTTGGGCTTGTCCTGAAAGAAAACGTTTTGATTTTTCATTTCCAAACGGCATTTTCACACAGGGCTGAAAGAGAAAACAATTCTTTCAAGAATGCTTCCTTTGTCCAGAAAAGCGGGCTTTAATTGCTTTCATTTTGTCGTAGCGAGGAAATTCTGCTTCAAATGAGCTCCAGAAACTTCAGCCCCTTCTTGTTGCAGGGCCGGCTGCTCTGCCACGAGCAGGAGGACAAGACGGGCGCCTCTGCCGTGGGACAGGGCACAGCTCTGCTCCAGGAAGGGCTGTGCCTGCAGCCAGACTGCGGAAAAACAGAGCTTACAGGGAATTTACATCCCTTGGTGTGCTCCTTTGTGTGCGGAGGTTTGCTGACATCTACAGGGCATCTCACGGAGGAGAGGCCGTGGCTCTACGGGGGACGTGGGATCACGTTCCCCAATCTCCTTCCCGGTGAAGGAACTGCACGTTACGACATGACGACCGAGGTAATTAATAAATAAGCACAAATATACCCACACGGTGGAGCCATCCTGAAACACTCATCTCGCTCGGCAGCAGGGAAGGCCACCAGCTCAGCAGACAGCTCTGCTTCGGTGACGGAGAAGACATCACTGCCACAGGTCGGTGGGTCCTGTTCATTTTCACGGAGGTTGAGCTCCTCGAAGCATCTGACCCATGCCAAGGATGTCCTCCCCACACCAGCAGATCCACCCCCATTTTTCAGACAATCACAGACTGCCCCGAGTCAGAAGGGACCCACCAGGATCACCGACTCCAACCCCTGGCTCTGTGCAGGATCACCCCAAAAACAGCCCCTGTGTCCAACGACGCTTGCTCCTTGAGCTCCGGCAGCTCGGGGCCGTGCCCCCGTCCCCGGGCAGCCTGTCCCAGTGCCCAACCACCTCTGGGTGCAGAACCTTCCCCTAACCCCCGCCCTGACCCTCCCCTGTCCCAGCTCCGTGCTGGACCCAGACAGCACAGGTCTCTGATGGCCAAGAGCACCCTGGCCGAACAACGTGGCACGGCGGCACCTTCACCGTGGTGGAGACCTTCAGGGATTTCTGGCCAGAAACAGCCTGGGCAGAAGGGTGAGGGGCATTAGGGCTGGCTCCTGGGGTGGCTGCAACCAAGGAGCAGTTGCAAAGACATTGTCCTGGTTCAGCCGGTGACTCTCGGGGCCAGAAATGCCATCCTTCGCCCAGGCAGGCTGCTGCGCCCCGTCCAGTGCAGGAGCTCCGCTAAGGATCTCTCCTCCCAGCTGCTCTTTCAACGGGCTTTTAAAAGCAGCAGGATGCGTGCATTAACAGGAACAGCTATTTTTATCACAGGTTAACTCTTCTCTAAATCCTGCTGTCAAGGCTATATGCACCAGGTGTTTTACCTCGGGACAAAACTGCTTTCCAATCAAATGCAGAACTCAGGAGCCCACGTGGCTGGCCGAGGTGCCCAACCTGCAACGTCTCCCCACTGCCACGGGACGTGAAGGGAACAGGGACCTGCAGACAGTGGGCTGAAGTCCCTGCAGATTAATTGAGCTGCCTCAACCAGAGCTCTGCAGACAGAACAAGTAACAGCTTCTTCCTCTGCGGGACCATTTTATTATGAAAAGATTTCTTACAACAAACTTTGTCCATTATAAAACGTCTAGAGGAGAGGCACATGCTGCACAGCCTGGAGGGTCTGGGAACGTCAAGGAACAGAACAAACTGCACGTTAGCCTCTCAGCTGGACGCTTTTCCCAGCACAGAGCAGGTCCTGAGCACACAGACACTTCCAGCAGTTACTCTGCACGTGCTGGGTCTGACCATGGATGAGAAATTCCCAAATACTCAGAGCCAGAGGCTCTCCAGAGCTAGAGACCTCGTTGTTCCCTGCATGCCAGCTACAGCAGCTCTTCTGCAGAAGGTGCCTCTCTGGGGGCTGCAGTGCTCTGTGTGGGCAGCTCTTGCTTGCCCACCAAGTGAGAGTTGGCCTGAATTTACCTTCTCTAGCACTACTCTTTCGCCCAGATCCTCCTTGCTCCAACTCCCACCAGCCTAGGTCGAAGCTAACGTGGCTGTCTGTCCTGCTCCCGTCAACCCCTCGTGGTCCCAAAAGGCTGGCTGTGAAACGTGCCTCGTAAGCCAGCCACAGTCTCAGCGGGGACAGCGGTGTTCCTTGGATCTGCCCCTCTCCTCCAGGCCCGGCAGGACTTGAGGGCTTCAGCGTGTCCCGGCGAGGCGCCTCTACCTGAGAGCAATGGGATCGGTGCTGCCGGCAGAGCCCGTGCCCGAGGCTGCCGGGTGCAGCTCTTCAGTCGGAGTCGCTTCCATCCTGCTTTGCCGACCCGACTGCTGACGCCAGCTCCTCCTCCTGCCCTTTCAATCTTTCTCCTGCAAGCAAGAAGCAGCAGCTGCTTAGCAATCAGCCTCCTGTACCGGGGAACCCCCAGGGAGAGGCTGAGGACCCCAAGTGCAGCCCCTATGCCTGCAAAGCATCCTTCTCTGCCATGCGAGCCGAGTGGGGCAACCCTAAAACGAATGCCTTCCCCTTTTGGGAAGGGGATCGAGCTCTGCCAGTCCCTCCCCGGCCCAGCAGCGAGGCACCGAGCTCCCCGCGTGTGTCATCCCTCTGGGACAAGGGGTGACCCCCCGCACCACCCCCGCAGCACCGTCACGCACGTATCAGTTCAGCAATGGCTCTCTGAGTCCTCTTATCCAGCTTCTCCAGTTTCTTGGCGACATCTCGCTTTAAATCCCTAGGGAGGAGAAGGAGAGGGTGAGAACAAATCCCCACCCCCAGGCAGACGTGAAGGCAGGGGCCGTGTTGCACTTTTCCTAGCGGGACAGAAACTCCTTCCCTCTCCTGCGAACACCGCGGAGCAGAGCGCGCATCTGCCACGATCCCATGGGCAAACTGACCTGAAGTCCAGAGCACCCCGTGTCACTGAGGCCACCACAGTGACACGTACCCCAAAGGGCTCGGCGTGCCCTGCATTTCCCTCAACAGCAGGGCTGAGTTTCCCATTTCTTGCACTTCTAACCCAACCTGGACAACCCCGTGGTGACGGTGACACACCGGTGCCGCAAGCACTCACCAGTCCGGCTTTCTGGGGGCCAGGTTTGCCAGATCCTAGGGAGGAAGAGGAGAGAAGCAGTGAGAGCTGGAAGCGAGGCAGAGGCGTGCCCGACGCCGAGCGGCTCTCAATACACGTACCACTTCGTCAATGATGGGCTCCGGCTTGGCAGCCTCCAGCTGCTCCTTCACCACGTCTTCCACTAGATGGGGGAACAGGACCAGCATCAGCACAAGGCGCAGCAGGGGGACACCGAGGGGACGAGGCACGGGGCAACCCACCAGAACTTGCTTATTTCAGAGCAGCTTTTATTAAAGCCCATTTGAACGGCGTCACCTTCAGAGCGCAGGGCCTCCAAGTGAATCCACGTGGGTCCACACACCCTTCCACCACCCAAACCCTTTCAGAGACTCTTAGAAATCACCTGAAAAGGAGGCAAAACTAACAGCTGTTAAACCCCACAAACAGCACAGAGCAGCAGGAAGTCTTCTGGGTTCAAGTCAAGCTTTGGCAAGGTCTGCACCGATGAGCTGCTTGGCAAGTCTGCAGGGTTTTAATCTGCAATTTGTCTTCCCGTGACTCACTTCTGAGGGCGCGGCGTGGGACACCTCGCAGGGACCAAGCTCCAGCCCTGCCCTTACGTAAGGTATCTGGTAGCTCCAGACACCAGGGAAAAAAGGGGAGCTAAGGGGTAGCCACGCGGCCCTCCCTCTGCTAATCGAGGTGTCGGTGCAAGGAGGGAGCGCGGGCACCAAGGCTTGAGCACATCCGTGAGGGATAAACCGAATCCTGCTCCAGCAAATGCGTATGCCCAAGGTGTATTTAATGTGAAACCGCTTTGAGTCCAGTTCCTCCATCCTCCCCCCTCCCCAGCCCCTGCACAAAGTGCCCCAGGACAGGCGGTTTGGTTGCTCCAGACACAGGAGCTGCACCTGACGGGCACCGCAGCTCCAAAGGGGCTGGCGGGGAGCTTGGGTTTTACTGGAAACAGTCAAAATTGCTGTTCCCAATCCCAAACCACACACAGGGGAAGAGTCGAAGGAAGTTTAAAACTTTTAAAAAGGATAAAGAAAGCACAGCATCAGCATTCCTACCTACCAGATCTCTGCCGTGCTCCCAAAGGCAGTGTTTTTATTCAGGGCATTGTTAAAGAGACCTATTCCAGGAGGACTTCCTATTTCAAGATCAAGGGAACTTCTACCCTTTGCCTCCCTCTCAAAGACACGCAGAGGTTCAGCACTAGGAAATAGCAGGCTGAACGCCTTGGACCCATGACTAATATTTGTTTAAAGGTAACTCAAACAAAACAACCCCAATTTCCTTGAGAATCCTGCAGCGAGATCTCCGCTCCTCTTGAGTATCGGCCCTTTGGTTTGGGCTGGACTTGGTGTGCCCAGACACACGCCCCACTTGTGTAACGCAGGGTGTGCAGCCCCACGGCGAGAGGGGATGGTGAAGCAACGGGGCCCGCGAGCACCACGCTCGCTCCCGACACGGCTGCTCAGGCATGCCAGCGCCCTGCAGGACTGCAGGCGCCCTCTAAACCTCAGAACCTAAACCCCTCAGCCAGAAGCCGCCAGCAGAACGCATCGCGGTGACTCTGTCACCCTGGGCTGGAGGCACACCTGCGAGGAGGGACACAGAGGTTTCCAAGCCCCCCGCTTTTGGAAAGGAAAGGTAGACCCCGTTCATTTTGCAGCACGCTGGCTGGGTGCGGAGTCCTGTGCTGTTGCGTTTGCCCACACGACCGCGAGTGCTGCCTTGTTCCCCCTGAACACTGCCTGGTAGCAGGAGGGGATCAGATGTGCTGTTAGGGTGCGCTGTTAGCCTCGTTACAGCAGTTAACGAACCCCTGCAAGGGCTCTGCACGATCTGGCCCCAGCACCACCACGGGCCCTGCTTCTGCTTCGGCCCCCGCCTCGTCCCAGCTCCCAGGCTCACGCCTTCACTCACCTGAGGCCGGCTTGGCCGGGGGCACCTTCCTCTTCTTCAGTTCCTCATCTTCGGGGTCGTAGTTTCGCAGTTTGATCTCCCTGGGGAGGAAGGAGAAGAGCAGAGAGCAGTGAGAGGCGGGCACACTAGCGAGGGGCACGTTGCCTCAGCAGCGGCTGGCTGAGACCCGCGCGAGTCCTTCGAGCCTCCAGGCGGAGGCAGCGGGGATCAGCCCCGAGCTGCCCTGCAAAGCTCTGAGCTTCAGCCTTTAGGGTCTCGAGACGTTAACCAGCCACCAGAGATGCTTCTGGACGCGTAGGGCCGAGGGTGCAGAGGAGCTGCAAAGGGAGCAAATATTGAGCTGGTGGCGTCGGGGTGAACAGTACCCAGAGGCTCCCCCAACCCCACACACAAGACAGCAGCCAGCCCCTTCCCCAGCGCACACACCCCCCTGATGCCCAAATACTAATTCTCCCTCTTTCACACCTGCTCTTTTTAAGCTTCTCCCGAAGGATTTGGGCCTGGAATTGATAAATATCGGGCAGCTCCAGCCGCACGTACCCTGGGGCTGGTTCCCCACTGCGCCAGCCCCTCAAAACTCGAAGCGCTTCCCACATGAGAGCCCCAGAAAGCAGCCTGCAGGACCCCATCGGCTGCCTACACGTGTGCACAAGATGCTCCGCAGCCTGCTGGGTCTATATAACAGCGTACTGGCCCAGAGGGCAAGTTAAGTGGATTAAATGCATTTCACGCTTTGGGTGGGTTTAATGGGTTCAAGCAGAAACCGAGGCACTCGCTGCCGGCTCTGATCCTGCCCCGGCTCTCAGCACAGCCTCGGGCAGTGCCGACGGGGCTGTGCAGGGCCACAGGAGGACACGGAGAGCCCCCGGTGCAAAGACGGGGCCAGGACGTTTGTATCAGGCAGGAAATAAATCAAACATGACGATTTTTCCTCCCTGCAGAGAGCCGATACCTGGGCCGCTCCCCTGCTCGGCTGTACAGCTGGAGAAGCAAGAAGGGGCTTTGTTTGTGGCTTTGTTAGAGTCTAATTTACAGCCGGTGCCTGAGGTGAGTGGCGTTTAGTGGGAGCTATTTCAGACCCTACAAGCACGTGGCATTAAGGTGCGCACCGCACGAATTTCCACAAAGGGCAAACGCTTGTCATTTGCTCTGCCCTGATACCCGGAGGCAAAACCGTGCTTTCCTTTCCAGCTTCGCTCCACCTTTGCCAGGCTCTGCGGTGAGATACGGCCCGTCCCTGGGGCTTGCAGGCAAAGCAAGGAGCACCTGAGAAAGGGACAATGAAAGGACATGAGATACAGCCCAGAATGAGAAGGGGAAGGATGGCGAGCGGTGGGAAGCACAAGGGGAAAACTTCCCGGAACGCAAGAGGCAGCCTCGGGGCTCAGCATCCTGCCCTTCCCACCCCGACCCCTTTCCAGCACCCTGCTGCCAGCCCCCCCGAGCTATTTGGGCTGAACAAACTCGATGTACAGCAGGGGTCCAGCCCACAGCAGGGCTGGCACCTCGGGGTGGTGGCAGGGGGACCGACGTTCGCTCTCGGCAGCGGGTTTCCGTAGCTGGATGTGTCCCTTGCAAATTCGGCCTCGCTGCGGTTGCCGCTTACTCCTGCCTCAAACTGGGCTACAAACGAGACATTTCTTTTGATTTCAGCCGGCTTGCTGGAGAAAGGATGCTTAAAAAGAAACTCAGGGGCAGGATTAGCTCACGATTATCCCATCACTGCAATACCTCCCCCCAGCCAGGCGCGCCTGGACTGCGCCCGGCGACAAGAGGACAAGCTGCTGTGCGGTTTTACGGGGTTTTTTGTTTTTTTTTTTACACACACGTGCCCCGGGAGGAGGAATTTATTGCATTAACCCGGACCCAGCACAGTCACTCCCCAGCCAGCAACGCAGGGCTTTTCGGGAAGTCTGATCTCAGATGATCAAGCGATTATTTTTGGCAGAAGGTGATGCCATCGGCAGGCACACAGGACTCACCGGTACGCCGGGAGCTTACAGACAGCCGGGTTTTGTTGCTAACCTTGGAGGCGGAGGGGAGGGAAGCAGTTAATTCACCCAGGAGGTAAGGGGGTGTCAGGCTGTGATGCTGGACATCTGGCCACCAGCCTGCTCCTGCTCGCAGGAGAGGATTTATCGGACCAAGCGGCAGCACCAGACCCTGCAGAACGCAAACTTTCAGCCTCTCCCCCGCTTTCTGCTGGGTTTAGCTCATGTTTAGAAGGATTCCCTTGCAGCCGAATGGAAACCAAACACAGACTCCCCTAAGGTCAGAGGGGCTAAAACAAGAGCTGGGAGCCAAGCAGGCTGTTTCCTTCAGGCCAGCGAGATGTTAGCGTTGCACCTTGACAAGCCGTATTTCAAAATCGCCAGCTTGGGCGTGCAATGCTGGCTGCTCAGCCACGGCCACACCAGCAGAGATCTATTTAGCAACATCCCCACAAGCTTCAGCCCCTTCCCAAACTTATCAGGAGGCCGGCACCGCGCGGGGAACAAGCATGGAAGAGGGGCTGCCCGGGGAAAAGCTGCTCCCTCTGTGCTTAGCCCACAGAAGGTCCCACCTCGGTTTGCAAACAAAAGCCTTGCTACCCGGTGCTGCCCGTGCTCGCTGGAGATTTCTCCGTGAGATTAAAAAGAAAAAAAAAAAAAAAAAAGGCACTGCACAACCGAGCAGGTCCTGGCACAGATGGGAACTGCATCAGCACAGGTCTGGCAGAAGGGGAAGCGGCCGCTGGGCTCTGCCCAGATCCCCCCGCGCCGGGCAGGGCACGAGCTCAGTTCCCCCCAGTGCTTTCAGATCCTCATTAAACCCGTGCGCAACTGCGGGCGCGAGGAGAAAACAACCAGAAACGGATCCCTTGAATTAGCTGCTGGATGCTGGGGGGGCTCCCGCACCTGCCTCCGGGAATTGGCAGCGCCCAGCGCGCCCGCGGGGGGATTTCAGCGCACAAACCCCAGCAGCGCTCAGCCCACCAGCAGAAGCTGCTGCCTTGCTCTCCACATTTTTCCGTCCATCCGTACAGACAGACGGACGAGGAGCGGGCCCCCAGAAGAGCAGGAAGGAAGGCAAGGGTTAAAAAGGTCGCTTTAACAAGACAGCGCGGGTCTCCCGCAGGGGCGGGTTAAATAAAGCCCAGGTGTCAGCAGTTCCCCGGGGCGCCGCGCTCCGGAAAGCCGGCCCGGCGCGCCGCACAAGCGATGAAT
This sequence comes from Cygnus olor, assembly GCF_009769625.2. Lineage (NCBI taxonomy): Eukaryota > Metazoa > Chordata > Aves > Anseriformes > Anatidae > Cygnus > Cygnus olor. The sequence continues at coordinate 1,497,999 of NC_049170.1, read as the reverse complement.
TATCCAAGTTCCCGCAAGGACAGAAAAAACAACACGGAGAGAACAACGGGGCCCGGCACGGCGCGGGCACGCAGCTCCCGGGGCGGAGGGCACGATGCGGCGAGGCACCGGCACTGCTGAGCGCCCCTCGGAGGGGGCAGAGCGCCCGGCCGAGACCTGGTTTGGGGCCGTTTGGCTGCGGGGTGGGGGGACCTAGGTCCCGCCGAGCCACTAGCGGGTTGTATCAGCACCTCCTGAGAGGCGCCAAGCCCAGGGGACGCTCTCCTCCTGCCCCTTGGAGCACCTCGTGCGGCGTTTCCCGGCCCGCGTTTGGGTCGGCGAAGCGATGGACGAGGCTCTGGGAGCCTCCTGGAAGCCCGTCGGTGGTGGCAGGCTCCCCGGTTCGTAGGCAGGAATGCCTCAAATCCGGAGCTTCCTCCCGGGGAAGGAGGAGGAAGGGCGGCCTCTCGGTGAAGCAGGAGGGCTGGACGTGGCACGGCACGCAGGAGAGGCGCAGAACGCGGAGAATTATCTCCGTGCGCAGCACAGGACGCTCAAAGCTGTCTTCGAGGTTGTGAAACCAACCGAAACAACCTTCGCTCCCCCAGCCCCGGGGGCTTTACGGAGCAAACATCGTTCTTCGATTGATGAACGGATTTTTTTTTTTTTTTAGGTCTCCAGGCTGACGTCCCGTCGCTTGTGAGGACGCTGCAAGCAAGCCAGCATCCAAACCAAGCCGTTCCTAACACCCAGAGCCCCAGTAATTATTTCTGGAGCGCCAGGTCCAGGACTTTGCATTCTTTGCAAGCAGTTTAGGGAAGTCCTGGGTGTTCTCACCCCTACCTCAGCTGTTTCGGGCAATCTTCTCCCGAAGCCCTGGAGAAAGGCCGTCTGGTTTGAGAACCTGCTGCCCTTCGACCTCCTCGAGCTGCTCTCAGAGCCTGCCACTTTTCGTGACAGCCGCTCCAACCCGCCTGAAACCAAATATCCTCGACGGCAATTTCCATCTTGCCCTTTAAGGAGAAACCACGGGAAGAATTTCGTTTGCTTTCTCTGCCTCCCCGAGTTTCACTCACTCCGGGGAGGTCCTGGGAAGCCGCATTTGAGCACGTCAAGGAAAGTAGGAGACACGAGGGAGGTCTCACATCCTTGGGGAAGCGGTGGGGTGCGCCCCGGGGAGGCAAAAAGGTTTGAAGGGGCACGGACAAGGCAGTCGGACGACGAAGGACAGCGAGGCAGGGGACTACCAGCGGCAACCCAGGAGGTCTGGGGCTTGGGGAGGAGGAGGGTGAGAGCAGGAGGCTGTCCCAGCACCCCAGATCAGAGGGATCAGCTCCCCAGCACGGTGATGTCCCCGAAAATCAGACCCAGGGGACTTGCCAGACGACCGAGCCGTGAGCTGACCGTGCAGCCGGCCTCCTGCTTGGTCTTTGCCTCGGTTCCCTGCCCACGCTGGGCTCTGGCCGAGCCACTGAAGATCCCGAAGGAGCGGGGATGCTGGGGTACCCGTGTGGCCACGCAGCGAGGGCGTCCCCTGGGGCAGCACGCGAATGTTCCTCAGTGGTGGCACACGCTTCTCCTCAACGCCCATCTTCCCTTTTCCGTTTCCTACGGCAGGCCACAGAGCAGAAGTCATTTTCGAGCTTTTTCTTTTCTTTGCCAAGGAAAACTCGCTGTAGGGCGAGTTCAACCACCCAGCTTACTCTATTTCCTACCGCTGCAGACCGCGCGGCAAGAAGCAGATCAGTGCCACTTCCCCGGCGCTGGGAATTTGGGCAGAGCTTTCAGGCTTGGACCCTTGCACCCTCTGCGCTTCTCCCCGCGGCACCGCTCTGCGAAGCCACCCGGCACAGACGGGGTGCCAGCTGATCCACCAGCACCCAAGGGTGCCGAGGGGCTGCTGCAGCACCACCGCCCTCTGGGGGCACTGTGAGACTTGTTGTGCGACCGGCCCCGGTGCAGATTCTGTTTCACAAGCCCTTTTTTTTTTTTTCCCACCCTTTGCCTTCCCCCCCCGCAGACAGCCCTGCCCTCTGCTCCTGGACATCCATGAGCACCTCCTGCTGCAGCCTGCCGGGTTTTTTTCCCTGCAGCTGGGCTAGCTCAAAGCAAGGTCCCCACACCTCCAGGCTGTCTCACCGCACGCGGTGACCTTCCTGGCAACCCAGACAATCGGCATCTGCTCCAATTTAAAACCAAGAAACCACTTTCGTGTCCCAGACGCGCCCCGTGTTTGCTCTCCTCACCCCCTCGTGCAGCAGGGCAGAGACACAGCCCTGCAGGACGCAGCGGAGGGTCAGAGCCGCTGTCCGATCGAGGGGGTGAAGCTGTTCCCACCGTTCCTGGATTCCTCACCCGTTCCTGGACTCCTCACCCGGGGCAGAAAAGCAGCGAGCAACAAGCAGAGGCAGAGGCCAGCAGCTCCCCCCTGCAGAGGGATCTCCGCGCAGAGCCGAGCGTGTCGCAGCGCATCCTCCTACCCGAGCGGCCGCCCAAAGGCGCTCGAGGAATGCCAAAAACCAGGCGCCTCTCTTACACCTCGAGCCCCCAAGCTTGTCGAGGAGGTTTCTTGCTCAGGACGTGCTCCTCGGGGAGCGCAGACGGGGCTCGGGGCGGGCAGAGACGCGTCTCCGGGTGCCGCAGGAGGAGGGCTGCAAGAGGAGCACTCCAAACGCAGGCGGGTGCCACGAGGCTGTCTGGCCTCCCACGCTGCTTTCGCAGGCCGCTGAGCATCTCCCGGGCAGACGCAAGCATCTGCAGCAGTAAATGGGACTGGGACAAAGCCTACGCTCGATTTGCAGAGGGGGATCCGGGCTGGTGATGCCCTGCAGCGCTCCTCCTCGTCCTGGCACAGGAGCGTGCTTTATGGGGCTTCTCCAGCTTCTCTGGCTGGTGGTGTGTCAGAAACAGCCTGCCATCCTCGAGGCTCAAGCCAAGAAGAGGCCCTGAAGGTGTCTTGGTAGAACCTGGAGGCCCTCAGGACCTTAACATTCCCCCAGCCGGCCTCAAAGAGCACTGAGCACAGCTCCTCTGCAGCGCTGAGCCTGGATAACCACGCTCACACCCACTGCATCAGCTCACGTCCCTGCACAGCACAGAGCTGGCAATCTGTGAACAAGATGTTCAGGGGTACCCACAGCCTGCCCCAGCACCACGCCAACAGTCTGCCTCCAGGCAAGACACAGGGAGGATGAAGGACCCAAAATTCAGCCCCCCAAAACGCTCTGGTTTGGTTACGGGAGGGACGTAACCGGCAGCGGCTACCGAAATAAGGAGGGCGCTGCCGGGAAGGTGCCAAGTCACGGGTTTGGCTATCAAAACCACCACGTCCTTACACATGTGCGGTGCTTTCTCCCGTATCTATTGTTTTTTGGTCCCTCCGCAAGCCTCTTCAGGACGGGAGGAAGGACATCTGCACAGCGGTTACCGTGCTACTGCCTCGGCTGCGCTGCCCGGCCAAGCCCCCCGCCGAGCAGATTTCCTGCTGTGTTTTTTTGCGCGGAGTGGAGGTGTGAAGAAAAAAAAAAAAAAAAAAAAGAAAGAAAAAACAAGTGGTTTTGCCCTGCCCCGTGACATTCTTCCCACGGCGAGGGCAGAGATCGTGTTCCCCAGCCCCTGCCTCCCCCGGCTCCTGCCCAGCATTCAGCCGAGCTGTAATTTTCAGGGATGACTAAGTGCTGAAACACCGGCAGCTGATCAACAGCAGCTCACTGAGGCTTCATTTCTAGCTAAGGCGAAGACTTTTGGTCCCCCCCCCGCCTTTTGCGAGCCCTACCTTGGGTTCCTATTTACACTTTTCACCCCGCCAACGTGCTCCGATTGAAGAAGGTGGGGGGGGGGGGCCAGGGTCAAAGCTCAGCACCTCGCTGCGGGGTGGCAGCACCCAGCTCGGGCAGCAGTCGCCGTTCAATCCCCGAGCGCGCCGGCTCGTTTCTCCCTGCAGCAACGGGGCAGAAGGGGCTGAGTCCACCCACGGCCGGCTCCTTGCAGAGGCTGAGCGCTGCTCCGCGGCGGGAGGCGGTTCCCGGGCAGCAGAGCTGGTAAGGAAATAACCCAAGCGCTTAGCTATTACAAACATCAGCTCCCCGGAGAGGCAGATCAGAGATACCCGGAGCTTAGATTGCTGCGAGCGCGTTGCGTTTTGCACAGAGGGCCTCGTCAGCACTTGTTCCTGCCGCGGTATCTCGCGGCGTGAAAGATAATAACAGAGAACAACAACAAAAAAAAAAATAGTCAGAGGGGGGAGAGCTCCGAGTTGAGCAGAGAAAAAACAAAACAAAAAAAAAAAAAACAGGAAGCTGCCCCGAATCGTGTCCTCACGCTGGCAGCCAGAAAATATCAGCAAAGCAGGTTCCTGGCTCCGCTGCAGGGTGCAAAGTCCGGGCCCCCCGAGGACGGGAGGAGGAACCAGGCTGTGGCCAAAGCCTTGCTGGTGGTCAGTCCTGCCCCGACAGCCACCCCGAGGCCACACCAGCTGGTGAGCAGCCAAAGCAGCCCTAAATCCCAGCCCACGGAGGAGAGACAGCAGACGAGGCTGTTCCTGCCTTCCAGCAGGGCACAACTGGCTTTCAGGGCGTCCCCCAAGCCAGCTTCGCCAATTAAATGGCGCACCCGAAGGCTGCACGTTGGCCGCAAGATTATTTACCGAGCCACTAGGTTTCACCTCCCTCGGTTGTGTTTTTGGTGGTTTTCAGCTTGAGAAAGCAGCCCAGCTACTGAGGCTCTTGTTTCAGGGCGAGGGAGCAGCGAGGGCACGCTTCAGCTACCAGGACCCCTCGGTTCCCCACACGTGGGACCACCAGCAGCCCATCTCAGCTCACCTTTTAGCACCAGCCAGCGAGGCGTTAGTGCACAGCAGTTCCCCTTTTCAAAGGGTTGAGAAAGTTCGGCTACGCTACGGGGAAATGAAAATCTGAGATGAAATCGAGTTAGCGGCTCGCTGGCATCCTAGATCGCGTTCAAAGCGCCCATCCAATTTCAGCAGCAGAAAAAAAAGGGCATTCGACGAGTAAAGCAGAAAGCAGCGAAATCCCTGGATGGGCTGGAGTTGAGTCGTAAAGCTACGACCCGTCTCGGCCAAATTTGTGATTCAAACATTTCCTGCAGAGCAGATCTTGCTCTAATTTGCCTTGCAAAGTTACATTTGGATCCTGACAAAACACACGGTAGCTGGAGAGGCAGACAAAGAGCTACAGACTCCTGCGGGGAAATCGAGCTGGAAAGGAAACTTTTCGCCCCAAAAGCTGCCTCCCTCCCCGGAGGCATTACTCCCACGAATTTCAGGAGATGCCCCGCGCCCGCATCCGCGGGCAGTTTCGTGCATCAGCACAACGTTGACTGCAGAAAGGGGTTCCTACTCAACAACCTCCCCCCCTGTCCATAACCTCGGTGAGGTTTCCAGGGCATCACTGCAGGCAGAGGAAGGATTTGCTGAACCTGCTGCACGAGGAGAGCTCCCTGACATGGGCTCGTTGGAAAAGGGACCTCCTGGATCAACAGGGGTGATGCTGAAGGTTTGGTATGAAACCACATCACCTTCGATATGCTTCAGGCAGCTCAGCAGTGGCTGAAAAGAAGCGATTCCTGGCCTAAAAGTCAGTCAAAAGAGAAAAAGACGACTATTTCAGAATTCAAGCTCACTGTAGGGATGCATCGCTGCTAGCCCGACGGATGGTGCCAGCTCACCGCGTGGCAAGGAGCACAGGCGTGATGTGATGCTCCCCATCCGAGGGCCGCAGCACACCGCATCACCTCGCCACGCCGCGGATCAGGTGGCAGGGCTGGAAAGCGAGAGCTGTTTATTCATTATTCATCATCGTTTCCGAGATCTTTAACTCCTGTGTCAGCGTCAGAGCAGATCCTGTGACTCTTCCGGCACGAAACCCACCGGCGGTGCCTCCGGACGAAGTTCAGCCTCTGAGATCGTTCTCGAGAACTGCTCCCAGCCCAAAACCGACGCTGGCACTTCTCGAGAAGGCTCGCAGCCTCTGCCAGGAGTTATTCCCCAGCAGAGGCAGGCAGGGCTGTGGGGATCTTGCTCCGCTTTCTCAGCAGGCCCCGCGCGCCTGCCTGCGGCCGCAGCCCCGACGCTCGCCTCCTCCAGCACAGCCACGAGAAGAGGTCACGTCCCGAAAGTTCAAACCCAACTTCACCCCCCCCCCCGTCGGGTCCAAAGGAGACCTGGCGGCGTTTTTAGCAGCAGGAAACCCACTGCAGAGTCAGCTGGTCCTGCCAGGAGCGGCACCCTGCCTCGGCTGGCGTTGTGCTCGCATTTTCCGGTGACAAGAACAAACAGCGGCGGGCCACGGTTAAACAGCCACGTGTGAGCTGCAAAGCCCTGGGGCCCGCGTGCACGGAAAAACCTGCACTCTTCAACCATGTACGTGTGAGTGACGGGCATCGAGTGATAGATGTGGAACCGACCTGTACTCCAGGTGCCTCCGAGGGCATCGCCTTTCCCATTGCTGCCCCCAGGAACGCGGCAAGTCGGCCGGAGGGCTTTCCTCGGCGCTCCCCCATCTCGGATCGTTTAGAGCAGGAGGTTAAATTCACACCAAAACCAAACCCAAGCTGTGCGTTGGAAGCCAAAGGATGGGGCTCGGAGCAACCTGGTGTAGTGGGAGGCGTCCCTGCCCATAGCAGGGGGTGGAATTAGGTGGTCATTGGGGTCCCTTCCAACAATTCTGTGATCCTAATCAGCAAACGCGAGGGCAGAGCCCGAACAGTACATACACGAGAGAGAAGTCGGAATAAATAAATAATTACTTGTGCCTGACGGTCTCCTCTTCATCGTCCCTTCTGAACTGCTTGCTCTCGGGCTCGCCGCTGTTCTTGTTCTGAAAAGACAAGAAGTTGCTCCGTCAGACCTCGGACCCTTGCAGCCACGCAGGGCAAGGGCAGCCCAGCTCGGAGACCCTCCCCGGGGTTCGAAATCACCGCTAAATTGTGACATCTGGAAATGAAGCTGGCTTTCCTTTTTCTCCTCTTTGTACTCTAAGAACCGGCAAGGAAAACTCAATTCTGCCCTCAGAGGCAACGGTAGCGATCAGCAAAGGCACGGAAGGAAGGATTTCCCTGGCAGCAGTCGCTTTTACGATCGAACACCCCTGTCGTGCTCAGGACGAGAAGCTAAGCCCTAGCAGATGGCAGACTGAGGCTGCGTTTCCTTGAGCGTGGCCGGCTGCAGGAGGGGATTGCCCAAGCTACCTGGTAATAAACACACAGCTCCCGTAAGATCTGGCTGCTGTGACCCACGCTGCCATAAACGCAGAGCTGCTCCTGTGCCCACATTCACCTCTGCATTTTATTTTTTTTTTTTATTTTTTTATTTTTTACCAGGAATGGCTCAGACAAAGTGAAACCATTTGCAAGAAGAGCCCTTCCATCGCCCCGGTCTGCTCACGTCCTTTTCTCAACCCCGAAAGGGGCACGCCTGGCTTTGGAGAATCGCAGGCGAGGACTGGTTAGAGCCAGAACAAAGCCAGCATCGCTTTCAGACCAGAAACGTCTCTGCTCGGTTACCTGCGGTGCTAGAAGTTTCATTGAGAGCTCAGACATCTGACAGCAGACTTGAGGATACCAAAATTAATTACCAGCTAGACTTATTTCTGTCCTCTGGAAGGACCAGAAACGTTTCCCTAGTGAACAGCTTTTTTAACTTGAATGTATAAGCTTTAAAACTCTATTCTGCTACCCAGGTTAAAAACCAGATTGCGTGCAAACAGCTCAGTTCTGGTTCGGGCCCATCGCAGACCGGAGGTGCTCAGGTTCAGATCTTGAACAAAGCGCAGGCAAAACGGTGCTCTTTATAAAAAGAAGAAAGCAATTATTCCTAAAACCAGTAGTTAGTTCAGTTTTAACCCCATCTGAACGTGGGTTTTATTTTTCAGAAGCCCACAGCGGCCTTCTGACATTGCACAGACGTTTCTCGTTCAGTACAGAGTCGGGCTGGGTGGAAGCACGAGCAGCCCACGAGCGGCCCGCTGCAGCTTTCTGCTGCTGTGCAATATCTGGACAGCCTTCAGCCGACGTTGCTGCGAGCTGGGGGAAGTACCTTCTTTCACTTTCTCATTCCTTTCACCTCCTCGCACACGCGCTAGCAGCCTGCGTTCTCCTCGTTCTCGCTGGAAACTTACCTGGGAGGGTTTCGAGCGTGTTCTGAAACACTAACGAGAGAGTCGGTGAGAACGTCCCCCAGCAGCAGCTGCACTTCCCAGCACCAGCTTGCGTGTCCTGCAGCACGGCACGTCTGCCTTTTCCCTGTATGCCGAAATGATTTGGCGCTGAAATCCTGCCGCTCCTCTACAGCCTGCCCAAAGCCCCCGGTTCCTGGTACCTGCTGCAACTCATTCCCCGTCACCACCCAAATATTTTCTAGCTGGTGTTCCCAGAAAAGCCAAGCACGCCACCAGCAAACGCAGCTGCGATGAGCCCCGCAGCGCTTTTAGCCGAGCTCTTTTCCTCTGCTGCAGCTCCCCCGTGGCGCCTTCCCGGTCTGTGCCGAAGGGATGCGCTGCCCTGCGGAGACACGGGAGCAGGCACGAGCGTGCCTGGGGAAATCCTGAGCCGGCAAGGAGGAGATACAGCGGAAGGGAACGTGGAGTAATAAGGATGGCAGTGAGGTTCAAGGTGACGGCGCGTCTCCAACCGCACGGAGCCATTTGCGGCGTGCCCTCTGAACGATGCTCCCTGCCATCACCCGCCGCTAATCAGGCTCCGCCGGGCAGATCAGCGCGAAAGCAGAACACAAACGAGGTCTGAAATGAACGCCTCGAGTCAGGCCTCACCCCAGCAAGAGAAATCCCTGCCGGCTCGCCGTTTGCAGAACGGGCTGTAAGCCGCATTTTGGTTTCGTTAGCGCGGCGCCCAAAGCCCCGCAGAAAGCCGCAGGAGCTACCCGCAGCCTGCCACCAGGGCTTCTCGTGATGCCTTCGAGCACGTGAATTCACGCAGAGAAGAGGCAAAGCTGCGAGATAACAGCGGCTTTCACCCAACGCTGCGTGCAGGGAGCTGTCACGAGTTCCTAAATGTGTGTGTGTGTGTGTAACTCGGGGTCCGAGCCCGCAGCCAGTTCACAGCACTCCTGGTTTTCACGCGCAAGGCAGGCACGGAGCACTGTGTACGACCAGCAGCACCCCGCCAGGCCTTGCAGAAGTTCCTTCCTCTGCTCTCCGTCCTTCCTCACCCCAAAAAGCCCCTGCAGGAGGCCGGAGCTTGCAGAGCTGGGTGTAGAAGAGAGCTGCAAAGATGCAATTAGAGCATCCGTAGCCTCAGAGGCTGACGGCACAAAGGCAGCAGGGCATGGGAAAGGAAGGACCGGGTCAGAGCTCACCACAGCACAATCTGATTCACCTCGGACGTGATCCTTCCTCCTGCAGGAACACAGAGGTGGATCCCATTGCTCCGCCATGCCCGCACCTTTGGCTAGCAAGAAAAAAAAAAAAGCCTTTGGGCACAGCACAGCTCCGAGCTCCCTCGGGGACGCCCCGCATTGATATTTAAAACTAAGGCGCTCCAGCCGAGCCTGAAATAATTCAGGCACGTCCTGAGGGGAATACCTGCCTGAAATCCCTGGGGTGTGAACGCGGACAGAGCTGAAATGGCCGCGAGCAGAGCCAGCAGGCACGGCCCCGACTGCAGGGGAGCCGCAGCCACCAGCGGTACGAATTACTGGGGACGTGTTGCGAAGCCTCCTCGCTCACAGCACCTCGCCTGAGCGTGGTGGGGGGACTCGGAGAGCCTCAGAGGGCGAGAGGAGGGGGAAATACAGCCCCCAGGTATTCCCCAAGCAGGTGACCAACAGCCCTTGCAGAGAGAGGTGATGCATGCTTTAAAATATCTCCCTCCTCCCGCAGGCAGCCGGCTGCTCGGAGGCAGAGATTCCCCCAAAAGCAAGGGGCTTGGGGTGAGGACGGTGGCTGGGAGCAAGGGCTGGGACAAGGGCTGAGTCGGGTCTCGTTACGTGATCATTTATTGATATGGGCACAGGCTCTCGAACACGCGTCGTATCTTACGGCTCCACGTCTCACCGCTGCCCCATCTCTCTTTTCTTCTCTGCCCTCGCTGGATTTACCCCATCGCTCGACGCAGCAGCAGTGTCTTAGGGGTTCTCCACAGGGCTCCGAGTTTTTCCTCTTACGAACTGTCGTCCTCTTCAAATACTTGTTCGCCAGCTGTGTCACAACTTTCGTTTCTTCAGCTCAGGGCAGGAAGCGCTCCTCCCCGAAATACCTCCCCCAGACGATTACCAGCTCGTCCCGCGGGTGTCTGGATGTTTCCCTTTGCTTGTTCGTGGTCCCACAGGTGCGCAGCAGCAATGGGACTCTCGCCACTTTTCGGTTCAACTTCACCTTCCCCTACCTAAAACCTCGACACCACAAAGGGAGCCGAAAATAACCCCTCTGCCCTTCCACTCTCGCTCGAGCGATTCCTCTTTCCTAGGCGCCCCGTGGCGAGCCGCTCGCTATCAGCGGCGACTCGCGAGGCTGGAGACGCGGCCACGCTCTCTCTGCAAGGCTGTTTGCCAACCGCCTGCAAACAGAGTCACTCCCATCCTTCAGCCTCTGCAAGGAGACAGTCCAAAGATAAACCGCCGGCATTAAAAAGCTTGCTGACTTGCAGGCTGCAAGTTAAACGGCGAGGAGACGGCTCAACGGCAACCCTCGGCTCGTAGCTAGCAGCAGGAAAATTTTTGCTCAGCTGCCTCCCGCTCTTCACAAAGAGGTCCGAGGTTAGACGAGTCCAACCCACCGCCCGTTTGGGGCAGAAATCCAAGATTTGCATCAGGGTGTTCAAAGAAGGGCTTCAGCTGCCTCCCCGCAACGCCTGCGAGGCCGGTAGCAAGCCACGAGGTGACAGCCCGCGCTCCTAGCCGAGCACGATGCCCGCGAGGCTGGCTCCTGAAAAACCTCAGACACGGGCCACGCTCGGTCAGCACGGTTTGCTCTCCTCCTTGGCAGCACGAGGCAGAAGGAAAAAACACATTTGGCAGTTCAACAGCGAGGCCAGCTCAGTAAAAACCAGCCTGGAAGGCGCCCACGCGTACCGGAGGGCAGCAAAGCAGGGGCTGCGGGGAGATGAGCCCATGCCCTGGCAGGCAGCAGCTCCAGCTTTCTGCTCACCAGCACGGGGATTTTGTTGAGCTCCCTCTGCGACACACCAGGCTCAGAGCCCGCCGGGGAAGGCACCAGTTTTGTATTCTGCCCACCTCCCGGACTCCAGCGAGGACGTACCGCCAAGCGGGAGGTAAGCCTTGATAGCTGCCGAACGGTGAGGCTGCAGACAGCATTTCTATCATCTCGTCTCCCGAGCTCTGCGTTTGGAATCACAAAACGCCAGACTCGTTCTTGTTCCAGCAGAACGAACCCTCCTGCCCATCCGGGGGGCTGCAGGAGCCAGGTCGCAGCCCTCGGTGCACGAGGAGCCGGCCCCGGTGCTGGGCGATCCGGGCGACGTGCCGAGGAACGCGAAAAATCCCCCTGGGCTTCGGCGCTTTTCCTTCCTGGCAGGAGCCTGTGCAGCCCTCTGGTTCCTTCCACCGTAATAACAAGGGAAGCGACTCGGTTTGCACTGCCTTCAAAGATTCAGGGCCAAAAGGGAGGCGTAAAATCCCTTAGCTGGGTTTGTGGAACACCTCTCGTCTGGGGAGCCTCGCCCAGCGATCCGCAGCTCCTCCTGAAGACACGAGGTGCAGGAGCCACTCCTTTCGTCAGCAGCTTGGCTCAAAACCTGCGTGATGCCAGAGCCTGACGCCTGTGAGGGGTGAGAATACTGGGACACGGCGATCCAGAGCGCTTCCCAATCCTTCTGGCAACCTCCCCGTCGCCACCGACCCTTAAAGCTGTCTTAAAACGCCTGCGCTGGGTGAGACGGAGCAGGGCAGCACGGAGGGGACACCGCTCCTCGCCCAAAAACCAAGAGCCAGCCTCCTCCACACCTCCAGTTCCCAGGAGACGAACCCATTTGACGGAAAAGCCCCGCACCATCCCCAGGCAGGCGCACGGAGCACGCACTGCGGGCTCGTTTTGCTCGGCAGGGCCGGCTCTGTCGCTGCTCAGGCCCCGCCAGCCTTCAAGACCTTCGAGTCACCCGTCGTAAAGCGGAAAACGCACGCGTGCTTCCAGATGAGCAATGGAAACACCGGGTGCACAGCACCACGGGCCCCAAAAAGCAACGCTCCTGCCGGGGACGGCTCCTCGCCGACAGCCCCGAAGCTCCCCGCTGCCCACTGCAGAGCTGCAACTTTTCCTCGGCTTCGCTAAATCGCATTTACCCGACAAAAATGACACCCCCTTCTTCTTCCTCTTCCTTAAAGGACTTGCAAATCGCCCTTTTCATCCTTCTGCTGACAACGGCAGCAGGCAAACCGGCTTCACCCAGCTCACCCCTCTTGCCTGGGCTTTCAAACAGCGGCGTTTTATCAGCCCCGCTTCCAGCCCTCCGGAATTTATCCGGTGCTCGGAAAAAAAAACCCAAATCAAAACGCAGCAGGCTAACCACCTCTTCGGCTGATTATTTTAGGATTCCTAGGTGCAAATTACCCCCGACTGCTGATTTTAAGTGTTTTTTTTGCTAGATACCCAACATCCTCTCATCACCGCTGGCCTGGGAAGTAGCTCATCGTTCCCGCGTGACACAAGTGTGGCACTTAACTCCTTCCCAAATAACCCTTCATAGAGTCGAGCCTGTATTTATTTCCTTCTCTCCGCTGTCTTAAAAATTTGTCTGAAGAATTGCTCCCCCCTCTACTCAGCGCTGGGCCTTACCGAAGTCCCCGTAACCAAATCGTGATGCTTTGATATTTGCCTGAATCTCCCATTTTGCCCACCCCGCTGCATTTTCCATCCCTCCCCAGCTCCAGCAGAGCTGCTCTTCCAAATCCCCCGGGCTGCTTAGCTGGCCCGGGGCGCCCGCATTAAATGCGGTCCAGCCACAGCTGGTGATCGCCGGCAACCCCCTAACAGTCAACGAAATGACCCGACGGCTTCTCCTCTTCCCGGGAACTAACAGCAGCTCGCTTTCCTCGGGGAGTGACCAGAATACCGAAGATCTCCTTATCTTTCATTTCAGGCTCAGAGGATGGTCGTGTTACCAGCCAAGTGCTTCTCCGGCGAGTAACCGTCTCTTTTCGAGGAGTTAAAAGAGGTCAGAGCCGGAACAAAGCAGGCTCCATCCCTGGAGCTGCTCTCCCTGCTTTCCGCACGCTGCCTGGCCGCAGGAGCCGCCCATATACCATCCTGTCCTCGCTTCTCCTCCCGCTGGGAAGCTCCCAGGTCCCACGGCACCATTTTCTGCGCGACACAACCAGACTTCACCCAGGTAAGGAGCATCCGTCGTCTTCGGTGGTGACGTCGGCCGCTCTCCTTGATCTCTCCAACCCCTGTGCTGAACGTACGCACCGTGGGGCGAGGACAGAGCTGTGGTGTCTCGGCGGGAGCCCAGCACGTGCTGGCACTTCTTGCTTCGCCCAGATTTCAGCCCAGGTGTCCTCGAAGCCTGGCAAAGGCGCCGTTGTGTTGTGCCGCCTACGTTGTGTTGTGCTTCACACCAGCGGAGCCACGAAGGGAAAAAGCTGAAAGGCACTAAGTGCCTTCGCACCTCACCGGGTGGCCAAAAGGTTTATATTAACAAATAAAGCACGTTTCAAAAGCAACACCAGCTTTAATTCCCTAAGTAGCCCCTAAAGGACCCAATCACAAATTTTGCAGCCCAAAGCTCTGAGCACAGAAACGCCGTCAGGGTCGGACCCCAGATCCACCGATATTTATCAGGAGCTGTTTGGAAGCCATTCGCTCATAGCAGTCCTTGCGGTAATCACATAAATACGGGATTTATAAGAGCCTGAGCTATGTCCCTGCAGCTTTTTCCTTATTGAAGCCATAATCCTGGTTCAGTCCCCGCCGGTTACTATGGAAATGGTTAAAGGAGAGCCCGAGCAGGGCGGCTTCACGTAAGAAACGCACACAAGGAACAAAACCTCCTCTGAAAACAATCAAACACCTCGCTTTGTGCCAGCGTCTCCCAAAATAATCTATTCCCCAAATGAAAGGCGCTTTTAATTCTTTTTTTTTTTTTTTTTTATGGTATAATTACGCTGTTTGCACAGCAAACACTCGCAGGTATTTCTTCCCGTCCAATAACCCACACCACCGCCGAAGCGGCTGCGGTTTGCCGTTTTAAACGTGCCCGTCACCGCGATTTCAGGAGCCGCACGCTCGCAGTTGCTGCACGTTCGCATTTCGAACGCCGCGGCGAAGGCTGCGGCAGGCTTCTGGCTGCGAGCTGCCGTCCCCGGTGAGATCAGCGGCACGGCTGCTCCCCCGAGACCAGAACCACAAAGCTTTCAGCGAAGCAAGTAGGGTGAAAGCTCACGAGTTCAGGTTGGATGCAGAGAGTCTGAGCAGGAGGAACCCTACGTTTCAAAGCCGGAGCCCTTTTCTGGGCGATAAAGGGCAGGAAAAGCCACGAATAAACTTTTCCGTCCCAACCCAAGCGGAACATCACCAGTCCTCCCCACGTCAAGGCAAAACCCAGGCCAGAACAAGAGCCCGGGTGGTCAAGAGCCTGCCAGGCATCACCCACGTCAGATACATCCTGGCCGTTCTTCTCCAGGCTCTTCCCACCTTTCAGGCCACGTTTCATCCTCCATCCTCACCCTGATATTTTCCACGGCGCCAATCCAGGTGGCTGCAGCGCACATCGGCACAAGACGCTGCTCCAACACCACCGCCGCTTCTCCACGGATGGCCAGGCAGCTCTTGCCTGCATTCGGCGGTTATCAGGGGCGCTGGCACTGCCCTCGCACTGATGCCAACAAGAAGCTCTCCCAGCTCCCAGAACCCTCCCTCTCAAGCCCAAACGTCAGCCTGAAACTTTCCTCCTCGTGCACTCACCCTCGCCACGATGCCACGGCCCGGAGAGACACCACGCGCTGCTCAAAATGGGGACGGAGCCGCCGAGCGGCAGCAGCATCGAATGATCGACGCCGAGAGGCAACGTGGTGGTGCTTGGCTGGTGTCTGAGCCCCAAGAGGAGCCCCAAGAGGAGCCCCCAGAACCAGAGCCGCTGCCTGCGGCGCCCAGAGGGGCTGCTCAGTACCGAGCCCGCGGGGAAGCCGTCCGTCCTCTGTCCGTCCTCCATCCATCCTCTGTCCGTCCTCCATCCATCCTCTGTCCGTCCTCCATCCACGGCACGCTCAGGGCTCACACGTTTGGAGACAGAGAGCAAAGCTCTGCTGCCCGATGCCCACCTACACGGGTGCTGGCAACAGGAGCAGAAGCTTTTATGGGCTTTGTAGGCTGTGCTCATACACAGAAAGCACTAAGGTGTTTGAGAAGATGCGGCCCTCCCTCCCGAAACCAGAAGAGAAGCCCACTACGGTTTGTTCTGCCACCACCAAACCCCCCTGCACCTGAATCCGACGGGTTAAGGTGCTCGCAGCGCTCCCAAGCCGTTGATTCACAGCGCCTAACGCCCAGGAATCCGCTGAATCCCTCCCGAAATGTTTTGTTAACTCCAGAATTAATTCCGCCTGTCGGAGAAACAGCGTGCCTGCGTTAACCCCCGTCACATCAGCTTTACTACGTCACGCAACTCCTTCCTACTACAGAGGAGAGAGGGGGAAAAAAATAAAAAATAGAAGATAAAAAAGCAGCTGCTAGTCCTGCTGAAGCTGAGAAGCCAGCCCTGCCCTAGCTGCCCGGGACAACATTTTGGTTATCTGGGGGAATAAAACCGGTGTTCTCCAGGGCGGGAGGGCAGAGGAAAGCAGGCTGGCTCGGAGTTCAGGGCCTTAATGCCACCTCTGCTGTTGTTGGACAAAAGCAGAAACAAAACCGAACGCTACACGTGACCACTTTCATTTCTCCAAAGAAGAAGAAGAAGAAAAAAAAACAGGAAAAAAGACTACAACCAGGTCTGTGTTTACACACCAGGACCCTGTCGAAAGGTGAAACGTCTGCGGAAGGAAGAAGGTCCGTGCATGAATCTCCCCAGACCCGTATTTATTTATTATTTTTCCTAAAGTTAGCTAAAGCACCAGAGTTTCACAACGAAATCACAGCCCCGCACGCGCTAATTAAGCGGTGCCGCTTGGGCGCAAGACAAACCTAACTCTGCATTTTTGGAGCTGATGATTAACCTGTTTCCTGGAGGCTGGTTTTTGTTTTTTTGTTTTTTCTTTTTTCCCCTCCGTAAATTAAAATGGAGCCCGCTGGTTGCGGGGCGCCGCCAGCCAGCCGCGCAGGGGCACGGGCCCCGTACCCACCACGGGCTCCCCTTGGCTTCGCATCGGCCTCGGTTCTTGCAGGCAGAAAGGTGCTGGGGGGACCCGGAGATCACCAAGACGTCTTCGTTAGCGTTATAAATTCTCTGCTTGGAGGCTACGAGGGAATTGAAGCGAATTTAAAAGGAGACGTTGCCATTACCGAGCTATGTCGGTGTAGCTCGAGGATGGCTCGGCAACACACAGCCACTCGTTTCGGGTTTTTACGTTATCTCAGTGAGATTTTAACTCCCCACCCGTGAAATTGGGGTGGTTCAAAACTACCCCAGAGGGATGCTGCGAGGGGAAACGAACACAGCCTCGTCACACAGCTCAGCCACTTCCTAGGAGGGGCGAGCCAGGTCTTTACAGGCCAGCACCGATGTAATCGGGCATCGCCAGGAGGCGAGGCTTTAACACCCGCAGCTCTCTTCTGATTCACGCAAGGTCATGGCCAAAGGGGACTTCCAGCCATGCACAAAACCCAGCTGAAAACAAAATATTTAATTGAAAAGCCAAATAACTCCCTGCAGAAACTCCGGCACAAAGCCTCCCGAGCCCTTCCTTTTCCGTGGCTCCCCAAAAACGCATGGAATGAGTGGTCTCCTACATCACTGTCTCTCTATTTTATTTATTTATTTCTAAAGAGCCTGAGCACCTCTCTGAAGGTTTAGTTTTCCACGCAGACCCCACGTGGGATGCTGGAACGCCTCCTGCACAGCAGCAGCACACCAACAGCGCGGGCAGCAGCGACCACGGCCCCGAGGAAATAGCGTGGAGATTTAGCGCAAGCATCCAGAGTGAAATTAAAAAAAAAAGAGGGGAAAAAGGTAAGGGGAGAGCATTAAGGGCTCTCCAGCAAAACCCTCGGCTACTTGGCTCATCGGGAAACAGCCTGGAGAAGGCTGGATGTCCCAGCATGGCAGTGGGAAGCGCTGCAGGAAAGCCTCAGTCCGAGGGCTCGTGGTGCTGCCCCTGCAGGGAGGGAGCACGAGGACGGCTGGGGGCAGACAAACCTCATCTCCACACCCTTCTCACAGCCCCAGACGACCCGAAATTACACAGGAAGGGCGAAAGATTCCTCTTCCGCCAGCGCCGGTGGCGGGTAGAGAGGAATCTCGCCCGCAGCCTGGCGGTGCCACCACCCGTGTGCCACCACCCTGTCCCCGTCACCCGTCCGTCCCCGCCGGCGCTCGCCTCGCCCCGTGGGAAACCACTTCAAGGGCTCGCCCTGGCACAGAAGCTAAGCCAAACAAACCAAACAAAAGGGGGGGGGGGGAGGGAAAAAAGAAAAAAAAAGGCAAGCCAAGGCGGTGAGCTTCCTGAACCAGTTCGCACCAGGGTCAAGCGCATGCCAGCACGGGCAGGACGCGGCCACACGTCAGCTCGGAGGGGTGTAAGGGGCTGTCGAGCTACGCCCTGCAGGAAGCCAGGGCCCTAACAGAGCTCCTGCTGTCCACGGCCTCCTGCTGCCCCCCCCAAAAAAAAAGAAAACCGTTCCCTTTTCCCTGCGGTTTTAACCCGGCTCCGATCGCCTGAAGCCCTGCTGGGCACAGGGGAGAGCGGCACCACTCGCTCCCTGCCCGCGGAGAAGCTTCCGGGGGAACCCCAGCAGAGGCAGAGGAATTGTATTTGCGCGTCCCCTTGCGTAAAAGCCATCGAAGAGAGCTTGGAGGAGAGAGCTGTTCCCGCCTCTGCTTCCAGAGACCGCGGCAAGGAGCTGGGAATAAGCAGAGGTGAGGTTTGGTCTCGCCCATAACCGACAGCCCTGCGCGTCCTTAAGGGGAACGAGGGGAGCCCCCTTCCTACCCCGAGGAGCGTCCCCTTGTTTCGTGGGGTGAGAGCAGAGGGGCGCAGCCACACCGGGATCCAGCCCCGAGCTCCGCCCGTGTTCCCCACCTCCTGCTCGTGGGGCGCACAGCACGGCTCAAAGCGCTGATACGCGGCCCCTCCTGGAGCCGCAAAGCTTCTCCCGGACCTTATGACCTTATCTCCCAGCTTTGTGCGCTCACAAAAGGTTTTCAGTTCGGGAAAAACACACCGCACTTCGCACAGTCGGCACCCGCGCTGATTGCGGGACATCCATCTGGCTGCAGGATTAACTGAACAAGTGCTGGGCGATTTTTGCTTTCGGGGTTTGGCTGCCCTGCGGGGACAGCAGCCTGGAGCCCGCCCAGCCAAGCACCCCAAACCCCCCCCCAGATCCCACCTAAATGCCCCAGCCCTTCCCAATCCCACTAACGTGGCTGTGGCAGAGCTGCTCGTCCCCACACCAGCGATGCCAGTGGGGTGACATTTCACAGAAGCTCCCAGATCATCCCTGGGGACGGCAGAGCCAAGGAACACGTCCCAAAGTTTGACGCCCGACCGCCTCCTGCGCTCGCACGCTGCGGCGGAAGCACAATCATCGCGTCTGCAGGCCTCCACCTCCAGCCCCCTGAGCACCGCAGCGACAGCTTATCGCTTCCCTAATAAAGCCCGGACGAAAAACGAAGCCTTTGGAGCCTTCAGCGTGCGTTTTATTCTGGCTGTAATAACTTTACTCCGCTCCGTTTCCACAGCAACTATTTTCTCAGCCGCCCCGTGGCGGGCTGTCAGGCCCGCCTGGCCCCACAACGAAACCCGAGCAGAAAAAAAAAAAATGGGCGGCGAGACGAGGCGTGGGGCCAGGCCCCGGCCGACGGGGACCCCAGGCTGGGGAAAAAACTGGGAGGAAAAGGAGTGGGAAGGGCAGGAATTGCCTTGGGTGCCGAGAGGAGGAAAGGAGCGGCCCCGCCGCCTTCCTCTGCCTCTCTCGAGAGCCCCGGCGGGCGCGGGGAGCTGTGGCCGCGAACCGAAAGCGACGTTAAATGGAGACAAAAGGCTGGGTTTTAGCCAAGGCAGCGCTTCCGATGTGATGCGTGACACAGCCACAAGAGCTTCGGTGGCGGCGCAGGGATGCGAAGGGAAAAGCGGGTGGAGAGGCTGCCTGCCCTGCCGCCCGCGGCCTCGCCACGAAGGCTCCTGCTTGCTTGCCTCCCAAGCTGGGTTTGAGGTTTTGGGGGCAAGAGAGAAGGAAAAGCAGCTCCGTGGCTGGTCTGCTCGCCGGGTTTACCAGGGCTGGGTGGGAGAAAGGCACCTTTCCTGCTCGGGTCAGCCCCGCGATGCTCTCCGCTGACGGACGCTTTCGGAAGAGGAGCAGCATCCTCTCGTGCCACCACTCCACAGGTCCTGCTCTAAAAGGAGAGGGACAGCCAGGTCTTTTGCTGAGAATCAGCTCATAGCGGAGCCCGTTACTGGGTCTCGTTATTTGTTCCGTTTATCATTCTCTCACGCTATTTTTGTGCCCGGCCACACAACCACTAACCGTTTCTGGAGCCCTCTCCTCAAGCTGATCTCTTCTGACAGGGAAGCCGGAACAAGGCAGCCGCTTTCTGCCTTTTCTTTTTTGTGCCTTAGCACAAAATTCCCCCAGAAAAGTCCCAAGCAACCTGGTTCTCCGCAGCACAGCCCCGGCTGTAAGGCCAGAGCCGACCGTGCTCTCCAGGGCCCCGCAGACTCTGCCCCCTGTTTACCTCGGTGCCTCGATTCGCACAGAGCAGTGGGAATAACCTGAGGCCACCGCGCAGGGGAGGGCTGGGCGCAAAGCCATCCGCGTCCCAGGAGAAGCGAGAACAATACCAGAAAGAGAGGAAGGGAAGAGCTGCAGGTCTCGTCGTACATGCTGCACAGGCTCAGGCAGCGGAGAGCCACCTGCATCAGCTGCAAGAAAGGGTAAAAATGGGCATTTACAGAAGGTTTTCTTAGTTCGGCAAAAAACCTCTGTCCTAAATCCACCGAGGAAGGTGTTTGCTGCTCGGATCACCTTCGGATCCCCGTTTCTGAACCACGACTGCAGCCTAAAGAGCGTCTGAGAGATCTGCTGCTTCCCCCGCTGGCATTTGGCTTTCAAATCTCTGCCTTCCAGCTGAAAACGCATTACCCTCGGAGCGCCCAGACTTCACGCGAGGCGTCTGACTAGCAGGATGATTTGCATTTGTTGTACTGCTGGAACTAAGGGAAGCAGGAAAACAAACGTCGAGCGCCAGTTAAACAACGCCGGGAAGATACCGCGAGTCGTCAAAGGCAAGAAAAGCTTCCGAAAGCACCAAAAACAGAATCTGAAAGGGAATCAAGCACTTACACGGGAAGAGGAGCTCCCAACTGACCTTTAACCACACGGTTCCTCTTCAGCAAACACCCTCTTGAGCTTAACCGCAGCTTACAAAGCTCACAAGCTCAGGACCACGCCGAAGCGGCCTTCCCAGTAATGTGCATTCAAGAAGAGGTGCACAGTGAAATTCCTGCAGGAGCTGCTGTGGGTTTGTGACCAGCAGAAGCAAGCAGGCCTGCTTTCCCATGGACTTGGCTCGTGGGTACTTTCTCTGGGGTTTCCATAAAGCAGGAGCTCTAAAAATGTTTTTCAGACTCAAACCTCACAGCTAGTCGGTAGCAGTTGAGCTTGCACCAAAATGTTCCAGCAGGGTGGTCTAAAAATAAAAAATAAAGTCTCCTTCCATACAAAGCCTCCTTTTTTTTGTGATGTTTGCAGGGCCCTCGACCCACAGCGTGCCCACCCTCTGCTGCCCTGGCGTTAAACCCATCAGGGAAACCAGGGAGGAGAGGCACGGTCCCGCCAGCCCCGTGTCCTTGGGAAAACGGGGCTCCTGTGTCAAAAAATAAAGAGGCAGCTTCCGTAACCTACAGAAAAAGGCGTTTTAGGGATGAGTTCATTGACTTTAAGGCTAAACGAGGTTTCCCCCAAAGAGAGCTCACACATGGTCTTCCCCAGCCCCATTTCAGGCCACCGCCGAGCTCATCCCGCGCCTGCATTACCCCTCGGAGCTGCTGCGAGCTCGCCACCAGCTGGGGACGAAAAGAGGCTCAGCATCGGGCGTTATTTCCACGGAGCCCATCCAAAAGCTGCGGGAAAAGCCGGGCCGGGCGGCACAGCTGGGACTGCTGAGCGGCAGATTAAAGGAGCCGAGGCTTCAAGCACTGCCTGGTCCGTGTTGAAAAGGAGAGGTTAATCTATGTTTTTTTAAAAACAGGTAGAGATGAAAAAAATATTACGTAAAAACCCTCTGCCCATTACCACGGCGATGCGTAAGAAAGTCAAGATTAAGGAGCATCAGGGGAATCAGATCTCAAACTCTGTTTCTCCTTGAAGGTTAACCCCCCACTTAAAAGATAAGCGCGGGGCTCCGAAGGGGGGTTGCCATATCACAGAGGTTTCGTGCTAAGGAAGAGGGGGAAAAAAACCCTAAAAACTGGCAGGGAAAGGCAGAGGAAAACTCTCAATATTTCAGCTGCCACCAGCAGCCAGCGAGCGCTTCCTCTCACTTCAGCAGCAGCCACGCACCCAGATTATTTCTGAGCTGAATCAGAGGGGCAAGGGCAGGTTACAAGCAAGAGCTGAGACAAGAATTCCTCTCCGCTACTCCCGTATCTATTGCTAAAAATAAGGAGCTGTGGGAAAAGCACTTAGCTCCTCGCAAGAAGATAACGTACGTGCTTCTTTATGCCACTACTACTTTGCTTCGCTGGTGCTACCCAGACAAAAGACCTATCAAATCCTTTTCTAAATATATATATACACACACACACAGATTTTTAACTACAACAGAAATTCCTCCCTAAGGAAACGCCTTTAAGACACCACACTGGGTAACCGAAACCAAAAAGAGGCCTGAGACCTCC
Organism: Cygnus olor; assembly: GCF_009769625.2. Taxonomy (NCBI): domain Eukaryota; kingdom Metazoa; phylum Chordata; class Aves; order Anseriformes; family Anatidae; genus Cygnus; species Cygnus olor. The sequence goes on along the minus strand of NC_049170.1, from coordinate 1,476,041 downwards.
TGCATCCCCCCCTTTATTTTTAAAACCAGGTGGAAAACCGCTTAACGGGTGAATCCCCAAACGGGCTTCGCTTTCACAAAGCCCCCAGTATTTTTAAGGCAAGCTCCGAGGTGCACAGCGCTCCCAACCACGTCCCAGGGCACGGCGGCTGGAGGAGCTGACGTTACGTGGGGATTTTTATGGGGTTTGAAGCAGCACAAGCTCCACTGAACCGGAGCAAAGCGCCCGTCTAACTCCAAAACGGGCAGATGGGACGCATCAGAAAGCTTGTTCCAAGGGCAACCTGTAGGCAAGCGCCTCCCAAACAGGAGTAGCTGCAGTTAATTATCAACTCGCTCGGCAGAAGGCCGTGGTTATGGAAATACGGCTCCTTGAGACTTACCGAGAGGGCTTGCAACAATATTCAGCCCTTCAGAGAGGCTGGCACCCCTCGGCACAGCTATCTGGCAGCTTCTTATCTAGGGCAAGGACGTGCTTCCTACGCCAAGCACCGCTGGGTTGACCCCTCCACTAAGAAGCCAGAGCTCCCCGACAGCTTCTGCACAAGCTGTAGCACGGGGACTTCGCAGTGCAAGGGCTTTCTGCTTCCCAGGGCAAGCCCCGTGCCACTGGGCTCCTTTTTTTTTTTTTTTCTTTTTTTAAAAAAAAAAACAGGAAAATTGCAAAGCGTTCATGAAACCGTAAGGTCCCCGGCCTGAAAACACTCGTGGTTTTGTGGTTTTGCATATCCCTCACCTGGCCAAAACCACTCCCGTGAGCACGCACAGGACCTCGGTGTACGCGAAGACGGAGTCGCCTCCAGCCAGGCTGCGCGCTGCCAGGAGCTTCAAGGGGATCCAGGAAACCCGGGTCTTCAAAATGTGTCGTTAGGTAATAACAAGGAGCAGTTAGCCAAAGCTTGCGACTGTATTTTGTGTCCCTGTTAAAGCTTACAGTGAGCAAAAGACACTCTTCAACATAAAAAAAAGTCTCCCTGAGAGACACAATCCAACACTTCAATCTGATTTGCAGCCGTTAGGGAAGAAAAAAAAAAAAAGACAGGAAGGGAGCAGACTGTCAGGTTTTAGCACACGATGCTGCCAGGATAAAGCCTCAGCATCGCCTGTATCAGCACAAGGAGCCTCCGACAAGCAGAGCGCTAGGAACCAGCTCACTTGCACAGCTCTGTCTGTTTCATTTAAGAAATAAAAAGAAATAAAAGCCCTGCGAAGCACGGGAGACATCCAGTCGGTCAGCCCCTGACCCAGAAGAGCCTTGCTCCAGGAGAGGCCTGCCCCGGTCACGGGTGCAACGCTCTGCATGGAAACAGAGCTGGGAAACGTCCCCGTTTCCCCCGGGGCAGCACCCAGGAGCTGGCACCGACGGCTGCTCCCTCCCTCCGCAACACAAATCCTCAAACACGAGCAGCCCCGGCGTCGGCGGGCGACCTTTCACGCAGCTCCCCGCAGGAGCTTGGTGGGGTTTTCCTGTTAACTGAAGGTGGCAGCGAAAACATGAGCTGAGCGTGGCTTCCAAACGTCCCAGGCTGGTAGAAAATGAGCACAGCCCCGTTACACGCTGCACAACTTCCCTGCACGCTTCCTCTTCCCGGCGCAGCGACAAAGTTTACCTCCACGGCTACTCCCACGGCTCTCCGAAGGCTCCCAGATAAGAGGTTACCGTAGTTTTTTTTATTCCCCTAGCTCAGTTTCAGATTTGTTTGGGCGTAAAACAGGGATCTGTCAATCAGCGGGGCTCGCACAGAAGCGGCAGCAATGCAACAGAAAGAGGTTCTGCTGCCCGAGCTGGCTGAGCCAGCACCGATCCCACTCGCTGCAGGGGAGCAAAACTGGTCTGGCTAACGCCCTGGCACCCAGGGAAGAATCCCAGCACCCAAAAGCACCAAAAAAAGGCCCTGGTGCCACAGGAACAGCTACAACCAACCGCGTGCTGCGCCGAGAGAAGGGACAGGCTTGCAGGAGGTGCCTCTCTGCGGGGCCAGGAGCTGCAGAAACCTCAGCGCTGGGGAGCAGCGGCTGCAAGACGTTTTGATCCGGCTTGAGAAAGAAGAAAAGGAAAGCTTGCAAACTACAGATTACAGTGGGACAATTCCAACTGCGCTGTTTTATGGTGGGTTTGGTTTTTTTTTTTGCCAGAACAGGAAGCAATATTCGATACGCCACCAAGTCCGAGCCACAATCTGATTACTCGCTGCTGAAAGACAATTCCATTTGAATTCAGGAGGGAAATGGCCTCGCTGATACCGTACCCGATCCTTCAAATTACCTTGGAATTGCAAACCTTACTGATGCCAAGGCCACGCGTTTAGCCCAGGACGCCAGCATCGGCTCGTGTACTATTTTAAGCACGTTTGTGCAAGCGAACGTCGACTGACACGTCTCAAGTGTAGGTTATGCCCCGAACTCAAACAATCACAACTTTTGTTGAGCAAAAACCATCGGCTGGCGATCAGCAGGAGGCAGCCCAGCAGGGCAGGCATGCACGGCAGAGCGCACCGGATCCTGCCTCGAGCTTCTTAAACGTTTGGGCATTAGCTCAACTTGTTTCCCCGTTACTTAGGAACGAGACGCCCATCGCCTTCGTGCCAAAACCGAGCACAGGGTGCAGCTGGCAGGGGAGCCTGACCCGGAGGAGGCTCCTTGTCTGACCCCAAGTATCGGTGCCCCTCGCTGTGTGACCGCGGCAGGGAGCTGCGCCCTCCCTCCTGCAAGACCAGGCACGGTGCAGGAGGGCAGCTCCCCCCTTCTCCCCTTTCCCCACACCCTCTGCCAGGGCTCGGGGTGGCACGAGCACGCCCAAAGGCTGGGGAAAGGCTCGACTGGTTCCACAGCAGGGCTCGCAGGAGCTCGCAGATGACTCACAAGGAAATCCAGCGGCAACCCGAGTCCCGCAGGAGGGTTTTACAACCACGCGTCACCGAGCAATAAGGCAACAGGTGAAATTCAGAGGCTGATAATAAAGGGAAAAAAAAGCAGGGCACGCGGGGAAAGAAGTAATTCTGGCTACACACAGGCGGGGAGCGGGCTCCTGATGAGTAGTGCTGCTCGGGAAAGGGCTCGGGGTGGCCAAGGGGAGCCCTCTGGAAACGTCAGCTCAGTGTTGAGCAGAAGAGATGGGCAAGGAAGTCACAGATATATATATATGATATATATATATACACACACACACACAGAGACGGACTTCACAGACCCCAGCTTGAGCCTGGAAGAGAGACTGAGAGTGCCATAAGACAATAAACACGGACAGAACAATCATTTAATGTTGCTCTCTAGATCTCTGAGAGCAAACACCCCAGGCAGCTTTCACTTAAAGGACTTGAAACCAAAGGAGCTCGTTCTTCGTCCCATGGGGGAACTTTGTGTGCTGCCAAAGCCAGGAGTAAGAGCGGATTTAGAGGGGCTGGATAAGCTCAGCAGGACAAGCTGCCTGGGAGCTGCCTAACACGAGGCTCGCCTTGGTCTGACCCAGGAAGTCCCCGCTCCTCGCCACAAGGAAGTGGCTCGCGCCCGCGGCGAGGTGGGTGCCAACAGAGCTGCTCCCTGCCCCGGCGCTGCTGCTTCGCCCTTCCTCTCCGTGCTGCTCCAGCCAGCCCCGGGGAAGGAATCACCGTGCACGAGCTGAATGCCCACCAGAGCAGAGCGCTGGGCAGCCCCAGGCTGACCAACAGGGGATTTCACGGGAGATTCGGGAGCCAGAAGCCTTGCCGGGCAGTTCAGGAGCTGGCAGCCCACCTCCAGCACTCCTGTCCCCCAAGGAGCCGTGATCAGGCTCAGGGCTGAGCCCAGAACCTGCACACATCTGTTTTGTACGGGGTAAAGACCCGGTGTTACCTTCGAGGGCACAGCAGCATGCTGTTACTGGCAAAATCTCAAAGTACAGTGGGTAAGAACAATGCACCGCGTGCTGCACCCTCTGTAACCACCTGCTATGTCAGATCTCAGGAGATTATCCCCATTTGAGGAACTGAGCTTTGAAGGGCTCTTTCCTCTTTGAGGCACCAGGGACCAACGTTTTGGACTCTCCTGAAACGGCCTCGAAGGCTCTCAGCCTTCCCCAGGTGGCTACCAGCTGATCCCTGTCTCAAAGACAACAGGGAGTCGCCGTTCAGTTTAGTCTACGGTCATGAGAAATACATCAAAAAAGACCAAATCAAGAGCTAACAACATTTATATTACGCAGATGCTTGAGCGGCCTGAGCTGGGCAAGTTTACCAGGACGCGGGTTCTCAGGAAGCCTCGCTCCCTCCAAGCTGGCCGAAAGAAAGGCAAGAGCTTTTCTTTCCGTCAGCTTTTCTTCTCGGCAAGAAGAGCTGAAAGCTTTTTCCCTCCCTGAAAGCTCAGCACTGATAATGATGGGTGTTTCAAGGCGAGGAACACAGCACGAAGTGCCCACCACGGTCGCGGCTCCTGGCGGAGGGGTACAGGCCCCAGGAAGGTCTCAGCAGAGGAGCAAGACACCTTCCCACGTTACTGGACCGTACCGACCTCGATCAACAACTTGAGGCTGACGTGGCAGGAGGGGAACAGCTCGCACCGCCTCAGGAGCCCGAGAGGGGAGAATTAAGCAAGGCCGGGACTTGCCGAGACACGCTGGAACGTGGCAGCCTTCCTCAGGAGGCACTAACTGCCGGGTTCTCACACTCGCTGCATTCTTCTTTCAGCTCCAATAGGGGGGAAAAAAAAAAATATTTCAATACTCTGAGCTCAGCATTTGCAAGGCGACAGGGACAGCTAGCCAGAAGAACCACGCTCTTCCAGGTGAGGATTTGACCCACGACAAAGCTTCTCCGATGAATTCCTTACAAACCAACCGCAGGATCGCCCTGGGATCGCTCCCCAAGCCAGTCCCTGCATCTCACAGGGATGTCGTCTCTGCAAACCCAGGGGACCAGCAGCGAGCACGGGGTCCAGGACATGGAAATCCTGACCTGCAGACCCACCCGGCCTCAGCTGCTGTGCGAGGTAACACCACTGGCTCCTACTAAAGGCAATCAGCTCACGACACCCCTACGAACGGGCAGCTTCAGGCCCCTACTAGCAGGGAGCACCAGAGAAGCAGAACACGTTGCTAATCAAGCCGGGACGAACCTCTGTTTTCATCCTGGCTCCCAAACCCAGCTTGTGGCCTGGATGTCACACGTGATGGGAACAGCGCAGCGGGGAGGTAACGGGAACGTCACAAGGCGGCTGTTTAGCCATGACAAGCAGAGGATGGCAAAAGCAGGGTGAAAACGCAATTGGAAGCCTGGGGGCAAGTCCCTGACCAGCCACGGGCACCTGGAGCCAGCAGGGACCCAGCACCCGGGACCAAAACCCAGTACTGGCACTGGGGCTGGGCGAGAGGGCTGGTCACACGGGGGGCAGGTCCCCAAAAGAAACCTTGTGCCTGCTTCTCCAGTTCTGCTCCTCCCATCCCCGTGGCCGGGGACAAGGGACTTCACTCCAGAGCACCTCATTTCCCCACGCAGCCCCTCATAAACACCCAGTACTCCTCACTTCCCTGCGCTGATCCCCAAATCCCAGCTCCCTCCTCCAGCGCTTGCACCTCCCCCTTTTCTTGCACCCTTTTTACCAAGGCCCTTCGCTCCACAGCCCCATTCTCCTCACCCCTGTCCTCCATAATCTCCACTTGCCCTCTCCTGCCCCAAGCCCTGCTTCCCCACACCCACCCCATCACCACCCTCCTCACCTTACAGCCCTAAAATCCGCTTCCCCGGCCCGCACAGCCCCGTCCCACCACCACCCTTTACCCCATCACTCTCACCTACACCCCTAGCCAAACCCCTGCACCAAACACCACGCTTTTTCACCCCAAATACCAGCCATCCTCCATGCCCAGCCCTCAACACCCCATAACCTGAACCCCCTCACTGCTCAGCACCACCAACCTGGTGGTTCCAGACCCCCCCAGTCCTCCTCAGACCCCCACCACCACCAGCTCCCTACCCTCATGCCCCCTTGCCCCCAAGCTCCCCCTAACCCCAGATCCCCATTGAGACCCTTCTCAGCGCCCCGCACCTCTCCGTACCCCCACACACACCCCAAACACAAAATATCCCAAGTTGGAAGGGACCCACCAGGATCACCAAGTCTAGCTCCTGGATCCACACAGAACCACCCCCAAAACCAGTCTGAGAGCGTTGTCCAAACGCTTCTTGAACGAGATATAAATGGAAATTTCTTTCCCATGAGCGTGATGAAGCACTGGAGCAGGCCCCACGCCTGTCTCTGGTCAAGAGATACTCGGACAACGCCCTCCATAACATGTTTTCAGCCTGGAGAAGAGAAGCCTCCAGGGAGGCCCTATAACAACTTCCCAGTTCCTAAACGGGGCTGCAGGAGGGCTTTGTTGGGGGTGTAGCGACAGGACAAGGGGTGATGGCTTTAATCTAAAAGAGAATGGATCTTAATTATTTATAAGGAAAAAAAATCCTTTATTATCAGTGTGGTGAGGCCCTGGTGCAGGCTTCCCAGAGTTAGAACTAGATGATCATACAATTATTAGGGTTGGAAGAGACCTCCAAGATCATCTGGTCCAACCACCCCCCTACCACCAATGTCACCACCAAACCATGTCCCCAAGCACCACGTCCAACCTTTCCTTGAACACCCCCAGGGACGGTGAGGCCACCACCTCCCTGGGCAACCCATCCCAATGCCTGACCGCTCTTTCTGAGCGGAAATGTCTCCTCATTTCCAACCTGAACCTCCCCTGGCGCAACTCGAGGCCGTTTCCTCTGGTCCTACCGCAGTTATCCATGGGAAGAGGCCGACCCCCAGCTCCCCACGCTCCTTCCTTTCAGGTCTCTTCCCATCCAAATCAGTCTGGGCCCTAAATTTTTGGCTAGCCATGGAAAGGCCTTGCGGCTAGAGGAAATGATCCTTAAAGATCCCTTCCAAGTGAAGAACCCAGTTCCTACACCCACGGGCCCCAGAGCCCCAAACCCCACACTCCCCAATCCCTCCTATACCTATAGGTCCAACCCTGTACCCCTAAACCCCCCCCCCGCAGCCCCTCAACACCTCCTGAACCTTTACACCCACATCCCCCCGACATATTTACCAGGAAGCACAGCAATAAAACAAGGAGTAACGGTTTTAACCCGAAAGAGGCTGAATTTGGGTTGGACGTTAGGGGAAAATTGCTCATTTTGAGCGCGGGCTGCCCCCAGGGGCTGTGGGTGCCCCATCCCTGTGGGTGCCCAGGGCCAGGCTGGATGGGGCTGGGGGCAGCCTAGGCTGAGGGCAGGGGGTCACGAGAGGGTTTGGTTTTGGGGTGGTTTTGGGGGCGCTGAGGGGATTTTGGGGGCGCTGAAGGGGTTTTAGGGACCCTTCCCCTCCGCATCCCGCCATGCTCCCGCACCCCCCCCCCCCCCCCCCGGAACCCATCCCCGCAGCCCCCATACCTGCAGCGCACGCTGCCTCAGAGCCCGCAGCCTCTCCTGTCGCCTCCTCGCCTCCTCCTCCAGCCGCCCCAGCACCGGCTCCGGTTCCTCCACCACAGCCGCCGCCGCCATCGCCTCCTCCCCGGCCCCGCCGCTGGGCGCCGCCATTTTGTGCTCCCCGCGCCGCCGCCTTCACCCCCCTCCCTCCCCCCGCAGCCGCGGCCAGCCGAGCGCCGAGCGCGTCGATGGGGGCTTTTTTTTTGGGGTGGGGGGTGGGTTTTTGGGGGGGGGTCACCCCCAAAAATTAAAGAATTAAAAATTCGTTATAAGCTAATAAATTAAAAAACAATAATAAAGAATCGCTAGGAGTGCTCCTCCCCACGGGAAGAGGGGGGGGGGGGGTATTTCGGGGTGGGGGGTGCAGCTTGATGGGGGGGCTAAATAAAGGTTTTTTCACCGCATTTTTTTTTTTTTGGGGGGGGGGGTGCCCCCTTTATTTCACACCTCACCCTTTTTTCTCTCCCCGCACCCCCCCCCGCACCCCCCACACCCCCGGCAGCCCATTCGGGTGTGTGAGGGTACGGGGGGAGGGGGGGGGGGGGGGTGTACAAACAGCTGCCCCCCAAATTTTGGGAGGGGGAGGGGAGATGGGGGGGACACCTGCACCACGGAGGGGGGGGGGGGGGGGGACGGGACCGGGAGGTGCCCCCACCCCCCCCAAAGCACGCACCTGGGGGAGGGCCCGGCAGCGGGGCGGAGCTGGCAGCCGAGCCGAGCCGTGCCGAGCCGTGCCGGGGCAGCGCCGTGCCAGCCCCCCCCCCCCCCCCCTTCACAGTCCCCGACCCCAGCACCCCCTTTCCCCTTTTTCCTCCCGACCCCCACCCCCCCCCCCTCAACCCTTTCCCCTTTTTTCCCTCGATCTCACCCAAACCGTGCTGCCCCCCCCCCCCCCCCCTCACCACCACCACCACCACCACCACCACCCCCCCCCCCCCCCCAGGGCTATGGCCCCCCGGGGGCGGCAGGGCCGGGAGCGCTGAGCCCGGCTCGGCCCGGCTCGGCCCGGCTCGGCATGGCTTCCCGGGAGCGGCTCTACGAGCTCTGGATGCTTTACTTCGCCAAGGTGAGCCCGGACCCCCCCCCCCCCCCCCCAAAAAAAAAAAAAAAATAGGGCCCCCCCCCCCCCCCATCCCCATCCCTCCCCCATCCCCCTTCCTCCCTGCTTTGCGACCCCCCGTGCCCACGCCCTCCCCCCCCCCCAAAAAAAAAAAAAAAGATTGGGGGTTTCCCTGACCCCCCCCCCTCCCCTATTTTCCCCCCTCAAAATTTGGGGGTTTCCTGACACCCCCCCCCTTCCCCCCCCCCTATTTTGAGGGCTCCGAGCCCCCCCCCCCCCCGCCCCTCAAATTTAGGGCTTCAGTGCACCCTCCCCCCCCCCCCCGCCCTCCTTTCCCCCAAATTCGGGGGCTCTGCGACCCTCCCCTACCTACCCGAGGAGGGGGGGGGACTCCCCATAGTGCCCCCCCCCGGACACCAGCCCCCCGTTATCCCCAGCTGTGCCCCCCCCCCTGCTTGCTTGTCCCCCCCCCCCCAGCAGCAGGTGCGGCCGCGGTGACATTGGAGCCACCTCCTGGGCTCCTCGCTCTGCGCCGGGGGGGGGGGGGCGGAATTTGGGGGGGGGTCCCACACGTTGAGGGGGGTCCCATACCTTGAGGGGGGGGGTCCCACACCTTGAGGGGGGAGTCCCATACCTTAGCGGGGGGGTCCTGCACCTCGGGGTGGGGTCCCACACCTTGGGGGGGGGTCGCGCACCTTGGGGGGGGGTCCCATATCTTGGGGGGGGGGGTCCCGCACCTTGGGGGGGGGGGGGTCCCATATCTTGGGGGGGGCCCCGCACCTTGGGAGGGGTCCTGCACCTTGGGGGGGGGGGGTCCCATACTTTGGGGGGGGGTCCTGCACAAAGGGGGGGAGGGGGTCCCACTGCAGTGCCCCCCTTCCCTCCCCCCGTTTCACCCTGCTCCAGCAGCCCCCCCGCCCCAAAGCTTTGTCCGGCCCCACGGGGGGGTCCCCGCAGTGCTGGGGACATGGGGACCCCCCCCCCCCCCCCGCCCCGGCCACCACCGCCGGGGAGCACCGCGCGCTCCGGCTGTCGTCGTGTGTGTCCCCCCCCCCCCCCCCCATCCATTTTTGGGTCCAAACGGGGCGTTTTGGGCAGCGGGGCTCTTGGGGACGAGCGGTGACGCCTTTTGGGATCGCGCCGGCGTAATTAGGATCGCGGCCGGCAGCTCGTTAGGTGCCGGGGAGCCAGGTCCTCGTTAGGGCCACGGGGCCGGGGGGGGTCCCGTCTGCTCCGGAGCCCCCCCCGTGGCTTTGGGTCTTCCCCATATTTTGGGGAAAAAAAAAGGGGATCTGGAGCCGGGGAGGCGGCGGTGCCGGTACCACCGGTCACTGGGGTGCTCCCAGTTTGGGGACTGGGATGCGCTGGGGGGGGTCAGGCAGGGGGAGGCGTGCGGGGCCGCGGGGTGGGCGCTCGCATGGGGACACCCGCGGTGCCACCGGGGTGTGCGGGCTTATAGGGACGGGGGCTTATAGGGACGGGGGCCGTGCCACCGGGGTGTGCACCCATAGGGACGGGGGCTTATAGGGACGGGGGCTTATAGGGACGGGGGCTTATAGGGAAGGGGGCTTATAGGGATGGGGGCTTATAGGGATGGGGGCCGTGCCACCGGGGTGTGCACACATAGGGACGGGGGCTTATAGGGACAGGGGCCGTGCCACCGGGGTGTGCACCCATAGGGACGGGGGCTTATAGGGATGGGGGCTTATAGGGACAGGGGCCGTGCCACCAGGGTGTGCACCCATAGGGACGGGGGCTTATAGGGACGGGGGCTTATAGGGACGGGGGCTTATAGGGACGGGGGCTTATAGGGACGGGTGCCATGCCACCGGAGTGTGCACCCATAGGGACGGGGGCTTATAGGGACAGGGGCCATGCCACCGGGGTGTGCACGCCACTGTGGGGACGTGTCATGTCGTGCGTGTGGGCGCTTGTGCGGGGACGTCGGTCACACCATTGGGGTGTGCACACTCATATAGGGCCACGTGCCATGCCAGCGGGGTGTGCACACTTGCACGGGGACAGTGGTCGCAGCGTTGGGGTGTGCGCGCTCTTACGGGGCCACGTGCCACCCCATCAGGTGCGCGCGCTCGCACGGGGACGTGTGTGACACCAGCGGGGACACGCGCGTGCCCCAAGCGCCCTCGGCCACCCCTCCTGCAGGGACAGGGACGTCCCGCGGTGACACGGGACACGGACGGTGCCACCGCGACGTCCGACGCCCCCCACGGGATGGATCGAGGCCGGCGGGGGACCCCGAGCGAGCCCGGGGGGGTGGCTTTTGGGGACAGGGGCGCAGACGAGAAGCCGAGGGGCCGGTGACGGGGGTGACGTTCCCAGGTGGCACCGTGCCACCGAGCCCCGAAGCCACCAACCCCACGGGGCGCACGGGGACACCGGCTCGGGGACCGGGGGCGCGCGGTGCGGCGGCGGCGGCGCGGGTGACAGCAGCGGGGCGCCACCGGGGCGGGGACACCGAGGCCGGCGCCGACGTCCCCACGGTGTTGGCGGCACGCGGCGGGGCACGGACGCCGCCGCGGCCCCCCGGTGCGCGCGGCGGTGACGGCGGTGACGGCGGTGACAGCGGCCCCCCGGGGGGTGGGGGGGGGGGGGAAGGAAATGTCGTTGGGGCCGCGAGTGACTTGGCATTTCCTGACTCCGTTTTACACAAGACCTCCACGAAAAAAAAAAAATAATAATAAAGGGGGGGGGGGGGGGGGGGGGGACAGGAAAAATTAAAAAAAAAAAAATAAAACAGAAAAAAAAAAAAAATAGGAGCGCGGAGGCGCGCGTCCCGTCCCCCCCCCCCCCCCCCCCCCCGTCACCGGTGTCCCCACGCGCGTTTCCGCTCCCCGGCCTCGCCACCGCCCCTTCCCGCGGCGGCACCGGGGGCCATGGAGGCGCGCGGGCGCCCCGCCGGGGCCCCCCCGGAGGTATCGGGGTGCTGGGGGAGGGGGGGGGGGTCCCAAGGGTGCCGGAGGCGGCGGGTGGTGTCCCGCGGGTGTCACCCGGGGGTCCCCTGGGAGCAAAAAGGGGTGTCGGGGGGGGAGTGGGGCGAGGGGGGGGTCGGGGGCTGTGGGGGTGGAGGGGAGGTGGCTGCGCTGGGTGCTGCGCGGGGGGCACGGGCACCCAAGGGTGCTGCATGGGGTGATAGGGATGGGGTGGCCTCGGGGCAGGGGGGGCACGGGCACCCAAGGGTGCTCGGTGGTGGACACCTCGAGGTGGTGCACGGAAAATGGGGCACCCTGGGGTGCTCCGTGGGGGTCGTAGGCACCCCAGGGTGCTGCGCGGGGTGCTCGGGGGCATGGACACCTAAGGGTGCTCCATGGGGTCCACCAACACCCCGGGGTGCTCCATGGGGTGCACAGGGACATGGGGCACCTTGGGGTGCTGCACCCTGGGGTGCCCCTATGTCCCTAGTGCAGCACCCCAGGGTGCTCCATGGGGTCCACAGGGACACGGACACCCCAGGGTGCTCCATGTGGTGAGCAGGGGCGTGGGTCACCCAAGGGTGCTGCACGGGGTCGTGGGTCACCCCAGGGTGCTGCGTGGGGTGCACGGGGTCATGGAGACCCCAGGGTGCTCTATGGGGTGCTCCATGGGGTGCACAGCACCCAAGGGTCCTCCATGGGGTGCAGGGGGACGTGGGCACCCTGGGGTGTCCCATGGGGTGCCCAGACATCCAAGGGTGCTCCGTGGGGTGCAGGGGGACATGGGCACCCCGGGGTGCCCCATAGAGTCCCCAGGCACCCAAGGGTGCTCCATAGGGTACCCAGGCACCCAAGGGTGCTCCATGGGGTGCACAGGGGCATGGGGCACCCAGGGGTGCTCCATGGGGTGCAGGGGGCCGGGGGCACCCCAGGGTGCCCCATAGGGTGCCCAGGCACCCAAGGGTGCTCCATAGGGTGGGGGCTGGGTGACTCACCCCTTGCACAACCCCGCGGGGGCGGGGTCCGCGCTCCGCCTGCTGATTGGCTGGCGCCCGCCTGGAGGACCAGGTGCTCTGCGTGCTGATTGGCTGGCAGGTGGCGGGGTTGGGTCATTCTGAGCGGTGATTGGGCAGGTGTTGTCTTAGAGGGGCTGCTCCTGGTGCTGATTGGCTGGTAGGTGCCTGTGGGGACAGGTGCTCTGCGTGGTGATTGGTCGGTACCTCTGCAGGTTGTGCTGCTCTGAGTGCTGATTGGTCAGTTCCTCTACAGGTTGTGCTGTTCCTTGTGCTGATTGGCCAGTGCCTCTACAGGTTGTTCTGCTCTGTGTGCTGATTGGTCAGTTCTTCTACAGGTTGTTCTGCTCTGAGTGCTGATTGGTCAGCACCTCCACAGGTTGTGCTGTTCTTTGTGCTGATTGGTCAGCACCTCTACAGGTTGTTCTGCTCTGAGTGCTGATTGGTCAGCAGTTCTACAGGTTGTGCTGTTCTTCGTGCTGATTGGCTGGCACCTCTACAGGTTGTGCAGCTCTGGTTGCTCATTGGCCGGTGGCTCCCAGGGGTGTTTGGCTACCTGCTGTGCTGATTGGCCAGCCGTTCCTGGGGGGCATCACTGCTCTGCGTGCTGATTGGCCAGTCCGCAAGGCACTGGATCCCCACTGGGCCAACAGCTCCCGGGGGACCGCTCTGATTGGCCGGTGGCTCTGACCGGGGGGGCGGATCTCCGCGGGAGCTGATTGGCCAGCACCCAGCCTGGGACTTCAGGGGTCCCCCCTGCAAAAAATAATGACATAAAATTAAGAAAAAACAAACCCATGACTTGACGGCCGCCCCCGCCCTTGCAGAAGGACCTGGCGTACCTGCAGCAGTGGCTGGAGGCCTTCGTCATGAACTTCGAGAAGGTCATCGCCGTGCCCTCGCTGGAGCCCCGCAGGTGAGGGCGTCGCCGCCTCACCCCCCCCCTCAAAAAAAAAAAAAAATAACCCACTCCAAAAAAAAAAAAAAAAACACTCGAAAACAAAATAACCTCCCCCCCCCAAAAAAATACACCACCACAAAAAAAATACCCCCCTCAAAAAAATACACCCGCCCCCCCCCAAAAGAATACCCCCTTCCCAAAAAAATAACCACCCCCACAAAAAAATAACCCGTCCCCCAAAAAAATAACCCACCTCCTAAAAAAAGTAGCCCACCCCCCCAAAAGTAACCCCCCGCAAAAAAAAATAACCCAACCCCAAGAAAGTAAGCCACCCCCCCTGCAAAGTAACCGCCCCAAAAAATACACCCCCACAAAAAAATACACCCCCGCAAAAAAATAACCCCTCCCCCAAAAAATAACCCACCCTAAAAAAATAACCCACCCCCCAAAAAAATAACCCACGCCCCCAAAAATACCCCCCCCCAAATACCCCCTCGCTCCCCCCCCCCCAAAAAAAAAAACAAAAACAAGAAAGAATAACCCTCCTCCCCCAAAAAATACAACCCACCCCCCCAAAAAAAAATAATTCCCCCCCCCCCCCCCCAGCCCCGGGTTCGCAGCCGGGTCTCGGTTTTGGGGTTTTCGCTGCAGCGCCGGAGGCGGCTCATCCGCTGCCTCGCTCGGCGGTTTGCAGCCATCCGGCCCCGCGGGAGGCTCTTGGCGGGGGGGGGGGGGGTGCTGGGGGGGGGTGTTTTTTTGGGGGTGAGGTCCCATCCTGGCCCCCCCCCCCCCCCCCCAGGCCGGAGGATTCGGCGTCGGAGATCCCGGTGCTGCCGCGGGAGGTGCTGCAGGTGCTGAGCCAGCGGCTGGCGCAGTGCGAGGGACAGGGCCCCCGCCTCGGGCAGGCCCTGCTGCTGCTCAAGTTCTTCATCATCATCTGCAGGTGGGTGGCGGGGTGGCCCCCCCCGGATGGACAGAGCCCCCCCCCAAATGTACAGACCCCCCCCCCCACCCCCAGCCCAGACGGAGACCCCCGGGGTTGGGGCAGGAGGGGGAGAGGAGGGGTCCCAAACCTCCGTGGTGGCTCACTGGGTGCACGTTCCTCCCCCAGACACATATTTGTGTGTGTCCCCCCCCCCAAAAAAAAAAATGTTTATTCTGCCCCCCCCGGGGCATTTCTCCCGCCTCCCAAAGTGTGTATTGCGCCCCAAAAGTGCATCCCCTCTGCCGCCCTCAAGTGTGTCCTGTCCCCACCCAAGTGCATCGCGTTGCCCCCCCCCCGAAAAAGTGCATTGTGCATTGTGCCCCCCCCCCGAAGAATTCAATTGTGCCCCCCCCAAAAGAATTTCATTGTCCCCCCCCAAAGCGCATCACGCCATCTCCCCCCCCAAAACCTCATCCCGCACCCCAAAAATCTCATCACCCCCCCCAGGTGCGTCGTGCCCCCCCCCAAATGCATCATGTACCCCCCCCAAAAAGTTTATGGTGGCCCCCCAGGTGCACGGTGCCCCCACCCCGCATGCTCCAGCCCTGTTCCTCCTGTGGGCCCCCCCCCCCCCCCCAGCCGCCTGGCCCCTTCCTGCCCCTTCCCCTCGTGCTGATAGCGGCCTCTGCTCGCCCCCACCCAACCCCTGGGGGGCCACCCGGCCAGGGGACCTGTCCCCCCCCCCCACCTTCTCCCCCCCCCCCCCTCGCCATGGGTATATTTAGGGCTGGAGGGGGGCCAGGTCCCGAACAATGGGGCTGGGTGGTGCGGGAGGACACGGGGTCAGCCGAGGACGCGGCGCCTTATCCCACCCCCCCCCCCCCCAGCCCATTATATCCCCCCCCTGGGTGTGTTATATCCCCCCCCCCGGGTGTGTTGTCCCCCCCCCCACGGCGTTTCACACCTCGCAGGAATCTGGAGAACGTCCAAGCGGACAAAACGCCCGGCTTCATCCCCGAGGTGCTGGCGCTGCTGCGGGGCTGCGCGAGCAAGGTGGGCGCTGCGGGGAGAACCCGACGGCACCGCGGTCCTGAACCAACCCCCCCCCCCCCCACTCCCGGGGGTTTTAGGGTCTGGGGGGGTGGGGGGGGGGGCGCTGAGCACCTACGGGACCCCAGATTTTAGCGGGGGGGGGGGGGTGGAAGGAAGGAGAGGGATGGGGGCAAGCGCTCGGGTACCGCTTTGCGCCTTCGTGGCGCGCGGATGATGGCTCCCGGTGGGATGGAGGAGGGAGAAGGCAAAGTGGGGGGGGGGGTGGGGGGCATTATTTGGGATTAACCATGCTCTGCACCCCCACCCCCCCCCAGCTGAGAAGCGGCCAGGAGGAGGGGGCGCAGCTGGAGAGCGTGATGCTCTACGCCCTGCACCTCTGCGAGTGCCTCTTCGACCCCTACCAGACCTGGCGGCGGCAGCTGAGCGGGTGAGCCCCGGGGGGGCACGGCCACCCGGCCCCCGCCGCCCCCCAAAAAAAAATTCCTCGCACCCCTCTCGCCGCCCCCACCTCACTCCTCTCCTTCCAGGGAAGTCGTCAGCTCGCAGGAGAAGAGCAAATACAAGTTCGCCCCCGCCGCTTTGCCCCCCGAGTTCGACGCCTTCTTCCAAGGTAAATCTGCGCCCCCACCCCGTGCTGGGGGGGGTCCTGGTTCGGGCAGCGATCCCTGCCCCCCCCCCCCGGGCCAATTCTTTTTATCCATGCTGCGGTCAGCACCAGCTGAAGCTGTTTTTTTGGGGGGCCCTTTATTTTTTTTGACACCCCCCCCCCCCCTCCCGGGAGTCCGCCGGCGTTAAAGGGACTTCACGGAGCAGGGATTAACTCAAGGTGGCTTTCCGGGGGGGGGGGGCGGTGGCGTCGCTTCTGGAGCCCCCCACAGACCCAAAACCTGAGCTTTCGATGCTAAAATTTAATTTATTGTTATTTAAATCACCTAAAACAGACTGGAAGGGGAAACCCTGCAAACACAGGTGTGCTCCACCAGTCCACCGCCGGCGTGAAGCAGCCAGGCTTCCTGGCAGTTCTCGCAGGATGCGCCCCCCTCCTTTTTGGGGGCAAAACCCTCCTTTTCCACGCTCAGCGTTCAGCGCTTTCACCTTATTTCGGAAGCAGCCTGTGCCACAGGAAACAAAGCAAATGGGATTTTTCAGGCGAGACTGATGACTTCAGGGCACCGAAGCCGGGCGATCGGCGTCCTTTTAACATGATTTTTGGCCGCTGTGGTGCATGGGGCTGACAAAAATACAGCCTGACCGGGAAGCCCTAAAAACCCCATAAATGAGCCGTGAACGGGGGTTGCCTCTGGGCAAAGGGGTTGCAGAAAGCACCTAAAACTCCCGGCAAGCTGTTACCAGTGCCGGCTGTGAATCCCCACCAGGCTTGATTTTAGCTCAAAACCCCGGGGTTTTAGAACAAAAAACTCCCCCCCTGCAGCCAAAGCTGCCGAAATCCGAGGTGTTTGTGCCCCTTTTCCCCCACCAGGGTCCAGTGCCACGGAGTCCGGGGTGGGTTTTGGGGTGGGATAGGTGGAAAAGGGAATTTTTGCCTTTTTTTTTGCCACCTGCCCCAAGCGCCTCCATCGCCCCTTGTCCTTGCAGAGAGCTTCCAGCCCGGCGGGCAGCTCCCCGACGAGCTCCAGCTCCGGCTCATCCACCTCTTCGGGGCCATCCTCTCCGGGTCCAAGGTACTGCTGGGGTGGGGACGGGGACAGCGGGGACATGGGGGGGTCCCCACGGCTCTACCAAACCTTCACTCCCCCCTGATGGGGCTGCGTGTGTCAGCATGGGCTGGCGAGAGGGAAGCCGTGCCGAGACCTAACCCCAAGCCTTGCTTGTTCCAAGCAAGATGCTTGGCTGGAATTAAACTGGAATTAAACAGCTTGACTTCCAAAAGCCTTTCCGGATCACATTTAGAAATTGCAGCAGCCTGGGGGACACCCTCAATTCACCTTAAAAAAAACAAAATGAGAGTGAAGTTAAAGAGCAGTCCTGGCCGGCAGCTTCCCTCCCGTTCAGCTCCGGGGCAGCCGAGAGCACCTTGGGTGGATAACTCAATGCCGAGCGCACACGGGCTGTAATAAACCCAGTGCTCAACAAAGCAGGACTTGATTAACAGCCCCAAAACGTGCTTTTTTCAATTAATTTGCATGCACCAAGAGCGGGGCGGCGGGCAGGAAAGCGTCGTGTAAGACCTGTAGCGCTGCAAACATCACCGGGGCTGGCTTAAACGTGGGGTTTTACATTGGTGGGTGAGGGGGGGGGGTGTGGAATAAATAAAATAAACATTTCCATTTGCTCCTGGCAGCCCAACGCGCTGCGAGCCATCACGCCGGCGGCGCTGGAGGTGCTGCTGGGGGTGCTGCGGCGGGCGGGCGCGGGGCCTGCGCCGTGCCCGGGGCTGCTGGGCCTGACGCTGCGCAGCGTGGTGGCGGCGGTGCACGCGCTGCACGCCAGCAGCCCCGGCCCCGTGCCCCTGCGCGCGCTGCTGGACGGCTACTTCAAGGTGCTCAACGCCAACCTGCCCGAGGCAGCGCCGGCGGCCAGCGGCCTCATCGCCCTGCGGGTGCAGATGCTGGGTAAAGGGGGTTGGGGTTCGGGTGCTGGCGGGGAGCGGGTTTGGGGTCGTGGAGGGCGCTGAGATGTTTTTCCCGCAAACCCGCCGCAGATGCCATCCCGGCCATGCTGAGCTGCGACGACCGGCCGGTCCTGCAAGCCGTCTTCCTCAGCAACAACTGCTTCGAGCACATCATCCGCCTCCTGCAGAACAGCAAGGTAGCTGCACTGCTTTGGGCTTTGTTTGAGCTTTGGGATGCAGCATCCTCACCTCCATCCTCATCCTCCCCGGCTCGAAACGCCCCAGGCGATGTCGGGATGGAGCGGCCGCGCTGCAGCAGCTGCCCCGGCACCATCCCCACCTCGCCCTCGCCCCAAGCTGGGGCAGCGATGGTGCATGACCCTATTTCCTCTCCCCCCACATCCCCGCCTGGCCTCTGCCTTCCTCGCCCCAGCTCTACCTCAACAGCACGCAGGAGGCGGGTGAAGCCCAGGACAAGCTCCCCGTGCAGCCGCCAACGGGCAGTGGGCTCCAGCAGGTATTCTGTCGGGCTGCCCCACAGCACAGCTGCCCAGCGGGGTCGGGGGCGATGCCCGCAGCCGACCCACCCCCTGTCCTGCAGGTCTTTGACGTCGGCTCCGATGCCATCGCGGTCCACGCTATCGGGGTGCTCACGGCCATCATGAGCAACTCGCCCTCGGCCAAGGTGGGCACAACCCCAGTGCAGCTGGGGTTGGGGTTTTTCACGCTGCGAGGTGCTCTGGGACAGAGCAGCTCGTCCTGGGGCCGCTGCAGAGCCCAACATGCCCGGGTGCTTGCAGGAGGTGTTTAAGGAACGCATCGGCTATGCCCACTTCTACGAGGTGCTGAGGAGCCAGGGCCAGCCCACCCAGCGCCTGCTCCAGGAGCTCCTCAACATGGTGAGTGCTCCCTCGGCTCATCCCATAGTCCTCCCAGCTCCCGTAAACCCTCTTCTCCTTCTTCGGTGCTGGCATCCCCCAGTGGAACAACCAGGTTGATCTCTGCCTGCTGCAGCCCCTTCTCTCACCCCCCATGGTCCCCATGGTCCCCATCCCGAGGTGGCCTCACTGCCTTGAGCTTTGAGTGGTGCTCAGCTTTGGGGAAATTTGAGCCATTTGGGAGGGGTCTTGGGAGGGTTCCCCAAAATGCTCGGTGCACGGGGGTCTCCCAAGGGTTTTGGTGCATGAGGGTCTCTCAGGTCTCCAAGAGTTTATGTGGGGGGAAGGACTCCCAAAACACTTGGTGCACGAGGGTCTCCCAAGGGGCTTGGATCACAAAGGTCCCCCAAGGCCCTTCATTCATGAGGGTCTCCCAAGGCTCTTAGTTCACAAGAGTCTCCCAAGGGTCTTGAATCATGAGGGTCTCCCAAGAACGTTCATTCACGAGGGTCTCCCAAGGGACTTGGTTCATGAGGGTCCCCCAAGGCCCTTCATTCACGAGAGTCTCCCAAGACCCTTCATTCACGAGGGTCTCTCAGGGCCCTTGGTTTACAAGGGTCTCCCAAGACCCTTCATTCACGAGGGTCTCCCAAGGCTCTTAGTTCACGAGGGTCCACCAAGGCTCTTGGTTTACAAGGGTCTCCCAAGACCCTTCATTCATAAGGGTCCACCAAGGCTCTTGGTTTACAAGGGTCTCCCAAGAGCCTTCATTCACAACAGTCTCCCGAGGCCCTTGGATCATGAGGGTCTCCCAATACCCTTTATTCATGAGGATCTCCCAGGGCCCTTGGCTCACTAGGGTCCCCCAAGACCCTTCATTCACGAGGGTCTCCCAAGGGGCTTGGTTCACAAGGGTCTCTCAAGGCCCTTGGTCCACGGGAGTCTCCAAGATGCTCAGTGCACAGGGGTCACCACTGCATGCCCGGGCTGGCCGGGGTGGGGATCCATCCCTCTCCCCATGCCCGGTGCCGCACCGACCATCTCCTGTATTTCGGCAGGCAGTGGAGGGCGACCACAGCTCCTTCCCAGCGCACCCCATCCGCAACGAGCAGCCTCTGCTCCTGCTGCTGGCCTGGCTGCCGGCGCTGGCCTGCCGCGAGCTGCAGCTCTTCCTGGCCGAGCGGCTGCGGCGCCTGTGCGAGGCCCCGCTGCCCAGCCGCCTCACCTGCGTCAAGGCGGGCATGGTGGGCAGGCTGCTGGCCGCCCTGGCCGCCGAGCCGGCGCTGCCGCCCGCCTGCTCCGAAAACCTGCTGGAGCTGCTGCAGGCGCTGGGCGGCCTCTCCATTCGGCCCGGCGAGCTGCGGCAGCTGCTGCGGCTGCTGCGGCGCGAGCGGGGCCGGGGGCCGCACCCCTACACGGCGCCCGTGCTGCGGGCGCTCTCGGGGATGGCGCGGGCCGAGGGCCCCCCGCGGGCCTTGCAGTACTTCGACCTGACCCCCGGTATGGCCGGGATCATGGTGCCCGCTGTCCAAAAGTGGCCCGGCGGCGCCTTCGCCTTCCACGCCTGGCTCTGCCTCAGCGAGGAGGAGCCCAGGCTGCCGGCGAGGCCAAAGAGGAGGCAGCTCTACAGGTGAGGCTGGTGGGGATGGGAGGAGGGTGAGGAGGGTGAGACGCAGCCGTCCCCACCGTGCTGTCCCCCCTCCGCAGCTTCTTCACGGCCAGCGGGACGGGCTTCGAGGCCTTCTTCACCACCGACGGCATGCTGGTGGTGGCCGTCTGCACCAAGAAGGACTACATGACGGTGGCGCTGCCGGAGGTGGCCTTCAACGACTCGGCCTGGGTGAGCGACGTCCCCATCCCCGTCCCCGTGGTGGGGACAGGGATGGCCTGACACCCCCTGCTCATCCCCGCAGCACTGCGTCGACATCGTCCACGTCGCCGGCCGCCGGCCCTTCGGCCAGAACGTGGTCAGCATCTACGCAGACGGGCACCTTCGGAAGACGGCGCAGCTCCGCTTCCCGTCCCTGCATGAGGTCAGGGACCCCTCCCCGGCACTGTGTTGCCCCTCTGGGTGGCAGCTTGGGGACCAAACGCCGCTCCCTCTCCCCTGCAGTCCTTCACCTCCTGCTGCATCGGCTCCGCGGGGCACCGCACCACCACCACGGCCATCGGCAGCAGCCACCCACCGCCGTCCCACGGGCCGGAGCTGGCCTTCCCCCCGCACCCCGCGCTCTGCCGCTCGCAGTCCTTCCCCGCTGCCCTGGGCCCCCACGCCTGGACCCCCCTGCAGCCCCCCACCGAGGGGGTGGTGGCCACCACAGCGGCCGGCAGCCAGGACACCGAGTGGGGCACCCCCACGTCCCTCGAGGGCCACCTGGGCTCAGTGGCCATCTTCTGCGAGGCGCTGCAGCAAACCCAGGTCAAGGCGCTCTTCTGCTCGGGTACGTCGGGACAGGGGGACATCCACGGGGGGGTGGGGGGCAGCCACATCTCCAACCCTTCGCGGCTCACCCCTCTTTCCTCCCCCAGGTCCAAACATAGCATCTCCGTTTACGCTGGAAGGCGACCTGGTGGAACTCAGCAGCAAGCTCCTGCTCTACTACACCCCGCAGGTGAGGGCAGCCCCGTGGAGTCGCTCCCATTGTGTTTGTCCTCACTGGGACCTTCCCCTCATGGTCCTTGAGGTTCAACCCACCTCGTCTTCCCCAAGTGACGTTTTTGGGGTGATGGTGGGAACATGTCCCTAAGTGTCCCTGAGTCCTCACGGGGTGCTGTGCTCTCTTCCAGGCCTGCAGGAACAACATCTGCCTGGACCTCTCTCCCAGTCACGGCCTGGACGGGAGACTGACGGGGCACAAGGTGGTCAACTGGGACGTCAAGGTACGCTGGGCACAGGGTGGCCCGGCCTGATCCATCCACCCCGTGGCTTGGAGGCTGCCAGGCCTCGCCATGGATGTAGGGCAGGACCCCCAGGGGGTGCTGGATGGCCGTGGTGGTTCCCCTGGACCCTACGGGGGAATCAGGGGAATATGTGGTATGGGGGTCCGTCAAGGACCTGCCTGACCTATGGGTCCACCAAGGCCTTGAGTGATGGCTCCTGGGCCACCAGGGTCAGCCCTGGAGGTCCTCAGTGTCCAGGCTGGGCACCATGGGTGGTCACTGCAGGGGAACAAGTGCTTTTGGGGCACCTTTTGGGGTGTGTGCTGTAGGATGGGTCAGGGCACACCTCAGCCTTTGCTAGCCACAGGATTTAGTGTTCTCCAGCTTGGGTGAGCTGGCAGAATGGGCCCCAGGGGTCCCTGGCCCTGGGTGGATGTGCAACCTCCTCCTCTACACCGCCGTCACTGTGCAGCCCCCAGGGGCACCCAGCAAAGCCTCTCGCCTCCCCCCGGCAGGACGTGGTCAACTGCGTGGGCGGGATGGGCGTCCTGCTGCCCCTGCTCGAGCAAGTGGTGACCAAGAAGGAGGAGGCCGAGGACGAGCAGGAGACCAACGACCTGGTGGGGCCAGAGCTGACGTCCTCCAGGAACGCCCAGGGCATGCTGATCCCGCTGGGCAGGTCCTCAGGTGAGGTCCCCAGGGGGTTGAAGCAGGAGCCGTCCCGTAGGTAACCCAGCTGCCACGTGGGCTGGTGTCTACCACGGGCAAAGCCTTGCCTGGGGCACCAAGATTTATGGGGCAATGGAAAAACCATCGCTGTTGTTGACGTCTTTTGAGGTTGTTATGACCTAATTAGTCATAAATGAGCGGTTCTGGGAAGATGAGGGTGGTTCAAGCCTGCCTAGCTCCAGTTTTGCTTTTGCATGTAGTACATGGTGTCCTGCAGTAGACTTAAGTTCATGCAGAAGCCTTAGTGACATGAAATTCCTCCTGATACCCAGCTGCTGATTTTCCAGGAGCTCAGAACAACTGAGGTTTCTGCTGGGTTAAGTTTGGGAGAAATAGGTGAACGGATTGGAGAACAGTTTGTGGTGGGGTCACCAGGGGGCCCATCGTGGCAGAAGTGGGAAGGACCCTGGTGGGAGCTGGCTGGTGGCTCCCAGCTCTACCCATGCCTTGCAGAGAGCAGGCTGGAGAGGAACAGCGTGGCCGCCTTCCTGCTGCTGGTGAAGAACTTCATCCAGCACCACCCGGTGAACCAGGAGAGCCTGGTGCAGTGCCACGGGCCGGCCATCATCGGGGCGCTTCTGCAGAAGGTAGGGGGCTGCCACAGCCACAGGGCTCCATCCCAAAATCGCTGCCCAAACCACAAACCCCCCACCTTGTCACCCCGTGCAGGTCTCCGGCCCGCTGCTGGACATGAGCACGCTGATGGCCTCGCAGATCCTGATGGAGCAGGTGGCCTCCGAGGGCAGCGGGCTCCTGCTGCACCTCCTCTACCAGCACCTGCTCTTCGATTTCCGCATCTGGAGCAACAGCGACTTCGCCGTCCGCCTAGGTGGGAGCAGGAGGGCACCCGCGGGGCTCCCCGGTGCCCGATGGTGGCCGCTCACGTCCTCTCCACGCAGGTCACATCCAGTACCTGGCCAACGTCGTCAAGGACCACAAGCAGCGCATCCGCAAGAAGTACGGGGTGCAGTACGTCCTCGACTCCATCCGGACCTACTACGGGTGAGCTGCTGCTTGTAGCTGGGATGCCCGGCTCCCAGACGCCGGTGTCGTGGTGGGCTTGAGCCCTGGAAGCTGCAGTTTGGGGTGGACACCCTTTATTTGGGGTAGTATCCCCCCCCTGCGAGCACGTCATGGGGAAATCTGATGGAGCATTATGGTGGGCACAGGACCTTCTGCTCCCCGTGCCCCATCCCCAAGCGTTGCATGGTCTTTAACATACCCAGATCTGCAACCAATTAGCCCCAAAATCCACCCCAGCAGTAACTGGGAGCATCGTGGTTCCTGCAACAAACTGATGCTCTCTTCTTGCCTGACCCCTTGCATTTCTGCAACGGGCTGCTCACACCCTGCAGAGACCCAAACCCATGGGGTGGGTGTTTCCTGGTGTGCCTGCAGGGATGTTCACACTGTCTTGGAGCTCCTCAGGCTCCATGGTGGGATTTGGGATTGTGCTGGCGATGGGTAGCTGGGGGCAAGAGGGCGGCTGTGCACATCCACGTGCATCTCTTCCCCAGTGCCTCCAAGGAGAAGTCCACGACGACGGACGACATCAAGACGGTGCAGACGTCCCTCTTCAGCCTGGTGAAGGACTTCTTCTGCAGGAGCTTCTCCGGGGAGGAGATGCAGAGCTTGCTGAACTACGTGGCCGCGGCGCAGGACGAGCAGCAGGTACGGCGCCTGGCCACCCGGGTCCCACCACGCCACCCCGAAAAGGGTCCCCAGACACGTGGGGCTGGCCCCGCTCTCGGCAGTGGGTCAGCAAGCAGGTGGGGAGAAGCTGCTGAGACCCCGGTGGGGTGTGTGGAGGACAGCGTGCACCCTTTGCCCACAGGTCTGCGGGGCGCTGGAGGTGATCCACAGCCTGCTGAAGGGCTCGCCCGCCCAGGAGCAGCTCTTCGCCTTCCTCTTCGAGCCGGGCCACGTGGAGGTCCTCTTCTCGCTGCTGGTGCAGAAGAAGTTCTCGGATGAAGTGCGGGAAAGGGTCTTCAAGGTGAGAAGGGGTCCCCGGTGTCGTCCCCTGAGGCTGGGGGCTTCTCCGCGGGGCCACCGCCACCCCTCTGTGCCTCGCCAGGTCCTCTACAAGATGCTGAAGTACGAGAAGGTCCCCGAGCGCAGCAAGAACCGCCTGAAGCTGAAGGACATCGGGTACCAGGGGCTCATCGCCTGCCTCAGCGACATCCCCGGCTCCATGCTGCTCTTCCGCTGCCTCTCGGAGCAGGTCCTCGGGGCAGGTACCGTGTCCCCTTCTGTCCCATCCTGGTGGCACACCACAGGGCCATCACGGTGGCTTCCCACCCAGCTCAGCTCAGTCGGGCTGGCTGGAGGTAGATCTGGGGACTTTTGGTGGCTTTGGGGGACCAAAACTATCCTTGCCTGCAGACCCTCCCAACTACAAGGACCTGGTGGCCGTGGTTTACCTGTCCCACCGGGCTGAGCTGACCATCCGGCTCGATATCTGCCGCAAGGTGAGCAGAGCAAGGTGCAGGGGGTGCCACCACACGATCACCCCGGGGCTGAGCTCCCCCATGGGAACACGGGGACATGGGGACAGCGATAACACCCCATGCACGGGGCTGCATGATGGGACCTGGGGTGCTCATGCCCTTTGCGGGGCCATGCCCGTCCTGCTCCTGCCCTTTGGGGGGGGGTCCAAGCCCCCCGAGTGGCTGCCTGAAGCTGAGGTGACCCCGCTGGGTGTCTCCACCTCTCATCCCGCAGCTCTTCCACTTGATCTACGCGCAGCAGGACATGGTGAAGCAGCTGGCGAGGCTGGCGGGCTGGCAGGACACACTCACCAAGCTCTACGTCAAGGAGTCCTACGAGTCTCGCCAGCACAGCCTGAGCCACTCGAGCAGCGGGGGCTGCCTGGAGCTCCTGCGCCTCTCGGAGCCCCCCGGCAGGGACGGCAGCAACGAGGTGGGGAAGGAGGCGGTGGGCAGCGCGAGCCCACCACCCACTGACCTGCAGGAGCTGGACGTCTTCCTGCCTCTGGGCTACGAGGCTTCGGACCAGGAGCTCTCCGAGGGCTTCTCCGACCACTCCATCTCGCCGAGCGGCCGCACCAAGTCCTTCCACTCCTACAACTTCAAGTCCTTCGACTCCTCCGACCGCGCCAGCCGCTCTTCCTCCAACCCCGGCGACGTCCCCTTTGATGGCGTCTACCACCCGCTCTCGCCCTTCTCCACCTCGCCCTTCGACCTGGGGCTCGACCTGGCCAGCACCAGCTCCATCGCCACGGCCGAGAGCGGCGCGCAGACGCCTGCCAGCGGCCCCGGCACCCCCTCGCCCCTGGAGAGCTTCAAACCCTTCCCGGGGATGCGCACCCGCAAGAGCTCCAGCCTCTCCAACGTCCTGGATGAGAGCAGCTACCAGGACGCCCTACCCAGCGACAACGTCTCCAACACCAGCAACCCCCAGGTGAGCCCCGAGCCGTGGCACCCACCTTCTTTTTAGGGTTACCGGCGGGGTCCCCTAATTCTTTTCTCCCCCCCCTCTGCTGGCAGCAAACGCCCGAGGAGGAGCTGTGCAACCTCCTGACCAACATCGTCTTCTCGGTGACGTGGCGCGGGGTGGAGGGCTGGGACGACGCGGCATGGAGGGAGCGCGGGCAGGTCTTCTCCGTTCTCACCAAGCTGGGCACGGCCTGCGAGCTGGTGCGGCCCCCCGACGAGATCAAGCGCAGGTTTGTGGGGGCGTACGGAGGGTCAACAGGGGCCACGGGGTGTCCCGGGGTGGTGGCGGCCCTACAGAGCTCCCCGCTGTCCCGCAGCCTGCTGGAGATGATGCTGGAGTCGGCGCTGACGGACCTGAAGGAGTCGGGGCCGGCCGCCCTGCCCGGCCTCACCCAAAATGCTCTCAAGCTGCTGCGGCTGCTCCAGGACTTCTTGTTCTCCGAGGGGCACAACAACCAGGCCCTGTGGAGCGAGAAGGTGAGCGGCCACAGGCAGGGTCCTGGCCCCACAGAGAACTCTAAACCCTTGTGCTGACCCCCAAACCTGGGGTTAGTCTTGCCCCTAAACCCTGCCCCTACACCCATAGCCCGTAAGCCTAACCCTAGAAACTAACCCAAGCCCAAATCCTAAAACCTAACCCATAACCTGTGAATTTAACCCTAACCTCTAAACCTAACCCTAAAACTTCGTTCCAGCCCTACACTCTTGCCATAAACCCCAACTCTAACCGTAAGCCTTAACCCCAACCCTAACAGTACACCCTTGCTGTAAACCTAACCCTAATCCTCAACCCTAATGCTAACACCTAACCTTGATGTTAGCCTTTAACCTGTAGCCCATAAACCTAACTCTAGGAACTAACCCAAACCCAAATCCTAAAACCTCACCCTGGCTCATAACCTATAAACCTAAACTGTAAACCTAACCCTAAACCTTAACTCTACACTCCTGCTGTGAGCCCCAATCCTATAGCCTATCCCTAATCCCTAACCCTTAACCCTACATCCTTATCATAAACCCAAACCCTATACACTAATCCTGTACATTAAGATCTTTATCCCTGAATTATATAAATCTAACCCTGAGCCTCAACCCTAACCCTACATCCTTGCTGTAAACCCTAGCCCTAACTCCTAATCCTGACCTTCAACCTTAACCCTATGCCCTTGCCATAAACCCAAGCCCTAAACCTAGCTCTATACCCTAAACCCTAACTTAAAACCTATAAACCTAACCAGACCTCCTAAATCCCAATCCTAAACCTTAACCCTACATCCTTGTTATGAGACTCAACCCTAACCCTAATCCTAACCATAACCCTAAGCCCCCACCCTAAGCCCCCACTCTGTACCCTAATTCCAAACCTTAACCCCAACCCTAAAACCTTTCCCCTGCCCTAACCCCAGCCCCTAATTCCTTCCCCTCCCCATAACCCAAACTGGTGTCGAGCGGTGGCTGGGAGATGGGGACCCGGCTCCGGCTCGGGGGCTGGAGCGGCGGGGGGCTCACTGTGCCCCCCCCCCAGATCTACGAGGGGGTGAGCGGCCTCCTGGACAAGCTGGGCGTCTGGTACCACCTGGCCAACGGCACCTCCGACCTCAAGGAGATGGCCCAGACGGGGCTGCGCGTCCTGGTGGGCTACATCATGCTGCAGGACCCCCAGGTGGGTCACCCCCTCCTGGGGCTCCGGGGGAAGACCCCAGCCTTTTGGGGCCGGGCAGGAGGCTTCATCTAATGCCCCGTGTGTCCCTCCCTCCCCAAGCTGCACTCGCTGGCCTACGTGAAGCTGCACAGCCTGCTGCAGACCGCCTCGGCCCCCAAAAAGGACGAGGCTTGCTACCTGCTGGGCAAGCTGGAGACCCCGCTGCGGCGCTCGCTGGACGCCAAATCGGAGACCTTCTCGTGGCTGGTGCCCATCGTGCGCACGCTCATGGACCAGTGCTACGAGACCCTGCAGCTGCAGCTCTTCCTGCCCTCGCTGCCCCCCACCAACGGCAGCCCCACCTTCTACGAGGACTTCCAGCTCTTCTGCACCACCCCCGAGTGGAGGAGCTTCATCGAGAAGCACGTGGGTGCCACGGGGCACCCTGTTTGGGACCCTTGGGGAGGCCCCTTCCCAGGCTTAGACGTTGCTCCAGTGTTGGAGTGCCACCAGGCTGGGACGTCCCGGTCCCGTGCCGGGATGACCTCCAGGGAAGGGGTGCTGGCAGCCTGGGTGAGTGTTAGAGGGTGCTGGTGCCCTGCTGAGCACCCTGCAGACGTCTCCTCTCTTCCCCCGCAGGTGCAGCCCACCATGGCGCAGTTCGAGATGGACACGTTCGCCAAGAGCCACGACCACATGTCCAACTTCTGGAACGCCTGCTACGACGCCATGATGAGCAGCTCCCTGCGGCGGGAGCGGGACAAGGCGGACAGCAGGAAGATGTTCCAGGTACTGCCTCCTCCTCGCCCTGGGGACATCTCCCTGGGGCCGTGCCACTTGTCCCAGGGCCGTGCCACTTGTCCCAGTGTCACCCCAGGGATGTGCTCCTCATCCCAGTGATGTTATCCTGGAGACATCCTCTTCACCCCAGAGACATCGTCCCAGCGATGTGTTCCTCACCTTGGGGATGTCATCCTAGGAACACACTCCTCACCCCAAGGATGTCATCCTAGGGACACGCTCCTCACCCAGGGAACATGCCCATCACCCTAGCGACATGATCCCCGGGATGTGCTCTTCACCCTGGGGTGATCCTAGGGACAGGCTTCTTGCGCCAGGGCATTGCTCCTCATCCCAGGGACATCACCCTGGGGATGTTCTCCTCGCGCTGCAGACGTCACCCCATGGGCGTGTTCCTCACCCCAGGAACGTCCCCAAGCCCCAACCCCACCATCACCTCCCCTTCCCGCTCCCTCGGCAGGATCTGGTGCTGGAGCCGGCAGCGAAACGCGCCAAGGCCGAAAACGCCCGGCACGCCAACGTGCTGAAGCAAGCCAACAACCACCAGAGCACCGTGCTGAAGCAGTGGCGCTCCCTGTGCCGCCTCCTCACCTCGCCCCGCTCCGCCTGGGCTGACCGGTGAGCACCCACACCCCCACCTCAGCTCCAGGGGGGGGTACGGGTGGAGGTCTGGCGTGCCTCACCCCCACCTGCCCCCCAGGAACCCGCCCGAGGTTCGCTGGAAGCTCTCAAGTGCCGAGACCTACTCGAGGATGCGTCTGAAGCTGGTGCCCAACCTGAATTTTGACCAGCACTTGGAGGCCAGCGCCCTGCGGGACAACCTGGGTGAGGCTGGTGGGCACCCAGGGGTCCCCCTATCCCCAGGGGGGCTTGGCAGGACTCGTCCCCCTTCCACGGGGGGTGCCCACTGACCTCCCCCCTTGTTCCAGGAGCCGACAACCTCCACAACCCCGCCGAGTCCCTCCCGCTCGCCATGGCCAAGGAGGCCAAGGTGAGCGAGCTGGAGGACGACCAGCTGGCCGAGGAGGACCTCCCCGTCCTGGACACCCAGTGAGTGTCCCCGTCCCCACCCGTCACCCCAGGTCCCTCACCCGGGGGGTATCCTCACCCTTCCCCTGTCCCCCAGGGCCGAGCCCAAGGAGCAGAACCAGCGGGAGAAGCTGGTGGTCTCGGAGGACTGCGAGCTCATCACGACGGTGGCGGTCGTCCCCGGCCGCCTGGAGGTGACGACCCAGCACGTCTACTTCTACGACGGCAGCAGCGAGAAGGAAGAGACGGAGGGAGGTAAGGGCACGTGCCTGGGAGAGCATGGGGCAGGGGGACAGGGTCACAATCTCTGCCCAACCGCTGGTCCCCCAGACAGGCTGGAGCTCCTTGGGGGGGTCCTTGCGGCACAGCAGGGTGAAGATGCCCCCATCCATCCCCTGCCCCCCCCCTCAAAGCCCAACCCCAGGGACGTCGACCTTTTGGGGTGCTCTCCCCGGTGCTGTCCCCAATCCCTGCCCCTCGTCCCCTGCCTCACCCCCCTGCTGGGTGCTCGCTGAAGCCCGCGGGGCTCTGTGCTCCCCCGGCAGGGATCGGCTACGACTTCAAGCGCCCCTTGTCCCACCTGCGCGAGGTCCACCTGCGCCGCTACAACCTGCGCCGCTCCGCGCTCGAGCTCTTCTTCATCGACCAGGCCAACTACTTCCTCAACTTCAAGAAGAAGGTGGCGGCACCCTTTTCTACCCCGAGACCCCCAGGCTCCAGCCGGGCCCCCCCTGGAGTCACAGGACTGTGTCAGGTCCACATGGGGACCTCGAGCATCAGCAGGGCTCTCGCCTCCATCCCCGCAGGTGAGGAACAAGGTCTACTCCTGCATCCTGGGCCTGCGGCCCCCCAGCCAGATCTACTTCGGCAGCCGCTCGCCCCAGGAGCTGCTGAAAGCCTCGGGGCTCACCCAGGTACCCGTGTTCCCCCTCCCCGTGCCCCCCCGAGGGCGTCTGTGCAAAGAAGGGTGTCCACGTGCCCCCTGCGGGGCCAGCTGTGGGGTTTGCTCCACCTTCTGCCCCCAAACCCATCTCAGCCGTCCCCTCTTTTTGCTCCAGAAATGGGTTCTGCGGGAGATCTCCAACTTCGAGTACCTCATGCAGCTGAACACGATCGCGGGGCGCACCTACAACGACCTCTCGCAGTACCCCGTGGTGAGCACCCTGTGTCCCCCCAACCCCGGGCTGCCCGGTGGCTCCAGGCCCTCCCCAGCCTCACCCAACCCCAACCCCACCCAGTTCCCCTGGATCCTGCGGGACTACGTCTCGGAGACCCTCGACCTCACCGACCCGGCCGTGTTTCGGGATCTCTCCAAGCCCATCGGGGTGGCCAACGAGAGGCACGCGCGGGACGTGAAGGAAAAGTGAGTGCCCCAAAAAAATGGGGGCCGGGGGTGGGGGGGGGACTGGGGCACCTGCTCTGACCCTGCTGTTTCTCCCCATGCCAGGTATGAGAGCTTCGAGGACCCCACGGGCACCGTGGACAAGTTTCACTACGGGACGCACTACTCCAACGCGGCGGGCGTCATGCACTACCTGATCCGCACCGAGCCCTTCACCACGCTGCACATCCAGCTGCAGAGCGGACGGTGAGCACCCGGGGGCGGGGGGGACACGGGGTAGGGGACAAAGCCACCACCGCCGGGGTCCCACGGTCACCCCGTGCCACCAGGTTCGACTGCTCGGACCGGCAGTTCCACTCGGTGCCGGCGGCGTGGCAGGCCCGCATGGAAAACCCCGTGGACGTCAAGGAGCTCATCCCCGAGTTCTTCTACTTCCCTGAGTTCCTGGAGAACCAGAACGGTAACGGGGGGACGGGGACGGGGATGGGGATGGGGACAGGATGGCCGGGTCCCTGACCCACCGTCTTCCCTGCTGCCCGCAGGCTTCGACCTGGGCTGCCTGCAGATGTCCAACGAGAAGGTGAGCGACGTGGTGCTGCCGCGGTGGGCGCGCTCCCGCGAGGACTTCATCTACCAGCACCGCAAAGCCCTGGTGAGATGGTGGAGCCCCCATCTCCTCTCCCACTGGGGCAGGGTCGTCCTGGGGGGGGCAGCGGGCGTCCCCGACCCCCCCTGATGCCCCGTGCCCCTGCAGGAGTCGGAGTACGTCTCAGCCCACCTCCACGAGTGGATCGACCTCATTTTCGGGTACAAGCAGCGAGGCCCGGCCGCCGTGGAGGCCCTCAACGTCTTCTACTACTGCACCTACGAGGGTGAGCCGCGGGGACACGGGGTGGGGGGCACCCACCGGGTGGCCTCACTGATGCCCCCCTGTCTCCATCCCCAGGCGCCGTGGACCTGGACGCCATCGCGGACGAGACGCAGAGGAAGGCTTTGGAGGGCATCATCAGCAACTTCGGGCAGACGCCCTGCCAGCTGCTCAAGGTGGCTCAGTCCCCCCAGAAATCCAAGCCCCCCCGCTTCGTTTCGGGGGGTGCTGCCCCCCTTCTCACGGGTCTCACCCCCCCGCTCTAGGAGCCCCATCCCGCCCGGCTGTCAGCTGAGAGCGCAGCCCGCAGACTGGCCCGCCTGGACACCCGCCCGCCCAACGTCTTCGAGAACCTGGACCAGCTCAAGTCCTTCTTCGTGGAGGTGGGGACAGGGACACGGGGTGCCGGGGGTGCCAGCGGCGAGCAGGGCACCCACCGGCTGCGCCTTCTCCGCAGGGCATCAGTGACGGCGTGGCCCTGGTGCAAGCCGTGGTCCCCAAGAACCAGGCGCACTCCTTCATCACTCAGGGATCCCCCGACGTCCTGGTGAGCGCGGGGAAACTGAGGCACGGGTGCTCCTCGCCGGGAGGGTGCCGGTGTCGGGGGTCCCCCGGGTGCGTCACCACCATCACCCCCCTCTCCCCAGGTCACCGTGAGTGCCAACGGCCTGCTGGGGACCCACAACTGGCTGCCCTACGACAAGAACATCTCCAACTACTTCAGCTTCACCAAAGACCCCACCGTCTCCAATGCGAAGTGAGTCCGCGTGTGTGTGCGGCGGGGACGGTCCCATCCCCGGGTCCCTTGGGGCCACACGAGCTCTCCGGTCCCTCCAGTGTCAGGATCGTGTCCCTGCCACCATCCCGTGTTGTGTCCCTCCCCGCCAGGACCCAGCGCTTCCTGCAGGGCCCCTTCGCCCCCGGCGCGGACCTGTGCTCCCGCACGCTGGCCGTGTCCCCCGACGGGAAGCTGCTCTTCAGCGGGGGACACTGGGACAACAGCCTGCGCGTCACCTCGCTGGGCAAAGGGAAGGTCGTTGGGCACATCACCCGGCACATAGGTACGGTGTCCCCCTCCACGGGGTGCCAAGGGGACCCGGGATGGCGCAGGGGACATCTCTGCAGCCCTCAGGGCTCATCCAGGCTCCACCAGGGCCAGGATGGGGCTAGCAGCAGCTCCGCGCCCCAAAGCGTCCCTCTTGGTGCCACCTGCTGGGGCCGGGCTGCCAAGACACATGGGGACGGGGCCAGCAGCTCACCGCGTCTCTCTGGGTGTCACAGATGTTGTTACCTGCCTGGCGCTCGACCTGTGCGGCATCTACCTCATTTCTGGCTCCCGGGACACCACCTGCATGGTGTGGCAGGTCCTGCAGCAGGTACGGGGCTGCGCCGTGTGCCAGCTCTCAGGGTGAAGGCGCTCACTGCCGGGGGGCCCCGTGGCAGCACGGTGAGGTCCCTGAGGTCCCTGTGTCCCCTCCACCAGGGTGGGTTTTCCAGCGGCTTGGCCCCCAAGCCCGTCCAGGTCCTGTACGGCCACGACGACGAGGTGACGTGCGTGGCCATCAGCACCGAGCTGGACATGGCTGTCTCGGGCTCCAAGGTGAGCAGTGGACGGGTGGCGAGGCTCATCCCAGGGCGGGTGGCACAGCCACCGAGCAGCGCCGGCCAGCACCACCCTCATCCTCTTCCTCCGCAGGACGGCACCATCATCATCCACACCATCCGCCGGGGCCTCTTCATGAAGTCCCTGCGGCCACCTGCGGAGAGCTCGCTGCCCGCTGCCGTCACCCACCTGGCCGTGGGGCCGGAGGGGCAGATCGTCACCCAGACGGCCGTGGGCGAGCGCGCCTCCCTCAAGGTGAGGTGGCACGGCCGGGCTGCGTCCCTCTGTCCCCAGGTCCCTCTGATCCGTCATCCCCCCCCCGCCTCTGCTCTCTCTCGCAGGACAAATTCGCGCTGCACCTCTACTCGGTGAACGGGAAGCACCTCGCCTCCGTCCCTCTGGACCAGGAGGTGACGGCCATGTGCATGACGGAGGAGTTCGTGGTGCTGGGGACCATGCAGTGCGGGCTGGAGATCCGTGACCTCCAGAGGTGAGGGCTGGCACCCCGCTGGTGCCACCGGCACCCCCTTGGGACGCCCGCGGGGTGCGATCCCCCCATCTTCTCCCCCTTGCAGCCTCCGGGCGGCGATGGCCCCCGTGCCCATGCGGGTGCCCGTGCACAGCGTGTCGGTGACCAAGGAGAAGAGCCACATCCTGGTGGGGCTGGAGGACGGCAAGCTGATCGTGGTGGGGGCCGGGCAGCCCGCCGAGGTGAGCGCGGCCTCGCCTGGCCATGGGGCTGGGGGGTGGCAGTGCAGGGGGGGGAGGTCACGTCGCTGTGTCCCTGTGTCTGGGATGGGATGGGATGGGATGGGAGGGTTGGGTTGAGTTGGGTTGGGTTGAGTTGGGATGGGATGGGATAATTGGGTTGGGTTGAGTTGGGATGGCTTGGATTGGGATGGGATGGGTGGGTTGAGTTGCGGTGGGATGGGATGGGATGGGAGGGTTGATTTGGGTTGGGTTGGGGTGGGTTGGATTGGGATGGCTTGGAGTGGGATGGGATGGGTGGGTTGAGTTGGGTTGGGCTGGATTGGGATGGGATTTGACAGAATAGGTGGGTTGAGTTGGATTGGGATGGTATAGGGTGGGACAGACAGGATGAATGGCATGGAGCAGGACAGGATGGGATGGGGATTCACCTAAGGAAGGGGACGGGGTTTGGATGGGAATGGGGATTCAGGTAGGGGTTGTGGGTAGGGATGAGGAAGGGATTGGAAACGGAGATGGGGTTGTGGATCTGGAAGAGGATGCAGATGGAGAAAGGATAAGGGGGATTTGGAACAGGATGGGGAAGGGACTGGGGATGGAGACTGAGAAAGGGTGTGAGCAGGCAGGTGTGCATGAGGATGGGGAAAGGGGATGGGGATGAGGATGGGGATAGGGATGGGGACATGGAAAAGGATGGAGAATGGGAATGGGGACATAGAAGGGGATGGCGATGGGGACTTGGAAGGGGATGGAGAATGGGGACGGGGACTTGTTAGGGGATGGAGAAGGGGATGGAGAATGGGGACGGGGACATGGAAGGGGATGGGGATGGGGACATGGAAGGGGATGGGGCGTGGGGCAGGCACTGACCCCCCTCTCCCCTAGGTGCGTCCGGGCCAGTTCCACCGCCGGCTGTGGCGCTCCACCCGCCGCATCTCGCAGGTCTCGGCCGGCGAGACGGAGTACAACCCCAACGAGGGCAGGTCCTAGGTTGCCGCCCCGCACCCGGCCCCGCCGGGCTTCCTGCAGCTCCCGGCCCCTTCTGGGGGGCACGGCGACAAGGGGGGGACCCCACTCCCCCCCACAGCAGCGCCCCGAGCCCCTCGCGAGCCGGGGGGCGAGGACAGGAGGGGCGAGCCCCGAGCTCCCCGCAGCCGGGGCTGCGTGCTCGGCCCCTTGCCGTGGCCTTATCCAGCCCCCCCGGGCTGGAGGACAGCAGTGGGATGAGGGGGGCGAGGAGACGCCTGGGGGGGACCCCTCGCTGGGAAGGGGGGTGCCGTGTCCCCCCTCCCGCACCCGCTGGCCGGGAGCCAGCTGCCCCCTTCCCCGACTGGTTTTTCTATTGATTTCTAGCTCTTTTACAGAAAAAAAAAGAAAAAAAAAAAAAAGAAAAGAAAGAAAGAATAATAATATATCTATCTATAAGAAATAAACGTGCACAAGGCCCTTGTCTGCCCCGAACTGTCTCTGCTGGGGACGTCCCCCCCCCTCAGCCCCCCCCCAGGCTGTGTTTTTGGGATGCGGCGAGCCACGGGGCCCATTCTTCCTGCCCTACATAGCGGGGCCAGCCTGGCACGGGCTGTGGTCCGGGCAGGGGACCAGCAGCCCCCGTGTCCCTGCGGGCTGCCCGGGTGTCCCCACGGGGCTGGGGCTGTCCCCAGCCTGCCTGGCACACGGGGACGCGCGGCAGCCACCTCCTGTCCCATGCCACTCAGACACGGGAGGCACACGTGTCACGAGCGTGGGGGGGTCTCAGCCGTGTTGTGACACACGGGGGGTCTCAGCCGTGTCCCCACGTGTCATGATCGGGGTGGGGGGCTCAGCAAACATGTCCCCATGTGTCATGGTGACAGGGTCTCAGCAGGCTGCCTCCGCATGTCACGAGTGTGGGGGGTCTCAGCCATGTCCCCCACGTGTCACCACGGTGGAGGGCGCAGCAGCCTGGTCCCCACATGTCCCGACCACAGGGTGCCCGCAGCCTGTCTCCCACGTGTCACGAGCGTGAGGGGCCCAGCAGCCATGTCCCCATGTGTCACAGTCATGGGGGGGCTCAGCAGCAGTGTCCCCATGTGTCAGGACCAGGGGGGGCTTGGCAGCCGTGTCCCCACGTGTCACAAGCATGGGGGTCCCTGCTGTGTCCCCACGTGTCACAAGCATGGGGGTCCCCGCTGTGTCCCATGTCCCCCCCGTGTGTCACGAGTGGCGGGGAGGGGGCCACACGTCCGCGTCCCCACATGTCACAAGCGTGCGGGGTCTCAGCTGGGTCCCCAGGCGCCACGAGCACCGAGGTCTGCACCGAGGTGTCACGAGCGTGGCGGTCCCACCCTTGTCTCCACTGTCACGGGGTCCCCACAACCCCTTCAAAGTCCCCCCACCACCACCTTCTGGGGGCTCGCGTCTCCTCATCCCCACGGCCACAGGACCCCCACTGGGACCGCCGCTGTCCCCAGACGCCACCACCCCGTCCCCGTGCCAGGCCCCAGGCGCCGAGCGGCCGCGGCGCCCGTGTCCTCCCCTGCCCCGGCACCGCCGGGGCCCCACGGCTGGCAGCGACCTCTGTCCCCGAGCAGGGCTGGCCGCGGATGCCCACGGCGTCACGTGGAACCGCACCAGCCAGAGGCCGCCGGGAGCCGAGCCGGGAGCAGCCGCGGCGGCGGAGGTACGGACGGACAGACGGACGGACGGGTGGGAGGGAGGCAGGGCTGGGTGCTCGGGGTGCCGCCGGGATGTCCTCGGTGGGAGGCGGTGGGGAAACTGAGGCACCTGAGCTCAGGTGAGTCCCTCCCAGAGGGGTCTTGGCCTCTGTCACCGCTGCTGGAGGGACAGGGAGAGCCCTGCCATAGGGCCCGGGTGGCCCTGTCCCCCGTGTCCCTGACCCCAAACCCTGGGCCCAGCTGTCCCCGTGACGTAGATCCCAGTCCCAAGTGTCCCAGACCCATCGGTCCATTCTCCCCGTGTCCCTGTCCCCAGTGTCCCAGTACCAGGTGTCCCTTTCCCAGGTCTCCCTGTTCCCATTGCGCCAGGTATCCCAATCCCAGGTGTTCCTGTTCCAGGTGCCCCAGGTGTCCCAGTCCCAGGTGTCCCAGTCCCAAGTGTCCCAGTCCCAGGTGTCCCAGTCCCAGGTGTCCCTGTCCCCAGGTATCCCAGTCCCAGTGTTCCAGATGTCCCAATCCCAGGTGTCCCAATCCCAGATGACCCAGACCCAGGTGTCCCAGTCTCCGTGTCCCAGTTGTCCCAGTGTCCCATATGTCCCTGTCCCCAGCTTCCCCAGCCCCAAGTCTCCCTGTTCCCAGTGTCCCTGCTCCCAGTGTCCCAGGTGTCCCAATCCCAGTCCCAGTGCTCCCAGTGTCCCCGGTGTCCCTGTCTCATGCATCATGCTCAGCTCACGAGAAGCCCCCGCTCCCAGCAACCCCAAATCCTCCCCCCCCCCCCGTCCCCATAGGGTTGCGGGGCCGGGCGGTTGGGGGACACAAGCCCTGAAGCCCCCACATCCTCCCCCCTCCCCCCCAAAAAAAAGTGCCACCATGTGGCTGGGCGCCCGGCTGGACGCGCTGCCCACCCCGGCGCTGGCCGTCGACCGTGCCACGGCGCGCCGCAACGCCGAGCACATGCAGGAGCGCTGCCGGGCCCTCGGCCTCCGCCTGCGTCCCCACGTCAAGACCCACAAGACGCTGTGAGTGCCGCCCCCACCTTGTCCCCAAACCCCCCCTACATCCCCCCTACCCCCCCAGACCAACCCCAAACCCCTTCATCCATCCCTCCTGGCAGGGAGGGCGGC
This sequence comes from Cygnus olor, assembly GCF_009769625.2. Lineage (NCBI taxonomy): Eukaryota > Metazoa > Chordata > Aves > Anseriformes > Anatidae > Cygnus > Cygnus olor. Next base: position 1,438,433 of record NC_049170.1, on the reverse strand, counting down.
GCGCTGGCCACGGGCGGCACGCGGCGCGGCATCGCCGTCTCCACGCTGGCCGAGGCGCGCTTCTTCGCCGACGGCGGCTTCGACGACATCCTGCTGGCGTACCCGCTGCCGGCCGGGCGCCTGGAGGAGTGCGCCGAGCTGGCCCAGCGCCTCGACGCCTTCCAGGTGCTGCTGGACAGCCCCGGCGCGCTGCAGCGCCTGCGGCGGCGCCCGCTCGCCGGCGGCAAGCGCTGGCTCGTCTGGCTCAAGCTCGACTGCGGCAACGGCAGAGGTGGGGACGGACCCGGGGGAGGGGGGTTCAGGGGGGCTCCGGGTGCCCCCGGTCCCCGTGGAGCAGCACGGATAGGGTGGTTGAGCAGCCCCACAAAAATATGGCATTCCTCACCACCCGCTTGCGGGGATGTCGCCTGTGTCCCAAAGCCCCCAGCCAGTATGGGGCCGTGAGCCCCCAAACCCATTTCCAGCTACCTACTACATGGATGTGCCATGGGGAACACATGTCCCTAACCCCACAGCCCACACCACCAGCATCCTGACCCTAAGGAAGTGTTCAAGTTTCCCAAAAGTCGTTTTTCACCACTCACTGCAGGGATTCTCCACGGGGCAGGCGTGTCCCATAAGTCCCCAAACCCCCAGCCCCAACAGCTCAGCCATTACGCGTCCCTTAGCCCCCCCCCCCCCGCCCCAAAACCCCTTTTCACCCATCACCTGCTCCTTGGGGGGAGGGATTCCAGGTGTCCCCATCCCCAGCAGCCCAGCCATTAGCCCCTAAAACCCCTTTTGCAGCCACCCGCCCCGACAATGCTCCACGGTGAGCCCAAAGCCCCCAGCCCCAGTATCTCAGCCAACTTGGGATATTTAAGCCCCCCCCCCCAACCCCATTTACACCCACCCACCACAAGGATGCTCCATGGGGCCGAGATGCCCCATGCATCCCCCAGCCCCAAATCCCCAAACCCCAGCAGCTCAGCCAACACGGGGCATCATGCCCCTACCCCAAAACCCCCTCTTCACACCCCATAAGGATGCTCCATGGGGGACGCACGCCCCTTGTGCCCCCCCCCCCCCCCCCCATCTCCTACAAGGGACACTTCGGCCCCTGCATCCCCACCCACCCCATGGCAGTGGGACACCCCCAGACCCACGTTTTAAGCCAGACCCCCCCCACCCCATCCCCTTGCCGGCAGCCGGCGTGCGCCCCACGGACCCCGGCGCCCTGCCGCTGGCCCGGGCCATCGCGGAGGAGGCTCCGGAGGAGGTGACGCTGGTCGGGGTCTACGCGCACTGCGGGAACACCTACGGCTGCAGCGGCGTGCCCGCCATCCAGGCCATCGCCAGGGCCACCACCGCCGCCGTCCTCGACTTTGTGGCCGCGTGAGTCTGCGTCCCACCCCCCCCCACACCAAATACCACCCCCCCCCCCCCCCCCCCCAATTTACCTTCACCCGGCCCCAAACCCTGAGCAGAGTTACGGGGGATTTTTATTATGGGGGCTGCAGGCTGCGCCCACCCCCTTGGCCCGCTCCGTCCCATAAAAGCCCCAGCCCCGATACGGCCCCGGCTGTAAATGCAAATCGCCCTCTTCCTGCCGGCACCATAAAGCGGGGCCCCACAAAGCCCCGGCGCCCCGGGGAGCCGGACGAGGATGCCCCGGCCACCTTTGAAGTGGGCTCTGCGTGTCTCCCCCCCCCCCCCCCCCCCATTGTCCCCAGGGAAGGGACGAGTGGGATTTCGCATCCCGGAGCGAATTGCGGCCGGATGCCTCTCGCTGCCCCATGAGGTCAGCGGGTCCCCGAGGCGCACGGGGACGTGCTGCAACCCAAAATGCCCCAAAACGCCCTCCAGGTGTGTGTGTGAGTGGAGGGGGTCCCATTGAGGAACCCGTTGTGCCCCCACTTTTCAAGACCTGGGACAAATCCCCCCCCAGATGGCCCGAGGGGGGCACTGAGCACAGCCCGTCCCCAGCTCCGGGTGTCCCGGCCCCCCCACAACACCCAGTGCTGGAGCGGGGGGGGCACCACCACCAGGAGCAAGCTGGGGGACACACGTGTCACCAACCCCACTGCCACGACACTGGCGGCACATCTGGGCACATCTGGGGCACATATGGGGGGTCCTGGGCACACCTGGGGGGGCTCTGGCACAGCGGGCAGGGAAGGCACAAAAGGGAGAGGGCTCAAAATGGAGCACCTGGGGGGGGGGGGGGGGACGACCCTGCCAGATCTGAGCAGCTCTCGCACGTCTGGATGGCATCTGGGCACATCTGGAGGGCATCTGGGCACATCTGGAGGGCACGCCGGAACACACCGGTGCGCCCCGTAAAGGTTTGGGGGCGCCCGGGCACATCTGGGCGATGCTGAGACCATCAAGAGGCATGGGGTGGCACATCGGGGTGGCACCGGCACATCTGGATGTCCCCTTGTACGTCCCGGGGCTCCCCACGTGTGGCAAGGTCCCCTTCGCGCGGGCGCTTCGCCACGCTGGGGACCCCGTGGCACCCAGGGGTGACAGAGCCACCGCCAGCCCCATGCCCACGGTACCCGGGGAGGGGGGGTGACATCCCCCTCGGCCATGCCCGGGGGTGGTGACAGCCCCTCCCGCGCCACCAGGCTGCGCCAGGCCGGCGTGCCGTGTCCCCAGGCCAGCATCGGCTCCACGCCGTCCTGCAGCCACCCGGTCCCCGAGATGGCCGAGCTCACCGAGGTCCACCCGGGCAACTACATCTTCTACGGTGAGTACCACCACGTTCCCCACCACGGCGTCCCCCCTGGGACCCCTCCACCCACCCACCCTCTCCGCAGACCTCCAGCAGACGCTGCTGGGCTCCTGCCGGCCCCAGGACGTGGCCATCCGCGTCCTCACCAGGGTGGTCGGCCACTACCCGCACCGCAACCAGCTGCTGGTGGACTGCGGCTGGACGGCGCTCAGCCTGCACGGCTGGGCGCAGTCACCCGCCGGCTGCGCCACCGTCGAGGGACATCCCCAGCTCCGGTGAGCGCTGGGGACACCGGGGGGGGGAGGGGAGAGGGGGGTCGGGGTGGCGGCACGGCACGGCGCGGGGACCTGACGGCGCGTCCCCGCAGGCTGGTGGGGCTGACGCAGGAGCACGGGCTCCTGGAGCCCGCCGGCGGGCAGCTGGATTTCGGGAGGTTCCCGGTGGGCACCGTGCTGGCCCTCGTCCCCTTCCACGTGAGTACTGGCCCCGCTGGCCCCCGCTGGCCCCCCCCGTGTGTGTCTCACCTCCTCCCCCACCGCAGGCCTGCGCCACGGCTGCCATGCACCCGGTCTACTACGTGCACGAGGAGGGCGAGGTGGTGGCCCTCTGGCACCCCGTCCGCGGCTGGTAGAGATCGTCCTGCTGCCGAGGTCCTGCGCCGTGCGGGGCTCCTGCGCCCACCCCGAGGTCCTGCGCCCACCCCGAGGTCCTGCGCCCACCCTGAAGTCCTGCGCCCATGCTGCACTGAGGTCCTGCACCCACGCTGAGGTCCTGCACCCACACTAAGACCCCACACCCCCACCAAGACCCCATACCCCCACCAAGACCCCATACCCCCACCAAGACCCCGTACCCACACCAAGACCCAGCACCCACACCAAGACCCCGTACCCACACCAAGACCCAGCACCCACACCACCCAGGAGGGGTCAATAAAGCTCCTCTCCCCCCTCTGCAGGCACTTTGGGCTCTTTGGGACAAAATCCAGCGGTTTTGGGGCCCAGCCGGGGCAGGGCGACGCCACCCGGCTCATCCCAATGCGGCCGCCCCATGGGAACTGCCCGGCCTGGGATGGGGTGTGGGGTGGGGACGGGGTCCTGGGGGCACGGTGGGAGTGGGGTGGATGAAACGGGGCAGCCCAAGTGGCCACGCACCCCTATACACGCACACCTACACTCCTATACGTACCTTTACACACATCTATACCTACACCCCTGTATGTATACCACACCTATACCTACACACTCCCCTATCTGTACATCTACACACACCCCTATACCTACACCTACACCCCCACACCCCTCCCTGTACTTACACCTGCACCCCTATATATGCCTATACACACCTATACCTATACACACCCCTATATGTACATCTACACGCACCTACCTCTACACACACACCTCTTTGTACACCTACACCTATCCCTACACGCACACCTATATGTACACCTATACCTATCCCTACACACATACCTATACGTACACCTACACCAACGCCATATGTACACATATACCTACACCTACATGCACACTTATACCTACACCTATATGCACACCCTATGTGCACCTATACTTACCCCTACATGCACACCTATATGTACACCTGCACACACACTTATATGTACACCTATACCTATCCCTATATAGACACCTATACGTACACCTACACCAACGCCATATGTACACATATACCTACACCTCATACACACCTATACCTACACCTACATGAACAATATATGCACACCTATACTTACCCCTACATGCACACCTTAGCCCTACATGTACACCTTACCCCTACACGTACACCTGCACACACACACTTATACTTACGCCTACACACACAACCTATATGTACACCTATACCTATCCCTAGATACACACCTATACACACACCATACGTACACCTATGCTTACCCCTACATGCACACCTATACATACACCTACATGCACACCTATACCTACACACACACCTACACCTACCCCTACCCCCACCTATACGCACACCATACATATGCCTATATGTACACCTGCACATACGTACACCCATACCTACCCCTACACACACCAGATGTACACCTACCCCTACACACACCACACGTACACCTACACCTATCTCTGCACACACCAGACATACACCTTTACCTACCCCTACACACACCAGATGTACACCTACACGTACACCTACCCCTACACACACCACACGTACACCTACACCTATCTCTGCACACACCATATGTACACCTTTACCTACCCCTACACACACCATGTGTACACCTACACGTACACCTACCCCTACACACACCACACGTACACCTACACCTATCTCTGCACACACCATATGTACACCTTTACCTACCCCTACACACACCATGTGTACACCTACACCTACCCCTGCACACACCATACATACACCTTTACCTACCCCTACACACACCAGATGTACACCTACAAGTACACCTACCCCTACACACACCACACGTACACCTACACCTACCCCTGCACACACCGTACATACACCTTTACCTACCCCTACACACCAGATGTACACCTACACGTACACCTACCCCTGCACACACCACACGTACACCTACACCTATCTCTGCACACACCAGACATACACCTTTACCTACCCCTACACACACCAGATGTACACCTACACGTACACCTACCCCTACACACACCACACGTACACCTACACCTATCTCTGCACACACCATATGTACACCTTTACCTACCCCTACACACACCATGTGTACACCTACACCTACCCCTGCACACACCATACATACACCTTTACCTACCCCTACACACACCAGATGTACACCTACACGTACACCTACCCCTACACACACCACACGTACACCTACACCTATCTCTGCACACACCATATGTACACCTTTACCTACCCCTACACACACCATGTGTACACCTACACCTACCCCTGCACACACCGTACATACACCTTTACCTACCCCTACACACACCAGATGTACACCTACACGTACACCTACCCCTACACACACCACACGTACACCTACACCTACCCCTGCACACACCGTACATACACCTTTACCTACCCCTACACACACCGGATGTACACCTACACATACACCTACCCCTACACACACCACACGTACACCTACACCTATCTCTGCACACACCATACATACACCTTTACCTACCCCTACACACACCAGATGCACACCTACACGTACACCTACCCCTACACACACCACACGTACACCTACACCTATCTCTGCACACACCGTACATACACCTTTACCTACCCCTACACACACCAGATGTACACCTACACGTACACCTACCCCTACACACACCACATGTACACCTACACCTATCTCTGCACACACCATACATACACCTTACCTACCCCTACACACACCAGATGCACACCTACACATACACCTACCCCTACACACACCACACGTACACCTACACCTACCCCTGCACACACCATACATACACCTTTACCTACCCCTACACACACCAGATGTACACCTACACGTACACCTACCCCTACACACACCACACGTACACCTACACCTATCTCTGCACACACCGTACATACACCTTTACCTACCCCTACACACACCAGATGTACACCTACACGTACACCTACCCCTACACACACCACACGTACACCTACACCTATCTCTGCACACACCGTACATACACCTTTACCTACCCCTACACACACCAGATGTACACCTACACGTACACCTACCCCTACACACACCACACGTACACCTTTACCTACCCCTGCACACACCGTACGTACACCCGTACCGACCCCTACACAAGAAAAAGGGGCAGAGGGCTCACCCCCACCGCGTCCCACCCGGGCCAAAGCGATCGGGTCCGAACCGGGCCAAACCCAACAGGGCCCGGCCGGGTCCTGTCCGCTCCGAACTGAGCCGGGCCGGGGAGGTCCGACCCGTTCCAAACTGCTCTGACCCGGGCCGAAGGGAACCCCCGGGACCCGGGCCGGGCCGAACCGTGCCGAGCCGCGCCGGGCGTGGCCACGCCCCCCAGCCCCGCCCCTCCATCGGCAGCCAATGGCGTGGCGCCTCGCCCCTCCCTGCGGGGCCGCGCCGAGCCGAGCCGAGCCGAGCCGGGCTGAACCGAGCCGAGCCGAGCCGAGCCGGACCGGACTAAGGGAGCCGCACCGAGCCCAGCCCAACCGAGCCGAGCCGGGCCGAACCGAGCCGAACCGGGACAAGCCGGGACAAGCCGAGCCGAGCCGGGCTGGACTGAACCGAGCCGAGCCGAGCCGAGCCGGGCCGGGCCGAGCCGTGCCCGGGGACGGCTCCGGGCGCTCCCCGCTCAGCAGCGGCCGCGGGGGCGCGGCTCGGCCCCGCTCGGCCCCGTTCCCGTGGCCGCGATGCGGCGGGGCCGGGCCCCGCTCTGCCTCCTGCTGGCGCTGCAGCTCTGCCCGCCGCAGGTCCGGGGGGGGGCGGCCGGGGGGGGTCGGGGCTGGGTTGCGCCGGTTTGTCCGGGGCTGGGTGGGTTTCTTCTGCAATTCCTTCCCTCTCCCCTTCCCTCTCCCTTTCCCTTTTCCTTCCCCCCCCCCCCCTTTTCCTTCCCCCCCCCCCTTTTCCTTCCCCCCACCCCTTTTCTTCCCCCCCCCCTTTTCCTTCCCCCCCCCCCCTTTTCCTTCCCCCCCCCTTTTCCTTCCCCCCCCCTTTTCCTTCCTCCCCCCCCCTTTTCCTTCCTCCCCCCCCCTTTTCCTTCCTCCCCCCCCCCTTTTCCTTCCTCCCCCCCCCCTTTTCCTTCCTCCCCCCCCCCTTTTCCTTCTTCCTCCCCCCCGCTTTTCCTTCTCCTCTCCCCCCTTTCCCTTCCCCTCTCCCCTTTCCCCTCTCCCTCTCCCCCATTTTCCTCCCCCCTTCCCCCTCTCCCCCTTTTTTCCCCCCCCCCGTCCCCCCGTGGGAGCGGCAGCCCCCCTCCCCCCCCACCCCCCCGCCCCGTCCCCATCTGGCCGCAAGCTGGGACCCGGGGGGGGGGCCCTCGGGACCGCCCCCCCCCAGCCCCCGCCCGCCAGGACCCACGCGGGACACGGCGCGGGGGGGGCCCCGGGGGGGCCTCAATCAGCGCCTTTGTTCGTGGGGGGGGGGCGCTGGGGCTGGGACTGCGGCATCGCCGTGTGAGCACCCCAAAATTTTTTTGAGGGGGGACGGGAGGGGGGGGCCCGGAGTGAGTTTTGGGGCTCCGCGGTGCAGGATCTGTCCCTGAACGCAGGGCAGGGTTAAGGGGGAAACTGAGGCACGGAGGGAGTTGGGGGGGGGGCACCCAGATTTTTTGACGCCCCCCCCCCAAAAAAAATAACCCTTCTCCCCGCAGGTGCCGGTGCGCAGCCAGCAGTGCCCGAGCGGGACGTACACGGAGGACGGGGAGTGCTGCGCCTCCTGCCCCCCCGGCTTCGGGGTGGCCGTGCCCTGCGGCCGCGCCAACACCCAGTGCGAGCCCTGCGCCGAGAGTGAGTGCCTCTCCCCATCCCCGTCCCCATCTTCCCCGTCCCCCTCCATGTCCCTGTCCCCATCGTCCCCCACCCCATCCATGTCCCCATCCCAGTCCCCGTCCCCATCATCCCCGTCCCCATCGTCCCTGTCCCCATCCATGTCCCCATCCACATTCCCATCCCCATCGTCCCCGTCCCCATCCCCATCCATGTCCCCATCGTCCCCGTCCCCATCCCCATCCATGTCCCCATCGTCCCTGTCCCCATTCCCATCCCCATCCTTGTCCCCGTGCCCCCCGTCCCCATCCCCATCCATGTCCCTGTCCCCGTCCCCGTCGTCCCCGTCCCTATCCCCGTCCCTTTCCCCAACCCCGTATCCGTTCCCATCCCCGTCCCAGTCCCCAGCCCCAGCCCCGTCCCCCCTCCACGAGCCCCGCTCAGCCCCCTCGCCCCCCTCTGTCTCAGACCGGACCTTCTCGGCGGTGAGCAGCGCGGTGGAGCCCTGCCGGCCCTGCACCCCCTGCGCCCCGTCGCAGCCCCTCGCCCAGCCCTGCACGGCCGCCCGCGACGCCCTCTGTGCCGGCCGCTGCGCCCGCGGGCATTACCGGCCCCCCGCCGACAACGGGACGGGCCCGGGGAGGCCGTGCCAGCCCTGCCGGCTGTGCCGCGAGGGATACGGCGCCGTCCGGCCCTGCGTCCCCACGCAGGACGCCGAGTGCCGGCCCTGTCCCCAAGGCTTCTACTCGGAGGAGCGCAGCGCCGAGGCGCCCTGCCTGCCCTGCCAGCCCGGCTGCGGGCCCGGCGAGGTGATGATCCGCGCCTGCAGCCGCCTCTCCAACACGCTCTGCATGGGTGAGCACCCCAAATACGTGGCCGAGTTCCCGGTGCCTCAGTTTACCCATCTGTAGCCCCAGGGCGCGCGTGCCCTGCTCTGCGCACCGGGACGGGGACGCGTGGCAGAGAAAAACGCCACCTGGGTGGGGGGGTCCCCCAAAGCCCCACACCCTCCTGGGGCTCACGTGAGTTTGTGGGGGGTGGCACCGAGGCACCGAGCCCCCTCTGAGCCCCCCCAGAGCCATGCTCGCCCCCCTCCCGGGGGCCACCGTCACCCGGCAGCTGCCGCCCCGCGGCTGTCATCGCGGCCCCGCGCGCGGAGCAGATGCTCCCGGCAGCACCAGCATGGGGGCTTTGATGTGGCCAGGAGGGGATGGGGGGGGCCTGGTGGGGCCGGGGTGGGGGTGGGGGGGGGGGGGGTGGCCCTCTCTGTTCCGTTCCCCCTTCCAGAGCTGGCTCCGGTTTCCTCCCACCCCAAAACAGCGTGGACCATCCGTGGGTGCTGTTTTGGGTACCCCCGGCCCAACCTGCCCCGTTCCCAGGGGAAACTGAGGCAGCAGAGCTGGGTGGGAGGGGGTTGGATCATTGGGACTCCCCTAATCTGGGGCGGGGGGGGAGGGCTTTATCCCTGCAGAGAAGGACCTGCAGATCCTGAAGCGGGCGGAGGGGGACCCCCAGAAGGAGCCCCGGCAGCGGCAGCCAGTGCCGGGGGGCAGCGCGGCCCCCACCGCCTCGGCCGCCTCCTCCGAGTTCATGCTGCCGCCCCCCGAGGACACGGGCAAGGACATCATCCCCGTCTACTGCTCCATCCTGGCCGCCGTGGTGGTGGGGCTCCTCGCCTACGTGGCCTTCAAGTGGTAAGGTTTGGGGCCTGGGGGGGGCGGGTTGTGCGGGGAGGGGGGGGGGGGGCCGGCGGGGGCGCCGGGTGACGCCCGTGCAGCTGGCACACGTGCAGGCAGAAGCAGCAGCTGGCCAAGGCGCGCGCCGGGGAGCTGGGGACGGCGCCCGAGGGCGAGAAGCTGCACAGCGACAGCGGCGTCTTCCTGGACACCCACAGCCTGCAGGAGCCCCACCAGCTCGGCAAAGGTGAGCAGCGTCCCTGCCCCTTGGGGACACCCGTCCCGGGGGCGGCAGCGGGGTGCGATTGTCCCCCGATGTCACTTTGGCCATCCCGGGGTGGGGTTGGGGAGCACCCAAACCCTGGAGGCATCTGGAAGGGGTTGCGGGGTTCACGCGGGGGGGGCGTCAGGGTGCATCTGGATGGGGCTGGGGAGCGCCCATGATCCGGGGACCACCCAGGTGGGGTTGGGGTGCAGCGTTAGGAGCATGCAGATGGGGTCAGGGAGCGCCCACTGGAGCTGGAGAGCACCCGTACCTTGGGGAGCATCACCCTGGAGCAGCACCCGTGCCTTGAGGAGCACCCAGATAGGGTTGGGAAGCCCCGTGGGGAGCACTCGGATGGGATTTGGGGACACCCATCCTCCTGGGGAGCGTCCTGGTGGGGTGAGGGTGATCCTTGCAGGGGACAGCACCCAGATGTGGTCGGGGAGCACCCACACCCAGGTCCAGGAGATGCCGTAGGAGCAGAAACGCTGGGGTTGGGGGGGGGACACACACACACACACACGCTGCTTTTCGGGGTGCCGACGCTGACCCCTCCCCGCCCCCCCCAGCGCCCCGTCCCGAGGGGCGTCCCTACGGCGCGGTGCCGCCGCAGCGGCAGGAGGAGGTGGAGCGGCTGCTGGAGAGCGGGGGTCCCGGCGGCGACTGGCGCAGCCTGGCCGCCCGCCTGGGCTACGGGGACGAAGCCATCGGCACCTTCGCCCGCGGCCAGGCGCCCGCCCGCACCCTGCTCGCCGCCTGGGCGGCCACCGAAGGGGCCACGCTGGAAGCCCTCTGCCTGGCCCTGGCCGCCGTGGGACGCCAGGACGTGGCCGAGCGCCTGGCGGGGCCGGGGGACGCCAGCTCCATGGTGTGAGCGCTCCCCCGACGGCCATTTGGGGACACCGCGAGGATTTGGGGGCGCCGAGACCCCGGGGACGCTGCCCGCGGCCCCGCGGGGCCGGGCGAGCCCCCGGCCGCCAGCAGCTTTATCGGGCCATGTATTCTTTTTTAAGCCGTTTTTGTACTTTTTTAGGAGTGTCGGGTCGGGGGGGGAGTGCCTTTTTTGTATTTCTGGGGAGGGGGGGGGTGCATTAAACAGCCAGACGGGCCTTGGTGTCACTCGTTTTGTCGCCGGGACGCGGCCCCTCCGTCCCCGTGTCCCCTCCGTCCCCGTGTCCCCCCGCTCCCGTGCGTGTCCCCCTGCCCTTGGGGCCCTGGGCGGGGGGGGGGGGTACACGAGGGGCCAGGAGGTGGCTGCCCCAGCACCCTGTGGGGTCTGTGGGGTGAGGAGCACACAGGGACCCTCTGGGGCCGACCCCACAGCCCCCAAGCTCAGCAGCACCAGGGAGGCCAAATGCCAGGAGCCCTTCTAGCCCCGAGGCGCCCCTGGGTCACCCCAAGCTGCTCCAGGACACCAAAACCCCTCCACCCCTCGTGCTGCCCCTGCGTTTTGGGGCTCACAGGGGTGCAAAAAGGGTGATGGGGGTCCCCGTCCCCAAACGGGTAAGGGCTGCTGAGGAGGGCCACCGTGTCCCCTGCGACCAGCAGGTCCCCTCAGAGGAGCCACCGCCACCCTTCGCTGCCTCCTGCGACACCCAGACACCTTTTCCAGGCCAGGTACGGTGTTGATTTCATTTTATTTTATTTTTTTAAATTTTTTTTACATAAAAAGTTCAGTAAAAATTGAATAAAGTAAAATGATTTAAGCAGTAAAATCAATCTTATCAACATAGCACGAGGCCTGCCAGAAATCCAGGGGCAGCCTGTTCCTGAATATTTACATGAGAACAGATTAAACCTTGCAGAACAAAACGAGGAAACAAACAAACAAACAAACAAAAAAAACCCCGAAACTATCCTTACAAAGTGTTCCCGTGATATCAGCACGTGTTGGGCTAAAAGCAAAAAAAAAAAAAAATAAAAATAAAATAAAAACAAAACAAAAATTATCAATATATTCACATATACGTTAAAATATAATACAGATCTTGGTGACACAAGATGCGCGCGCGGGGAGCGCGCCGAACAGCACCGCCGGGGTGGGCGCCCGGGTCAGCCTGGGGAGAGGAGGCGGGGGGGCGGGCTGGGAAGAGCGCTCCCACCCCGCTCTTCCTCGGGGGGGGCCGTGGGGACAGCCCTGCTTCTGCAGAAATTCACAGGTCGGTGTCGAATCGGGAGGGGGGAGCCGACGGCCTCCGGGGCTCGGCGGCGGCGCGGGGTCCGCGCCCACCCGGCCCCGGAGGGGTTGGTGGTGGTTTACTCCAAGTCCGTGTCCTCTTTGGGTTTGTAAATGGCCCCGAATTTCTGCATGTACTTCTTAATGTACTCCTTCGTTTTGTGTTTCACATTCTCGTTGCACTCCAGGTCCTCCGGGTTCTTGCAGTACTTCAGCTCCTTGTTCATGACGCCGTGCGTCAGCTGCGGAGGAGAGGGGGGGGGGTCAAGGAGCGGCGGCGGCACCGCGCGCACCAGCACCTCGCGCGCTGCCCTTCCCAGCGCCCTTATTAAAGCTCCCCCTGGACGAACAGCCCCATTTCCCTTCCCTCCCTGGTCCCAAACGACCCTCCAGAACGGGGAGGCTGGCGGCAGGCCCCGAGCGGCGTTACCTTGCGTGCCAGGTGCTTGAAGTCCTCCGTCGTGGTGATCCGGCCGACCTTGCAGTCGGGCTTGCGGTAGGGGTTCAGGCACTGCACGATGAACTGGGACATCTGCGGGCGGGGAGAGGCGGATCAGCGCCAGCCCTCCGCCCTGCTCCCCATCCCGCCGCATCAGGCCAGGTGCCACGATGGGCATTTCGGCGCTGGGATGCCCCGAATCAGCCCACGCGGCTCCGTGCCGGTGCCCCTCGGCGGCACGTCGCCCGCTCGCGGCGGTGACAGTCCCCGGGGCCCTGGGGACGCTCACCTCTTTCCTGAAGACTTCCTTGCTCTTCTTAGCCAGCTCGCTCGACGTGTCTGCCTCGGCTGTCTTGGGCTTCTTGGAAGACTGGAATGGGGAGGGGAAAGGGAGATAAAACGATAGCAGAAAAATTAAAATAATTAACGAAGCTTCGCTGGGCCGGCTCCAGACGTAGACACGCGCGGGCGGGCGGCAGCCAGCTGACGGAGCGGCACAGCCCACGCCCGGCCACCTCTCGCCCCCCCGAGCAGGGAACGCCGTGACGGCACCGCTCTGCTCCCAGCTTACCCACCGGGGGGGCTGTGCTTCCCCTGACCTTGTTTTTGGGGTTGGGACGAGCTCCAACGCCAACAGGGCAGCCAAAAAAGCGCGAGTTCAGCAGCACGCCGCGTTACCAAAACCGGGGGCTTCGCCACGAAGCCTGCACCCACGGAGCCGCAGGCACCCATCCCGCCAGCCCACGTCCCCGGCATCCCTTAACCCTTCCCCGGAGCCAAACCCACGCACCCAAGGACAAACCCCCCCCCACCAGAGGGGCACGGCCGCGCCGCCCGCCTCCCCGAATCCGCCCCCGCGCCGCGAGCGAGCGCAGCGGGAGGAGCGGGGCCGCGCCGGCCCGACTCGCCCCTATTGTTTGCTTTGGGAAATGGCTGCACGGCGAGGGCTGCTTCTGGGAGACGAGGCTGGCCCGGGGAGGGAGGGGTTGAGCTCTGCGGTCTCCGTTATTAGCCTGAAATATGTCTAGCTGGAGGCGGGGGGGGAGGAATCCGGAGGGTCCCCCCCCCCCCATTTATTTCATGCATGTGAAGGCGCAATTAGAGGAACGCGAATCGGCGACTTTCTCCTAATTGTTGGCTCCCTGGCACTTCATGCTGCCGGGTGGAAAGCATTTGGTTGTCGGCAGAAGCCCCTCTCTGTCCCAGCCGTGCCGCTTCTCCAGCCCGCAGCGGAGCCCCCCACCCCCCCCCCCCCACCCCCACGCCCGGCACGCTGGGCGAACGGTGGCACGAAGCCGGGGCACGGCCGGAGCCGGCACCCCGAGAGCCCCCGGCACGGGCAGATGCCGGGGCGACACCGCCTGCGCCCCGCGCGCGGCCGTGCTGCACCCCGTCCCACTTCACCCCGGGGGCCGCTTTGAGCAACGCTCGCCTTCCTTCGGCGCCGTAATCAAAGCCAGGCGCTCGGCTGCGGCGCTCGGCCATCCCAGGAACGCCGGCGGAAGCCTCCTCCTCCTCCCCTCGCCGGCACGGCGGCACCGTCCCAAATCCCAGCGGCTGCCCCGGCCAAGCCCGGCACGGGCGAGCCGGAGCCGTGGCAGAGCGGAGGGTTCCTCCTGGCCCGGGCCGGGCTGGGCTGGCACCGCGCGGCCCCCGTGCCGAGCACGCACGCGATGCTGCAGCCCCGCGGAGCAGAGCTGGGAGCGAGCGTCGAGCTCTGCCCTCATTCCCTGGCGCCGCTCTCTCTGCCCTCCGGCCACCCGCACGCCCCCTCGAGCCGCAGCAGGGACCCACAGACGGACGGACGGACGGAGCATGGCGTTGCACCGGGCGCCAGCCACGCAGGAAGAGCTTGGAAAGCACCCGAAAGCAGCAGCAGGCTTGCAAAAGGCATTCACGGAGCTGCTCCACGCAGCCAAGGCGGGAGGCAGGGGACTCCGGAGGAATTTCTGGCCGTTCCTTCGAGTGCTGCACGAGCACCAAGCCCACAAGGCGAAGGCGCCAGCTCCCGGCTGTAATTCTCTGCCCGTTTCACGGAGCGGGGACGAACCTGGTGCCGCCCAGCATCCCTGCGACGCCCGGATCGTGCCACCACCGAGCAACACCCACCCCGCAAACGCAGCTCACGGGGCTCGCCCTACGTCCATGGGATTTCCTCGGAGGCTGAGCTATGGGGGGGGGGGGACATCTCCTCCTGCACAGCCCCGTGCTTTCCTGGGAGCAGCTCGGGAGCTTTTGTGCTGCTCCGACTGAGATGGAGAGAGCGAGACGTGGCGAGGGGAAGGGCTGCCGAGGGGCAGCAGCGGCGCTGGGGGAGGCCTGCCCGCTGCTTGTGTAATTGCAAAACGGTTTGTTTGTCTTTTTTTTTTTTTTTTGTAAGCGTTTAGCACTGAAAAAAAAAAAAAAAAAGCAGGAGAAACTTCACCCCGAGGAAGCGCCCGAAGAATGCGTGTCAGCTCGCAGGAAGCAGGCCTTCGGGGCTGGGGAGCAGAGCCGAAAAGTCCCGCCGTAAAACCAGCGCAGGGCTTCAATAAAACGCTGCCGGGGCACTTTTACGGCCGGGAGCTCTCCCCAGCGAAGTGAATTAGCGCCGGGCCGGCTCTGCTGGCCGCACATCAAAGCCCTCTCCCCTCCCTCATCCCGGGTACCTACATCAAACGGCCGCTAATGGGGAGCAGATGCCTTCGCGCCGGCTCCCCGCTCGGCACCGAGGGCACGGGAGGCACCGGGGAGCGCGGCAGCGCCCGGCCCCGCGCCGACGGCACAGCTCGTGGCGTGTCCCCGTGTCCCCGTGTCCCCGCGTGCCACTCTCGGCTGCTCAGAGTTGGCTCAGCCTCTTGGAAGGGGCCTGCCGCAGCAGGATGCGGCTCCAGGGGTGCTGAGCATTCGTCCCCACGAAGAGGGGAGGGACCCGGAGCCGGCAAACGGCCCTACGGGAACGGGGCGGTCGCACACCGGGGTCGCTTCCGGACACCCCGAGTGCAAAAAGAGATTTCGCTGGGGATGGCAGCTGGGAGGAGCGGGGAGAGGATCCCGGCTTTGCTTTCGGGCCAGGTTTACCTGCGAGCCCCCAGGTACCTGGCGGGCGAGGGTCTCGCCGAGTCCTGCAGGGCTTCACGAGGAGCCCGCAGCTCCTGGAGGATGGGAGGGAGCTGCCCCACGGCCCCCGCTGACGGCGCCCTCCCCAAAGCCCACGCCGTATCCCCAAAACGCTTTGTGCGTGGCTCCGCCGCGGCTCAGCGAAGCGGGGAGCACAGCAGATGCTCGGGGAGGGGGGCGAGCAGGAGGGAAGCGCCCCCGAACTTCACTTTGACGGAAGGTTTTAGCAAATGTTGCTGCACCGAGGACGCAAAACTCGCGATTTCCATCAGCGGGGGGAAAGCCTTCAGCCGAAGCCGAGCCGAGGGACTTCTCGCCCCGGCAGAGCCCGGCCTCTCCTCCTCCCCGCCCCGCCGGTTCCTGGAGGGTCTCCCCCTCGCCCAGGCTATTCTGGAAGCACAGCTGGCTATCTGAGGGATTTCAGGGCGGGGAGAGGGGAGCAGCCGGGGCAGCGCCGCTCCCCCGAGGGCTCCGGCTGCGAGTTACAACAGGACTCAGCGGCGGCGCTCCCCGGCTGCCGCCCCGCAGAGCCAAAGCCGCGCGCCCTCGGCCCGGCTCCGCGGCGGCGAGGAGCTCCCGGGCTCTGCGGGGGGGGGGAGGCTTCGGGCAAAGGCTGCAAGACCCCAAACCTTCCTGGCCACGAGTCTGATAGAAAAGCAAAGTGCCTCGAGGCGGAGCTCGAGGATTCGCCAGCCAGAGCGAGATTGGCACAGGCCACGAGGGAAACGCTCCCCGGTGCCCAGCGCCCACGGCACGGCTGCGGACTCCCTCCCCGGGGACGCACGGTGCAGAAATGGAGGTGGTGCCATCAAGCACTCGAGTCCCACACACGGCCTGAGTCTGAGCAACTGTTACATCAGCCTAGAGGGAGGTTTTTTTTGTTTTGTTTTTTTTGTTTTTTTTTCTTTAAATCATCCCAGCGCAGCCAGCAGCAGACACGCGGGGAGGTCGCAGACGACTTCCAGAGCAGCCTCCCCCGGCACGGCACGGCACAGCACGGCACGGCACGGGAAAGCCCCGACGCAGGCACCCCGCACGCAGGGAGCGCGTGATGGAAGCCAGAAAACCAAGCTGTGAGCAGCAGCCCCGGCGCTTCCCTCGGGGGGAACACGAGCAGAAACAGCCTTAAAATCACCCGGGCAGAGCGCAGCCGGCACGCCGGGAGCGAGGTGACCGTGGGGGCGTTTCGGGAAGCGGAGCCGGGCGAGGGGCGAGCTGGGGGCACCTGCAGCGAGCCGCCCACGCGCGGGGAGGAGGAGACGCGTTTTTGGCAGCTGGACCAAGGCTCCGAAGCGTGCTCGGGACCAGGCGAGGCCGCCCAGCCCCTAAAAGAAGAGGAGAGCCGCACGCAAAGTGCCGCCGCGCCTCGCCCTCTCCCCTTTCATCTGCGGCAGCAGGGGATGAACGGCAGCGCAGGCGGCGGCGCCCACCAACACGTGCTCCTCCGGCAGCCTCGCGGGGAGGAAATTCTGGGCCCACGCAGGGCCAGCAGCTCCGGAAGCCCCGTCCCAGCCTCGCCTCTCCTTCGCCCTGCGCCCCGGGTGCGGATCCCAGGCTCTGGCGATCGCTGGAAGCGAGCGGCGTCGACCCACGCGCGCTCCCTCCGCTGCGGGGATGTTCGAGGTCAGCCGGAGCTCCCTGGTCCGAGGTGGGGAGCGCCCGGCAAGGGCTGGGGCTGGCTCTGCCTCCGCAGCAGCCGCAGCCAGCCAGGAGAGCGCACCCCGACGGAAAAAAAAGAGCAGGAAACCAAGCAGCGAAGCGCGACCCCGCTGACTTCCCCCGGCTCCCACGCGTGCCCGGGGTCGGGGAGCGCCACAGCCCAGCACCAACCCGCCCGCGTCCGCCCCGCCGGCTCCTGCGGGGACGGCACGAGGAGGGAGTTCCTGCCTGCACGGGTCAGCTGTGCAACAGCGGGATTTTCGTTTGGTCCTCCGGGGGTCAAAGGATGTTATAAATTACAGGCACTAATTGGCCTGCCCGAGCAGCGCCCGATGATGCGTTCCTAAAGAACGCAAACCCCTTTGTTCTCTCTCCACTCTGATGAAAACCCCGAATCTCAGCGTTTTTCCGACTGTCGGAGGCAGGATTCGTTTCCTTTTCCACGGAAAAACTGATGGAGGGAGCCAGCCCCCCGCCGCCTTGCCAGCGAGCGCGTGCCGGAGCGCTCCCCGCGCGCGTCGCTCGTGGACGCAGCGGTGCCGAGGGCCAGGAGAAGCCAGAGCGGGGACGTGGCCCTAAAAGGGGCTGCGCAGGCGTCCGAGCACCCTTCCGAAACTCAGCAGGGCCACGCGGGGCCCCTGATGAAGGTGCAGAGGTCGCTGCAGTGGTTGCCCGGTGGAGGACGCGAGGAGCTCCTGGAGCCGCCGCGCACGCCGCGGGGCGCAGCGGGAGGTGGCGGCGCTGCCAGCAGCGAAGCGAGGTGTGTTTGGGAGCGGAACTGGGCGCTGCTGCTGCATCGAGACCTGGGACCGAAGGCTCCTGGAGGTCCCATCGCTGCCCTCCAAGACATGCATGGGTGGCGGGCACGCTGCGAGGGGACGGCCGCCGTTATTCCCCGCGCCTGGCGGAGAGGGGAGCGGAGCCGGGAGGCGAAGCCGACCTGGAGCTCGAGCAGAAACTAAGAAGAAAGGCGGGGTGGGAGGAAAACCTCCGTGAGGGCTGAAAAATGCCCCGGTGCCGCAGCCAGAGCCAGTCGGAGCGAGAAGCCCGAGGGATGGGGAAGCCCCGAGCAGCTCCTGCACCAAAACCCCGCTGCCGCCCGCGCTGCTCGCCTCTCGCCTGCGGTGCCGCGGCACAGCCCCTGCACGGGGGGCTCTGCTTGTGGTTCCGGGGTGGAACACAACCCCAGACGCCTCCCGGGGCTTTCTCTTCCTTTTGAAGCAAACAACGCGACCGTGCCGCTCGTAAACCCCGCGCGGGCCGCCCGGACTGGTGCTGGGGGTGTAACGACCGGCAGCCTCGCCACGCTGCCGCCTCCGTGCCCGCGCACCTCGACCCGGACCGAGGGGAGGTCGGTGCCTGAGGCTGGGGAGAGGGAAGAGGAGAAATGCTTCCTTAGCTGCTCCTTGTGGAAAGGTGATCGCCTGTCCCTGCGCTGAGATTAACCTTTATTCTAACAAAAAATGCCTTATTAAAAATCTTTCTGCTTGGAGAGCCACGGTTAGGACGGAAATACAGTACCACGGGCGTGCGATGAGGCGGATCTGCGGTTACCATCACCCAAAGGTCTTTCCAAGGCTCCAGCCTGCCCTGGTTCGACCACAGCTCCTTCCTCCGAGGCCCTGCAAAGCGCTGCTGCAGCCCGAAGCTGCGCCGCCTGCCAGGGAAATGGTAACACAGGAAAAGAAGAAAGGGACACGAGCAGAGCTTTGGTGGCACTCACAACCCCGAGCCTTCCAGGAGCATCCCTCCGAAGCAGAGCGGGGCTGGAGGGGATGGCAACGATGCTACGGAGGGAGAGGCAGGCTGGGGTCGGGGCGGGAGGGGAGGACGGGGAGCAGGAGAGGGCAGCGGGGGGAGCAGAGGCTGGGGAAATCCAGAGAAATCAGGAGGAGAAGCCTGCGCCGGTGCCCTCCCGCGACGCAGGGCGTGGGGAGGTGCTGCCAGGAGACGTTCCAACGCTGCCGGCCTCTCCGTGCGCTCCAGGAGGCAAAAGCAGGTGTGAAGAAGCGAACAGACGATGCTGAGAGGCGTGCTGTGCATGCTCCCGAGGAAATTAAATACTCCCAGCACGAGTTTCCGCCGGTCGCGCGGCGTGAGCGGTGCCTCGCCGCCGGGGAAGCCCCGAATAGCAGCGGCAGCTGCCGGCCCTCCAGGCTGGAGGTTTGACCCCGGAAAAGGTGCGGGGTGGGGAAAAGGAGGAAAGAAATGCGAGGAATGAGGCTGCAGCTTCAGCACACAGGGCGGAAGCTGAGAGAAGTGTCTTTGCGGAGGCGCCGTACTGCGAGCAGCGTTCGGGCTGAACGCCCGGGGATCCGACGCTACTGCTACGACCGAAACCCCAAAGCCCAGAGATGGTGCAGCCCGGGAAGAAAAAGAGTTAAAGCTCTCGAGTGAGCGGAAACGCATCGCCGTATGGCAAGACGTAGCCTAAGGTCAGCCAAAACTGCGTGTCTGGTGCTCATTTAGGAACGAGGTACGGGTGGCTTCGGCCAAGTTGTGCACCTGAAGGCTGGGATTTCGCTCCCCGGCCAGCTGGAGACACCAGGCTCACGGTTTTCCTCCCCTTTGCACGGCCATGAGAGCAACACCTCTCAGAGAGGAGCCCGAGCTGTCCGTGTAGCCGCTGGGGTAAACCCAACCAGCTCATCCAAGCTTAAATACAACCTAAAAAGCTCCTTGTGCGACGAGCAGAGGGTGTTACCCCGAAGGAGCCGTCGGGCTGGCACCGCTGAGACCCTGGAAGTCTGCACCCTGCTGCCACGCACAAGCCCAGGGGGATTTCTCCCTCCAAGAGCCCAGCTTGCTCTCGCAGTCCGAGCCATCTGGAGCGTCCGCACAGCTCCCCGAGCTGAATTTTTAATGCTAAGCACAGCCACGGCACCGCAGCACGCAGCCACGCTGCAAACTCACGCTACTGAACGCGTTCCCCGAGAGCACCTAAAAATCCAGCAAGGCACGCGTGTGTGGGTTCACCCCCTCAGGGACGTGACTGTTGGCTCCGTTGCACCCCGGAGAGGTCCCGAGGTTCCCCGAACGGCAGCGGGATGCGAGAGGCAGACCCGGGACAAAAATCATTACAGGGCTCTTCTGGATTCCTCCGCGGAGTCGCAGAAGTAAACACTCAGCGGCGGAGCAGCCGTGTGCCAGGTCTTAGTTCATTCTCTAATTAACTGTTTTACAGGCAGATAAATATTTGCAAATAATGTCGTTTATGTCGACTCTCCAGGAATCCCAGCTCAAGTGCTCGGAGGCGCTGCAGGGATTGCATTAACCCTCGGGATCCTGGCAGCAGATGGGACGCCTGGGAAAGGGACTGCAGCAGAGCAGGGAGACATCGCCTCCAGTATCTAACACAAAACCAGTCCCGGGCCTGGGAATCGCCGGCCTGCCAACGGCATAAAGACTGGTGCAAAACGGCACGGCTGGAGAGGCGCGGGATTGCTCCCGGAGTCACAGCCCGATAAAATCATTCTTTCCATGGCTCTCCTCTCTTCCCTGCTGTCCTCGCAGGAGGCGAGAAAGGTGGAAGCAGGAGAAGAGTTAACAGCTATAAAGCCTTGGCTTCGGGCAAGCTCTGGAGGTCACGGAGAAAACCGACTGCCTGACCGCTTGGGTTTTGCTGAACCCGCTGCAAGAGCAGCGGCTCTGCTGGTGGCATTTCGCTGCCTACCTTTAACGAGCCTCAGTTTCGTGCCCACAGAGTATCTCCTAGGGGCTTAGAAACCAGCTCCGAAAGTGACAGCGCATGCGGGAGGTGCTTGCAAAGAGCCTGCCCCGCGGTGCCAGGCTGGGACAGCCGGGTGCCACCCAAATACCGCACACCCATGGCACGGTTTGGCAGCTGCCGGGAGATGGGAGCCGGAGACGGGACCTGTGCCCCCCGAGGAGGCGCAGCCAAACCTCCTCCTGCCCAGGCGCTCGGGGAGATGTGCCCACCAGCCCCACGAGGCGCAGACATGAAGGTGGGATGTGGCTGCTCCCCGAGCTTGCTGCCAAGAAGCGCGAGGGTCTTCGGCAGCACAGCACAGGAGGAGGTGAGAGCATCATCAAAACCTGTGTGCTCTACTGTTTGTCAGCTGAGCTGTACCAGGGAAAAACTGGCGGCAAACAAAACTAGGACTTTTTGTCCTACAGCACAAAAAGGCCACGGGCAGTGAAACCATTACAGCCCATCTCAGGTCACTGCTGCCCCTCTCTTACCCTCGCAGCCCACAGAGACCCCAGGTAGCCCCCTGCAGTTTGCTCCGCAGAACAGGGCGCAGGATTGCCCATGGGGACATCGCGACGACGCTGGCGGCGCTCCCCTCACTGACCCTACACTCACCTTCATCGGGTTTTCATCGTACGTTGGAGTCCCGAGGTCCATTTCGGCTTCGTGTTCAAGGCTGGCGTCATCCCCTGGGCTGTCCCACGTCGGGGGGTCCCACTGGGTTTGCCTGGAGAACAAAGAGAGCGCTGTCACCCCCCGAGGAACCTGGCCCTGCTTGCTTTCTGTCCGGAGCAGCACCCAGGAGCTCAGCACCCCACCGGCAGCGGTGCTGGCACCACGGGGAGGAGATGTTCAGCCCATCGGCTGCGGCGTCTGGTCCACGTCAGTCACCTGAACTCGTCACACAGTGGGGAGGTGGATGTGGGGTGGATGGGTGGGTGGGTGGGTGGATGGATGGATGGGTGGGTGGATGGGTGGGTGGATGGATGGGTGTGTGGATGGATGGATGGAGGTATGGATGGATGGGTGGGTGTGTGGATGGATGGGTGGATGGATGGGTGTGTGGATGGATGGATGGAGGGATGGATGGATGGGTGGGTGTGTGGATGGATGGGTGGATGGATGGGTGTGTGGATGGATGGATGGAGGGATGGAGGATGGATGGGTGGGTGGATGGATGGGTGGATGGATGGAGGGAGATGGAGGGATGGATGGATGGGTGGGTGGATGGATGGGTGGATGGATGGAGGGATGGAGGGATGGGTGGAGGGATGGGTGGGTGGGTGGATGGATGGACGGATGGGTGGATGGATGGTGGGTGGATGGGTGGGTGGGTGGATGGGTGGATAGATGGATGGATGGATGGATGGATGGATGGGTGGACGGATGGATGGGTGGATGGATGGATGGGTGGATAGATGGATGGATGGATGGATGGATGGGATGGATGGATGGATGGATGGATGGGTGGATAGATGGATGGATGGATGGATGGATGGATTGATGGGTGGATGGATGGATGGATGGATGGATGGACGGATGGGTGGATGATGAGCAGCTCACCCATAATTCAGGAGAGGTTAAGGAGCACTTATCTCGTCCCAGCACGGAGCTGAGCTGAGGGCGCTCTCGCTGCTCACCACGCAGGGCTAGCACCGGTTCAGGCAGGAGCAGCTCAGGTGAGCAGCAAGGAGGCACCACGGCTCGCTCCGACTCGTCACGCCAATGATGGGGAAGTGATGGGCCACGCTCACGCAGGATGGATGGAGAGAATTGGGATGAATATTCTCAGGCTGGACAAAGTCAGCAAAGGTGTGTGTGCTACTATTCTGGAGCCGAGGACATCTGCAAGAGGGGAGCGGGCAGCCCCCAGCATGTGGGAGCAAAGAGAGGATGGCGCCAGGGAGCAAGAAGCACACCGGGGGAGGAAGGCGGCCAGGAGAAACCAGAGACAGCAGGACAGATCACTGCCACTGTGAGACTTCGGGGTAGTGCTGCAGGGCACGCACGGGTTCCCAGCAGGTAGGAGGGCTGACTTAAAAGCAGACTAAACAAAAGGGATGAGAAGAGAGGAGATCTCCAGCAGCCCTTTTTAGGTACAGAGGTGACCTAACACAGCAACTATTTTCCATCTCTGAACCGCGCCTGCGTGAAGCCGGGATGTGTACCCCTCTGCACGGGATAAAAAAAGTGGAGGTCTGCTTCGAGTCGCTCGTCTGAGCTTCTTGGGGTTTCTGAGCTGCGTTCAGAAACCCTGCCCTGCTTTAAGGCTTTTTACTTTTTAGGAAATGCTGTGGAGAGGCATCAAAGTCTGCCTGTTTCAAACAGCCCCGTGTGCTTCAACGCACTGCTTAGTTCTCCAGACACTACTTAATACACCTGATGGCAGACGACTACCATTTGGCTGCTGAATAAAACAAAATATTCAAATCAGAAAGCGCACTGACAAGTAAGATCTCCTTCCCTCTCCTGGCCTTGCCCTGTCTGAAGCCATACAAGAGAAGGATTTACAGAAATCTTCCCGCACGTGTTCCTCTATGACCCACGAGTGGTTTCTGGTGTGACTGCGGAGGGTTGGCGAAGGCAGCATTCCTCACCGACAGGTAAGGCTCAGTTGTGTCTCCACTTCCAAACCACAGCTCAGCACAAACACTTTTTTTTTATTTCCTGGGCTTGGAAGGGCTCCTGTTGGGCTGCTGGCACAGCTCTCGATGCTTAAGGGAGCAGGAAGGAGTGCAAGCAGGAGGCTGAGAAGACTGATGCAGAGAAAATGCTTGCACGTAACAGTAACTGCATCAAGACGCTGTCAGGACTTGCAGGGAAATACTCGGGCTTAACCCTTTAGACAGGCGAATTCCCACACAGATCTCACTTGAGGTTTAAGTAAAAATTGAAAAAACATTTTCAGAAGTGTAACATTTCGGACATTAATCTATAATACTAGTTTAAGGGGAGTTCTTAGGTGCTCATCCAAACATCGTACCTTGCAGAACTGAGCACAAAGGTATGGGCAAAGCACTCAGCGCTCAGCTAGAACCGTATTTCTTGCTGCAGGACAGCCCAGAGGTTTGGAGATGGAAAAAGCGAGGGTGAGAAGAAATCCTCCCTTTGATGCTGCACACCACTAATCACGGCTGTCCCCGAGCACGCCCGGGCTGCCAGGAACCTCGCATCCGTACGGCGTTCCATCCGCACAGCTCCCAAGGGCTTGAAAAGGCTCCGCAGAGCAGGGTTATTTGCCTGGCACCGTCACCGAAGCCACACGGGTATTTTAGGGAGCTGGAGACGTACAAGGCTCCTCTATCTGCTGACTGAGGGTCTGTACCCGAGGCTCTCAGCAGGGCCGGGAGCGAAATGCCATTCCAGCAGCGCACGTGGCACGGGGCAGCTAACAAAAGGAACGTTTTTAAGCCAGTGATGGGAACAACAGAAGATTTGAAAAGAAATAAATGATCTGTAGTAAAGGATCTGTGCAACCATGTCCAGAAGCACAGCCCGATCTGCCACACGGGGTGGTGACTCCAGAAGGACTCAGGTGGGCTCAGAAGCCTCCAACCTGTCCCTGTTTCCGAGACACACGAGGCTGAAGGCATCGTTTGCATGGAAGTCGTTTGCAATGCATCACTGTAATCACCCCAATGAGCCCGACACGTGTGGGGTGCTGCCCGGTGCCACCGCGGCCGGCTCTCTTCCGCCCGCTCCATCGCTTGAGCGAGCTCAGCCCCGAAGCAGCACAACGCTTCCCTCGTCATCTCTTCCCTCGTTATCCCTTACCTCGTTATCCCTTACCTCGTTACGACGTGGTAGTAGTAGATCTTCCCCTCGGGATCCCGGGCTGTCTTCCAGTTGGGCGGCAGGACGATCGTTTTGGGTTTCGGAGGGGACGGCGGGGGCAAGTCCAGGAGGTTATTGCTCACCACAAGCTCTGGCTAAAAACAGCACAGAGGTGATGGAAAACGACGGGCAGCAGTGCCACAGGGCAGAGCAGAGCAGCCCTGTCCCCCCCGACAAAGGCTTTGTTCAAGGTAAAACCTAAAAAGGTGTTGTCCCAAGAGGTGACAGCATAATGTTTCGCTGTCTGCTCATCAAACGCCCCTTGTAGCCACTTGCTCACACCCCGAGCTTCTGAATACAGCCACGCTGCCACCACTGCTCTGGAATCCCCCAAAGCAGCACACAGCACAAAAACCAGACCATCACTTAGGATGGAGGGGCTGCAGCAGCAAAAGCAGCCCAAACTGCCCCCAGGTGCCCTCGTGCTGCCCATACAGAGCCTTCTTGGGTGTGCTGGCCCAAGTTCCAGCCATCGGAGGGATCAGAACTGGGCTCAACGCCCCCAAAACCCTCCCACCAGCTGCCCCCAGCCCGCTGGAGGTGAGCAGCCTGCACGGTGCCGGCACGGTGCTGCAAGGGAGCTCCTTCAGCACTGCCACTGCTGTCACAGCACCCTGGGGTCACCCAACGCCCGAGCCCACGTGTACGAACCCCCCGTCCCTCCTGGAGCCGTACCTGCTGGATGGGCTGAGGCTGCCCGGCCGCTACGATGGTGGTGACGGCGGTCGGGGGCTGCACTATGACGCCCTGCGGGTGAGCCGTGTAGATCTGCTGCCCCTGGATGTACTGGAGGCCTGGCTGCGCGTAACTCTGAAACGGAGCACAAGGGGGTTGGGTCAGCGTCGGTCCTGGGAAGCCCAGGGTGAAGGGTACAGCGCAGCTTCCTTCACTGAAAATCCCATCGTGGAAGGAAAATGAAATCTACCCCTACTTCCAACACGCAATGAGCTCCTACAGAAAAAAACACCAGTGATTCTGACCAAAACGAGGGAATCTTTGAAACCGTCAGGTGTGAGAGGAAGGCAGGAGGAACTCGAAACCAAAAGCTTTGGGCACTCCACTCAGCCTCACTGCCACACGTCTCGGTCTGCTCTCTGTCCAAAATGCAAAAAGCCCCAAAGATGGAAAAACACAGCAAAGGAAAGGTTCAAGAAAGCCCCCCAAAGTGCTTGAAGACCTGGACGTTTTCCTCTCCAGGCACCGAGACCCAAAAGTTACAGGGAGCTTTGGCACAGCCTCTGTCACTGCCTCCCCCATGGGATGGGAGGAAGGAAAGCGAGGTTGGGTGACGCTGAGCGGTACCGCTCAGAGCCATAAGCCAGGAAGAATTCAGGGAACAAAAGAAAGGCAGTTTCACTTTTTTTTTTTTTTTTTTAAGTAGTCTGAAACGCCAGCACAGCGCCTGCCTGCCGCAGGGACGCTGCACGGGGGCACCGCAGCCCGTTCCTCCAGCTGCAGGAAGGAATAATCCTACAAGCACGAGGAGGACTGACGAGTAGTTGTGCTGAACTCATCGGATCCTTTACTTACAACCTACAATGGAAAATGGATGGGTTTTGTCTTACTGCTACACTTCTGCCATTAACCTGTGTGTCCCAGGGAAGCCTGCATGACTCCTTCCTTCTGCGTGCATCCAACACTAATAACCACACACCGACACGTCCGATCGGCGCTGCTTTGTGCCCTCCTGGGGAACCCTCGCTCCTGTCACAGGGAAAGCATTTACTTCTCGTCTGAATGACTATTTCAAGGAAAACGAGAGCATATCCTTCAGCATTTCCAGCACGACGTTGTTTCGCTCCTCAGAAAACCTGCCCATGGGCCACGGAGGGCAGCCCAAGGAGCCACCGGTACCTCCGCTCCCCAGAGTGGCCGGGGCAGCCCCTGCAGCTCCAGCAGACTCCAGCTTGGGTGGGCAGCAGGACCCCAGAGCAAGATACAGCAGCTGGAAACTCAACACGGATCATCTCCGCACCCTCGTCGAGCAGCGGTCCCGATGCCGTGATGCCCACCTGTGCTAACCCCCGATTTACAGAGAGTAAGGGAAAAAGTTGGCTGCTGCGTTAAGGGGAAGAAGTCTCGTGTCCCGAAGGACTAAGGGAAGGTCACACCAAAATGGAGCAGTAGGAACCAGTGGCTGAGGCTGGATTCAAGGAAATGAGCTTTGTATCGTGAGGTCTGTAGCCATAAAATGGCCCAGGTGTCACCTTCGGGAAGAAGGGGGCATCGGCAAGGTGCTGTCCAGCTGCACACTTCCTCGGTAAGGAAGAGAAAGAGGGCCGAGAGCGAATTTCTACACAATTCCCAGCTCCAGGCTGAGCCCGACTGATGGGGACACACAATTCAAAAGGAAACAGAAACCAAAGGTTGGCCTGTGGGGTTTCAGCCATCAAGAACTGGCGGCTCCAGACCCCGCGTCTAGCAGCCTGCTGAAGGCAAGCTCACAGCTCGCCTTTACTGCCTACGTGTTCGGTGCCGGTGGAAGCTCTAACCAACAAATATCTGCTCAGCGCAACCAACGACCAGAAATAACTGGGCATGACTTGTGTAAACGGGCTAACAAACATCTCTGCCCAGCTGTGGACTCCTGCCTGGCCCCGGTGGCTACGATGTATTGTGTTTGTATACCGAAAACAAGCTGTATAAACGGGTTTTTCTCAGCCCCTTGGACGGAATTTTATCTCCACGACGCAGCCGAACACCAGAGCAAGGCAGGATGGCCCCAGGCAGACACGAGCGAAGGGTGACCATACAAAGCGTTTCCCCTTGCAGGCTGGCACCGTTCCTTTTGGGGGCATTTCGGGCCACGCTGCCTCTGAAAAGGTCACGTTTTCCCCCGGGGGGATTACCTGTACAATCGGCGGGGTCGTCTGCGAGTACGGGGACGTCACCCCGTAAACAGTCTGACAGGTCTGTCCCTGGTAATATATGGCTGGCTGGGACTGGGCCGGCGAGTACTGCTGCTGCACCGCCACAGTCTGCTGGCTCGAGTCCCACACCCCGTAGCCCTGGCCCTGCACCGCTCCCGCGGCGGGCACGGGCAGGACGGCCACGTTGGCTTCCTGGTGGACCACGCTGTCGCTTTGTGCTACATACTGCGGCGGCGTGACCTCCAGCGGCGTTGCTACATGTTGGACTACTGGTACCGGCTGGGGGGCCGGCATGGTGGCTTCCACCGAGTGCCCGACCAAGGGCTGCGGGTGCTCGTAGGCCGCCGGCGAGCACATGGAGTCCATGGTTGGGGTGGGCAGCAGCACCTTGCCGGCGTTGGGGTTGCTGGGGTCCACGTAAGCCTGCATGGGGTAGCCGGGCGGGTAGCCGATGAAGCTGTGGTGGGGCGTGCCGTAGCCCATGGAGTCGTAGGGAAGGGGGGAAGTCATGCCCAGGTTCTGCAGCTGCTGCTGCTGCTTCTGGGCCTCCCGCTGGGCCACCTCCTGCTCGAACAGCTTCCTGCGCTCCTCCGTGGACAGCTTGTTGCGATCCTTGAGCCGGACTTTCTTCTTCGAAGACGCTGGCGTGTCATACCTGGAGGGGAAAGAAAAGGTAGCGCCACGTGAGACCTCAGCAGGCTGCGGGTCCTGAGCAGCAAGGAAGGGGCTGCTGCTCATGGCGTGCCACAAACGTGCTACAGCAGCAGCAACTGCTCCAACTGTTCGGTTTTCAGCTGCCTGACCGAGCGTGGTGAGCCATGGAGAGGAGGAAGAGCCGCTGGTCCAGCTGCTCCGCAGCAAGACGCCCGCACCCTGCCGCTGCTGGAGGTCCAAAACTGGAGCAGAACCAGCCCGGGGGACCCAGCAGCAGAGGGGGGACAACATCCACCATCCCGTGGGCCAACAGGGAACCCAGGGGAGAGTGGAGAAGCGAGGAGCCCTGCGGATGGGCTGGGCACCGCTGCTCCAGCCCGAGCAAGGCACCTTGGACAACAGCACGGAGCGATTCCCCCAACGCCCGCGCCGTTCTTCCCTTGGTGGGCTGCCCACATCTCATTTCATTTTATTTGGCTTTCAGGGCGTGAGCGTGGCTCACCCAGGGACCGTTTTGAGCTGCGCCCCGTCTCTCCTGCTGGAAGACCGAGCCCCGTTGTGGCGGAGCCGCCGGGCAGCCCCCCCCGTGCCGCAGCCCCCCCAGCTCCGAGGTGCAGACGTTACTAAGAACAATGGAATGGCAAACAACACATTGCTGTTTAGAGTTATGCTATTTACTAGACCGCGGTTTTAGCTTAAAAAATAATAAAGTGTGGATGGTTTTTTTTTTGGTTTTTTTTTTTTTTTGGAGACTAAGAATTTTCGTCCTGAGATGCGGAGCAGCTGGAGGGATTTTTCCAAGGAGTTAAAAACAAACAAAAAAAAGCCTAAGGACTTTGATCAGACCTCAACCATGGAAAATTTCAGATCAAAGGTAGATATTTTGAGAAGTTACGAGTGTGGTAAAACAGGGATTACAAGCAAAAATGGTTTGCAGCCATAAGTATAATGGATTCTACAAAGCATCCCGTATATGCTTAATATCCCAACTCCGTGTTCATGTGCTGGGTTCACATATCAAAAGCACATTGCTACCAACACACACACTTAAGATGTTCCTTCGTTTCCTCACATTCCCAGAGTAGCTGCGAGCATCTGTTAATGTGAACCTCATTGACATGAAGAGTTTAATTTAAATAATTCAAGTCCTTCCTGGCGCCGCCTCGGGAGTTTACATGAGAGGCAGCCCGCGTGAAGGGGCAGGCAGGAGAAAATCGAGGACCCAGCGTGGAGCGCGGCACGGCGCGCTGTGTTCATGCAAACCCTCTCCCCTGGTTTGTTTTTTGTCCTCTCCAATCCTTGGTACTCCTTTTCTACCTCTTCCTCCCGCGCCCACGTTGCTGTCCCGCTGTGCTCGGAGAAGTTCAAGCCTTCCCTTCCAACAAATGGATCAAACCTGGGGCGCGTGCACCACGGAGGGAACAGGGGTGGTGGTGACTTCAGAAGGGGTCAGAGCTTCCCAAAGCTCCGGTTGTGCAGGGTCCTTCAGACAGCAACTGCTGGGACCAGAGGTAAAGAAACCACAAAATGCTGGAGGGCAGAACTTGTACATTCTTAGGGAATCTTATGGGTTTGAGTCTGTCGTAAGGGTTTTTAATACCTGAAAGTGGCCACGGTATGATGGGCATCCAGGGAAAGAGAGCTGTTCGGTGTCAGCACCACTGTGCGACCGCTCACCTCCTCCCCAGCGCTCCCACCTCGCCTGCCAGAGCTTCTTCTGCTCGTCCCTGGCTGGAAAAACTCCCCGCCACCCAGCCAGACCTGCTTCACCCAAACACACCGCTCGCTTCGTCCCTTTCCCCATCTCCTGACGCACCGCGGTTACTCTCGGCTCTCTCCACTTCTGCCCCGAGTCATCCCCGGTTTCCATCCCCCACAGGGATAATTACAGGATCGTGGATTTGTGTCTGATTTTCTTACCAGACGTTTCAAACTTTCCCAGTAAGCTCCCTACGAGGACAAAGTAGGCTCGCCTGGCTGACTCACCAGCAATTGTTCCCTAATTACTACGTTGCTTCAGATCCTATTTAAGAGGGACAATAGGAAACTGCCTTCTGTAAAGGAGATCCCTTGGTAATTGCACTGCCTTTAATGTGATCTAAAGTCTCCCTGAAAAACAAGATGCATAATGTTTTCCTTTTCTTAATTAATAAAGAACTGTCAAGTAAGGAAAACGGCAACCCACGTGCAAGAGAAACAAAACTAGTGAGAGTGGAAGCGCCACCGGGGTAACAAACAGCGCCGGGTCTGCACGTAGCAGCTTCTCTGAACACGGCGCCAAGTGCCACGATGGGCTTGCTATCCGGTTGCCAGCCTGTTTGTGGAGCCGGTGTTCAGAAAGAGCTTTCTGCTTTTAAATGCGCTGCAAAGAACAGAGGCAGCCCCAGGACAAAAGTGGCCCCGGGACAGAGGCGCATCCTCACCCGGAGCACCTCCAACCCACCCGGAGCATCGCTGGCTGCATCGGGCAGCCGAGTGCTGACGAAGCAGGAGCAGGAGGCAGAACAACCTCAAGGCCTCCAAAACCACCCTGCTGCTCCTCCACAGGGAAGGGGAGCGGGAGCAGGGGGGGCGGTGCTGCTCAGCATCCCTCCTCCCAGAACCTTTCAGCCGGCTCGCAGCTTTTGGGGGACGTCCGCTTGGTGAAGGAAGCTGTTTTGTGTTAGAAATGCTGTTTGGCTTGGGTGCTGCTCGTCTTTGTGCAGGCGTGGGCTTGCTGCAAGCTCAACTTTACGATTAAAATGTGTGCCCCAGGTACGGCGGGGATAGGTGACGCAGGGCACAGACTTGGAAGGACTCTGAAAATCCCTTTACCTGAGCCTCTTTCCCCCATTTCTGAGAGCCACGTGTAACTCCCTTTAACACCTAATTCCCCAGAAGTATAAAACCACCTTGTGAAGATGAAGGTGCGCGTTACCAGAGGGTCACCAACACCAAGGAGCCGCACAGCCCCAGGAACAACGACTGGCCGGGGAGCACAGCTCGCCGCGCCCCCAAGAGAAGATTTTCCTCCCCATCCCTGCGTGCTTTCGGAGACCACCAGGGCCGACTTCCCCAGCGTTTAACCCTGGCAGTGCTCCCACGCACCCAGAGCTCTCAGACCAAGGTGGTCGCAGCACCCAAACCTGTGCCAGCTGTGCCACGGAGGCCACCCGAGACGACTTGCCTGTCCTCCGGCCTCTTGGTGCCGCGCTCGTACGCCGAGGACGGCGGGGACAGCGAGTCTCTGCGCCTCTTCTTCTCCTTGCTCTGGCTCTGCCGCTCGGGATCCCGCTCCCGGCTCAGGACGGGGTTCTTCGGGGTGGGAGTCTGATCCCTGTGGCCAGACGCCTCTCTCCCACGGTCGGCTGTTAGGGGAAACGGGTAAAAGGAGAGGATTTTTTACAATTCAGCGCGTTTCTAGCTCCCGTAGTTTCAGTGGCTCCTCTGTCTCAGGCAACAGAGTCTCCATTCAAGCAAATTACAGGTTGCCTTGTATCAGCCTCGGGACTGCAGTGTGGTTAAAATAAAACTTCCATCTTAATTTCTATTTTTAGGTACTTCTCCAGCTCCTGAGCTGTTACCTAATGGATGAAAATGCATCACGCTTATTTTTAGACCCCACCGGTTTCCCCTCCTCCCATTCTTCCAGCAGGAAACCTATTGCAGAGTGGAAAAATGGTGGCTCCAGACCTCAGCACACATCTCCTGAAGCGCTTTTACACCCAAAAACGTGTTTATGAAGCAAGAAGTCCGCTGAGCACATCGCCACTGACACAGAGCCTGTACTGAAAGCCATGGTGCTGGTGGGATCGGGCTCAGCCGGGAGCTGTTTCACAGCCACTACGGAGTTTTCGGGTCGAACAAAAATCCCAAATGCGCCCTTTGCACTCTTGCTTCCACCTCCCAAGAAAAATTTAGGTAAGGGGAAAAAGGGGAGAGATTTGCAGACAACCGCCAAAGCCCGGAGGTAATGTTTTAGGGGGTAATGTTTTGAGGGACCAGAAATTGCTCTTCCATCAGCTTTCTGAGCTTCCAGCGCTGTGGTTTTGCATCACGGGCTGGTTTCGCTGGACTCAGGGCTGGGACACGGGAGCAGCAGCTCAGCTACCAAGGGGCCCTCTCGTGACACCATACCCTGTGAATATCAATCTGTTTTCTAGGCATACGTGAAAAAAAGCATCAGTACGTACCACTGCTCTCCTTTTCTGCTTGACTCTTCTTCGGGATTCGGTACACCTCCTGCAAAACAAGCCACAAGCCAGAGTCAGATTTTCAGCTGGCCACGAGAGAACACCCCCAGTGCCTGCAGGGTTGCAAGAACCAGAACTCTTAACTCTAGCCATTTAATTGCAATTTTAAAACAAACACCCCAAAATTGTCCTTTGAAGCAAAGTTCTGTTTTTAAGCAAATCATCGTGGTGCTTTCTATATGCTATCCTTCATCAGCAGTTCACATTTGATGAGTTTGTGGGGTTTTTGTGCCAGTGGGGCAGCCGCTGTTCCCAGCTCTACGCTGGCCATCCCACCCACACGCCGTGAGCTTGGGGCTCTGTTGGAATAGCGAAAGGATGATTTTGGCACCCCCGACCTGTCCAGAAGCTCACTATTCTCTTTGCTTCATGTATTTAACAGCCCCCCTGCGCCCGGTGGTGTTTCTAACCAGAGGCAGGAGCAGAAAGCGCAGCCGCAGCAGCAGGTCCGGGCAGCACGGAGCAGAGGAAGACTCACGAGGCAGCAGGAGCACTAATATCTCTCCTTTCCTTTTGAAGCCCGAGCCTGCTGCTCATGCCCACCGTGCTCCCGCGAACCCCTGAGCGGAGCCCGAACCCGAACCCGCCGAGCTCCCAGCGAAGCAGTCGGGCTGCCCTTGCTTTGCCACCGGGCCCCTTCCCCGAATCCCTCCCACAGCACCGAGGGATTCCCTGCCCCGCACTGCCACCGCTGCTGCCCATTGCCTGCAGCATTCCTGACCAATATCTGAGCGTTAATGCAATTCCCAGTGCTAAACGATGTATTTGGAGGTACAATGATGCATGCAGAATGATGTATGCATGTGTGATGTACGCAGAATTGAGCAGCATGGTTCAGTGGTGGACTTGGCAGGGCTACGTTAAAGGCTGGATAAAATGACCTTAGAGCTCTTTTCCCACCTGAATGATTCTGTGATTAAAAAAAATAATAATAATGTTTTTGCATGTTTTTTCTGCACGTGTTTTAAGGCAGGTCACGCTTCCGAAGTCTTCGCACCACCCACTGTAACTCTAAGACGGACAGCAGGAGATTCTGCTGGCCTGGGGGGAGCTTACAACACACGGCTGCTTTGTTAGCTAGGTTTTTCATGCCTCGCAAGGACTTTTGGAACATCCTCCGGCCACATCCTGTCCGTTAATCATCCCTCTGGTCGTTACAGGCACTGCTCTGAACCCCCTTTGCTCCCCCTCCAGCGCTGCTGCTGCTGGCACTGGCCGACAGCCCCTCGCCCGCATCCTGCCCCCAGGCTCGGGGGGAGCCAGGCTCAGCGGGATCTGTCCTTCGTTTAAAGCCAGAAGTAAAGGCAGAAATAAAGGGAAGAAGAGCCTCGAGGAAAGAGCCAAGCAGGCGTGCACTGTGCCAGGCTGGGAGGGAATTCTTCGCGACGTCAGGCTTTTTGAGGCAGAAACCACGTTTGTGGACTGCGTGCTACGTGGTGAAGAACTACAACACCCTCATGGGCACGAATAACTAAAAAACGTGTCCATTAGCTTGGCAAAACGGGACAGGACTTGGAAACGAGGATGAAAACCTTCTCAGAGTCCTGGTTTTGCAAATAAATCTGGGGCCTGTGACTGCCCCAGCTGAGGGCTCAGCGCTCCCGCTGAACGCCACGGGATCACGCAGCGGCGGTCGCCGGAGGGCACGTTAACCAACTGTGTCACCGCTGGCCGCAAACCGAGTGTTATATGCACCACTGTGCTCTCAGCCGTGTTTTCAATGAAATATTCTGGCACTCAGTGTGCAAATAACATGGTGTCGTACTAGGAATGCCAACGGTCCCACCTGTATAATGGATAGACACCATATATGTATGTGCATATACACAATATACACGTATGTACATATACACTATATATATACTGGCTGACTGTCTGAGTCCCGGTATCCTAGAAGATAAGGCTCCTTTTCTTTTATTTCCAGCTTGGATCAAGCCCTTGCTCTCTGCTCTCCTCAGAAGCAATTTCAGCAGCTAACAGCAGCACCTACTCAGTTATCTTCTGGCCGAACACAACAAACTGGCCAGGTGAAAGGAAATAAGATCAAAGACAAGAGGGGTGGGAGGCCACAGAGATGAGATCCCTGCCTGCACGTGCTCGGAGACTAATCCACAGAAGATAGCATTAGGGCTACACAAAGAGGCTGTCCTGGTGCGACGTGCTGAGATCCTGGACTCTACGTTCGTTAGGGTGCGCGTTTTGCTAGGATTAGAGACCAAGCAGAGTCAAAACCTGAGCAAAACCTGCTCCACGAGCCTCCGAGCAGCGTTAATTCTTCGTACTCAATGTGACAGCAAAGGCACCAACAGAAGCTTGATGCCCCAAGGGAAAAGCACTGCGGCGCCTTCAGTGTGGCACCAAAATATCCCTTAATTTAGGGTATGCATGAGGCAGAGGGGGAGTTACAGGAGGAGCGAAGGCTGCTTGTGTTATTCCACCAGTGCTGAGCGCTGCCTGCCTCTGCTTTGGGATTCAAAGCTTTCCTAAACTCAGAAAACACAAAGCTCCAGCTCAGCTTGACTGCAAGATCCTCACCCTTAGGTAATCTTGAGTTTATAAGAAATTTGCCGCTGAAGCAGCTCCGGAGGAGGGCCGCGCTCATCCTGCCAAGTCCGGGGCACGAAGCGCGCAGCAGCAGCGGGGCTGGGCAGAAAACCCCGTCGGGGCGTCCCTCGGTGCCACGGGGACGCTGCGGGGCGAGGGGGGCCCTCTGGCTCCTAGCCTGCTTTAGTAGCAGCTCAGGTCACCAGGAGGAACCCTCGGAGCAAAACAAAGCATTTTCTCTTAAAATCCCAACCCTCGGCCCTTATTTTTCAAAGGTGGTTGGAAATGACTCGAGGGCCACCTCCGCGGCGCTGCCCGGTCGCCCCGGATTACATCAGCCCTCAGCAATGTGCCCACCTCCAGCGCCGCGGTTAACGAGAGCGCCCGGCTTTGAGAGCCCTGCTTTTATTGTTTTAGAGGAAGCATGCGCCCCGTGGGCTGAAAAAATGCATTTTCCTTTGGTGAAAGAAATGAAAGGATAAGGGATCCTCTTGTGGTCTGGTCACAAGTCACAGCCACTTCCAAAGTGCTGCTGGAGGTTATAAAACGGGATTGGGGCAGAGATTTGTTTTACAGTAGGGTCAAATGCCTATTCTGTTTTCCTTTTTTTTTGTTTAAAACTCCTCTTTTTAAACAAAGCCTGGTGCACACCTTGCTTCTGCTCTGGGCTCTGCCAGGTCCCCGCACCGCCGTAATCCTGCTCCCTCCCGTGGCTTCCCTTCCCTTTTCACCTGCCGGACAAATTCAGTGCGTGCCCTGACCTCTTTCAGCACTGAGAGGCATCCATAATCCGTAAATACGCCCTTTTTAATGTTCTTTCTTGCTCACACGTTCGCTATGGATGGAAAGACCCGAAATTTATGGCGTGTTTTGAACTAAATCTAGGGAAACAAAGCGGTAACTCGCTGCTTGGGGCAGGAGGGATGTGGAAGGAAGCCCCTGGATTAGGAAACCCTACGCAGCTCTGTGAAATCTTTAATAGCCAAAAAACCCTGCGTGGGACCGAGGTGACTTCCCCTGGAAGATTAGAGGTGTGGCACAGCAGTGCCCCAAGTTGCCCTTACACTCACTTCTTTAAGCCCTCTCCTGTGCCAAGTTATGCGGGAGGATTTCTCTTACTGCCTTGTTCCTGCAGCCCCGACAGCACCCGTTGGCGCTGGATTTTCTCTTCTGTTCTCTCCGTCCTGCACCAGCACCCCCAAAAGCCCCTCCTCGGATGCAGAGCGGAGCAGCAGGCCGTAAAACCAAGCAGAGCACCTCGGGCAGCCCACGCCACGCTCCCACCGGCACCGATCGCAGAGGAGCCACCGGGGCACGAGGTGCCGAGGAACCAGCGCGGGGGCACAGCAGCAGCGGCAGGAGAGGAGGTGCTGGCTCCACCGGACCTCCCAGCTCCGAAAAAAGAAACAGCAGAGCATGCGACGTGAAAGTACTGGAAGGAACGGTCCAAGAGAACGGTGAACTGGTGCAGGGAGGCGAGCTGGGTACGGCCGGAGGGCAGCTCCGCACGCAGCCAGCACCGCCGGCACCGCTCCGGGGCAGAGCGGAGGCAGCAGAGCCTTTGAAACGGTCACAGAGCAGCACGTGGGAACGGCTCTGTGAAAAGCAGATGGTGGTCAAAGCAGACGCGAGGCAGGGAGAGCTCCAAAGCAAGCCTGTTTTATTTTTGGAAACGGAAGCCGCTAGCTCGAGCGCGCAGAGCTGCTAACCCAAGGGGAGTGCCGCTAGCGGAGCCCAAACGGTCCTCTACCTCTGCGAGCAACTTTTGACGAGTTACACAGAAAGTTAGATACAAGATTCGAGTCTGTTACAAACGTAAGAAAAGAAAAAAGCCCCGAACTGAGGCTGGCGGGCTGCACACGCACCCGTCCTTGACCCAGGAGGGGGTAGGTGCAGCAGGGGAGTCGCGTCCCGAGCGCATCCCCATCCGTGGCACACGTGCAAGAAGCTACAGGACGATGCCGAGGTACGGAGGGGAGCGAGGACTAATCCCAAAACTTCCTTAAATAAAGGCCAAAAAAAAAAAAAACCAGCAACAGCCTGGCCACTCACCAGCGCCTATTGTTTCCACAAGCTGCTTCTTGCTGTAAGTTACGACAAATTACAAGCGCCCTAATTGGAGCCCGCGATGTGCGTGCCGGAGCGAGAGCCGCTCACCCCGGGCTGCAAATAGGGCTGGCGAGAGCAGCTTCCCAGGGCTGCCTCTGAAGATGTGTCAAACGTGATTTGGAGAGGTTGGCTCGGAGGAAACGAAAAGCTCAGCTCGCCGGGGCCACCCAAGCTCTGCTATCCCTATCAGGGTAATGATTAAGCTCCCAAAAGGGTGTTTTGAAGCAGAGAAAGTCCACCTTGCCAAAGCCAAACGGCTGGGGCATTAACCTTGGCCCTGAGCTGCTAAATGGTTATGAGAAGCGTTCCAGTAAGACCCTTCAAATCCAAGGCGCTCGGTTCTTTCCAAAGGGGTTTCTTAAAACAAAATACATCTATTTATGAAAAAAAGAAGCCTTCAAGTAGTAAGGACAGGGTTTGGAGCCTCACAGCTGCAGCTCCTGTCCAGCTCTCTGGTTCTCTAAGGGATGGATTTTAGATGTATGGGTAGCAGATGGCTGCAGGACGCTTATGGGATGGGCAGTGGAGCTGTAGGACCTGCAGGCTGGCTTTGGGGTCAGCAGTGATAAAACCCAGCAGCCAGAGCACCCTCAGAGTGCCAGCGTTAGGAAAGCACACCGTGCTCAGCTCCAAACGTGCCTGATGCCCCTCAGCCTCAGCACTGAGACGTCACCCCTCAGAAAGCCATCGCCGCAGCTCCCTAAGGGCTTAACACCCGCAAATCCCAGGCACCAGAGGGGTGCACGTCCTCCGTGCCACGCTCGGCGGTGCCGGCCCTGCCGCAGAAGGTGCGGGTGCTGCCAGAACACACCGAGACGCCGAGAGAGAGGGGAGCGCGCCGGAGCCGTTCACCATCGCAGCACATCTGCCCCGGGTCTCATCGCGTGCATCCATCCACGGGGACCTTACCTGCCACGGGACAGGAGCACAATCCTCGGGCTGGAGCAGGCTAAAGTGCTGGGAAGAGCCACGCGTGCTCTCCAGCCCCTGCGGTTGGGTCCGTTTTCAGCATGGGGGTAAAGATGCACCGCGTCCTCGGAGCGCGGGATCCGCGGGCACGAGCCCAGGCTGAAAACGTCCCCCGGCGGGCGGTGTGGGTGTGTGTGTGTGGTGCTGCGGGTGTGTAGCAGTGGCCACAGCTCCCTGGGGGTTACGGGGCCGGCGTGCCCGAGCCCCGTAAGCCAAGGCAGCTGTCCTGTGTGTAGAGGTAGAGAAAAAGATAGCTCACTTAATCCTTTCACGCCAGGAGCTGGGTTTTTCCCGGAGCGACGTCCATTGCCGGCAATGGACGCACCAAAATAACGTCGGCAGCACTGAGTTAACCACCTCTGTCCTCTTTTCACCTATCACTTTTCTCATGCATCATCCAGCTTCCCAACCATCTTCCCGTCTCTTCACGGTACGCACGCTACGTTCGCTCCCTTCTTCAGCACGGAGTTGAGAAAAGGAGACACATGGTCAGCTGGTGATGTTAACAAGCTCCTTGCTGCCCTGAGAAGCTAGATGGAAATGGGTGAAATTACCAGGGGGGTCATCGGCACCACTGGAGAGGACATAGCTTAAGTTACGAGGTTTTCAGACCCCCCCCGCCCTCCCGGCCACCCTCCTGCCAGCTCCGTTCTTTTCCTTTAGGAGTCCGCCACCTCGGGCCGCACGATTGTTAACCAGAGACCGGTTACCCAGAAACCAGCATCTGACAGGCGAAAGGCGGACAGAAGCAGTTAACTCGTGACCATGTACAGCACAGAAGGCACCCACGGGGTCGTGGCTTCCCCGAGAGCACTCCGCTTTTCGGGCCAGCTCCAGCGACAAACGCCCGCCGTGCCCCTGCGAGCGCTGCCCCGGGCTGTCAGCATCCCTGCCGCGGCACGAGGTAAGCACTAAGCACGCCCAACAAACCACCGAGGGGACGTGAATCCACATCCCAGCTACCAACCCGCACTGGTGACGGCTCCGTGAGCCGACCACGGGCTTCGGCACAGGCCCCCCGGGTACCCCGAGCTCCTCCGAGCTCCGGAGAAAACC
This sequence comes from Cygnus olor, assembly GCF_009769625.2. Classification (NCBI taxonomy): domain Eukaryota; kingdom Metazoa; phylum Chordata; class Aves; order Anseriformes; family Anatidae; genus Cygnus; species Cygnus olor. The sequence continues at coordinate 1,398,948 of NC_049170.1, read as the reverse complement.
CCAAGCCCCCTGGGACCAGCGAACGTCGGACCGAATCCGGGCTCACAGCACCGTTTTGGAGAAGCGGCCCGTTTTGGGCATCTTTTTCCTTAGTGCCTTTACGTGTTTCCGCTGTGCTGCTCCACGTTTCAGCCCTGCGGCACGTGAAAACCTCGCGCTGCAAACACGGGTCTGGGGGTTCCCCGCGAGAGTGTCTCCAAAGCAGGAGCAGGAGCTCGCTGAGCTTTCAGCTTAAACAATCCCAGGTATCAAGGACTTCCAGTTCCACCTGGAAGGACTGGGAGGAAAAGTCCTTTTCCTGGGAGGAAAAGGGCTTCCAGTTCCACCCCAGCCTCAACCTGACAGCGCCACTTACATAGAGAAACCGTAAGACCCACGCAAACCTAAAAAGTCTGCACACTAAAACCTGGTGAGCGATATTCATCAAATCCACGTGGTAAAGAGGGGAAGGAACAAGAACCACAGCCTAATTTTCTACAGCAAGACCCTTCAGCTCACGGTCTGTATGGTAAAGTCTCGCTTCCTCTCCCGGTACGATTTATGGCACAAATGATTACGCTCAAACAATTCTGCGAGTGTTCAAGAATATCTGATTTTTCTGAAAAATTCAGAGATTAAGGTAAGATTTCCCTTAACTCTTACACAAAACTCTGTTTTATAAGATAATGTTTGCACCCATGGTATTTAAACGACACAGCCAGAGGTTTGGGGACTCCAAGCTCCCTGTGGCCTCCTCCATCTGCACGTGGCACTGCGTCACGGGCATCACCACTCCTCTAAATCATTACCCATTACCCATTTCAATGAATAAAGCAGCTCTTTGGCTACATGATGCACTGTAAAATGTAAATTTGCTTAAAGAGTACTAATTAAAACCGGGCAGATGCTTGATTAGGAGAAGGGCACAACTCCTCCACCACCTTTTCCCCCAAGGCCACCCCATTTGGAAGCCCTGTAGACCTGGCAGATGCATCTTAGCTGTAGGGCAGTGGCTTGGGGACATGCAAAGGTCCCTTTCTTCTCCCTCTGACTTTTGTTACACTGCTGTGGACACAGCCGCAGGGCAGTGCCTTTGCTTTGCTGGATCTTCAGTAAATGACCTCACACTTCAAAGCAAGGCTCTCGCCCTCCTTGCTCTCCCTTTCACGGTAGAGCATATTTCCCTATATTCCCTATATATATAATTTCCCTATATATATAATTATATAATATGTATTCCCTATATATATAGTTATATAATATATAATGTTCCCTATATATATAATATTTCCTATTTCCCTATATATTCCTATATAGGAATATAATCCTATCGGAACAGCAGATCCCCGAGGAGTTTCCAAAGACCTAAAGAAACCCCCAGAAAATGCCTGAAGCGTTGAGCGGCAGGTTACAGAACTAAATTTCACCCGAAATGTCATCAAAGATAGCTGTCAGCTAAAGATCAAGCGGCCAAGAAGGCCACCTACACTGCCCAGGGAGGAGGGAAGGCAAGAGCAGCCCCAGACCCTACTCTTACGTTACCTGCTCCAGGAAGATCTTGATGGAAGTGAACCAGCGAGCAGCTGCGTATTCTAGCAGCCTTTAAAGGCTCAGATTAACACCCCCAAATCCGAGTATTTACCTGATCTCAACACGAGCTACAAACATCTAGAGGTTAACCCAGCATTAAAAGTGCTACCGAGAGGACAAAACGTTGCCGACAGGCGTGATTCTGGAGGCTCTGCACGTTGCAGGTGTGGAGCACGTTAACAGAGCAGGAAACACCGACAATCTTCTCATGACTTAACTGAAGGGTAGATGGTTGGTCAACGGGCAGCACGATGGGCACTGGGCACTTCAACCAGAAACGCATGTCACGCTGTCACTAGTTCCTTTTTCTGATCATTTGGGAGGTGGCTCTCAACCACGTACAGCTGCCCTCCCCCTGAGCAGTCCCAAAACCACCACGAGATGACTGAGGTGTTTTTGCGGTGGCCAGCCTGAACCGTCTTTGGTGCGCACCTTGTGGTGTGCAACACCAAAAAATCTGGACAAAATCACCTGGACAAAATCTGCACCAAAAACACCTGGAAATCTGTTTGAAGTCACGGACACGGGAGCTTGCAATGAAAGGATATATACAGAAAGCACCTGAAAAACCCTTTACATAGCAAAAGCAATCTTAGGTGTCAGAGATTTACCAACAGGACCACGTCTCAGCCCTGCTGTACTGAACTGCCAACAGCTCCGCGTTGGCCTTAGCAGGGGCAGAGGTGGCGGAGCTGCGGGTACAACAGGGTGCCTCTTACCTTTAGGTCTTTCCAGCTGTCGAGCAGCCTGGTGGCCAAGTCGCTCACATCGACGATTTTGTCGGTTTGCTCTTGGCTCCTCTCGCTCTCCACGTCGGATACGCCCTCCTCTTCGTCTTGGGACGGCGTTTCCATCGTGATGGGCTCCTCCAGCTTCGCACCATTGCTCTCCTTGACCTCCACTTCAGGCTCAGGCTCCAGCTCCACAACCTGGGGTTTGCTGCTCTCCACCGGCACGTCAGCAGCGGATTTGATCTCCTGCTGTTGCTGCTGCTCCTCCGGCACCTCCGTCGGGGCACCCTCCAGCTGGTCCAGGTCCTCCTTCCCTTCCTTCCCTTCCAGCTCGCTGGTTGTATCCGAGATTGCGCTGTCCATGCTGTTTTCACTTATAATTTTGAGCCTTCGAAACACCAGCTTCTTGGGGGTATCCGTGTCACCTTCTGCGCTCTGCTTGGTGGAAAGATCCGGCGTGTTGAGCGGCGTGTGAGCCCGTGACGTGTTCTCGCTCGAGTAGCCATCGCCCTCGCTGAGCTGCGGGACAGCGGTCTTGGTCTGAGCCCAGCGCTGAATAATCGGGAGCACCTTGCTCTCCTCCAGCATGTTCTTGGTGGGTATAGGCAGCAGCTCCAGCGTCTTCATAATCTAATTGCAGAGACAAAATCACAGCCATTAGAACCACCACAATGCTCGGCTGGCTCCAACCTGGATCAATTTCCTTTTCTCAACGAAATATCAACGTGAACAGGACTGTGACAGGTCACGAGGAGGAGACAGCAGCAGCCCTCCTCAAGGCTGAACCGCCGTGGTGAACTTCTAAAGAGGGCAAATAAACCATGAGTGGGAAACAGCGAGCACAAATACGTAGTGGGTTGCAATTAAATCAAGTTCAAAGAGCTCAGACACTTACAGATGGCCACAGCCACTTCTGGGACAATCAACACAGCTCAAACTGCTCCAACAGCCAGCCTTTCAAACCAGCACGCCGTTAGGCACGCTGTAGCAGAGAAAATCTCAGACTTTCAAGGTGCGTCAGCACTCAGAACAGCAGAGCTCAACCCAGATGCTCTGTTTAGAGACCAGGTTAACAGGGAAGGTGAAGAGGAACCAAAGAGCCTTAATGGGACGTTAGTTTGCGAACCACCAGAGCACCAGGAAATCCTTTCCCTCACTTCCCAGAGATGCCATTACCACCTTCAGCAGCAGCTGGAGCATTAACGGGGTCACAGGAGGGAGACCAGATGATCTTCTGAGGTCCCTTCCAGCCTCGGCCATTCTGTGAGACTGTGGTGCCCCGCAGGAGGGGACGCAGGCAAGCGGCCGTGCAGCCGCTGCGCCCAGCCACGGCACAAGAGAAACCTGTGATGGAGCACCGCTGAGCCTTGGCAATTATGCCAAGTAATCCTAGCTGTGTCTATCTAGAGCTCCACGATCGTACACTCGTGAGTTTAATAGCCCACGGAATAAAAAAATAAAACCAACCCCATGGTGGTACAAAACCTCTCCCGAAAACAGAGCCCAAATCCCCGCCAGTTTTTCTGAAGCAAGAGGCAGAACGTCCTGTTGCAGCACTTGAAGTGCCCCAGCTTTTCAACTTACTAATGTTTAAACCCAATCCTTCCGGAAGGAAGAACAGGAGACGGTTTTATGGCATTATGCTAATTTCTGCCACAGGCATCTGATGGCCAGAAGACCAACTCTTAAAACAATGACTGTAAAAAAGAAAAAATAAAGAGGAAAGAAGAAAAAAAACAAAAACCAAAGTGTGATCTGACCCCTGTCACAAGCCTGACTTGCAACTCGGTAAAGAATGACCTAGATTTTAAAAGAGTGTATTCGATCCATAGAAAAACGCCAAAGTTAATAGTGCAGTGCCCAGATGCATCGGGAGTGGAGACAAAGCCACTGCCCCAGCAATTCAACGCTCTCAGGGTCCCTCTGAGTGCTTGTGGGGAGCAGCTCTGGCTTCGAGGACAATGCTGAGTGCCTGAACCCACTCCAGACACAACAGGGGAAAACCAAATTCTAACCTGAGCACTGATTTATGCAGCCAAAGCTGGAGGCCAAAGACACTGCCTCATCCCTCAGAGCAATAACTACAACATATGCAGGACTCCTTCTACCCTAAAGACAACAATATTGCATTCGTGGAAGGGAAAGCTCAGTGCAGGAGCAGTTACTGCAAGAGATGCCACGCTTAACTCAGTCCTGGTACATCCACAGACCCCTAACTCAACAGCACAAAAGTTTTCCAGGTATTTACAGGCAGAACTGTGCAAGCGTCTGCATCGTGGAGGGAGCATCTAAACCCCCAGTGCTGGACACTTCTGCTACGTCCTCATCAAAAACTGTGAGTCAGTGAAGTTAGAGAAGCTAAGAGGAGAAGTCCATGGCTGCCAACGGCCGGGCTGCCTTCTTCCATGCCATCTTTCAAAAAGTCACTGGGTTACGGGGCTGTCAGACATCATCCCTCTTGGGGCCAGGGGGAGATGAGCGTGGCACGACCCATTCACAAAAGCTGAAAGAGAAAACCCGCGCGGAGCTAAGGGAGCAGGCTGTCAGGCAGCCATCCATCCGTGTCGCCACTTCTGGAAAACAAAGGGGGAGTCAGGAGCAGGACAGGCACCCTCAGCCTTGAGGCTCGGACAGTTTCTGCTTTCCGGCTGGATTCGGGGCAGGGCGCGCCTCTCCAAAACGCCCAGCAAAGCGCTGGCAGAAGCGGCTTTAATGAAGGAACTCCCAGATGGTTTTTGCGTGCGATGCTGAAGCGCATACAGAAAACAGAAATCTTAAAGTTCCACTTCGGCCCGTCAAAGCAATACCTCAAATTCCCTCTGTAGTGCAGTATGGAAGAAATAAAGATCACTGCTGCTGCTGTGTAAGTCTGGCTCTTGTCACTGACTCAGAAATCTAAGGAAAACCACAGAGGCAAATTCTTTCCATATATTTAGACTCTCCCTTAAAGCAGAAGTTTTAGACTGTAGCTGCACGGATACCGGCAGTTTGTTTTCACGAACGCTTGGTATACAATATGTCTTTCAATAAACAATCAACTAAAATAAAAATAAACCAAAACCAATTAGCAGAGCGGCTAGGAAAGCCTCAGACCTGAGGGCGGTACTGACCTCCAGCTGCAGCTTCAGGTTGTTGGCGGTGCTCCCCCGCCCGTCGCCCAGCTCCGTCATCCAAATCCAGAGGAGAGACAGGCCATGGCACTCCAGGAAGGACTTCAGGCACGACTGCGAGTGTGTGTTCTGGATGGGCCAAAGTTACAGAGAGGCCACGGGAAGGGTCAGCGACACACAGGCAAAAATAATTTGGTTTCCACATGCTGCGATGGCTAACTGCTGCACCGGGCATGTGTTACTTGTCAAACTCATTGCTGCTGAAAAAGCGTGAAGCAGAGAGGCAGAGCGAGGCACCTGCCAAGACCAGCACGCGTCGAATGTAATGCAAGTGGACACAACTGCTGTTTTCGGAGCAGTAACACGTGCAGCAGGAAGTTTATAACCACTACCTGGTGAACAGCTCGTTTTACAGAATAAAGCTTCACGAGGCATTGCACAGAAATCGGGCTGCAAGCAACGTGCAGACTCAGAGGTAATCTCAGAGATAAGACAGCTATAATGTCATTTGCTTCTAGAAATGGGCTTTTCATGACCCAGGCACATCAGTTCCACCAAGCACAAGGCAAGGGCTACACCACACATCACCTACAAACCAAGCAGAACTGCTCAAGCTCCCTCTTAGCGTGCTGGCACAACTCAGACACCATTTTCCTCCCTATTTCCCCCTCTTCCTCTAACGAGCCCTAAAAGGACATCCCTTAACCAGCGATCCCCTCCCCTTTCAGCTGGGAGTTGCCCACCTGTATGAGTTTGAGGCAGGTGAGCTTCTGCTCCAGCGTTTCAATGCGCACCATCAGCCGGGATAAGCTGAGAACTTGGTTCTTATCCGAGAGGCCCTCTCCGTTCTCCAGCAGGGCTTCCAGCTCCCCGTCCACCTGCCAGGAGGAAGAAAATGATGAAGCAATTAACTCTCCGACCAGGCCAGGCGCACAAAGTGCCACCCTACCTACATGATGCTAAGGAGAATTCATTCCCTGGCTTCAAGAGCCAGCACGAGCCCCTCCTGACCACTGCTCACATACCGAAAGGGCGAAGTCTGGCTTTAATTTGCCTCAATTTGGTTGGGTTTCATTTATCTGCTGTATTATGGTTCTCATTCCACGTTGTTTAGGCCTCAACTGCCACACAGAACTGCACTGTTCCCACCAGCGTTCGAGACGTACACATCTACGCCACGTGCAGAATGCTCTGCAGGGGAAATTCCAGGCGGATGCCCCCAAAATATTTCTGGTTGGAAATTTACCTTTTCATGTAGGAAAACAGATGTGCACGAGAAGATTATCGTCATTTTAATTGCAGAGAAATTTACTTCTCCGAATTCCTAGCTCTTATTTATATCCTTTACAACCAGAGGCACATTCCTCTCCACGCAGACACTGAAATATCAACCTCCACAATTCGCTTACTGCTCGGTGGCACCAATTCGCATTTTAAACCCGCTTAAAAATGACTTATTTCTTGCCTTCCTGACTCTCAGATACAGTAAATGAAAACGAAGCTGGCCTTTTCAAAGGCAGCACCTCCAAAAAAAGACGTAACGTTATTTGTAGGAATTTATTTGTAGGAATAAGGCTCTGTTTCTTCAAGCACAGAAAAAATCCATCTAGTAGAGAGTAAGAAGAGTGCAAATTATTTCTTTGCAGCGCTTTGCACTCGGGAAGAACTCCTTTTGACCACTTTTCTGCAAACTTTCCTCCACCTACCATACAAATCCACCGCTGCAATTCAATGTGGAGAAGGCTCATGTAACCACTTGAAGAGGATTATATGCATGAGGAGCTATAAAAAGGCTTTAAAAAGTCTGGATTTAGCGTACTTAATTTCATTCACATACATCTGCAAACACAACTGAAACTGAAGTCAAAGCAAATACAACGCACGTCCATGCAAGTTCCTCGACGCTGACTTGCCTCTAGGCCAAAGCAATTAGAGGTTCGAATTTCACATCCTAACCCGTGGATGGCAAACATCTGCACCATTTTAGCTGTCAAATTGCAGGTAACGTCCTACATAGTGAAGCCAGTGTTGTTTGTCGTTCACTGGAATTTGAAAATCACGCAACCCAACAAACTCTAAAACCCACGTAGAATTTAGCACGCTCTTCCTGAAACCTATGGTGTCGACGGCACTGGATGCACTCAAGACTGCAAAAGTCCCTTACCAGAGCAAGGAAATATATATTTAACTAAAACACCAAGAAAACACAAGTGTTCAATGTGCCCCATGTGAAATAAAATGATACAAACACATTCATGAAGAAGACTGAGCCTTGAGGTTGTTGTGAGTCACGGACTCTAGAGGAAGGCTCTACTATAAAGGTGACCCGAAGACTCACGAAGAGAGCATCATGCCCTAAGTCAACCCTCTGTTGTTGCTACTCTTAAGGGAAAAACAAAACAAAATGAACAAAAAACGCACACACAGAGGAGAATCACACTCACCGAATCCTTCTTCCGGGAGCGTTCCTTTTTCATCTTCCCTCCTGCAGCTCGGATGCTGACCCTGTTCTCTCCCCCCAGGTAACCCCGGCAGTTGGCCGAGCCGCAGAAGCATTTCTGAGCTTCTTTGCTGTTCATGGGCAGAAGCAACACACCAGTTAAATAACGAATCGATGGCATTTACAGTCAGTTGTTTTATCTTACTCCTAAGTGCATCCCGCTACTGCGATGAGAAAAGGCCATTACCGCACTGCCCAGTCACTTCTCTTTCTCTTTTCTCTCCATTGTTTTTCAAATACAAGCTAAGCAGCTACAAGAAAATATGGAAAGCCATCACATCCCTGTTTTCTCAGATGGTTTGTTCTGTCTTGGAGTCTCCCAGCAGTGCTGCTGCAAAGCAAGGCTGCCCAGACCACAAGGACAGGGCAGCAAATGCGGTATTTCACCAACTGCATTCAGAAGAAAGGGACAGAGACTTTCTGCATGGCAAGGCTTTTCATTCTGGCCACTAAAAATTCAAACAAACCCCTCAATTCTCAAACAGCTGCTGTGATCCTGTTATTTCCACAAGAAACCAAAGGCTGGTACAGTTCCAGGCTCTTCCTAGGTCAAGAACCAAGAACCAGAAAGGTAAAGGTGGGGGTGCTGGGTCTGTGAACCTCCTACCATATTTTGCAATCAACCAAAATCACATGTTCCTTAGGAAAAAGGCTTGCATTTTATTGCTCAAAACAAAATAAAGAATGGGTTGAGGGTTCATGGGCTGTAGAAAGATTCAGGTGGAAAACGTTTTTTTTTTGCAGAGATTTACAGCAATGGACAGCACGAGACATTTAAGTTGCTTTGTCTTCAGACAATATTTTTACAAAGCCTCTGTATTTTCTACTTGACGTGCCATAAATCTTAAACTATATGTCAAAATTGCTTGAAAGTGTGCAGGTTTTTTTTTGGTTGGTTTGTTTGTTTTTTAGAAATGTGCACAACGGCCTGGAGGAAGTTGGCTCTGCAGTACCAATGGTAAGAAATCTGTACAGACTGCGTACTGAGTGACTTTGCCAGCTTTAGAGACTGGGCTGACCCACTTGCCCACCTACCTTAGGACGGGACAACGAGCCTCTAGAGAGACCTGGGTCCTGCCACTACCAACAGACAGCTCTGTGGAGACCTGCCTGGGTACAAGGCACTAACTTTTTGACGTGCAAGTTCAGGCTGACGAATCCCACCTAGGGGCTCTAATGAGCTAACAGGCCAGACACTGCCTCATCTTAAAACCTCCGTGCCTGATTAATGCTTGGAACAGAGAACTACATGACAGCATCTGACATTTTAGCATGAATCAATGTATAATACAACTAAAAATGCATTTCTGAGCCTCTGCTTACAGGAAGAGCCGTGCTGTTGCAGAAAGCAGGATCCAGAAGGAAAAGGAAGAGGCACTCATTAAACTGCTGTATTTGGTAAAGATGCCTAGGGATTATAAAATGGATCCACAATTAATCTCATAATTGCAGGTTCTTCCACGACTGGCAGATGCTATTTTGTGCTAATCACTTTAAAGAGAGGGAAATATTTCGCCTGGACGAGCAGTAACAGAAAACATTCAGCTCAAGCGCAGAGAAGGGAGCAAAGCCCAAGCTGCAGCCTGCAGCCGTGCACCTCTGCAGCCAGGCAGGAAGAGGCAAGGTGCTATCTGCTAGGCTTTTACAGCCCCTGCAAGCTTTGCAAAGTTGTAAAACAGTAATGGGTGGGGAAGAAAGAAGAGACATTATTTAAAAGCATGGCAAAGCCTAGAGCTTGCTCAATTAATAGTTAGAAAAGAGGAAAGAAAGAGTCGGATAATTATCTGGGAAGTTTCCACTGCAGAGGGATGGTATGAAGCATAAGAAAAAGCCAATAAAGTGATACTGGAAAATACGTATTAAATAAAACAGTAAATTCCTCTTTCAATCTCTTCTGTTTGTAATGGATGAAACTTTATCCAGGTAATTTTTTATACAGTTGAATTCCAGTTCGTTTACAACCGCTCTGCTAGATGAGGCTTTCAAACAGTTCTGTAGCAGGATTTCTTCATTGCATCAACACTCACAAAACCCACTTGCAGCAGCTTAAGCGGAGAGAGAGGAGACCTACCCGTATCTCTGGAACTGGTAGTCAAACGTCAGCTCAGAACCCGATGGGACGAGCTTGGTGGTGAAAAATCCAACTCTGAGCTGCCCATTCACAGTCCACTAAGGCAAGGAGAAAACAAGATGACAACGATTATTGCAAAAGCCAGGCTTGACTTCTTTCTTGCATTAAATTAGCAAGACTAATCCTTCACAAAGCACCAGTGACAAATTTTAAATCTGCTAAGTGAATCAGCTGCACTTGCCCATTTCAAAGGTTTACATTTGACTAATGAGATGCTACAACAACACACAAAAAAAGAAGACACAAAGATAAAGGAGAAATGCTTGTCACTCTGAGCTTGCCAAGTCGCAGGCCAGTGAAGTTGAGAAGGCAGCAGCAGCAGCTTCGAACCAGCAGTTTACCTTTTGTGTCTCACAGTTTGGTTCACAGCTGTGGTTCATAAAACGGGAGCAGTTTCCTTTCTGGGTAGCATCTATTATCTAAAAAGGAAAGAAACAACAAATATAGCAGAACAGCCTCTCCTCCCCGTGCACTAGGCAGAAACACTGAGCAGTGTACCAGGGAACACAGCATACTCGTGCACAACAGGCTGAAGGAGAACGCAATCACTGCACATCCTTTCCTCCTTCAGCTATCAGCACCATTTGATTTGGAGAGAATGGATTTTACAGGGGCAATAAAAGCCCCCCCAAAAGAACACTTTGCAACCGATATGTGGTTCTTAGCTTTCATTACAAATTAATACAGAGCTATTCAGCGTGGTTGGGATCCTAAATTTTTAATATCGGTTTCTGACCCTCTGATACATGGCACAGTGAGTATCAGGGCTGGCGAAGCCGAACATCTTTGCCACGCAGATTGTATTTTAATGGGAAGATTGCTTTGTGGATCACTGCGCCCTCCCTAACTGGGCAAAATACTCCCCCGTGCTCCCTTGCGATCACGTACCAATCCCAGGGCAGCTACCAAAATCGCTTACATGAAGGGAAAAGAAAAAAGCACTTGGGAGTATTTTTAGCTCCTTTACTGTAAAGCTACCAAGACCCAAAAAAAAATCTCCAGAGGAGAGACAAGCAGAATAGGGTATTAAATTTCTATTTATACACCTCGCTCGCAGCAGGCCAGGGCCCACCGCCCAAGGTAAGCGGCGCTGCAGCTCCCTGCATTGCAGCTCCACAGCTCCGTGGGTCTAAAATAGCTGATAAGCCGAAGCAAAGATAAATAATTAAGAACTTCTGGTATATAAATATTTCAATGACAGTAATTCTGCATGTAGGGACTCCACCAGCTAAAAGTGGCCCAGTTTAGCGTACTTCCGTGAACTGGGGGAGTAAGGAAACTTGGTTTCTTGGGTTTTCTGGAGTAGTTTACGTTGGAAAAAGAACGCTGAGTTCAGCTCTGAGCATCTCCCAGAGCTGGGGCACAGGCATGGTTTCTCCCAAAAGGGTTTGCTCATGTGGAAGGGGTGGGTCCATAACTCCATCCCTTCCCACCGACACAAGGACAGTTTCTCCTCTTCCACGCCACCTATTTTAAGGACCCTGGAATACAGTTAAGCTACAAAACTTCTCTTAAACCAGGCTGAGACTGAGCAACGGATTAAAAAACGGGCAGTAAGACAGTCCAAGCGTCCTTCCCCTAAGAAAACACCTGCAGCAGACTCAGAGCATTGCTCTGCACACACAGTGTGTTCACACTGAGCCAGGGCTGTAGGCAGGCAGGGTTAAGCCAAAACCAAGCGGTGTTTTGGTGGGTTCACCACTCACCTCGTCGTTTTTTAGGGCCATGAAGTAATAGTGAATGTTCTTGTTGCGGGCATACTCCTTCACACGCGCCTTGAATTCTTTGTGATCCAGCACTTCCCCGCAGTACTCCAGCACAAAGGTGTTCCTGCAAAGCACCAGAGGGAGAAGCATCACTCTGCTCAGCCGCGAGCAATTAGCAGAAAATAACCGCCACTGAGACGAGCTCTCGGAACACAACTCATCCGTTTGTTAGAGCTACAATTGTACTACACGGCACAGCACTCTACCAGCTTTCGTCTCAGGCGCTTCAGATTAACTTATTTCTGACACCATCACATGGCTGCGGTAGGGTAGGAATACCACAGCAAAAGGCCGAGATGCAAGAACAAAGCTTCCCTTCACGCGGAACTTATTCTCTAAAAGAACAAGACTTCGTGAGCCACGCAAAGAGGAAAATGAGGAGGATTCCCAGAACGTGCTGGCAGATGGGCCTCCTAAATTGAGATGGAAAGCCTGTCTGCACCTTGCTGATGTGGTGAGTGAAACGAGGGGTCAATAAAAAACCCTTTTAGCCTTAGGAAAGGTGAATCTTGAAGCAGAGATGGAGGAGAACCACCAGTTACCCCGGACACAGCAGAGGGCCAGCTCAAACCTCACCCACTGCACTCCTCGACGCTTCCATAGGCATGCTCCAGTCTACTACAACAAATTGCTAGGTAGCTTTTCCCAATACCTGTCCCAGGTCTCCTTGCTTAGTATCAGCCTGAACCTGTCACCTCTTCCCTTGTGTCTTTCCTATTTCCTTCCTGGCCTGGAAGATCAGAGAATGGCTTGGATGGGAAGGGACCTTTTGCACAGAACCATGGTGGCGTTGCAGCCCTTCCCTTCCAGCCCTTGTTTATAAACTACGTCCATCTTCCCCATCTCCCTGTTCACCAAAAAAATGGTTCTCCACCGAAAGAGACAGTTCTGGCACACAGCACGCAGCTCCTCCTGCTCATTGCTCAGTTGTATCCTTCCCCTGCTGTGTCGCACGGAGTCCGCGGATTCCTCCCCAGCCTGCCCTCAGCAGGCATCAACACCAGCTTCCTGAAGAGCTGGTGGTTCATCACGTTAGCTTCGTCTGCCCCGAAGTCCTGACAGCACAACTCCAAGCCTGGGAAGCAGGATGCAGCAACAAGAGAGGAGAGCTGAGCTGGAAATCTCTGAACAGCCCCCCCACGTGGGACCGGTCTCCTCCTGGTGTCCACCTCTCCACCCCTCGTTGGATTTGTGGCCGTCCAAGTCTGCCTGCTGGTGGGATGCCCTCCAGGAGAAGGTTGTCTTCTCCCAGGACGAGCTTTGGCGCCGCAGCAACGTTGTGCCAGTCAGCACATCTCTCCCCAATGCCAGATTTTCAGAACAGAACATGCAGAAACAAAAGCAATATTCCAGCCAGCACCAGGCTTAGATCTCTGCACCGAGTGGTGAAGAACTGCATCCAAGTCCCTTGACGAACACGAGCCAACTGCAGCAGATCCTTTTGCTGCTCTTGTTTCAGTTGATTTATTTCTTCTCTTCCTCAACGCGGCCTTCACATGGTTGTTTTCATGTGGTTATTTCCTTCCCGTGCTTCTCGATGTCATCGAGCCCAGCACACCGCACGGACGTGACGCTTGCTCGGGTTCCCCACTGCCACATCTGCAAGACAACCTGCAGACCTTGGGCTTCCAGAAGGTTTCCTAAAAACTTTGAGTAAAACTGGGCCTGATGTGTCCATATGGGGCAGCAGCACTGACACCTCAGTCGCCATCACTGCTGCTTCACAGAAGCCCTACACACACACTATTTTTGAAAAAACAGGACTCCACTCTTACAAAGGTTAAGTTTTGTTTTGCAACGAGGTCAGAGCACTAGTACTGCCCACGTATCTGGCAAATCTGGGTGATCAGAAGCCAGAAAACACCACCATTCTCACCCTCTTTGGTACAGTTCCCATGCAACAGACCCGTAACAGAGAGCAATCGCTTCTTTTAAGAGCAACTTAACCCAGTTGTCCTTTACCTAAACCCGGCGTGAAGGCTCTCTGGGCTAAACACACCTGCATACACTGAATTGTTTCCAGTGCATCTTAGAGAACGTGGCATTCCTCTAAAGCAGTCAAACCTCCTCCCCTCTGAATTAGCCTCGTGTGTTTGATGTAGCACTGAAAGAAACTGCTGTAAGACCTACAGAGTTCTTAGGAGAGTCAGAATCCATTGCTGGATTCCTCAGCAGAAATCTTTGTCTTCTACAGAAGCAAAAAATCAGTTTCCACGGAAACTCACTAAAATACCCTGAGTTACAGAAAATCTTTGCACGATTAAATTCTAGGCAGATAGTCTTCAAGCTCACAGTCTCTCGTGCGCTTGAGACTGAACAGACTCCCTGTGCCCATCCCACAGCCTTTTGAAATGTAAATCACAGTGCCTGGTGAAACTCCCAGTGCACAGCACTGCTTCCTCACAGCAAGACACGCCACCAATTTATCCTACAAAGTCTTTTGTTGTTCATCTGCAGAGCTTCACAGCTGACTTCTGCATGTCCTGCAAGGATCCGAGAGGGGACCCAGACTCAGACGACACGCACGACAAATGATGCTGTCTGAACCTGGGGGAAAAAATCCATCCAGATGTCCCATAGCCTGTAAGAGCACAGCAGCTCACCACGCCTTATGCAGCCACTCTCCCGTGGCAAAGCCTCCACACTCCCAATAATTCCCCATATTTGCCTCCTGTTTGTCCTGCTCCTCCCTGCTGCACCTTTGTGCTTCAGCCCCAAGCAGCTCTTTGAACGTACACAGTCCTAATTCTTCTCTCAAGTAGACTTAAAGCTCTTTTTATTATAGTGATTATGAGAACACACCAACTTTTCTGGCAGAAGGCTCACAGCAACTCCTTGGTCTATCCTCCCTGGTGAGAGGGCATTCCTGTCCCAGACCTGCACACGCTGCGCCTCAGCAGCAGAATGTACCAGGCACTATGCTTCCTCCCAGTCCCACTCCCTTTCGGAGAGCACCAGTTCCAGACCAGGCCTGTAATTCCAACAACACTGGCACCCATCCTGCTGCCAACCCAGGAGAAGGCCGATGGGTTCAAGCGCAGCGCAACACTTGTGTTCAGGTGCAGCCGGCTCCTTTGTGCACCAAGGCACCGATCCAGGTGCAAGAAACACAAGAAATATCTGAGTTTAGATAAATAGAGACAAGTCAAAACCAGACTTGGATCTGCAAGCATCACTGATGTAGAACTAGCACTCAGCAGCCCAGCAGTTGACTAACGACAGGCGAACGGGGGACGAAGGAGCCTCACAGGTTCTCTGTACAGTCCAGCCAAGAGGAAGAAGACTCAAGAAGAGGAAAAGCTTCACAGAGGTGGGAAGAGAAAAAGAACAGACACGAACAGAGAGCACACTCCTCCGAAGCGACGGGACGGAGCCAAACAGAGAGAGAAGGGAACACAGATTAAACACAAGAGGAAGCTAGAGGCAAGTCTGCCAGAAAGCCTACTGAGAACAGGTTGGTGGAAGAGGGTAAAACCCGAGTGGGTGATCTAATACTCGACTGGGGTACGTACGTGCAGGTAACAGACAGGAACACATGACAGAGAGCAAGGAGAGCATATAAAACTGGAAGAAATTCAGCACATCTCCTAACAGCGGTGAAGCTAAGAAACTGCAAGCACGTTATTTTCCATTCGCGAGGGAGTAAAATAGCACAGCTACGTCATTCGAAGAGCAAAGTCTTACGATGGGAGATCTTTGGCAGCTCTGAGCCCCCAACCTTTCTTCTCAGTGAGGATCACTTCAACATCTGCATGCTGTTTCTTCTGGAAGCGCCTGTTGGAACAGTAGTCGCCATTTGGGCACCTGGAAGAACTAAGGGAAGGAAATGGAACAAATCAATTCCCAGCAGGATGACAGCGGCAACAGAAACAGCTCAGATGGGGAAGAGATACCGAGTAACCATAATAAATTCAGTGTAAAACTTTCAAATGTGTTTTGCTATAAAAAGCATAACCATCTGACTGTCAACATGCAAATGCAGACAATTTATTTCTGGAAAGAAGATAAAAACATTTTCAATCCAAATGCTACCGCACTTGCACGTCGTATAATCAAAATGGGCTGAAGTGGCCAATTCTCTCCGCATTTTTATGGGTTCTTCCCCCGAGATCTCCCCCTTCCCTACATCTGCTGCCTGGGCTAAATTAAAAACAAAGGGCAGGGCTTCTGCCAGGTAATTCCTTTCCTTCCACCCCAGCTGGTAACGATCCACATGCCAGGGGTGTCAAACCCTTGCCGTGACTATCAAAATTCCAGCCACATGCACCTAGCCCCTGCCTCCTGCTCACGCGGAGCGATGGTTCCTTGGTCTCCCAACCTCTTCCAGGAGGTGAGAGGAGACGAGAGCAGAAGGCTGGTAAGGCTCTGGGGAGAGCAGGGATGCCAAAGGAGAAGTGAAAGCAGATCGCTAGGCTCACATAGAGCTACATCTGCATTTCTAACTCTCTCCCTTCAACCACGCTTACGACAGAGCAGAATTAAACCTCACGAGCAGAGGACTCTAGGCCTCTGCAGTCGGTTTTAGCAGGAGGTTACTGAGGAAGGCACTGGCTTAGAAGATCTAAGGTCAGATCTAAATGCTGATACGTGGCCTCTGAAGCTCAATCCACACCAGCCAGTGAAAATGGGAGCGCAAAGACAGCTTGCTGCCAATGGCCAGAAAGGTTTAAATTCTTTTAGGAGCTCCCAAGTCATCCCATGTACAACAGTGGCCACTCAAGAAGCAGGACTTACCACTCGATCATGAGCAGGCGATTGAGACAGTCTTCTCCACAAGCGACCTCCCCCTGAGCTCGTTCCTCCTTGGAGAGAGGAGGGCATTCACACAGCATCCGCTTAATATCCCGGTGAGATTTGTTCTTCTTCCTATTGAAGACAAGTCATTGAAATACAGCTGAGATAGTGCTGGGGTAGGGAAATTAATCCTCAATCTTTACCAACTGTCACTGGGAGAAAGTAGTTTCTTCTTTAGAAACTGGACATATGGACTGCTTTTGGACAGCCACAAGGCACATGGGTAATCAAGGACACCTGGTTTGTTTGGAGCAGGAGGTGATGGCTTTCTGATCACATAAGATGATTCTCAGAAAGACATCCCAGGATATTTAACTTATTCTTCTTCTCCTGAGGGCACACAAGCCAGCTGTACTTTCAACGTAGATGTGTGCATCCATGTACCTGCACACAGAGGCAGGACTAAAAACCCTTTATTTCGTCAAACAAGTATAGAAGCCAATTTCCAGAAAAGTCAGTCCTAAATTTTACAGCTAGAAGACTTCTCACCACATAGTACAAGTTATAAGGTTTAAATTAAAAGGATAAAAGGCTTTGATTGGCCTCTTTTGAAATACTATATTCTGTAATCACATATAATGCTATGGAGACAATCTCCAGAGCTCCCTCCAACCTCAGCTATCCTGCAACGTCCCATTTGGTTTCGCTGATTCAAAGGCCAGGAGAAAACCTATGTTCTAAAATATTAACACATAAAACGTTAGTGAGCAGGTGTATCATTTTTAAAAAGCATTCTTTTAATAAAGCAAATTGAAGGGTTTAGCTACTTAAACCTCTGCTTTACTGTCAAATAAGAAGATTTAAAAAAAAAAAAACATACGAAAACTGGAGTTACAGCAAAGGTAGGGCACCAAAGACATCTACTAAGTGAAATTTTAGTTGCCATAAGATGACTAGCCCTTGCAAGGGAAATGCTTTGGAGTGAGGATCCCAACAAGACAAAAAAAGGCGTAAAAAAAAAAATAAACTTGGGCTAAAATAAATAGCAAGTTCTGTCTACACTAAGCGGTCTATATTCAGACTCTGAATTAAGAATATGTTTTTTATATATATGTGTTAAAGCATTTTGGTGAACAACGTAGTTCAGAGCAGCCAAATGAAGCAACAAACACTTGAGCATCAAGACCTACTACACAAAACACAACATGTGTGTAAATCCGCACGCGTGGAGCTCCCCCGCACCGCACCGTGCCCTCGCTGCCGGTTGGTGCAGAAAAGTTTGGCGTTTACTTGGGTGTGAAAAACACAGCCCCGCTTTATTCTGCCTCAGACTATGAGAGGGAGGCATCCTGAAGTGAGAAAGGAACTTTAACAGGTATAGATGATAAGCAGGCCTTACCCCAGGCTGCACAAGGAATAAGGGCTGTTTACAAACTTGTAAGGAGCTCCTACCTACCCGTTAAAGCTGGATTGCGTATTTTTGGGCACGGATGAAGGTTTTTGAGCTCTGAAGCAACACACTTACTGAAGCCCAGAGCTCAGGAACAGATTTTTTTTCAAATGATCACACCCTGTTCAATATTCCCATGCAGAAGGATTCATCAATCAGCAGCTAACCTCTGCTATTTCAAATTACAGCTGTTAGAGCTAAAATATCTTGTTTGAGACAACAAATAATTACATGCAAGCACCCACAGCCTTTGAAAACATACAACACGTGTCCAGAACCTTTCCCATGCCCAGATTTCCCTTGACTTGAGAGAGCTGTCATCTGGGGGCTCTGAACAGACAAGATCTGACAAGCCCACAGGTGATGCGGCTGCACAGCTCTGGGCTCTACTGCAGCCCCACCACGTTCATATGAACAGTGGACAGCAGAGAACACAGAAAAAAAAAAAAAGAAAAAAAGGAAGAAAAAAAATCATTTCTGCAAGCTACTGTGGGCACAAGAACAATTTTACTTGGTGCTGATGCTGGGAATCTAAAGTGGGCAAGTCCTGCCTGCCACCCATGTCAGGACAAGCTACAGGAGATGCCACAAAGAAGGAGGTAATTAGTGATCATCCCTCCACATACACCCATCACTGGCACCTCTCTGGATCCTAAAAGTTTTTTTTTTTGCTTGGGAGAAGAGACCTCGTGGGGGTTACAGCACTGGCCCAGCATGTCCTCTACAAGCAGTGCTGTGAGACCCAGGGAATGCAACATGCTTCCTCCCCATTCCTCCCTGCTCTACCAATTGCCAATTTGGCTTTAAAAAAAGCTATCACAGAATCAAATACAAGTTGAAACCTAAAACTGCTATAGTCAAAGGAAAAAAATATATAAAAAAAAATCAGTTACCTTTCCGTCAAGTACACATTTTCCTCAATCAGGTCAAAGTAACAGGGCATTTTGCCTTGCTTGGCAAACTCCTTCCAGCGCTGCGGGTCTCGGAAGTCGTCCATGATGCACAAGCGACCGACCATGGAGGAATCCTGAGGCGCCGCCTCCACTTGCTCCCCCTCTGCCTTTACCTTCTTCCTCTCCCTCGAGTCGCCATCGCTCTCAGAGTCACTCTCCAACTCCTGGCGTCTTTTTTTTGGCGGCCCTCGCTCCTTCACGTCATTTTTTTCCAAAGCCTTCACCTCCTCCTTTTTCTCACCGACAGACACTGGCTCCTTGGTGGAATTGCTGCTGATCTCATGGGCTTGCACAGAACCTGCCTCTTTCTGCTCAGGAGCATGGAATTTACTCGGGGAGCTGGGAAAACGAGCCTTGCAGTCATCATCCCAGCGGTCATCCTCCTCGTACTCCTCGTGATCCTCCGTTAGAGAATCCGGCACTTGTCCTTGAATTCGTTCGTAATTAATTCCAGAAGGCCTGCTAGCAGACCTCGCATCCCAATAACCGTTGCCTTGCCAGTAGTTCTGAGACCCGCTGTACGCTCCCGAACCTGGCTGGTAAACGTAGCCTGAGTAGACCCCGAAGCTGCTATCTGGCTGCTGATAGGTGCTACTGGGCTTCTCCGGCTGGGAGAAGTCCCAGCCCAAACCACCCAAATCCTCCGTTGTATGAAAACCGTCCACCTTGGAGAACTCTCCGAGGCCAGACTGATTAAGCCCACCCTTCCCCTGCCTACTGTCCGGCTTGGAAGCGTTTGCCTGGTGTCGAGAGTTATCAGCGCTTTCAAAACTCTCAGGCAGACAAAATGGCTGCTCTTCCTGCAGGCCAACTGGTCTACCTACGGCCATCAGCTCCTTCAGTCTCTC
Organism: Cygnus olor; assembly: GCF_009769625.2. Classification (NCBI taxonomy): domain Eukaryota; kingdom Metazoa; phylum Chordata; class Aves; order Anseriformes; family Anatidae; genus Cygnus; species Cygnus olor. Next base: position 1,379,156 of record NC_049170.1, on the reverse strand, counting down.
CTCTGGGCTGGATTTGCCATCAGGGTCTGCCGCTAGGTCTGCCTGACTCGTACTGTCAACGCCATCGCTCTGCGGCTGGCAAGCATCTGGCCGGAGCTCTTCGGCCTCCTTCCTGCTGAGCTCGGTGGAAGAGGCTGGGCTCTTCTCCATCCCCCTAGGAGAGCACCTGCTCTCTGCCTGTGGGCCGTTCTTACTTGCCATATTCTCCGGCCTTTCTTCGTAGTAAGGCCTGCTGGGCTCCGGCCTCTCGTCGTCCCAGTGGTCCGAGTAGCGCCGGTTGCCCTGGCTGCTCCGCGAGGAGCACGGGCTGCTCTCCTCCATGGCAATGGTCGAGTTCTTTGGGATAACCACAACAGACTGGAGCCGTTTCCGTGGCACGCCGTCGTCGGAATCAGAATCCTCCGTGTCGCTGTCGTCACTGCCCGGCTCGCTGTCGCTCTCGGCCGTGTCCGAATAATCGTCGTGGCGAGCGGGAACGAACTCGGAAGCGCTGCCGCTGCTGTCACACGTGGGGGCCTGCGTTACGGTTTCCGTTTCTTCTGCAGTGATGACAACGTCGCAAGATGGAAACAAAGCGTCTGGAAAAGCCGAAGCCACCAAGGGCCCGTTCCCTTCGTCCTCAACTGACGCGCCGAGGCCCTGCTCTTTCAGATCGTCTGACCCAACTCCCTCAGTGGAAACCGCGCTTTCTTCCACTGCGACCTCTCTGCTGCGGTGCTCCAGCGGCACTTCGGAGTAATACGAATGCTCGTCTTTGAACGACAGCTTGCCTTTTGCTGAAGGAAGGTCGACGTGCCGAGTATCCACCTCGAGCACCTCCTCAGCTTCCGAGTGGTGCGGCGGCCTCTCGCATTGGTCTGGCGGGGCCCTGTCCCACTTGGAGGGGACGTTTCCCTCGGGATGCTGCGCGACCACGGGATTGTCCAACCTGATTCGGGGGGAATAGCCGTCCTGAGAGGAATCTCTGCTCGAGCTATCCACAGCTAGGCTCATTTTATGGGAATGGTTAATATGATACTGATCATCTTCGCACGCAGACTTTGAATTTTGATCCTCTGTGCTTTCATAGTCGCACGTCACTGTCTGTGGTTCGACGTGCACGTCCAGAAACGCCTCGGAAGTAACTTTCAGATCTGCTGGTTCAACTTCTATTTCAACCTCCGAATGGTACAAAGAAGGGGTAGCATCATCTGAAATGTAGCAAAAAACTGATTCTTTGGTTTTGTCACATGAAGTCGCCTGATCATCCAGCTTCTTAATTAAAGTTTTAGAATGATCTACATTCACGACTGGCAAAGGCATAGCTTCGCATTGCTGCTCTGGGACCGGAGCCTCCGTTTCCTTAAACAGGCTGCTACACTCGCTGGACTGCACACGAGAATCATCTAGCTCGTGCTCTTTAGAGGCATATGTGCTCTCAAATCCATTTGATGGCAACGGATACAACTTACTCGTCTTTACGACGGGTGACACTTCCGACCTACACAGACTATCGTCAGAAGACGCTGCGACATCCTCTGTTTTGGAGGCACTGAGAGTTGCCAAGTCATCAGACCTACCCTCTGGGGACCCATTTATATTCATTTCCATAGGGAAACACGTTCTTAACTGCTCGTGCTTTACCTTTACTAAAGTTTCTTGTTCCTTAACACTGTCATGGCATTCATTTCCTGCAAGTTCCTCGGACCTTGAATGAGGAAAACCAGCTTTTGATTCATCTGTCTTTTTAAAAGTGGGTGAATCATTTAACTGATTTAATGGAGAAAGTGTCTTTTCCCTTTCAAATCTTTTTGCAATGGACACTCGGATCTCATTGCTTTTTAGACAAGAGGTCTCTAAATCTAGAGAATTAGACTGCTGCTTTATTTCTTCAACTGATTCTGTACAACAGAAAGAACTTTTAAATTTATCAGGCTTTGGCGCAGGGGTCTTTGAAGGGGTGGACTTATAACGGGAGGAATTCACATTACTGTCAGGCTTAGAATGGGATGTCCCCTTTCGATACCCGAGCTCATTAAGGGGAGAGCACCTTTTGGTTACTTCACTTTCTGAAGTCCGTTTTGAATCTCTATCTGCTTTTGAAGAAGACTTTCCTCTCCTCTCCATGTCAGCATGAGATGACTCTATTTTGCTGTCCCTGTCCGATTTAGAGTAAGAAGTCCTTGAATCTCTGTACGAAGAGGAGTGGGACGACGTGCGCCTCGAGTCGCTAGATCTGGAATGTGTCCTCCTGTACTCGTCTTCCGAATCAGAGCTCTCCCTTGCCCTGGAATCCGCGTATGAACGAGAGTATCTTGTCCTTTCTCTGTAAGGGGAGCTCCGGTGGTATCTGCGGTCAGATTCGTAGTAATGCGAGCGCTCCGACCTCGAGTACGAAGAGCTGGTTCGGGAGCCCCGATCGGACCGGGAACGAGAATGAGACCGGCTTCGCCGCCTCTCCCTGTCTGACCTCGATCGGGAGGATGCATACCGCGAATCTCGCTCTGACTTGGAATAGCTAGAATACTTTTCATCTCTGTCCGACTTGGAGCGCGAGGAGGACTTCACCAGTTCTTCTCCCCTGAGCGACGCAGAGCTTTTCCTGGAATCTCTCTCTTTTTCCGCACTGGATATCTTCAGTTCATGCGAGCGCTGGCTGGAAGAAGTCCTCACAGAGTCTTCATCAGACTCGGAGCCCAGCAATGTGCCGTCGGACTGGGAGAACTTCCTCTTCGAACCCTGTTTCCTAGAGCACAGAGAAGCACCCTTTGAGCTGTCTGACACCTCATCGTCTTTCCCAATATGGGAATCTTCCTTCTGTGGAGTTATTTCCACCTGCTCGGCCGTGTGTACGGTTACGTGTTCCTCCAAACCGTGCGATACTGCATCCTGTTTGACGTCCAGCTCCAAAGCCTCCTTCGGTACTACGCGACACGGCTCCTTCGAAGCCGGGACTTCTGCTTCTACAGGCGGCGACAGCAACAGCGTTGACATGAGCGTTACGGGCAGTTGTGGCAAGGCTGCTGCTGCGGGAACTGGCATGGATGCTGCTGGTGATGCTGTTGGTGGAGGTGGAGGCGGCGGTGGCGGTGTTGACGGGAAGTCCGCGGCCGCTGCCACCGGTTCCGTTACCGGTGCCAGAGCCGACGGTGGCAACGTTGCTGCTGCAGCTGGTGGCGGTGGTTTGGTAGTGACACTAAGTAAATGTTTCTTAAAATGGATCTTCCCCAGTTCTACCTTCGGTTTTGGAGGTGAAGACTCCTCAGCTGAACCGGCAGCATCCCCAAGGTCCATTTTAATTTTGGGGTTAAAGTCAGTCTGAAGGGGTACTGCTGGGGAGTTCTGTGTTTCATTTTGTTTCTCGTTTCCGAGACCGGTCAGAAATCTGTTCGGCAAGGTTTTCTTGGTTAAACTAAAGCTGAAAGACACCTTTTGTCTTCCTTGCTCCTCAAGGTTAACCTTTGTTTTGGTGCCTTTGGGCAAAAAGCGACTAGAAGCAACACCTTTGAACACTGGGCCTTTGATAAAGCCAGCTTTCTGCACGGTTTCAGTCTTGCCCTGGAAAAGACAAAAAAAGAAAAGACTGTTAGAGGAAGGTGTTTTTAAAAAACAACCCTGTTCTACAGGAGCACTGAACAATTTTCTTTTACCTGGTGAATTTTTTAAGATTATAAAATAGAAATTGATATCCTGGGCTGAAGTCTGGGACAGCGCAGCCACACTGCTTTCTGTGCCTGCCTCTCTTATGATCAGAATCAATTATCCGCTCATTTCGAGTCTTGAACAGTATCTCCCCTGGGATCCAGGCTGAGGCTTTTTAACTGACTTATTAATAACCAAGCTGAAAGTTCTTTTTTCATTTAATTCTTATTAAAAAAAGAAGAGAGATAGGGTTCAACGCACAAAGTTGATCAAAGGGAGAGCGCTACTTTATTTGTTCTCTTTCTGTGGTCTCACACCACAAAACACCCTGCATTTTTAAGCCTTAGGTGTTTTTGTTTTCACACTCTAGCAGACTGCACCTGGATGCGTTTGGTTTCAGAGTGAATCAGGCTACCAAGAGCTACAGTCGCAGCCCTAAGCCCCGTCCTTTCCCACGTTCTGCTTTATCTCGGTCATTCATCCTTCCCAACAAGTCTCAGGCTAACAAGCAGGTTACTCACAAGAGGGAGTAAGGGACCTCTCACCTTTCAGAATGTATTTATCGAAGCCCAAGATTAGCAACTTTCAGAGCAAAAAGCACAGTGCGTTTATTTACCTTGGCTTTTGTCCACCTATTTCTAAAGCTACGGGCTTGTCTCCGCAGAAGCTCTATCGCTATCTACCGCAGCGTAACGAGAGTACAATCCCTAAAGATGAATGCTGTCACACTGTGGTAAAAGGGTGTTCCTCTCCACCTTCCTTATCCCCATAAATCCAAACTGTATTAGTGTAATTACACTTTGGGCGAGGAGCATGACTCCAGTGAAAACAGTTTTAGCAGTCAGAACACCGTACACAGCGAGGTTTTCCTCCCATAACTATTGCATGAACACATCTTTGGCAGCAGCAGTGGTTTCCTGCTACCCACGGTGACTTACTATGTGCTTAGTTATCGTTTAACTTCTGTAAAACAATGCACAGTTGCTAAGGCTAAAGGCACTGTGGTAAATTATTAAGCAAGATGCTGGAATGGAAACCCCACCCCATTCTATTTGCATGCTTAGATATAATTTTTACAAAAATACCCCCATATTTGATGAAACACGTGGTTTTACTATTTTAATCGGGAAAACCATGTCACGGCCTCCATCTGACTTTGTCTTGGCTACCCAGCCTAGCACCATGCACGCACTGGGTCAAAAATCTGACTCCTTTAAAACTGGTGCCACCTCATGGGTGCTCTGAAACGAGCACGGATGCTGAAAGGGCGCCCAGATAACAATGGCCTTAAAAAGGGGCATGTCCACATGCTTGTCCTCCTCTTCTCGCCAACACTGTCCCACACTCATCTCTTTCAGCAAAGGCTGCTGAAAATACTCAGTTTTCAAGGGATGCACACATCAGAAGCGATCCATTTTTTGCACGCAAACAACAGACTAATACACAAGCGCATACAACCAAATTCACGAAGCATAAAGGACAAAATCAAGCGTTCGGCCCATTTGGTTGGAGTTTCTACATGTCTGAATGCTACTGAGACCATCCTCCTGTAGGATGCTGGGCTCAGCCTCCCAAAGAGCAAGGGAACGTCATTTTGTGAGGTTGTTGGGTCACTTCTTCTCCTTCCATGACCAGAAACTGACACCTTTCTACCCTGACCTGGGCATATGCATTGGAACAACCTAAGCGTAAGAAATCAGGTTCCTATCTTCACATGTATCTGGGTGTCTAAGGGAAAGAGCCTCCACAAATCTGAATCCAAAGTCTTATCATTGACTGGATTCACCTGTTATACCAATTATACACTCTCTCTCTCTCTGTATATATATATATATAAATCACAGTGAACACAGTGCATCAGCTTTCTGGAGTTGTCTTACTAGAACTTGGGTGAAATTATTTTATGTCCAAAATTCAGTTATGGAAATACATGCCAGCGCTTTGATTAAAATCTTTCTATCTCTAAGCACAACAGAGCTGAAATCTGAGCTTGCACACAAATAACGGGGTTTGGATACAGCCACCTTTGCACAAAACACAGGACTGGAGGGAAGAAAAGGAGCTGCTGAGCTTCATTCCGCTGCTTTTCGTATCTATTCAGCAGAGATCACGCATCTCAGAACAAATGTTTCAACCTCACGTGCTCACCCTTCCAGGGATTTTTTTCCTTAAATAACACCAAGTTTAAAAAACATGACTTACATAAACGTAAAATATATTCCACAGGTAGCTTTTGAAATTTAACAGGGAGCAATTACTGGCAAAATAGTGGAAAAGTTCTCCTGCCTTTCATGTTTTACAGACAGCAAACGCTCCCCAGCACGCTGCTGTGGGCGTAGTGCAGCAGGGGAAGGCGACAGGAGCTCGCTCTGCGTACTCCGCGGAGATGAATGACTGCCGAGGAATGACTGAAGCAGCACAAGGCAGTGCCCCTGCAGCTCCCCAGTCGCTGGGAAGGCAGGAGCACGCACAGCACGTTCAACCAGAGCAGACGTGGTCCTGAAGCATCAAAAATTATTAGCGGCGGTCTTTCCTCAGCTGGGGTGTTATAAAACGTTCCAGTCCCTGAAAGTTTCCTCCTTTCCCCACACATTAATGCAGCAGAACTCTTTGTTTTCCACGGATGAAGGCCTTAAATACTCATCTTGTCGTGGTGCAGAGAGCAGAGCCTACGTGCACCCAGTGACTCAGAGGCACCACCGCGCTCTGCTGCCCGCAGCCGCCACCAGAGAGATGTGGAGGTGGCACTGAGGGCGCTCCCCTTCCCTGCAGACCCAACCACTGACCTGGAGGCACCCCAAAACACCGGGCTGGAATGTGAAGATGTCTCTTGTCCCTGTCCAAGCAGGTGGGGTTTGGTTTTGCCCTTTGGTTTTTCTAGACCCAAGGCTCAGGAACCTATCCATAGGTCAGAATAACTACGCTGGGCTAAAGCCTATTTCAGGAGTGAGATAAAAAAGGAGTTAATTTTACTCACCTCATTTTCTTCTTCTCTATTGCAATCCAGCCGAGAAAACATGCAAAAGAAAACACAGAAAGAAGGTGTGAACATCAGGCAGAACCACAAAACGCAACGTCAGACCTCTGCCACCCCAAGCGTGGCCGCGCCAGCCTGCGCCCACCCAGCCAGCACCCAGACACCGGCAGCTTCGGAGGGCACCTCGGGGATCTGAACAGCGGCAATTCTGCAAGGACACCCAGAGCAAACCTTCCGAAACCAAGCAGCCTGCTGGACGCCGACGGCTGGCAAGCCAGCCAGGATCCTGCTTCGACAGAGGCGATGCTGCGAAGGTAACGCAGGTGTAAGAGTCTGGGGAACGGGACACGGGAATCGGGATTTGTTTTTCTTCCTGGTTTAGTATTTTCCTTAGCAGATCTGGAACGGCGAAAGTTCCTCCCCTCTCGTCACCTCCGCACGCTCAGAAACAGCTGTACAGGCAGAGGTCCTGATACACACCTTATCGCTGCATCACCTGCCGTGAACCCGCGGCCCTGGCTAATATTTACCGCGACGCGCAGGATTCAAGAATCCAGCTCCTTGGCACTCAGCCCCTCGGCACTGAGCAGGCTGAGCACCACCTGGCTCCCAGGGAAGCCGCCAAGGGGAAGCCCAGCCCTCCTCGCTTCCCTCCTTACGCTTGGTGCTCAGTCCCACCAGCCGAGCAGCTTCTCCGCGAGCGAGGAGGAAGAACCGCGCTGCTCTGGGCTCGCCGTGCCCGACACCTGGAGAGCCTCGGGGAGCGTTTTGGCCCCTAAACAGAAACTACACACGAACGGATGCAGAGGTTTCAGGCGCATTTCTGCAACGACAGCACGGAAGCAACTGGGTATTTCCCCATTTCAGCAATCATCAACCAAGAGTTAGGAGCAACCCGCTCGAAAGCCCTATCGCCAGCAGCAATATACGACAAAGGCTCACGTCCAGTTGATAAAGCTTATTAATGGGGTATAAATCACCCGTACAGCAGCAGTAACAGGGCTTGTTTTTATTGAGGAAACATGACCCGTGAGCTTGAGCAAGCTGTGGATACACAAAGGGCACGCAGGTGATTTAATGGGGTTGGGACCACCATTAATTCAGCGCAGTGCCGACGGGGAGGACAGAAGTCCTTTAAGAACAGCATTTTGACACGAATTACTGCCCGACAGGAGGCTTTCTTTTTAGGACCGCAGAAAGTGGAGTTCAAGACTTTCCCAAAACGCACGGCCATCGGGAATGATGATGTCCTGAGTTAAAGCAAGCGTGGAGGGGGTAAGAACAGCACCAAGGTCAAGCACAGCCAAGACCCAACACCAAAACGTTCAGCACAGCAGTAAGGAGACGCGCTGCGACGCAGCACGGGGCGACGACCAACACGCAAAAGCTGGCAGTCCCAAAGCAGGCAGAAAGAAGTGTCCGTTCACACGGAAAAACACGGACACAAGTCGGTACATAGTGGCAGACGGGTACTGGAGTTCAGTATTTACGAGCACCTGCCGTAAGGGTGAAGGAAACAACAATCTGCGTTTGCTCCCGTTGCTGAAAAACTCCACAAAACCGGCATTAAGTTAAAACGTTGGCAAGGACACAGAGAAGGTCTCCAAAAACCGCAGGCTAAGAATAAAACTTCCACAAGCTCCGAAGCACTCGGGGAGGAGGGGGGAGGCACGTCACAGAGCAGCAGCACCAGGGCATGGTTGCAAGCTCCGGTCCCGGGCGCAGCTTTCAGCCACGGCGATTTCCTCGAGAGCATCCAGCAGCCCGCGACACCCCCAGCGGCCCCCCCAGCAGCGCGTACCTGCAATCTGAGGTGCTTTACAGGGGGGAAAAAAACTAGCTGAGATGCTTCAAAACCCAGAGGAAGCCTCCGAGGAGGGAGCGAGCTGCGTTAGGAAGAGGATGATCCGGCTGCTCTCGCTTCTGCTGGGAGCGAGGCTTCGGGGGGGGGGGAAGCTGCTTTTAGGCAAAACAGAACTTTTTTTCTCCGTCCCGCGGCGGCACCGCAGAAAAGGCAGTGGGACTTCAGAGAGGCGCAGCGAGGCGGCAGCCGGGGCTGCAGCCTCTTCCTTTTGCCCCAGCTCAAACACAAAAATAGGTTTCCAAAAGTAGGTAACGCGCTGCTCTTCGCTCGGGAACGGTTTGCCAAATTCCTCCCACGCCGGGCTGGGAGTTACACGGGTTTTCCACGATAGGAGCGCGAGGAAGCAAAGCAGGATTGTACCCGAGCCGGGGACACCGTCCGAACACAGAGCCGCAGCCCTGCCTGCCTCCCTCTGGCTGCCCTTTGCTATCCTCAGACGTGTAAAAGGAAGAGTTGTTAAAATTAGCATCGGGCTCAGGCGTTTACTGGCTTATTTGTGTGAATTTCAAGAGGAAGGGCTTGCGAAAACCCAGAATAAAACGCAAAGCAAAACAGAAGACATCTACCAACAAGCGCATGGTGAAGTTAAAAAAAAATAAATAAGGAACTTTACCATCTTTTCCGTGCCGACGGCAAGGCCAACGTAGTAATACTCAACACAATCCGCCCGCCCCAACGTACGATTTCCAAGAACAACTGCGACGGGCTGCCGGCCAGGCCCGATTAACGCCAGGTATCGGCACGATGGGTTTGCAAACACACCACGAACCCACGCCGCTCCCGGGAGCGGCCGGAGCAGCAAGGAAATCCCAAATCCCCACACCCTGCGCACAGTTTACACCTCCCCGGTTTGTCCTGGGCATGGTAATAAAAAAAATGCAGGTGCATTTGTCTTCCCAGGTTCAGCATCCCTTAGATGCTCCAACAGCTTGGTACCAGTGCCACTTCTCGCCTTTAGACTTCTCTCCTTTTTAAGTCGTAATTCACATCACAACCTTGGCTTTGTGGGCTTTGCTTATGCTAAAAAAGCAACCAAACGGAACGCCCTCAGGCTTACGGAGTCTAAATGACAAATGCTGGTATGCATCAGGGCTAAAAACTCGGGGCTGTGCCTGAGCCTCAGCTCCCCTCGGTCCTTTTTTTTTTTTTCTGGAAGCCTACAGCTCTTTTTATCTAAGCATCTGCAGGGCTAACGACCCTGCAAGAGCAAAAAAGCCTCACCCTGAGCAGCACTCAGCACGCCTAGCTGGAGGCTGAGGCCGGCATTATGCAGGCATTAGCGCGGGTCCATCTGAAAGCCTACCTGGCCAGCGATTGCCTTCCTTTCTTAGGGAAACCAAGTGCAAAAGCCAAATCCCGGAGGAAATGGCAGCCTCGGGGCCGCCCTGCTCCCCAGGCACCGGTCTTAGGCTCGGCAAAAACCCACAAAAACCTGGAAACACGGGCAGTGCAACGGGGAAGAGCGCGTGTGGACACCCCGAGCTCCGGCACGGTGCTAAAGGCAAGAAGGAAATCTCAGCAGATCTCACCACCAGGCGACGGGTTCCAACTCGGTGCGCAAGCTCGCCGCAGCCGCCAACAGGCCCAAAACCGAGTGGTTTTGTAAAACACTTCCAGGTCTGAAGCTCTAGCACATGCTTGCCTTGTGAATCTCTGCCGTGTCCGGCTGGGGATTGGAAACTAGGACAAATCAGCGGCAGCGCCTGCGATTACCCGAAATAAACGCGGTGCTAAGCGACTGCGAGCTCCGTCGTGCCCGGTGCTGGGCTCCCGGTTCCCAGACGCGTCCCCGCTTCCAAAAATTACGGACCGCTGGGTGCTGCACGGCTGGAAAGAAAGGCAGGGAAGTTAATATACAACCCCGCTCCTTCCCCGGATAAACCACACAGAGGAAAGGCTACGGCGCAGCCAGACAGGAGGGGGGAGAAGTCAAACATTTTCCTCAAACAGAAGCTGGAAGCCCAGCCAATCGCTCCAGAACCCGAGGTCAGCAGAGCTACGAGCGGGGCCGTGCCCCCGGTCACACCCCCAGCCCTGCTCCCCCAGCTCAGCACCCGCTTTTTGGGCAACGGGTTTGGAGCTGCACCTTTGGGTGCTGCTGCCTGGGGTCGGGGCAGGGGCAAGACACCGCGTCTCCTGGCCTGAAACACGAAAAAACCCGGCGCGCTCCTCGTGCCAGGAAGCAAGGAACCCACACACCGGCTGTTATTTCCCCCCCCTTCCCTCCTTCATTTCCAAAAAGAATACGGGCTAAGCGGCATCCTGCGGCCGCGAGCGGGTGGGGCAGGGACAAGCTTAACGACGGGACGACGCGCCGCCCGTGCCAAGCAGGGCCGTGCTCGCCGTGCACCCCTGAAATATCCTCCATAAAGCGCAAAAAGGTCCGGCCGCCGGCCGCCGGCCACCCCAGCCGCGAATTAGAAGCAGCAGTGACACGGGTGCCACCACCGGCCCAGCCCAGCACCCCGGTTCTCACCGCGCCGGCCACGAGGAGCGGATCCGGGAGGCTTTAAGAGGCAGCACGGGGAGCTCGCGGCGCCGTAAATCCTCACCACGAGCGTTTACGCTCCCCTTCCCCGCCACCGGGGGGAAAAGATCAGGCTAAAGAAACAGGCACGAGCTGAGAAACGCCTGCTCCGCGCCAGCTGGCAGCCTGCAGGGAGGTGCAGGATGCGGCCACGGAGCCCGCGCAGCCCCTTCCCCGCGGGTTCGCCGGGCAGCGAGCAAAAACCCTCAGGAGAAGAGGGGGGAATAAAGAGGAGGGGAGCCAAAGGGCTGCTTTCCAGCACCATCTGCTCTTGCTGCCGCTCTGCTTCCGAAGGGAAGTGGGGCAGAGCAAAGAGACCTTGGCAGGAGCGGGGGTAGAGCCACAGGTTGAGGCTTGGGGTTCCTTTTTGGAGGGGGGCAAGGCTTCGTCTGCTACATATTTCGCTACCCGTGCGTTAAGGGCAGCGTTTCGGAGAGGCTGGCACCTCTCCCTTTCGGAAGCAGGCCCCGTTAAGAACACTTCCAGCAGTCTCCAGCCTGCCGCGCCGGGAGAAGCACCGCGGGACCCGCTCCCCGCCCAGAACTCCCCCGAAGCCCGGCAGCCGCGCGCCCCGCTCGCGCTCTCCCCGTTGCGGCGGGTGCCAGGGCACGGCTAAGGAAGGAATCCGGCGGGTAGGTCGGACGCCGTGACAGCAGCCACCCCCGGCAGCGCTGTCCCCGTGGCTGCGGCGTGCCGGCGGATTACCGAGAGCACCAGCACGGCGAGGGAACGCATCGCGGCGCGTGCAAGGGGATGGCGGGGAGCCAGCGAGGCAGGACGGCGCGCCAGGGCAGGGCTCGGCCCTCGGGCAGGAGGAGAGGGCACAGACCCGCGGCTTGACCCTAAGGCAGGGCTTCTGATCGGCAACGTGGCAGCGCTCGCCCTTGGCAAGCCTCCTCCTCCCCAAGCGGGGAAGGAGAGATCCTGTTAGCAGCCCCGGGGTAGCTTCCCCCCCAGCAAGAGGTGACCGGGGGTCGCTGCTCAGATCCCTGCGCCAAAATCACCTCCTGGAGGCGTTACGGGGTGGCACAAACTGCAACAAAAGGGACGGCTCCGAGCACCCCGAGCATTCTCCAGCTGCACTGTCCCGTCCCCCCCCCCCCCCGCACGATGCAATTAAAGCAGAAAATGCGTGAGTGCCCCCAGGCAGTGCAGTGCCCTGCCTGCACTGTCCGTCCTTCCAGGGCTGCCAGCAATTTGTCCCCCGATTTGTCCCCGCTGTCCCACCTCTCCGGGGCTCTCCAGCACGCAGACATCTCCACACTACAGCCCCACGACGGGTTTTGTGGCAGCACGCACTGAGGCGCTGGCCCAGCATCGCATCGCTCCCACGGGCGCCGTTTCAGCGCTCGCGGGGCTCGTGTCGCACCCCCACGTGCCACAGAGGACGGCGCCGTGCACGCCAGAGCTGCTCCCCACGCGGAGAAGCAGCAAGTTATCTCCCCAACGCAGAGTGAGAGCAGTGCCCGCTGCTTTCATTAGCGCAAGGAGAGAAAGCAGAGGGGACAGCCACCTGCAAACTCCCCCGGCGCGTAGCGCGGCCCGGCTCGGGGGCAGGAGGCTTTGGAGCAACCTCTTTTCTTCCTCCTTTTCCTCAAAATCCATCCCCGCACATCGCCGAAGGCCGGCTTAGCGCGTGCTGAAACCAACCGCTCCGACTGGGTTAAGAGGTGTTCGACACCGGGAATCAAATTGCTGGGGGGGGGGGGGGTAAATCCTGCTTAAATATTCGCCCCTGGCTTGCGAGCGCCACCAGCGCAAGGCTGGAAGGCCACCGCCGCCTCCCTCCAGCAGCCTGCAGCGGCGGGGACAGCCGAGGGCGGCGAGGAACCCGCGAGCGGGCCGAGTTAGGAGCTAAAGCCATCGCCCCGCCACGTCCCGCGCTCACTCACAGTCATCGCTGGCGGCGAGCGGCACCGGCCTTCGCTGGCGGCGGCGGCTCACGCCGTGCGGCTCCACCTCACCTGGGCAGCAGTCTGGGTGTTGGAAACGGGGGGGAAAGGGGAAAAAAAAAACACAAGGAAAGGAAAGGCAAGGTGGCCCCTCCCCTGGGGGGCAGGTCCTGGGGGCAGCCCCTGCAGCAGGGGCTTCCACCCACCCTCCTCCTCCTCCTCTTCCTCCTCCTCCTCCTCTTCCTCCTCCTCCTCCTCCTCCTCCTCCTCCTCCTCCTCCTCCTCCTCCTCCTCCTCCTCCTCCTCCTGGTGTCTTCCTCCTCCCAGTCTCCTCCTCTTGGTGTTCTCCTCCTCCTCCTCTCCTCCTCCTCCTTCTCCTCTTCTTCCTCCTCCTCCTCCTCCTCCTCCTCCTCCTCCTCCTCCTCCTCTTCCTCCTCCTCCTCCTACTCTTCCTCCTCCTCCTCCTCCTCCTCTTCCTCCTCCTCCTCCTCTTCCTCCTCCTCCTCCTCTTCCTCCTCCTCCTCCTCCTCCTCTTCCTCCTCCTCCTCCTCCTCCTCTTCCTCCTCCTCCTCCTCTTCCTCCTCCTCCTCCTACTCTTCTTCCTCCTCCTCCTCCTACTCTTCCTCCTCCTCCTCCTCCTCCTCTTCCTCCTCCTCCTCCTCCTACTCTTCCTCCTCCTCCTCCTCCTCCTCCTCCTTCTCCTCCTCGCAGACCCCCAGCAGGTACCTGCAGGCATCCAGAGCCCGCTCCCCGTGCGCCCGCTTCACCTGCGGGGAGCTCTTCCCCGCCGCCGCCCCGTACGCAGGGAGCAGAGGAGGGCGAGCACGATCCTGCTCGGAGGTTACGGCGTTTCCTACACCGCGAGCACCGCCCCAAACAGCCCCCCTGCGGGACAGGCCAGTCTTTTGTCTCCTCGAACACCTTGCAGAGAAACAGCCAGCCCCGTCGGCAGGCAAAAACCTCCAGGCCCCCGCTCCCCAGGTGCTAAAGCACCCGGGGGAGCTGAGGTGGAGGAGAAAACGCAACCGCTGGGCTGGTCGCCCGTGGGCACCCCTGTGCCTCCTTCGGGCCCCCGCTGCAGGACGGCGCTGTGCTCCCGCTGGCGGCGCTGGGCTGGCCCCCCAGAGCTGCGCCAGCTTCCGCGGAATTCGGGCAGGCGGAGCCGTCGGCGCGGCCGAAAGGCAGGCGGAGGGATGCTGCCCGCGACGCCCAGCGTGGGGATAGGTCCCCTCGCTGCTCCTTACGCCCCCAAAACGTCCCCCCTTCCCCAAAACAAGCGCCGCGGCCAAGCAGGGGAGACTCGAGAGATGCAACCTCGAGCTCCGTACGGAAGGGGAAACGCACGGCTCGTAACGCCGAGTGCCCTTCTTCGCGTCGGCTCGTCTGAGAACGCCACCTTTGACTTCGGAAGGGCGCAGGCACGCGTGGAGCGGCGCGCGCCTGGGTCACGTCGAGCGGATTCCTACCCAAGCTCGCGTCCAGAAAGAAAACCGAACGGGAGCTGACGGAAATCCCCGCCTCGCTCCCGCCGCTCGTGCACCCCGAGAGCTTCCTGACGCGCTCAAGGAACACCCGCGGGACCGCAGCAGGTTTCGCCAGCTGACCCGCAGTCCTCTGGGAGTCCGCGTGCCCTCCCAAGGGCTAGAAACGCCAGAAAAGAAAGCAGAAACAAACTCCCTGCACCGCCAGCTCCCGAAGAGCCGAGGGCCTGAAACCGAGCTATCCTACGGCGAATAAACGGAGCCCAGCGCGGCGGGAGGAAAGGAGCTGCAACGGGGAACCTGCAGGCGCTGCTGCCGTGGCAATGACAGCCACGAGCTGGCGACAGGCAGGCGAGTACTGGGGGAGCAGAGAAACGCGACCCCCTTCGTCCTTCTGGGGAGCAGAGATTTGCCAGAGAAAGCGCGAGCACAAAGCTCCGCAGCTTTTCCACCGGACGCTGGCGCCGCAAGCGTGAGGAGCTGCCTCCCGTCAGCCAGGGCACGGGGCTCGGTTCTAGACGCGAACCTCCGTGGACGCATTTCAAGCCCAAAGGCGCTAAGGCAGCCGCGCCGTGATGCTCTCCGACCTGTAAAATCCTCAGCGCCGCCGTGGGAAGCGAGGTGGGCGCTGGAGCGGTGCTGAGCGCGAAGCACGCAGGGTTTGCTCGGGTACGGCTGCGGAGGAGCTCAGCTCTTCCTCCCCTCCTCCTCCTGCCTTACGATGTCCGATCAATCTCTGCCTCCTGACCCACGTTTCTCTTTCTACTCCTCTTCGGCCCCAGGCTCTGCCCTCCGGCCACGGTCCTCCTCCGGGAGCCCTGGGACTGATCCCGAAAGACTAAAACGCGCCGGGGGGGAGGCAGCGGCAGGGAGGGGAGCACCCTCTGGAGAGGCCGAACGACCTCCGAGGGGCGGGGGAAAAGAAAAAAAACCAGAATCCGTCCCAGCAAGCGCCCTCCCAGAGCTCCCGAAAAACCAGCCAGGCTCCCGTCTTCTCGGCGAAAGCAAGCAGCGCTGCCGACGGAGCCAAAAACACAGCAGCGCCCGGGCATCCCCGCGGCGAGGGTGCGGGCGGCGTGGCCGCGGGGAAGGGCCCGGTGGCCAGTGGTGGCCCCAGCTCGGCGGCGCGGTGGCCGGCGCCGGGTCTCCTCGCCCCGTGCCCGCGCCGATTGAAGGCTGGCGCTGACAAACCCCGGCTGGCGAGGCGCGGGGACGTCGTATTCAGAGCGGCGCCGCCCCTCCTCTCGCGTGAAGCGCGCTCTGAGCCACTGCAAGGCAAGTATCGAACCGCACGGAGAGAGAATTCAGTGCGAAACGCGGCAGGGAAACCCTCTGAAAGCCTCTTCAACCCAAAAGCGGGGTACCCGGCCTCTTTTCTGAGCTCTCCCCTCACCCCGGGGCTTAGGAGCGCTAAGTTCATATATATCAGCTGTTCTTGCACGGTACGCACGGAGCAATTAATTATCCGCACGGGCGTGCAGGTGATTAAAGCTCCCGGAACTGTTTGGGAATCACAACACGCGGCCCGGCAGCCTACAGCCGCTGACGGCTCTCAGCTCGGAGAAAGCCAGCCGCCGGCCGAGCACCCCGAGGCCGAGGCTCTGCCCCGTTAATTGCTCCATCCTTAATTGCTCCATCCTTAATTGCTCCATCCTTAACCGCTCCGAACCGGCGAAGGCACACGGGCACCTCGACTGCTCGACGCCCCAGCGTGCCCCTTTTGTTGTCGGCGGGGAAGAACCTGGGGAAGGAGAGCGAGCCAGGAGCCCTCCGAGCCCGGAAAGCAACAAAAAAGCCCCAAAGCTGGGCTCCAAAACCAGGGAACGGGCGGCAGCTCCAGGAGCAGGGCCGGGAGAGCCCCGGGCTCCGCCAGGGACACCGTGAGCAGAGCTGGAACCGCGCGGCACGAAGCAAGAAGCAGGAGACCGCCGCCGCCACCGCAGCGATTCCTCGGGCGCGGCGGGGAAATGCAAGCAGAGCCCGGCCTGCCCGCGACGGCAGCCGCGACAAGACACGGAAAATAACGGGGGTTAGAAGGAGGGCTGACGAAGTGGCTGGGGCAGCGCAGCGCAGCCCTCCTGCCTTCTGCCGTCCCGCTCCAGGCGCTCGCGGGAAGGAGCCTGGTCCTGCAGACGGGGCGCGGGGCAGCAGGCGCGGCCGTCCCTCATCAGAGACGCGTTCCGGGGCTTCGAAAGCCTTTCGCCTTACACAAGCTGACTTTTCAGGGACACGCGTAGCGTGTTAATTCGGAAGCGCGTCGCTTTAAAAGCCGGACGCGCAGCCGGGCACCAAAAGCCACGGCTCTCCGCCGTGCGAGACCACCACCAGCCCCTTCGGGAGAGGGAACCGCAGGTGTAGGAGCACGCCTGCCCTCCCGCCAGCGTCTCCCCGCCGCTTGCAACATACCAGGGGAGCCGAATTTGGGATTTTAACCTCCGCTCCCCGCAGCGTACCTGACAGGAGCTTTGCCTGAGAGCTCTCCCATGGGACAGAAGCAGCCAACAGAATCCAGGTGCCTGCGGGAAGCAAAAAAACCAAGTCCCGGAGCGACAAAAAGCCCAGGGCACGAGGCTCTAAGAGACCACGGCGATGGCCGCGGTGGAAAACCGGAGTTTGGGGCCGTTTGGATCCGTTCCCAGGCGCGTTAAAACCGTCGGGGTGCGGCAAGGGGGCCAAACCCCGGTCCTGCCGAAGCACCCGGGCAGGACGTGCCCGGGGAGCCGGGGACAGCGGGAGCGCCGGCGTCACCCCGAGAGGAGCACGGCGGGGAGATCCGCGCGCGGCTGAGCCCAACGAGAGCGGACAAACAGACCTGCGGCACGGGGATTTGCTGTGGGATGTCCTCTTTCTGCTGGAACGCCCGGGCACGAGCTGGAGACATCCACGGGACTCAACCTGGTTCACCTCACCGCCCCCAGGTCTTGGCGCGGGACGTTTGGGAGTCCCCCCGCCCGCAGCAGGGGAGGACAACCCCCGGTTCCTCGGGAAGCATCCCGGCTCCCGCTGTGCCCCGACAGCGCCCCAAAACCTGCTCCCACAGGTCACGATTCCCCCGCTCGCTGCCTACCCCGCGCACAAACGCATCCAGTAGGTGACCGCCAGCGCCACACAGCCCCGCAGGGACGCCGCAGCCCTCGCTGGGGCAGCTCCGGGCACGAGGACCGGGCCCATCTGACGCTCCCGACCGTCCCACCCCATGAGGCGACGTTCTCGATGCTGTGGCTCGGGAGAACCCGCAGCCCCGCCGGCCAAGCAGGACACCAGCAGCGAGCCCCCAAACTCCTCTGCTCGAGGACGGCTCCAGCGAGCGCTGCCAGCAGCTCCCACCGCCTACGTCCAGCACCGAATTCCACCTGGGCGCCAATTCCCGTGAGGCGTGAGCCCCCCCAGATGCAGCCTGCTGATTCAGGGGGCCCCGCTCACCTTCACCTCGCCTGGCGGCGCCCAGCGCTCCAAGAGCCACAGGTATCCAAGCCGCGCACCTCCAGCATCACGGCTCAAAGAAGAAACGCTTCCGAAGAAACCACAGGCGCACGCCCCTCCCTGCGAGCTCCGCCACGCAAAGCAACCCCGGCTCGGAGGCACAGGGACCACGCCAGCCAGGCAGGGCCAGCAGAAGCCACCTCCTCCAGCAGCAGAGGACATCGGGGCGCGTTTGGGAGGATCTCCACCGCGGCGGGCGGCTGGAAGTACCCGGCTGGGCCCTGGGACGCGCCACCAGGCTCCCCGGCCTCTGAGGTCCCACCGCGGTGGGACCGGTTCGTTCGGAGCAATTCTTTAGAAAAGCTGCTGGACAAACCGCCCTGCCTTCTCCCCGCAGCCCGGGTTTGCAGGCTCGGAGGCTGTTCTGGAGGAGGACCAGCGGCGTTTTACACCGACACGCGGCGGGCGCTGAGCTCAGGACGACGCTTACCCTGACACCAACCTCACGTTGCTCCGACCCCCGGGGACAGCGTTCATTTCACTCTAAATTAGCCCAAAACGTAAAGTACCTACACCAGGCTAGAACTCTGTGTCTAATAGTGGAGCTATCTGAAAGCAACGGGAAGGAAAGCTCAGGACAAACCAGGAGCGCGACCGCCAGCAGCCCCGCGGGCAGCACGGTGCCCACCTCCAGGGCGTGCTCCTCGTCCCACACAACCCTCCCGCAGCAGGCCAACACGTCCCAGAGAACCTCAAGAACTACGGCTAGCGAAACCGAACCCCAGCCCACCACGAAATCCTCCGTCTCTCCCTAGTTTTAGCAGGCTCAAGCGCAGGCATCGTTCAGCGAGGCACCGCTGCAGCTGAAACAGCTCCTCAGCTGCTCCAGGTGGGCACGCACACGACTCGCGGCGCTCGCTCGGGAGGTTTGCTCTGCTGTCCTTGCTCAAAACGGGCCATTTTTAGCTCCGACTCCGCTCCAGCAGCGGCAGGGGGCCGCTACGCGCCGGGTGTTTGCCTCCTCGCAGCCCCGAGCTGGCCGCCTGTCCGCGACGCTGCGCACGCAAAGTTTAACGGAGCGCCCCAAATCCTTCGGGGAGGACGTCTACAACTGCAAAGACACCGTTCAGAACCAACGAGAGGAAAAAAAAAAAAAAAAAAAGAAAAGAAAACACAAAAACCGCTACGGGCAACTCTTCCACAGGCAGGAATAAAAGCAGGACGACGTGGTGGAGGGGGTTAGAGCAACCCCCCTGAGGGGAGGACCAGAATTCACCGGCCATTAGGAGCAATCCCTCGTTTCGGAGGCTTCTTCCTTCTGTCAGAAAATGGGGCAGGGGCTCGCTCCCCTCGCCTCCCTCCAGCCCCGGACAGCGGGGAGAGGACGAGGAGGGCTGAGGGGACAGGACCGTGAGGATCTCAGGCGCTGCCCCCCCGCGCACACACAGCCGAGAAGGGGCAAAAAAGCCCCCCCGGGACACGGCCGCACCGCCCCGCTGCCCCCCGAGGGCCCAGGCCCCTCCGCATGGCCCAGCCGGGGCCGGGGCAGAGCAGGGCAGCGCTCCCCGGCCCCCTTCCCCTCCTTCCCCTCCTTCCCTTCCTTCCCCCTCAGCTCCGCGCCGCCTCCTCCTCCCCCCTCCCGCCCCTGCCGGCCTCCCCCCTCCGGCTCCCGGCCGCGGCGCTCACGCAAGGCCGGGGATGCGCGGCCTACCCCGGCCTCCCCCCTCGCCGCTCCCCGGGGGAGGACGAACGGGACCGGGGGGCGAGCAGGGACCGGGAGACGGAGCTGAAGAAGCGGCCCGGCCCCCTACCCACCCCCCCCCCGGCCCCTTCCCGTGCCCCGCGGGTTGAGCGCGGCTGCGGGGCCCGGCAAGGCCTCAGGCCGCGGCCGGCGGGGCCGAGCCGGGCCGGGAGGAGGCGGCGGCGGCCCCGGGGCGGCCCCGGCGCTGCCCGCGCTTACTCCGGGGTGGGGTGCTCCGGGTCGTAGAAGTCCCCCATGGTCGGGCTGCGGCCGTCGGGGCCGACGGAGGGAGGGGGGGGGGGGGGGGGACGGAGAAGGGGAGGGGGGGGGGGGTCCGGCAGCGCGGCCCCAGCCGCGGGGAGCGGGGGCCGGGCCGGGCCGGGAGGCCGCTGTCCGCCCTCCGAGCCCGGCGGGGGGCTCGGGCTCCGCCGCCTCCTCCTCCCTCACATCGTCCGCCGGGCCCCGCGCTGCAGCGGCCGCCGGCGGGGCCCCGCCATCCGCGCCGCGCCGTGCCCTGCCCGCCCAGCGCCGAGTCCGCCCCGGCACGGCCCCGGCTCCTCCCCGCCGCGACGTCGCCGCTGCTGGTGGTGGTGCTGGTGCTGGTGGTGCTGGTGCTGGTGGTGCTGGTGCTCCCCCCGCTCCTCCTCGCCGTCCCCGCCGCTGCTGCCGGCACGGGGAGGACCGGGAGGAGCCCCCCCGGGGGGGCAGCGGCACGGGCACACGCGCAGGGGGGCGGTGGGGTCGGCCCCCGGGAGCAGCGGGGGGTCCCCTGGGGCGAGCGGCAGGCGGCGGGGTCGGCACCGGGACGCTGGGACCCCCAAGGACGACCGGGACCCCCCCCCAGGATCACCGGGAGCCCTGGGATCAGCGGCACCCCCTGGGATCGGTACCGGGACGCTGGGGCCCCCAAGGATATCTGGGATCCCCAAAATCAGCCCCAGGACACCAGCACCCCCCAGGATCAGCACTGGGATGCTGGACCCCTCCAAGGACAACTGGGAACCCGAAATCAGCCCAGGGACACCAGCACCCCCCCAGGATCACCAGCACCCCCTGGGACAACCGACACCTCCAGGATCAGCACCAGAACACTGGACCCCCAAGGATAACAAACAGCCCTGAAATCAGCCCCAGGACATCAGCACCCCCCCCCCCCAGGATCACCAGCAACCCCCCAGGATCACCGGCACACCCCTAGGATCACCAGAACCCCTGGGACAACCGGCATCCCCCAGGATCAGCACCAGGACAGTGGGATCCCCGAGGATAACCAGCAGCCCCAAAATCAGCCCCAGGACACCAGCACTCCCCCAGGATCATCGGGACCCCCTCAGGATCAACAGGATCCCCTGGGACAACCGGCACCCCCAGGATCAGCACCAGGACGCTGGGACCCCCAAGGACAACCGGGACTCTCAAAATCAGCCCCAGGACACCAGGACCCCCCGGGACCACCGACACCCCCAGGATCGCAGCCAGGGCGCCAGAACCCCAGGATGACCCCAGGATCGCACCCGGGACCCTGGCACCCCCCAGACGCCACCACCCACCCAGACCCCCTGCCCCATGCCCATCCTGATCCCCCAGCTTGAAGGAAAACACGTGGCCCTGGTCCTGCTGGCGTCCAGGCCACGTTTCAGAGATAAATGCCCCAAAATTGCCCCGAACTGCTCTTGCCCTTTCAAAAGTTTTTTTGTTTTTTTTTGTTTTTTTTTTTTATTTTATTTTATTTTATTTCACTGACTTTTCAAACCCTGGGGAGAGCATCCAGAGAGATGTCTTTCTTTATTTATTTTTTCTCCCAGATTTGGGGCCACGGGGTGAGCAGCAGCGGCACGGGGGCCTGCAGGGACAGGGCGGTGGCACCAAGCGGCCCCACTCCCTGCGGCCAAACCCTCCCAGTTTGGTGCTGGGAACGGTGGGGGTGGTGTCCGTGGGCAGCCGGGGGTCCCACAAGAGGAAGACCGAGGATGGGGAGATGGAGGAAAACGTCAAGGCAAGGCCGAGATCAGTTCACCTGGCAGCGTTTCCTCGGGAAATGCAGCCCTGGTTGGATTTCCAGCCCCTTTGTAAGCCTTCGGAAATGGATCATTACAACAAAAAGGCTGGTTTGTACGCTGTCGTCGCTGACGCTTGGGCAGAGCAGGCGATGTTACAGCAACAGGGCGATCTGCAACGAATTACAGCGAACCCGACAGCTTGGACTAATTAATTTTCCCCAACGTTTCACATGAACGGGGGCGGCGTGAGGCAAACCCCCGGAGCGAACCTCGGGGATGCTCCCGCAAGGGCTGGGGCCGGCTCGGGGGGCTTTTCCCCGCGAAGGTGCTGGTGGAGGAGGAACGGTTCCAGCTCCTACAGGCAGGGCCGGGCACGCGTTATCTCATCCCACCAAAGCGGGGCTGTTCCAGGTCCGGGTCACCCACACGAGGCCGGAGCTGGCTGGGGAGGAGAGGATTCCATCCCATCCTCGGTTCTGCGCAGGATGGAGGTGCTGCTCAGCCGCAGGACCCCCAGCAGCATCACTCAAAGCCAGCAGAAGCAGACACAAAATCGCAGCTGACCGAGTTTTATTCCTTGTCCAAAGCAGCAGAAACCCCGAGGAGCTGCACCCCAGCGCTCCTTTAAGCCACTCTCGCCGCCTGCCAGCACATCCCTGCCCGCAGAAATAGGGACCCACGTCCACAGCCGTGGCACGGGCAGAGAGGAGCCAACGCTGATGGTGAGTTAGGCTTGAAAAAGTGCTGCTGCCGCTGTCACTGGTGGCCTGAGCAGCGTTAAATTAATTTTTGCTCTGTCCCAGCACCACCGATGCGGTCGCTAACAGCTCGCAGCAGCAGCAGGAGATGGGACTCTCCCGGCGGGATGTTTTGTACGCAGATTTCCCTGGCACATGTAGAGGGGCTGGGTGCTGGAGTCAACCTCTTGCATTTTCCACTGTCCTGGGTGAGTAGGGCACCCGGAGCCCACAGTTCGTTCAGCTGGGAGGGGGGGGTTCTCCCTTTGCCAGGTCCTTGTGCTGTGACGGAGTCGGGCTGTAAATGCTCTGCTGCTGCGAGCGGTGCCGAGAGCGCACGCGGGGTCCCTGGAGGTGCTGCAAGCAGGAGGCCCAGGCCCTCAGCACGCCCTGCTCCGCACGTGAAGGCGACAGCAGCACGATATCCTCCGGAGCTTTCCAGTTGCTGGGCACCGTGATCTCACCCTGGAGCGGAATTACCTTCCCGGAAAGCACCGGGCAACCGCTGCCCTATTCTCCTGCCGCACCGAGGACTGGGAGCGGAGGCTGCCCTAAATCAATAATGCCACGGCTAATGCTCATCAACCGGTGGCAACGCTTCTCTGCTGCTGCACCGCCTGCGCCCCTCGGGGTCCCTCTCCCTCCAGCACAGCCTGCAGGGGGAAGTGCCCCGGGCTTGCTTCAGCCCAAGGGCTCTGCCCCAGTTCGGTCAGGATCCGTCCTGGGAGCATCAAAGCAGCAAAGGTGCGACTTGACGCTCACAGCCGCCAAGGTGAGGGCAAGCCTGGGAGGCCCTCGCCTCGGGGAGAGAGGGCAGAGGCAGTGCAAGGTGTTGTAACACCTCTCTGCCATGACACCGCGTCGTGCAGAGACTGTTTGAACGCCCTGCCTTGCTTCCTGTCTGCGCGACGGGCCTGCTCACCGATAGCCGTCAGTCTAGCTGCACAAAAGCAAGCTGTTTGTTTTAATTTCCGACTGTTTATTTTTGAGGAACCTGTTGTGGAGAGGAACGCGGGGTGCTTTCTGAGCTGACGTTGCTTGTCCCCTTCGTGTTGAACGCCCGAGGCCGAGCCTGCTACGTGAGGTGCAGAGACGACGGGGCTTTACTCCCGGCAGCTGTGATGTGCCCGGGCTTCTTGCGCATTTGCCCAAGGGACGACATGGTTCTAGCGTACGTGTGCTGGCGACAGAAAACAAAAACAGCTATTAACATAAACCCTGTTTTCAGAGCAGAATTACCAGTAAAGGCATTTCGCCTGCCAAGAGAAACGACATTCCCAACCTTCCCAAGCGGTGCTGGACGAAGCTGCCCCAATAAGAACCACAGGGGGCACGGCCCCATCGCTCCAGCATCGCTTCACCGGTGGCAAACACCACCAGGCTCAAAGGAGGGCGCAAGACGCCCTCAGAGCTCAAACTGCAGCCTGAGAAATCCTCCTCCTCACCCCCAGCGCTGAAGGGTGGGCTTTGAGATGTTTTCTTTAAAAACGTGTAAAGCCTGAATGGTGCAGCCCCATTACTCTCATCAACACCCAATGTTTCTGAAGTCCCCCTGAGCTCGGGGCCTCAGCGGTATTTTATGGCGAGCCCTTGCCTGGAAGGAAGTAGAGGTGAGAAGTGCCGGGATTGCTTTATAGCAGAAGAGACCAGCATGGGATGGGGCCTTTACATCAGACAGAGGGGAAAAAAAAGCCGTGTGAAAGAGCTTAGCTGTGCTACAGGATTAGTCCAGCATCCTTTGAAAGGCTGAACTGGGTCCTGAGGAGCCCCGCACCCCAGGTGGCAGCAAGGCACGCAGCCGCTCTCCCGGCACACATCGGCAGGAGCTGGGCCCGGCCGAGGTCACCTTCCGATCGCTCCTCATTTTCGCCTTGTAGAACGAGGCTGACTCCGGGCCGGCTGGCAGCGTCGTCTCCTGCATCCGCTCAAATCTGTCCTGCTCGTCTTCCTCCTGCCGGGAGAAAGAGAGACCCCGTTCCATGCAAAGCCACGCGTCGTGGAGACGCAGAGCTGGACTGGAGCTCTGGACACCGACTCTCAGGAGCCTCAGGACACGGGCTGGAAGCGAGAACCCCCCCTTCCCACCCCGCAGCTGGGCAGGACTCGGGGCAAAGTCCTTGTGCAAGCGCAGAGCCCCAGCGGGAGCTCCCTCAGCTCTCTTGGCTGTACCTACCCACAGGACAGGTAACCTCAAGGGAACCTCACAGCAGGAATAAAGTCTGAGCTGCACCTTGTCCCCCGAGCCCGGCTGCTGACCTCGTGCCCGCACCTCTCCAGGCAGCGGTCTGGAAGGTGTGAGCACACCAAAGAGAAGCGTGGCTGGGATGGAAGCGCGATTTTTTAAGACACCAGCCAGCGCGTGATATTTTCATGGCAGATTTGAGGATAGCTCTAGCCATCTTTGGTTACCTTCCATTAATGAGCAGCCTGGAGAAGGTGACAGAGAAAGTCTGGGGTGATAAAAGGTAAATGGCCAAAGGACTCGAGCCACGAGTAAAAGGCGAGTACCCTGGAGTAGTGGGTAGTTCCTAGAGCAGTGGGTAGTAAAAGGTGAGTACCCTGGCGCAGTGCATCAGAACAATAAATGAAGAATCAGCCTGGAGAAGGAAAAACGGCTCAGAGTAGGAATGAAACATCTGGAGGAACATGAGGTGGTGCCCTCAAGGAGCTGGTGTGGCGCTCAGTCACGCTGATGGGGAGGCTGCAGCGAGCTGCCCGGTGAAAGGAAAACAAGAAACCGGCACTGAGCAGCGTTCCGGGGTCACTGTTGGTTCTCTGCCTGAAGATTTCTGCCTGTAACGTCATCAGCTTGACACAGCTGCAAAGCGTCGCTAAAAGGCATGTTTCATTTATCTTTCGGGTTTTAATTGATGCGATGACAAGGAATCCAGGGCTGGAAGCCATTAAGGGAGTTTCTATGAATGCACTGAGTAACTCGGGTTAGTAAAAGTGACTGGTGATGGATTTCCTCTTTTCCCCAAAGAGTGACAGCCTGGGCCAGTGCAGGCAGGCAGGGTTCCCCTGCTGACCTCATTATCCAGAGGGGTTGGGGTTAGGCTTTTTTTGTTGTTATTTTGGGTTTTGGTTTGGTTTTTTGGTTTGTTTTCTTGCTGTTCTCTTTATAGAGTCCGTGTCTGAAACCTTCCTGCCTGGTACATCACAACATCCTGCTTAAAAGTAAACTTAGTACATCTTTTTTCCTACATAACGTTTGTTACTCGTAGCCTTAAGGGAATTCACTCAGGAGGATAGGAAGAACCTGTCTACGATCAACCTT
Source organism: Cygnus olor (assembly GCF_009769625.2). Classification (NCBI taxonomy): domain Eukaryota; kingdom Metazoa; phylum Chordata; class Aves; order Anseriformes; family Anatidae; genus Cygnus; species Cygnus olor. Next base: position 1,353,616 of record NC_049170.1, on the reverse strand, counting down.
GAAGCTCTTCACGTGCCTTCCTAGAAGGCAGGAAAGAAAATGCTGAACCGAGATTCACAGTCAAAATGATCAGACATAGAAACAAAAGATCTCGGTTTCAGTTTTCTTTCTAGGGAGCTACAGTCCCCCAGTACTAGAAATGGGGCTAGAAATGGCTAGAAATCCCTAGGGCAGGGGTCGCACAGCTCACGCCCTTCTTCCACTCCTTCCCAACCGCCCGCAGGTGCCCCCTGCTCCTCCTTTTCCAACCCTAATGCTTCTGGGGCTAGGCAGCGGTAACGGAGACGTGGTAATGGTACAAAGGACTAACCCCTCACGGCCAGGAGGGGATCTCCCTCCTTGCCACGCACCCCTCCTCGGTGCCAGCCAGGGTCAAGCCCCGGCACCGCGTTCCTATCAAACAGCATTAAGGTCCCGAGGCTGACATTGCACAGCGGAGGACAAAACCTGGAATGACTTCAGAGGGAAATAATGCGCAGAAGAAGTCTGGTAAATAAGAAGCTCAAGAGGAACGTCCATTGTCAGGAACGACAAAAGACGATGGATACCCCAAAGTGGTGGTTTCTAAACAGAGGGCTGGCTAAGCACCAGTTGCCACAACACGAAACACAATAGTGTAGCTGTAAACGTTACAGACCATGCAGGCTGGAAACTCCCAGCCTCCCAAGCACCCCTCGCACCTCTGGGCACCGTGCCTGCTCACTGAGAGTCAGCAGACGACTGGGTGCTTCAGTCACCGTGTCCTATTTTGGCCTCTTAATGGGAAAGCTAATGTGAAAGCAAGATGCGTCTCCAGACAGCTGCTCTCTGCGTCGTGTCAGCCAGCGTTTCGCTGCCAGCCACTCTGCTCGGAGAAAAGGGCAGAGCTGCCGTGCCCTCCTCCTCCCACGGGCTGAGCTGTGCCCTCATCACCACGCAACCAACGCGTGGCGAGCAGGGAGAATACGCAGAGCTGCCGGGGCAACTCACCAGGCACGTAACTCTGTTGATGGGAATCATTCCAGGCCTGATGTTGCCACCGGGCTTCAGAGCTTTCTGCACGTAGGTGGGGATGAGGAAGGACTCACTGTACCAGATCTCAAACTCTGCAAGGCAAAGCGGGGGGCGATGAACGGGGCTGCAACCACCAGAGGGTGAATTTCTTCGGGCTCCCTGCCCGCGGATCACGCAGGCCATCGGTGCTCCGAGCTCTTCTGTTTCAACCTACTGGAAGAGTTCGTTATAAGAAGGACAGAGGGACAGTAAGGACAGTTAATGAGGTCAGCTGGCACAGGAGGTGGCCGGGACGTGGTGACTGGCCCTGGGGACAGTCCCCTGGGCTTGTGCACCCGAGAGGGGAATGGCCGCGAGATGGCACTGCTCCTACGTCCCGGCCACACGGAGCCATCCTCCCGACCGGTTGGGAGCTTGGAGCTGGCAATTTTGAGTGGCCGGGACGTTTCGGGGTCACATTTCAATCCCAAATGCTAAAGGAGCACAGGCGCTTTCCATCCCGTAATAGCCGGTGATAACACACAACAGGTGCTGCAGGAATTTTGTCCTTATTAACACCGGGCACTTCCCAGACGCCCGCTGCAAAGTGTCTGTGCTACGCTCCGGGTTCCCCACCCAGGAAGGGAGCTGCTCCACGGCACAGGAGCCAGGAATGCAGGCACCGTGGACACGACGAACATCACTGATTTTTCACCCTGGTTTCAGCTCTGAGACCTCTCTGCTCCGGGATGGCGCGCAGTTGTGAGAGCGAGCCCGTGCCTGCATGTTTAAACAAACAGCAAACATCCGGAGCACCTAAAAATGCCGAAGCCAGACCTAACGGAAACCCGTGGCAAAGCTTCTGCACAATTACAGCTTGGCCCTGTGCACCCCCTGGAAGAAGCCACACGTGGGATTTGCTAACGGATACAAGTTGTGCTCTGGCACGTTTGTAGAAAATACAGCGTTGCTACGTCCGCAGCATCCGAATGTTTGGGTGCTGGCGTGGGCACACCTACTGCCTTCCATCGCACAGGACAAATCTGGGGACACACAGGACCAGGTTCCTGTTCCTGCAGACTCAAACGGAGCAGCCTGCAGTGCAGCACACCACGAATTTGCCCAGGATGCTCTGAGCGGAGCCGTGACTCATCGGCACGAGGGAGGCGATGGCGAAGAACAGGCTAAAATGCCCGAGCTCTGCTTCCTGCCAGGGCAGCCTCGCTGCAGCGCTGGAACCTGAGAAATGCTGATCTCACAGGGGCACACAGGAGATGTCTGCAGCCCAGAGCCAAAGCCCTGGCCCAGAGTAGCTCCTTATCCGCCATCTATAATAAAATAAATCAAGGGTGAGAACCAGGGCCATCAGCAGGAGCGTTATTGTTGACTGCAGTGTGCAAGGCTCTTCCCCCCACAGGAATGCGTCTAGTGGCACGAGCAGGGGACAGCGTGGCATCATCTGCGAGAGAGAATCTACAGAAATGCAGTATTATGACAGAAAGAAACCACAACAACCGTCAATAAAAAGAAAAAGTCTGGAAGGCAGAAAGAGAAACCACAACAGAGCGTGACAGGGGCTTGGCAACACGTCTGTGAAGTGGCTCGGTGCTGAGCTGCTCTCACGCACCCCGGCTAAGCCGGAGGCTGCTCAGAAACTGCCCCGGCGAGCCAGTACCTGCGATGAGTTTGTTCCGACACTGGTCCACCAGGTGCTGGCAGTACTGGATCTCTGCCTTCAGGTCCTGCAGCTCAGCGTAAGCCGACCTGTACTCCTCCTTCAGGTCCTTCATCTTCATGACGAGTAAAAACTCCTTCTCGTCAATTATGAGGTGTCCTTTCTCATCGACGTACTCCCCTGGAGGGTAAGGAAAGGAAACAAGGATTCTCGTGCGGGTGGAGAGGGCCGCAGAGCAGTCATTCTGCTTGGAACCACCCGGTCGTTACCCGGTTACACCGAGGTTAACCACACAACTGACGTTTCCTTAGACGTGCTTTCTACAAAGACAACGTTGCGGTGGTGCGGGGCAGGAATCACAGCTGAACACTCGAACCACTCAGACTTCAGTCCCCCGTGAGACGGGACACGTGCAGACAAAGAGGAGGGACTGGTCCCCGCAGAAAGACACCTGCTTAGGGTATCGCTCAGGGCTTTCGTGGCTCCTGCTGAAAAAAACCCTGGGCAGCCGGGGTGAGGGGTCTGGGGACAAAAGGCTGGGCAGCCCTTTGGAGACCACTAAGCCAATGCTGCTTCTCTAGGATAAACATCTCGTGTTCTCAGCTTCCCTCAAATCAGTTTGCTCTTGTGGTTTCCAGCACCCACAGTAAACCACCAGCTGGTAGATGTCATCAGAAAGAGCAAAGGACCAAGAAAAAGCAAGCAGAGAGTCTGTGAAAAGAGAGACCCTCCCTCTGACTGCTCATCGTCTAGCCAAAGGAGCTCCGCATCTTGCTGGCCCTGCGGGAAGAGGCTACGTACAGAGCACGGTGCTCAAAGCTGCTCTGCGAGAAGAGGAACGGAGACCAGCAGCGCTGCAGTCCCTTGGGGCTGACTCCCAGGCCATCGTTCACTAGGCAGCGCCTCCTCGCTGCTGACCATTCCCTTTCTCTCTCCCTCTTACTTCCCACTGATTCCCTAGCCACAGTTTCGGCTGTAGTGTCACAGAGGCAGGTTGTTCTGCTGCCCACCCTGCACGCCAGGACCGCCACCGCTGCTGCTTCCTTGCAGGGACACGCAGAGCGCCCTAGCACACTCTCCTAATAACACAGTTTGTTTCTGATTTCTCTCCGTGCCTGAAGGGGTTTCTTCTCCTCTCCTCTGTAGAACAAAGCAGCAGCGACTCCCGGGAGCGCTGCCGCAGGGCACACAAACTCTCACACACCTCCCAGTCTCACCCAGGCATACTGCACCCAACTAACGCCTCAGCACAGCAGGACAGCGAGGAACTTACCCCATTTGTTCCTCTCCTACTTGGCACTTTGGGGTTTTGCCTTTCACAAACCAGACCCACGGATCAGAGATGAAATCAAACCGTAGGTGGCATCCACCAAAACTGCTCTGAAACCAGTGGCTCCCTCTTGTGTCAGACTCTTCCTGGCCAGTGACTTACCCTGCTGCCACCGCTCCTGCCTCTGGGCCTCCAGAGCCTTTTTGATGTCCTCCATCTCCTGCTTGATGAAGTTGATCCTCCGGGCCACCGTACTGCTTCTCTTCTTCCTGGCAAGGAGGATGCTTTTGTTCTCCTTAAAGATCCGGTTGATCTCACTTCCACACTCCTCCTTGAATTGCTCAAACGCCACCGGCTTCGACGGAGGGGAGCTGCAACAGAATTCAAAGGCAACACCCACAGATGTGGGGGGGTCACTGTTCTGCCCGGGAGCAGGACACAGTTTTTGGGAGAGGCCAGAGCCGAGGCCTGCGGGCGGCATTTCAATGGGCCCTCCGAGGATCGTGCTGCGCTGGCTGCATCCTGGTGCCATCCCCGTGACAGCCCTCATGCCCCTTTCCCTCTGCACCACTCCCAGAAGTTCACATGGAAGCCTCATTCCTTAGGAGACGCCTCAGAATTGAGTCTTCCCTGGAAAGAGGATCTCTAAGGGTTGGATTTTTCAGAAAAAATACCCAACAGTGTTCCTCCCTATTGTTAAGCCGAAACGCCTTTGCTCTTTTCTCGCTGGATTCCCAGCACAGACCAGTCACGTCTGCCAAACAAAGCCCTTGGCTGTGTTTGTTGGCTGCTCCACAATGCTGCCACCCCTGGCCTTTAAGTCTTGCCTGTTTTGAAAGGCTGAATTCAAAGTGGCATGTGTCAGTCTTGACTTTTCGCTGGAATAGCTTTGACGCAAATGTGCCCTCGCGAACAGCAGCTTCTCCTTCAACACGAGCCACGCAGGGCGAAAGGGGAGAATCTCAGGAGACCCCTGGCACTGCAGGAGGAACAGCAACTCCAACGCACCGCTGCTCGGTGCTGCTGGCTGTTCCTGGGGAGCAGGGTGGGGTCTGGAAGCAGAAGGGAGCTCCAAGTCTTCACGTTCCTCAGCCCAGACCGGTCAAAGCAAACCCATCCGCTGCCTTCCCCTGACTGGCCTCTTCAGGGCATTTTCAGACTCCTGCAGGGCTGCACGGGACTGCTTTCCTGCCAGGCTGCCGGCAAAGCACGGCACACGACGGCCACCGGGCGGGCTGCCACTGCTACAGCCCTGGCAGCTCAGCTGCTGAGCGCCTCTGGGCTGTGCCTGACGCAGCTGGAGCAGCACCCTTCCCTGCTGGCTTTGGGAGGAATACTGCAAGGCAAGCAGAGGGCACGGAGGCAGTACCACAGCGAGGTGCTTCAAGAGTAAATTCACCTACGATGCTCTCCCTGGGCTGCGGGAACAAGCAAGGACCAGTCTTGTACAACACAGCCGTGGAGGCGCTCGCAGTACTTCAGAGCCGCTTCACTCGTGGCCTGAGAGCTCAGCAACGACAGAGGGATGGAAATGGTAAGGGGAAAAGCGTGGTCCAGTGGTGTGGGGTCCTGGCTGAGCGCCTGGGAGCTCAACAGCGGCACGCTGCTGAGCACATCGAGCCCTTGGTCTTGGTACCCTGAGCGTTTTTTACCCCGCTAACTCCATCCAGAAAGAAATGCAATTCAGTGCTGCCCTCCTGTGCTAAGTTCTTGCCGTTATACAAGCAGATAATTGGCACACTGCTGCATTTTGGGCCGTTCTCCACAATTCTCTCTTGATACGGCATTTCCTGCCATGACCTCACGTGGATATTGACCCTTTTTCACGAACGTCTGGGGTTTTGTGGCTGGTCATGAGGCGTCTCTGCCCGAGGGGTGAAGAGTGCTGCGACTTTCACCTGGGACCAGGTGGAAATGTAGAGAACTGGCATAGCTCAGTGGCAGAAGGTAAAACCCGCAGGTATGCTAGGAATGTAATACAGGAGTATCGGCTCTAGAATATACAGAGGCAAAAAAATCACACGCCAGCATTTAAACTAGGAACTGACTCCTGATCAGCAGAGACTTCGCGCTTAACAGAGCAACTGGCCAGGACAGAGCTCAGAGGAGGTGGAGAAGCTGACTGCCACCAACATGTTTTGGTCCACTGGTGCCCATAAAACACTGCTCTGTGACCACGTGTTTCTGCACACAAGCAAGGAAGGTCTCTGAATCTCTCCTCTTTACTTTGAAGCAGGGAGTTGTACTAGGGAAATGCAATGCACCCACTTGGGTGTAAACTGGCAAATGGGTTACGCTCCCTTCACAGGGACAGCTTACCTGGGCCGCTGGGAACCTTCCGCAGAGGCTGGCTTCGAGGGCTGCACATCAGTATTTGCTGTATCCTCGCTCCTTGCTCTCTCCTTCACGTCCAAATCCCTGGTGGGAATCGTTACCTGACTTTTGGATGGTAAAGGAGCACCCAGCTCTCTCCCAGAAAGGTGGCTCCTAGTTCCTTCCTTCCTGATGGGGGGGGGAAAGATGAACCAGGTTAATTTCTTCGTAACAGGGAACCGGAATCAAAGCAAGCTGCAGGTGCTAGCCTTGCTCATTCGAAAACGAGCAGTCTGACATGGTTTCTACCAAAGACTGCAGTGAAATATCTACTGACAAGGACCGAGATCAGCCTCGTTCTCACAAATCCTTCTTTCCTAAAGTAGAGGGACTGCCTTGCAGACCAAGTACCCTAGAACAGAGCACAGGCTGGACTTGCTCTCTTGTGAAGTCTTACAAGGACAAGAGTCCCACCCCGTCTGGCCTGAGGCACATCAGCCGGTCTGTGCCTTCAGAGGAACCTGCAGACTAAACCCCCTCGCATTTGATCTCACCCCGTGCCTAAATCAAGCCAGGTTGCTGTCCCCCAGCTCACCTCCACGCACAGCCCCAGCCCGGTCTGCACGCCACAGTCAGCGTGACTGCAGAAAGATACAGAGAGGTGCTCACCACATCTCTTTCCATCTCCCTAAAAAAGAACTGCACAGAGGAGTCCCCCACGTCACACAGCTACTAAAGCCTCAGTTTCTCTCCTCTCTAACACGTGGGATTTGGGGGAAACGTCAGGGAGGAACCAAGCAGATGCCCTAGGCCGCAGACGTAGTTGCAGCAGCTGCCAGCACAGGGACCTCACTTCTATAAACTGAAGGGTCTTTCTCTGCTCTGCATCGATTGCACGTTCCCCCTTCTCTCTCAGCCTCTTCTCAGCTTCGCTCCCTACCTGCTCCTCAGCCCGCTGCCTCCTCCTCCTCCCTTTCCACTCAGCAGACCTCATTGCACCTAGCACTTTAAAGGAAAACTGCAGGTTTAACACGGCTCCCGATGCCATCGCAGGACTGCTCCCCTGCCTGTGTGTTCAGCTCCCCACCTCTCAGCACAGGCTAACCCCACGGGTGCTGGCTGCAAATTCTTCAGCTCAAAGCCTATGATCACAGCTCACACCCTGCGCAATGCCACGTTATCACAGAAAAGGGAGAGCCGTCGGCCTGCTTAACGCACTTGGACTGCTCGCTGCTCTTCCTGGATTTCTTCTTCTTCCCATCAGGTTTGGGTGAAACAGGAGTCGTTCTAGTCCCAAATTCCTGTCCGTCCTTTTTCCCCATCAAATGGCGATCCACATCGACCACTCCTGCCTGGAAACAGGAAGAAATAAAACACAGACCAGGAGGCATTAGCTCTGTAGCTGACCGAACCACGCTGTACAGCCCATACCCAACAGCCCCTTCATCTTCTCATACAACCGAATCCGGAAATCTTTGTTCACTACCAAGTACTTCAGGGAAACACCTCCATAAAAATGAAGTACAAATTAAAAGGCAGAATTATCCTTAAATGCATATGCTGAGTGTTTCGGCTATTTAGGGGGAGAATATCTTGGGTCTAGTGTCACAAAAATAAGTTCACAGTGCTCACAGTGTTTTACTGGTAATATCTCAGAGTAAAACTCGTACACCACCATGGCATCAGCAACGACGCAACGGAAAAGCATCCTCGGAAGTCTTCACTCAGTGAAGGGGGACACGTGAGAGAGTTACTTTTCTTACAGTACCTCTCATACTGCCTCAACCATAAAACAGAAGGGGGCACTAAGTGTTAAAATCTGCTCGTATTAGGGTTTTGTTTTGTTTTCCAGGTCTTTACATAAAGACTTGAATAGGCCTGCTAGGGACCATCTGTTTTTCTGTTACGCAAATAATTTGCATTTTCCCTTTTGCCTTTCTTCCAAAATATTCAAAGCATCTACAGTTAAACCACAGGACGGGTATATGACTCTGCATAGCAGATAATGATTATTTTATCTGCTTTACTGGGAAAAGCAAGGCGAGGAAACAACCACTTCAGAGAGAAAATATTTCACAGATGGAAACAAGTAATGAAAAATAGGTTATAACTACGGGTCAGAGTTCACATCTGCATTTATGGTTTAGAGATGGTACATTCACTTTGCTTCGGAAATTATAAGGATTAAAAGGAGGACCTCAACAGAGGCAAGTGATTTGACCCTGCCTTCTACAACTGCCTGGTCGACAGGCAGGTCACATTCTTCTATTAGTTTATATTTTCTTTATTACCATGTTATAAATTATTCTGTTTAGATAGCGGGCCTAACGCTCTGCTGACAGGAATGCTACTCTGTTAATTGGTGCACCTCCGCTCTGTGCAAGTTTTTGACACACTCATCACGATAACATTTCTGAGCTTTAGATTTCAATAGGGAAAAGTTAAGAACTTGAGGCAATTCAGGGTTCAGCAGCAAAGTAGCTAATTCTAAAATGGATTCTGGGCAAGGCCCGAGCACCGGGAGTTACCTTCTGAGCAGCAGCAATAGCAGCAAAGTCATTTTTGTCTATTAGAGCATACTTGCTTCGTAATCTGGCTTCCACTTCATGTTCCTGTTGCCTAGGGGAGAAAGCAGCCCTTTACCATTGTGTTCACAGAGGATTATTTCATATGTCAAATCCTGCAATACCTGCCAATATCACATCTCCAAAGAAAACATCTTTTATCTGAGATCTCACTTCCAAACACCCCATTCTGCTCCTTCCACTCTTCCCGTAGCTTTTTTTTGTAACCTTTTCCATTCTCCTCGTCCTTTCTTTTTCTATACCGTCCTTTTAGGCCTCACAGCTATGGAAGTTTTTTGATGGCTGTTTAAATACTGAGCTTAACCTTTCCATGGTCCAGATCAAATAGTATCACATCTGTTCAGTTATGTCACTTCAATACCTAATCTTATCCTCATCTATTGATTATCAGTGATTTTTTTTTCACTGAAAGAGAGCAGGTGAAGCACTGTCAGTAGGTGTAAGTACACTATACGAGATTGAAGATTGTTAGAGAACCTGCAAGTTAAAGGAAAAAAAAAAAAGCCCAGTGCTTTGGCACAATAAAGGAGTCACAAGTTTAAAAAATAATAATTATTGGGCAAGATTTTTACCATTTTGGCCTTGGGTCCCTCAAAATCCTGACTGCCTGGTCTGATGACATACCGCAGACATTTGTGTTCAAACAAGTTTCTCGAGGGCAGGCAGATTTTCTGCAGCAATATCCCCACGTCGCCCTTGTGAACAGCAACCTCTAATGCCTAGCCAGACCGCTGCTGTAAAGGCTGGTGGGTTGCCCTAACACCCGTATTCCTCTCCGTCCTCTTCTGTTTCACAACATGGAAACTGCCCGTCCTCCTTTTTTCCAGCCTGCCACTTACCTTCCCTCGTTCAGCCCGAAAGCACAGCTTTCAGCACCCACCGATGACATTTTCCAACAGGCACTTTCACACTTTCTCCCCTCCCACACCACGCAGAGAGCGCTCCCTTGGAAGTAGCCACAAAGCCTTCTTATCACGCTCCTCCAAACTGCTCTGTGACCTTCCTTTGCCATGATCTTTAAATATAAATATATACACACATATCTGATGACCTTTAGATGCTGGTGTGGGGAGGGCAGCATGTATCATCTCACCCTACGGTTTAATTTTTCTTCGGATCTGCTTGTTGCCTGCCTTGCACTATGGAGATACACACAATGACTGGGGTTCCCATGCTCAGGGGTGTATATTTGCTGAGCTGTGTTATTAACCAGTGAAGCTTATCACCCTTGTGCCCTTGCACGTGACTTATGAGCACTGGAAGGTTAGAGGCAATAGTCTTCTGGTGCCAGCAGAAATTGTCCATATCTCTGTTTTCAGTTACAACTTATTCCCTATACTTAATAATTCTTCTCCACCGATGTCCTGGTAAGCGTGATATCAGACACAAAAGCTTGATGGAATTTCTAAACCTCACTGTGAAATATATCAGTCCTGAATATCTTACCTTACAATCAGCTTGAACTGCTTAAATACCTCCTGGACTTGCCTGATATTCATTATCTGAGGAAGAGATGTATACAGTGAAGACACAAGTAAGCATTTCCAGGCTGTGGTCAGCTGTACTGATTCAAATATGTCAGATCATGAGGGCTTTGCTTTCTAGCTGGTGGGTATCAACACTCAAGGAGAGTTACCTTTATCCTGTACTTGGCTGGAGGTTGATACCTTGCTCACTCTGAGGAGAGTTTTAGAGAGAGAGGAATCTGACAGACCTAGATTTAGACCCGGACCTAGATAGGTAAGTTCCACGGAGTGCACAGCCAGCCAGATAATGAATTGTTTACAATAATTTTACAAATTAAATAGATGGCATCTACTGACCTCGCAGATTATGATGTTACTTCTCTTTTCGCTACTCTGCAAGACTGTCTACTTAGAACTGCCAGAGCACTATCTCCAGTCCTCTCAGCCATGATACCGAATCAGCTGAGCCATGTCACTGTCTCTGCTTTAGAGATGAGGAGCAAAGGCACAGGCACGGGCAAACAAGTAATGGGGAGAGTATAACTGAGCAGGAATCTGCACTGAGGTCTCCCAAGGCCTAAGATACTGGACCAAACTGTGAAATGCGCGCTCTCTGCTCTCAACCGTCTCTCTAAAAGATTCTTCAGTCCCACTGAAGACATCGTTCCCCGTGTGAAACTCCTTAGTCCTCTACCTTCCCTGCTCCACACCAATCCACATCACATTTTGCAGCTCAGATATAAAAGAGCTTCACATAAGCCTTTATTCTGCTTCACCCCTGCCTGCTGGAAGAAGAACACACGGACTTTCAGAGAAGATAATGATTACATGAAATGAGAGGGAGTGTCTCAAGCTGTTTCATTTAGAATCAGAGAATCACAGAATCATTTAGGTTGGAAAAAAACTTCAAGATCGTTAAGTCCAACCATCAACCTGACCTACCAAGTCCCATCACCAAACCATGTCCCTCTGTGTCACATCCATGCATCTCCTAAATGCCTCCAGGGACGGGGACACCACCACTTCCCTGGGCAGCCCGTTCCAATGCTTGATCACCCTCTCCATGAAGAAATTCTTCCTAATATCCAATCTAAACCTTCACTGGCACAACTTGAGTCTGTTTCCTCACATCCTATCACTTGCTACCTGAGAAAAGAGAACACCCTCCTCACTACAACCTCCTTTCTGGTGGCTGTAGAGAGCGATGAGGTCTCCCCTCAGGCTCTGTTTCTCCAGACTGAACAACCCCATTTCCCTCAGCTGCTCCTCACAACTCTTGTTTTCCAGTCCCTTCACCAGCTTTGTTGCTCTTCCCTGCACGTGCTCGAGCAGCTCAGTATCCTTCTGGTAGAGAAGGGCCCAAAACTGAACGCACCGCGTGGGGTGCAGCCTCGCCAGCGCCACGTACAGGGGGACGATCACCTCCCTGGTCCCGCTGGCCACGCTGTTCCTGATGCAGGCCAGGATGCCGTTGGCCTTCTTGGCCACCTGGGCACGCTGCTGGCTCACAGACAGCACCCCAGGGCCTCTTCTGTGGACACCTTCCCAGAGCCTTCCCCAAGCCTGTACCGCTGCGTGTTTTCTTGTTTGCCCCCACAGAAATATTTGTGTGTGAGGGACTTCAGCTGTTTCTTTCTGCAATCATTTTGCAGTCGACAGGTACTTCCAAGTTGTGAAACTGTCCTAACAAACCTGTCTCTAAGAGATGGAACGTATTTTGGCAACACACCTTGCAAAAGATTTAGTATGATGTTGACAGGGCAAATTTTTGACATTACTTATTTATAGAAGTAATGCATAAACCAATTTGAAGGCTTTCACAACAGAGGAAAGGTCTCCTCAAGCTTTGTAGTGGGTTTACATGGCAAGGTTTTACCTGAGTAAAACCGTCGCAAGCTTCCAAAAAAAAGCAAAAATGGTATGAAAACAAGGAGACAGCCCTAACAAGCCAAAAAAACATATATAGAAATCTGTAGCACTTTTAGGTTAAAGACAGCCTCTTCAGAAGACGCTTTCATTGTTCCTGTCTTGGGATAAAATGGGATGGAAGCAGTATCTAAGTCCTTCTCTACTTAAAAAGCTACTTACATCAATTTCATCAATGGCTCCTTGTAGGTATTTGTGGATCTGAGACTTAATCTCTGCTATCTGGACATCAGTCAGAGGGTCGTAAGTCACCAAAGATCGATTTACCTAGGAGAAAAGGTGAACAAGTGAATGTTGATATACCACAAAAAACTCAGCAAGTACTAGTCTGGCAACACCTGACATCGCTCTGCTGTGCCCAGGGAAGCCTTACGCTTAATTTCTGATTGTAACTTCTTGTCATCTGAGTTAATAGGACATGGGACTTGGGAGCATGCTGAAAGCAATGCATTCCCTTTCGTGTTTCAACCAAACAAGAGGAGGGCCTCCCAAGTCAAAAAAGGAAACCAAGCATCTACGTGGGATGGTGACTGAAGATACAACAGTCTCAGTGCAGAGCTTTGACTGATCCCAAAAGGATTGTGCTGGAAGCAGAAGGAAGAATGCAATCGTGTTGGGCACTGAGTTAACTGATCCCCCTGCAAAACGATGATCATGGCAAAGCCGTAACTAGGTCCCGTCTAAGATGGTGCAGCCAGTTCCTCACCAGGTTGTTGTGCATAGCCAGTTCTTGCTTCAGAAGAATAATCTCCTTCTCCAAAGCCCTCACTGTCTCCTAGCGGGAAAACAAAAAAAGGTGAGCAAGTAACTAAATGCTGTTATTGAAAAAAATGCTGAAAAGCCACATATAGCTCACTGCCATGTAACATCACAGCTGTGTACCAGCTCCCCCAGGATTTGCTGTCAGGATTCCATCAGTGAAACAGTGAGCCTGGAAGTCACTTTGCTCTGAATAGCTTCCTACAGGACAGCTTCTGTCGTGTCCTGGATGTGCTGCCTGCAGAGTCAGCCTCAGCCTCCAAGAGAAGGGCACTTGTTTTATTAACCTGATGCTTTCCTGATCTGGTACTGGAGGGGCCCTCAAACTCTGGACCATGAGATATCAACTCAAAGACAGAGAGATGTGCAGGGTTCCACTCTGACCATTACTGAACTCCGTAGGAGTTCTGACATTAAATTTAATCATAGGCAGGAGTCTCCCATGGCATAATTGTGATTGAAATTCTCCATAATCGGGAATATCTTCAAGCACTGACTATGCAGAATGTGTGTCCAGAAAGGTGGGAGTACCCAAATCTGTTGGGATCTGGTGAAAACCGGATACTGAGCTGCTTTAAGGGCCTGTTGGAGTATCAAAGCACAATAGCTTCCTTAAACACATGTTGGTTTCTCTTTCCCACTCCACACATCCCAACGAAAATGAAGGGACTGAAGAGGAAATGACATTTTTTTGCACAGCTCTCAGCTTCTTCTGGGAGCTGTTGGAGGAAACTCCCCAGCTGTTTCTCTGCTCACCAGTGAGATCAGGCTGTGAAGTACAGCAGGGCTCTCACACACCCCATGTGTTATGGATCAGATAATTCTAAGCTTGTTCTTTGGGCTATCAGCAATTCATTCAGCTTTGACTGCTGCCAGCTCCCTTTCAGCTGTGGAAGTGCACTCAGGACATCTAAAACACTGTCATCGATTTCTTTAATTTTTTGCCTTGTTTAAACAAGTATTGGAATTGTGGCAAGAACATTATTTTACCAGCAGGAGCAGGAATAATGCTGTTCTCTACGTACCTCTGGGTCACATGTCACATTGATGACTGGCTCTGTTGTGATCCATTTCATTCTGGTAGCAAAACGAAGAGAAGACAACTGAAAAACACGTTTGTTTTTCTTTTGTTAAATAGTAACTGAAAGAGATGTTGGTGAGGATATCATTTTCGTAATCCCTTACTATTAAATCATATCAGATCCCAGTCCATAGAAAAGCAAAGCTATTTAACTGCATGGAGAATTAGAGGGTTTATGATTCCAGGAGCATATCCTCCAGTGCTCATTGGTTTCTGTGTGATGAGCCAGCTTCAATCTCTGTGTGTTTTCTGTTCTGCATGTGGACAGTTCTTTGTGTAAAAGAGCTGTGGTCTCAAAAATACCCCCGTCCCATTTCTGATCAAAATAACATGTCCTAACAACTCCAAATCACGTACCAATGGCTTTCAGGCTTAGTTCCTGCAAGGTGGTATCTTGAGAATAAGCCCCTGCAGCCTGAAAATCGTCCCATTTCCTCTGCAATTCCCCCTGTTTCTAGATGCTATCACGGCACAAGTGGGAGATGACAAAAACAACACTCCGCCTCGAACACAGCTGCGTAGCAGGTGACTGTGTTTGCATTTGTTTTGCTATGTAAAAGTTTGTTGGCATAGAGCAAGGTGATTCCCTTCTCAGTGTCACAGATACGGCTAAGATGATCCACTTCACCCAGTAAGGCTTTCACCCATTTTATTCTTTCACGGTTTAAAGGAGCCTTACTGTTAGGAGGCTACTGCTGGTTCCAGTCTCCCAAACCAGCTGAAAGCCAGCTCAGATTTGACGTGACCTGGTACAATTCCATCGATTTCATTATACGATTTACCATTCAAAACACACTCGCAGAACTGAACCAACAATAACAATTAACATTATCCAGTGTGCTTCGATCTCAGCTCTTGGGGCCTGCTGTAATTCAGGCCGGTTACCACTCTTTGCCTCACAAAGCAGACTGGCGAGATCAATCTGTTCTCTGAGCCTCTGAGATAAGATGAGCTATCCAATATTTCTGAAGAATTAGACAGGATGTTTCTCTGGGACTCCAGCCACAGCCCTCCAGAGACTACTCTTTGAACACAGTTAGGGCTGATGCAATTGCAGCAGTAGCAGGAACAAGACTGTAATTCTGCAGAAATCAGTTCAACTTACAGTCTCTTCTACGTGCAAAGCTTCCCCGCAGATATTTGCCACTAGGACAGTATTGCATTTTCCCCCTGGAACAATAGAAAAGAAAAAAAAAAAAAGCAAAGTATATCATTTTGTTGCTGTTCTTTCCTTTTCTGGAAAATATTATGTTATGCGCTGACTGAAAAACAGAAAAAGAATGAACAAAGAACGCGGCCAGTTTGGAACTGCCCCTCTAAAGTTCCCATGCAGTGGCACAGACTGACTTACAAGTGAAGGTAAAATGTGTTTTTCATCTGGTGATTGTGCAGTAAGGAGATGGGAAGACAAATTGTAAAAGCCTGAAATCAGATAAATCAGAGCAGAGGATTTTAAAAACCTTTGGTGTGACTCTAGTACCGGGGAACCTGGCAGGCCATCGTCACCGTCTTTTACAAGAGCAATTCAAGTCGTATGCTCAGAGTACATCAAACATCCCTCTGCGTTTTGATGACTTCAGTTACTCCACACAAATGTCTGCAGCCTGTCTTCAGCTGCTTTCTCCTCAGCCTTTCCTGCACGTTCCAGATGCACCTCGGCTTTGGGTTTCTCATCTGGAGCCTGATGCTAGAGGAGCAGCAGCTGTAGAGGCTTGTAACGCGCTGCATTTTTTTGCTGGCTAGTTTTTAAACTGTTCCAACCGAGGAAAGTTCAGCGAATTTCTATTGGCCTGATCAGTGCGGCCTTTGTACTGTCTGTGCCTGCCGCTTTATTTGATGAGGAAAACCAGACGTCCTTCGAACAATGATTAGTTCCATGTGTTTATATGTAAGGGCTTTAACAGCTGATAGGCTCCCTGAAACACGATCTTCTGTGTGTTTTATTTGGGGCTGCTGTAATCCACAGCTCTTACCCAGCGAGTCCTTGAGGACGTGAGTGAGCTTGCTCTGTCGGAAGGGGATGTGGTCCCTCTTCGGATCAGCCAGGGCGATGACGATTTGCTCGAGGAACGACAGAGACTTGTTAATGTACGTGGCTTCCTTCAGAACCTGCCCTTCAGACTGTAACGAAGACCAAAAGGCAAAGCTCCCACGTGTGTTTCTGGCTGAAGCGCGGAACAGAGCCTGCTCCTTACCGGGGCACAACCCTGCCCAGCGGTGAGGACAGGGATCTAATCCGGATCAAACACATTGCTCATCTAGAGCTCTCCTCAGCCTGAAAACAAGTTTTCGGAGACTTCGGTTTTTCATTACGAGTCTACCAGGACTACTAGCTTTCCTTCGCAACGGGAGAGCATGCATTTGTCACAGGACTCTGCTCCGATCAGTACAGAACGTCACAGGGGACCTGTGAAGGTTTCAGCCGTTGAGATCTAACGCTCTGAGAAAGTTTCAAGAGTTTGCCTGCTGTGACCAGAAGCGAGATTTGCATTGACACTCAGGGAATGAAGAGGAAAAGCACAAGTTCTCTGTCTTAACAGCTAATGGCTCCGGCCTTCTCCTTTGCAGAGAAGTGATAGATGGATAAACTGATAGTCAGACAAACCTGAACCTGGATCAGATTGGGAGGCACACGCAGGATGGGAGTCACGTACATGCGGACTCGGCAAAGGTACACAGCAGCTGCAAACATCTGAGCACTCTCCCATGCATTAATGTGACTTACAACTCGTCACAGTCTCTCCTATTTATCACAGGCTGAATTCTGTTGCGGAAAACCCTCAAATTTCACCTCCAACGTGTTATTACCAGACTCTCCACCATGGACTGAAATATTTCTTCCATTACTTACTCCGGTCTTGCTCAGTCTCTCTGAGCCTGCCAGATCTATTAGGTTGATCTTAGAATTAATGCATCTGACGTCTGAGAAAACTCTGCAACGAGACTGAGGGGGAAAAGAACACAGGCTGTACTTAACTGTAGGCAAAACTGGAAAACAGTAAAAAAACAGACACACAAAGATCCTCAGTCATTCGAGCCCCTGGAAAAGCTGCTGGAGCTCTTACCTCAATGTAGATAGTAAAGATGCAATGGGATCTGGATGAATTTTTATTCAGTGAGTGTTCTGCTATTACTCTGTTGGTCTCACCCTGTAAACGAAGTCAAAATGGAAGACGGTATTTTAAAGCTTCTGCACTGGTAGAACAAAGGGAAATTAGAAATCCACACAGTTAAATAAACAGGGGTTCAATCTTCGTTCTGCAGACTGTTGTTCAGCTGGTTAGAGCCTCCAGTGCAGGAGCACAGGGTATTCGAGTCGCTTTCTCACTTAAAAGGCATTTCACAGCATGGTTGGTTAATAATCTTAATAATCGTGCCATAATCGTGCCTTTTACCAGACACATTATCTGTGTTTCCACTTTCAAGGCTCAGCTCACAGACCTGTGGCTCTGTGAGGAACAGTCAGGCTGGCCTCCTTCAGACCCAACACCTCCCTGGCTGTTTCAGTTTCTCGACGAGTGGAAAACCAAAGAGCTCCCCAGGCTTTAAATGTCACGGACAACTCAGACGTGTGTGACAGCCACAAATTTGTGATGACTACTTCCAGGGAAACAAAGCAACATTGCAACCGATGTTGGAACTGCTTGTGAGGACTGCCAGTCTCTCAGAGCTGCGCTGCCAGGTCTGGCAAGGCACAAAAGGAAACGGCAGGCTCAACAGCACAGAAATGCGCTTGTCACAGGTTTCACAGCCAGCTGGTTTGGCCATGCCTCTGAGGACAACAACCTTCAAGTGACTGCCACCTCACCAGGGAGTTTGAATCCAAGAGCAAGCATGACGGTGACGATCTCCAGGTAAATGTGAGAAAGTTAAGCCTCGTTTTCACCATCCTTCTACTCTTTAGGAGGAAAATGGGAGCTCCCGTGAATCACGGAGGCTAGCTTAGGACACCACAGTCCCATCAGTGAAAAGGCAAATCAAAGATTTTAAGGACACCAAATGGCTCGTGGTAAGAAAACCCTTCCTGCAAACAGTACCAACATTTTATTCATGTTTTCCTTACCTTAGCGCCCACAGGTAAAGGAAGGATGCAGCCCTAACTAAACAAACTTCCTTCACAAAGACAACCCATTGTGTGAACATCCCTGCTGTAAAATCTGACAAACAGCACCTGCGCTGTGACCACTCCACCTGCCAGAGATGTCACTCGTAAGACTCTTTTCTTGGAGCATTGACTTCGCTAGGACAGGTAGGGGAGTTTTTCAGGAAGGAATTCCAGTGTAGGCCCGCTCTGGGGTCAAAAAGGATCCCAAATATCCTACACTTTGTATTAAGGCACGCACTGACATCCTTGTGAGATAAGCAGGGTAATGAAAAGAGGTCGTTCCAACTGGTCAGCACCTCGGTCTGCTGAAGGGGCCAGTGAGGCTGCTGGTATTTCAGACAAGCCTTGTGAAATGAAGGCAGAATCTGTGGCTACCTCAACTATTTTGGTGCTGCCTGGAATCTCCAGTGCTGCTGCTTTCCGTGGCCTCACCCCTAACAGATGTCCTCCATCACTTGACTTGTTCTCACATACACTAAAGCCAGGGTTTCTCCACAGACATCTTCCAGAATCTCTATGCCAAGGACATTTCCTTGCAAGAGCATGGACTACAAAGAGTTACCAGTTCTTCCACACACCAGAGAGAGAACAAAGAGGGCTGAAGCTCCCCCCGGCAGTCCTGGCCACCCGCTTCCTGCTTCACTGCTTCTTCCCTCAGCCAAGCCCACAAACGTAGCCACCAAGGGAACTGTAATATTTGGTTGTCTTGCCTCAAAAAGGAGATTGAGAGCATCCTCCTCGTGGCTGACAGAATGTACAGATAAGCCCTTCACGTAAACACCCCGTGGGCAGTCCACTACAGCCATCTGCACGTCTCCGGTCCCACTGCTTGTCGTGGTGGACAGCAGGTCGAACAAGGTCTCGTTGTAGATCTCCAGGTAGGAGATCCGGACGGTGATGAAGGAATCAACGGAGCGCGCAATCGCTTTGAAGACCTGCGCAAAGAGAAAGGATGTCAGTGGCAGGCCTCGTTCACAAGCACAACTGTTTATGGCTTTTCGGATGAGCTGTTTGTGACTTTTTGAACGGCTCTAAGCTCATCCGCGCGTGCACAGCTAATTCTGAACTGTGGCTGCCTGCGGGCTGACAGGGCTAAGCCAACATTTTTAGTAGGATTTCTCAGAGTGATGTTTTTGAAAACTCTGAAGGCCTTCTTACGTTTGGGAAGCAGCTAGTGCTTTGTGTGAGCTAGTAGAATCAAACGTGAACCTCTGAAAATGACAATACAGCATATCTACGGAATTCCTCCCATCTGCGTCTCAGGTTGTATCACTCCCATGCTGCGTGCGTCAGCTGTCTTTGTGGGAGTGGACCTGTCCCCTAAAATAGTGCTTAACAGGTGCCTCTGGGCAGCCACGGATGTAGGCAGCGATGGAACCGACACAGGAGCATGTTTCAAACCAACACCATGCCAGAGGTGTGAAATACCACCACTACCAATGCACGAGGTCACGGCGGAGGAAAAGGAAGGTACAGAGTAACCGAAGGTACAAAGTAACCGTGTTTTACAGGACCCTTTATCTCCTTAATGACCATCATAGAAATAAAATTTAAAAAAAAAAAGGACCGATGGAAACCAAATAAAACATATCTACGGTGTTAAAACGCTTTTATGAGCACCAGCAATAGCTGATACGAGTGATGCCTTCATTACTTCTTCGAGGCTCTTTTCCCGTTCGGATCCTCAGTACCTGCTGTATAGCTCGGGGTATGATTCCTCGATGCTTGTACTCGGCAGTTGCTCCCGTCATCGTGTACGTTTTACCGGCCCCTGTTTGCCCATAGCACATTATCGTGCCTAGAAAAGAACCAAAGCAAAAGAATAAACCCAGAAGGGAATCTTTGTATTTCCCAAACGCGACATCAAAAGGCGATCTCCCTCAGATCAAATCTCCCCTTATTGTAAAAATAATAAAAATAGCAAGAAATTACCATTATAGCCAACCAGGGCATCAGACACCAATTTCTTGGCTACGGTCTCATACGCCAGCTCCTGGGAGGTGTTGTGAAGGACCCCGTCCAGTCTGAAGGACCAGTCAGTCTGTCTGTTATTCACAACTCCTTTCCTGGCGTCTTTTTTGATGTATATATCTATGCTCTGAAACCCCAGAAAAGAAACAAAGCTTAATTTCAGTAGCCGTGAAGAGTTCCAGCAGCTACGGTCTAAAAAAAAAAACCCATCCACTGAAGAGCTGCAGGTAAGCAGAAGATGGAACACAAATACTGTTACTGCTTTTACTGCTCCTGGTGGTATTTTCTGGTGGGAGGAGGTCCAAAAAAGGGGACAAGGTTCATCTGTTTGGCTTTCAGAGATGTGCCAGGGCAATTATTGGGTTGCTGTTAGCACAAGGATCACGGGGTGAAGTCAGGACCGCGCGGATGGGGAAGAGAAGCAGCCTGCACCACAGGGGGACCTCTAAGGCTGAACTGGAGGTTACCCCTGGGAATTCCTCAAGGATCGAAGCCCCAGCCAGCCCTTTTTAGGATTTTCTTTAGTGACTGCATCACAAGAAGTATGTTCGCCATAGCCAAACGTACTGATACAAAACCACGAGGCTCTGTCAGCACGGAGGAACCAGGAGGAACGTGTGAACCCACACGCACCAAAAAGCTACGTTTGGTCCCCAAGACACAGAAGAATTCTGCATTTCTATGGGCAAAACTGAAATCAAATTCCAAACCGTTCACGCTTGCCATCGCTTTTTCTCTACCTTGTTGTCTGGCCCAAACTTGATCATATCCTGCGCTAAATCGGCCGTTGGTTTGACTCGCACAAACGTACGGACTTTCTTTTCTACTGCATCCATTCTGCAGAGGAAGAACACAGAAAAATCAACAGTGCTGCATTCCCTAAGACGAAATGCAATGTTCTTTGTTACGAAAAGGCCAGCTACAGAGCAGCGGAGTTTAAAAATAAAGCGTTGACAAATGCTCGGCCGTAGCTTCTATCCTTTATTAAGAGCAACCGTGGGCAAACAGTTGCTGAAAAGTCTTTCCAGCACTGTTCTGCTCCGAGAACGGGGCGTATAAATAGAAAGGGGTTTCACTGATCATGATTTCCTCTTGTGTGTCGGGCGTCAGAGCATCTGACAACACGAGCTTTTCTTCCTCCTAGCCCTGCAAAGCAAAATAACTGCAGGAAGACGAGACAGATCTGCTTTTGTCCAGTGCTTTGTGCGTGAAGGCTTCTGCACCACCGCGCCCCTGGGGAGCCTGCTGTTTGCCAACGTCAGCTCACCCAGATCTGTGCTTCGAGCTTCTGAGGCTCTGAGCGAGACACTTGGGGCGAAACGAAGCCCAAAGGGCCCAACAGCGAGGCAAAAGGCCCTGCAGGCCGTTGGGGTGCCAACATCTTCAGCGCTCTGAGCAACACTGACTGGCTTACGGTCCGCACTGAACGTGTGTTTCTCGTGTCTTCGTAACCCCTTCTCACACTGTTAACCCCTTTTTATAAAGCCCCACCTGAGGCACACGGGTGAGTCTTTTTAAATCCCTGGAGCACGCAGGAGCTACGTTTTCTCTCGCCTGTTTGCTACAGCCTGCGCTCAGTAGGTGAGATCCAGCAACAGCCTCTGGTTTCGGATGGGATCTTTGGTACCTCCCACGTATTAACTGCGCTTTTCTGGGGTCTCCATCACCTTACCCGCTGAGATCTCCCTAAAAAGAAACGTAGAGACGAGATCTGAACCAAGGCTTCTACTTCAACAAGAGGCGAGCGTATGAGTGACTAACTGACAAAGCACCACATGCCGTCTAACTCATTTAACATACGCAAAGACCCAGGGAAACGTTGCACGTGACGAACCCAGGCGGGGCGCCTTGCTCTTTTCCCAGATTATCATAGCAAAGAGTCCAAAACAGTGCTGGGATGCCACTGCTGTGAGCTCTCAGTACCTGAGGCAGTCTTCAGCCACGAGAAGCTGTGCCAAGGCGTGGTGACAAAGCAGCACACGGGTGTTGTGAGGGCTGCCACCACGGGACACGCACAGAAATGAGTTGCCGGCGCTGCGAGTAAAGGCAGGAGCTGCTCAGGGACGAGCGAAATGGGAGCAAATTCAGACGGTTGTAAAGGTCACAGCCCCCTTGGAAATGCTGCTGACGGTTGACTGAGGGTTTTTCCGGATAACGAGAGTGTTCTTCCCTATCCAAACACACCCCAGCCTTAGCTCCATAAGGCCACAGCAAGAAGCAAAACGGAGGGAAAGGAGCGAGGGCAAAATTCCGGCAAAAACCCTAATCTGGACCAGGGAGAGAGAGAACAAATTTAGGACAGGCGGAATTTTCCTCACGGCAACAACGCCCACCGCTCAGCGCCAGCAGAGAGCGACTACTCCCGGGATCCCTTGATAACACTGCCAGGGCTGCAGGAGTAACGGGAAATCGGAACACCACAGGGAACAGGCACCGAAATCGGGCCGCTGGTTGGGGCGCCCTCCCAGGACAGCCAAAGCCCCGCTAATTTGGCTCCGTCTGGGGCTCCCCGGCTAATTTGGCTCCGTTCGGCTCCGCTAATTTAGGTCTCGGGGCGAATTCGCGCTCAGAGGTGATGGGGACACAGGAAAGCCCTGCGATGGGTGGGGGGGAACCACGGAAACCATTAGGAAAATCCCAGGGTGGCCCCCAGAATTCAGCCCCCCCGAAAGCCCCCCCCCCCCCCCTCCAAGCACCTGCTGGGGGTGGGAGGCGGCGGTGACACTGGTGACACTGGTGATACTGGGCCTGGGGGGGGGAAGAGAGAGAAGGGGGGGGTGAGGGGCTGGGAGGATGGGGAGCGGGGGGGGTCCCAGAGCCCAGTATGGGGGGGATGAGGGCGATGGGGGCGACATGGGGGGGCTGGGGGGGGAAGGGATGAGGGGACAGGGAGGGGGGACAAGGGCTCAGGGGGGGACAAGGGGTGAGGAGGTGAGGGCCGGGGGGGGGGGGGGGGGACAGAGCATGGGGTGGGGGACAAGGCCCTGACGAGGGGGGTGACAGGGCTGGGGGGGAGGGGGGACATGGCCAGTGGGGGAGTGGGGGGGGTACATGGCTGGGGGGCTGTGATATGACCCGGGGGGGGGGGGGGGGTGACGGGGCCGGGGGGGGGTGACAGGGCCCGGGGGGGCTGTGACAGGGCTGGGGGCCTGTGACAGGGCCCGGGGGGGAGGTGACAGGGCCCGAAGGGAGGCGACAGGGCCCGGGGGGGGGGGGGGGGGACAGGGCCCGGGGGGGTAGGTGACAGGGCCCGGGGCGGGGGGTGACAGGGCCCGGGGGGGGGGGGAGACAGGGCCCGGGGGGGGGGGTTGGGTCCGGGGGGAGGTGACAGGGCCCGGGGGGGCTGTGACAGGGCCCGGGGGGGGGGGAGACAGGGCCCTGGGGGGGGGGGTCGGGTCCGGGGGGAGGTGACAGGGCCCGGGGGGGCTGTGACAGGGCCCGGGGGGGGGTGACAGGGCCCGAAGGGAGGCGACAGGGCCCGGGGGGGGGGGGGGGTGACAGGGCCCGGGGGGGCTGTGACAGGCCCGGGGGGGGTGACAGGGCCCGGGGGGGGGGTGACAGGGCCCGGGGTGGGGGGGTGACAGGGCCCGGGGGGGCTGTGACAGGCCCGGGGGGGGTGACAGGGCCCGGGGGGGGGGGTGACAGGGCCCGGGGTGGGGGGGGTGACAGGGCCCGGGGGGGCTGTGACAGGGCCCGGGGGGGTGACAGGGCCCGGGGGGGGGGGGGTGACAGGGCCCGGGGGGGCTGTGACAGGCCCGGGGGGGCTGTGACAGGCCCGGGGGGGTGACAGGGCCCAGGGGGGGGTGACAGGGCCCGGGGGGGGGGGGTGACAGGGCCCGGGGGGGCTGTGACAGGCCCGGGGGGGGTGACAGGGCCCGGGGGGGGGGGTGACAGGGCCCAGGGGGGGGTGACAGGGCCCGGGGGGGCTGTGACAGGGCCCGGGGGGGTGACACGTCCCCTCCCCCCGCACCTCAGCGCCCCCTCTGCTCCGGCCGGGCCCGGCGCGCGGGCCGTTCCCATGGCAACCGCCGCTTTCCCGCGCGGACGGCGCCGGAAGCTTGAGGGGCGGCGGAAGTGAAGGCGCGGCGGTGAGGGCGGAAGGCGGGCGGCGGGCGGGCGGCCTACGGCGGCCGGGAGGGGACAAGGCGCGGGGGAGGCGAAGCGCGGCGCGGGGCGGCGGCGGCGGCGGCGGCGGCGGCCGGGAAGCGGGGAACCGGCGCCGGTGAAAGCGGGAGGATGCTGGAGGCGGCCGAGGCCGAGCTGGACGCCGAGGACCTGGTGCATTTCTCGGTGGGCGACCTGCCCAGCCGCGGCTACGGCGTCATGGGCGAGATCCGGCGGCAGGGCAAGCTGTGCGACGTGACCCTCAAGGTGCTGGGGGGGGGGGGGTCCTGAGGTGTCCGGGGGGGGGGTCTGAGGGGGATCTGAGGGGTCCTGGAGGGGATCTGAGGGGATCTGAGGAGTCCTGGGGGGGTCCTGGGGGGTCCTGAGAGGGTCCTGGGGCGATCTGAGGGGTCCTGGGGGGGAGTCTGAGGGGATCTGAGGAGTCCTGGGGGGTCCTGAGAGGGTCCTGGGGCGATCTGAGGGGTCCTGGGGGGGGGGTCTAAGGGGATCTGAGGGGTTCTGGGGGTTCCAAGAGGGGCCCTGGGGGGTCCCTGGGGTTGGGGGGGGGGGCTCTGAGGGGTATTTGGGGTTGGGAGAAGGATCCGAGGGGCTGGGGGGGGGGGTGAGGGGTCCTTGGGGCTCGAGAGGGGGCTCTGAGGGATCCCTAGGGTTGTAGGGAGGGTCCTGGGGGGTCCTTGGGGCTGCAGGAGGGGGTCCTGAGGGGTCTTTGTGGCTGGGGGGGGTCTCTGAGGGGTATTTGGGTTGTAGAGGGGAGGCGCCAGGGGTCCTTGGGGCTTTGGGGGGGGCTCTGAGAAGTCAGTGAGGCTGAGGGGGGGGGGGGGAACCTGAGGGGTCCCTGGGGGCTGGGAGGGACCCTGAGGAGCCCCCGGGCACCTTTGGTGGGGAGAAAGGAGGAGCTGAGGAGCCCCCACCAATTCTTTTGGTGGGTGGAAGGGGAGAGCTGAACCCCCCCCAGCTATGTTGGCACCATGGGATCGTTCCCCCCCCCCCAATTCCTTTTGGAGAGCTCAGGGCCCCCCCCCCCCCCGGCCCCTTTTGCAGGGAGAAGGGGGGAGCCGAGGGAAGGGGACACCCCAGCCCCCCCACATCACTGGGGACGGTTTTAGGGGTGCGCTCGGTACAAGAGGCCGTGGGCCGATGGGCTGAGGTGTGCTCCTCGACCCTCGAGGGATCGGGGTCGGTGCTTTTCCCTGGGGACAGCGCCAGGACCCGAGGGACCGGCCCGGAGCTGGGACAGGGGAGGGTCAGGGCGGGGGTTAGGGGAAGGTTCTGCACCCAGAGGTGGTCGGGCACTGGGACAGGCTGCCCGGGGACGGGGGCACGGCCCCGAGCTGCCGGAGCTCCAGAAACATTTGGGCGACGCCCTCAGACACAGGGTTCCGGGGTCGGGGTGATCCTGGCGGATCCCTTCCAGCTCGGGACATCCTGTGCCCCGCGTGGCTGCCGGAGCCACCGCGGCGTTCGCCCCGCCGTGGAATTACTCAGGAAGGTGGTGCCCAGCCGACTCAGCTCGAAACGTTTCACCCGCTCCCAAAGAAGCGCCCGGCGAGGGCTGTGCCAGGATCTCAGCACCTGGGGCCACGCGGGGCGGCTTCGTCCCTGCCTCTGCAAAGCAGTCCCTGGGCGAAGCGCTCCCCGGAATCGTCCGTTTGCTGATCTTTGTCCCAAATCGTGGCAAAACGCGGCAGCTCGCGCCGGTAACCGCAGCGGGTGCAGCCCGCCGTTGGTCTGCAAAACGCTCCGGGATCTCCCCTTCCTGCAGATTTACCACTCGAAGGTGCTTTTTTTTTTCGTCTGACTTGTCTTACTTCGTCGTTTATAACCTGGAGGGCTGAAAGCGACCCCCAGAGCAGCTGCCAGGACGTGCTGGGCAGCGTTACGGACGGAGGCACTGCCTTGGCCCCGCTTGCTCTCCCCCTCCTATTATATTTTGTTCCTCCCTCTCTGGGAGGGTGCGGAGCCTTTCGGCTCTACAAAGGTTTAAAATCTATTCTCAAACTGGTCTGTTTTCCTTAAAACGAGGCTTAGCTTTCTCTGCTGCCTGGGTAATTTGTGATTATACCCGGGAGGGATCAATGTGACAGCCGGTCTGTGTGACAGGGGGCCAGCACCGTGTTCCCTCGTTGGCTCAAACCAGCAGCCTCGCGTTCCTCGTACGCCACAGCCCCCCCAAAAACCCCCCGCCGGTTTGTCTCCTCTCGCCGCATCGAGCCCTCATGTCAGAGCATCCTGCCTCTCTGCCTCTGGAAATCTGATTTCTGGGCGCTGGCCGGCGCGCGCCACGGCAATCGAATTAATTCCGCCTGGGAGCCGAGCCGAGCCGAGCCTCCCACCGCTGGGTACGAGGCGGCTTCCCCCGCCTGCTCAGGAGGCGCTGCTGCGGTGTCCAAGCGGTTCTTCTGAGCCCGACCCAGGAGGTTTCTTCGCAGCGGCTCCGGACCCCGCTGACGTGAAACGTGCTGCTCCCTGCCCTTGCTGGAGGAGGAAGCCGTGGATCCAGGGAGCCGCACGGGGACTCGCCTCGCAGGGACGGTGCTGCCGCGCTCCTTGCTCAACGCCGAGGTAGGGAAGGACGAAGAAGCGCTAAAAACCCATACCTGGAGGGTGCTGGAGCACCGCTGGGAGTTTTTGGGGCCCTCTTTGCCAGCGCCGGTGCTGGGGTCGATGGCTGTGAACGATTCCCCCAGCCCACACAAGCGTTTGCCCTGCAAACAGGCTTAAAATTACGAGGCAGCGTTGGTACTCCGGCTTCTTTTAATTATTCCTCTTGTAAATTCGTCCAGCAGGGGCTGGGATCCCTCCCCCCTTTCTCAGACCCCACGCTGCTGCCGCTCACGTTGCCCCTCGGCAGCACGTGGCGGCGCGGGGCCGAGGCGATTACGAGCCGGGAAAGCGCTGATGTGCCCGGCGCTGTCCGTCCCTTGTTTATTCAGGCTCAGCTCAGGGAAATCCGTCGGCGCTGCTCCCGGTTGCCCACGTGGAAGCCAAGCCTCGCCGGGCAGTAACTGAGCCGTGCCTCTCCCCTGGGGCTTTGCAGAGCCACCCGGAGCCACAGCGCCTTCGTGCGCGGGTGGTCTGGGGCGACACGTTCGAGAAGCCCCCTTCTGTGCCCGTCTCCTAAATAGCGGCGGTCAGGGCTGCTCCCGAAAAGCTGCCATCGCGAGCAGCTGTCCTTCCAGCCTCCCTTTGGCAGCTCTCTGGAGCTGTCGAGGCGTTTACAGGAAGAGTAATTTTAGGGCGGTTTGGTGGACACGAATGCGAGTGAGCTGCGGGGAGGAGGGGAGGAAAGGAAGCACACCTTTCTCTGTGGTTTCTCTTACTTTTCCTTCGGATTTTGCTTACTCAGGCCGGGTTTCTGCTGTTGCTCTCCTCTTTCAGGACTGTCCCGGCGTGGCCTTGGCTGCTTTAAAAATAGCAAACGCGCACAACCGTTCGCTGGTTTAACTCAGCCAGGGCAATATTGCTGAAAATCCGCTGTGTGAGCGGGATTTGGGTTCCCCTCTTGTCCGATACATCGCCACGAAGCTGCTGGTGGCTGCATTGGTGGCAGGGATGCGCCAAGCACAGAGCGCTCATCACACACGCGGGAGGGACACCTCTTTTCCCCCCGGAGCTGAATTTAAAGCAGTTCCCTAGCAGATCTCTGGGTTATTTTCAGCCTGCAGTGCTGCTTCCAGGCAGCGCTTGGGCTCTCCCTGGAGCTCCTTCTTCCCAAGGCGTTTCACGCGTTGCATCGCCTTCCCTCTAAAACACGAGGCTTGGAGCTGTGAGCATTCAGCCGTCTCTGCTAGCAGCACTGCCGCTGATTTGTACCGTATTGGTAGAAATAATTAGCTTTTTACTAAGCTAGCTGCGTCAGAAGAGCCCCCTGTTAAAGATTTAGGCTCTCATGGCTTCAGTTTCCTGCACCTAACAAATATGCAGCAGGACCTTTCCCCTTATTTTGCAGGGATTTGCAGTTCTGTTGCCTGAAAGAAGCTCCTCGGTGTTTGTGCGCTTCCCGAACACCGGTTTTGAATACGCAAATCCTCGCGAGGCGAAAGCTGCTTGGACAGCTTCGTTTTCTGGAGGTCGCTCCTCTGCTTTCCACGCTTTGTGGAAGAGGGAAGCAGCGCTCGTAGTGTTTCCTCATGGGGAAATTCGGGGGGAGCGCAAGTCCTTGTAGCTCCTGGGAGCCAGCACGGAGCTGAGAACGCTCCCTTGGAGCAGCTCGAATGCCACGATTAACTCGGTGACTAATTAGAAAGGCCTCAAAAAATAACGCAAGCCTGGCAAGTTGAAGGGCTTTCAAGCTGCGGAGCGGGGTTGTTATTTGCTTCATACACGAGCCGAATCGGCCTGACAGCTGAGGGTCCTGTTGGCTTTTCTGCCTGCAGAGACTGTTCTGATCAAGTTTTCCAAAGCAGGCTGTTCGCTTGAAAGCCTCCAGACTCCGGCAGATGCACGGGAGAGCTGCTGCCAAGCAGAGCAGAGGCGGAGGAGCCTCCCTTGGTCCCGTCGTGGCAGAGAAGTGGAATTCCAGGCGGCTTCGGCTGCCCCTGCGGCTTCAGTAGAGTCCTTGAAAAGCCCGTCCCTGGCTGCTCCGCAGATGTGAGGGCATGTTTGCGAGATCCCCGAGCGCGACGAGGGCGGTGGGAGAGGCTGTCGTTTCGTTAGAGCAGCTGGCGGATTTAAAAAGCAGATAATCTCGTATGTACTCGAGACCTTTATGCTAAGGACCTTATTTAAATCTTGTCGTACGGAAGGAACGAGCTGCTTTGGATTACAGCTGGAGCTGTTTCCTCACCTCTGTCCCCAAGTCTCAGCCGCTCTCGCTGCTCTTCCCTTATGTGAAGACGAGTATTTTTAGAGCTTCACAGACGTTAAACCTGAAGCGTTCGCAGAAACCGCACGTTTCTGCGCAGAGCCTCTTCCTTGGTTCCTCGAGCCTGCTCTCTGACTTCCAGACTCACTCGCACAGCTTTCATTTGCTTTCCTTAGCAGAAAACCGTGCTCTGCTTGACGCCCACCGGCCCTCTGTCAGTCTGGTCTCCTCTCTGTCAGCCGGTCGAAGGCAAATCACGCAGGCTGGTGGCCGAGGAGAGGAAGCCGTGCTCAGGCTTCGGCTTCAGGGGCAGGTGGGTGACAGGGAGCTGGAGCTGGTGGCGGGCCTGGCCCCGTGCCCCAGGTGCCCAGGCGCTCACCGTGCTGCTCTTGGGTTCGTCACCATTGTGTCAGCAGGACTCGAGCCAGTCAGGACCAGGACCCGTGGCTTAATGGGATCGATCTCCTGGTTCCACACGTGCCAAGTCTGACCTAATCTTTTCCACGTCCTGCCCAGCCCTCAGGGGGAAAGGGGGACTGGGGAGGAAGGGTATGTACTCAAATGCCTGCGTTCTGGTACAACATCTCTCAAACTGAACTCTTCTGGTACCATCTCCCTAGCAAAATTTTGCCACGATGCCTTGGATTTCCACTCTGGCCTCTCTCTGGCTGGAATGCCGAAGTCACGCCGTGTCAGGAAAGATGTACGTTTCTTAAAAAAAAATCTTTGCAGCAGAGAGCTCGAGAGACTTCTCAGCTCTGCAGCATAATGCCGTGAAAACAATAGATGCCTTTATTCCACCTACACCAGTTTGCTATGGAGAGAGCTTCAGTGTGCCCTGGAACTTGCTCAGGTTTGGGGGATGTGGGAGTGTAAGGGAGAGCATGCATCCTATTAATCAGAGAAAGGGAATTCTGTCATGTTCGTGGTTGGAAAAGATGCTCTGCAAGCAGCGGTTCTGCTCCTGCCTCTGGTAGATAGGTCCTTGTGCCTTAAAGAAAGGCCTCGGCTCTCACGTTGTAAGATAGAAGATCCTCGCTTAAAGGTGGAAGTCTTCGGGCCGGCACGTTGTTTTGCTCAGGCTGCAGAGGGGCTGGGAGTGCTGCCTGAAGGAGCTGCCCTCCAGCCTCTTCCCAGCGACCCTGCTAACGTGGAGCTCCTGGAGTATTTCTCTTTTTGACACTCGTGTAAACAGAGTTCTAACAGTTCTGCTCATCCTGGCTCTGTGATGTGGATGCTATTACATCTGAGCAATTTCCTTGGTGCCTGGAGATGGTCTCCAGCTCCAGGCTCGAGGAGTGACAGATAAACGTACTGATCTGTGTTTAACCCAACAGGAGAGCCTGATTTCGGTAACCTCACAGCCACGAAACAGTCTGTTAGGGCAACTGAGGGCTTCAACTGAAGGCTGACATCCCCAGCCGAGATTCTGGTCTCGGTGCACATGATGTGAGAGAGGCTGGACCCTGAAAGGCATCCCAGCTTACAGAAGTTTCTCAGCAGCTCGCCCTGTGACATTATTAGGTAGGCGATGAGACCCTTTAACCAGGAGGGGGCTGCTGCTGCAGGAGACACCGGCTCGCTCGCTTGGAGCAAATGCAGCTGTGTAGAAACGCAAAACTAAAAGGAAAAGCGTTCCTTTGAGACAGCTGCTGAACACGGAAAGGGCAGTCGGTTCCCAACACCACGCTGCCGGGCGAGAGCTGCTCAGTAAAATCAAAACAGGAACTGAACAGCCCGTCCCTGCCGGCTGCGCGATGGCTTGGAGGGCAAAAATGGGGTTACTCAACCCGACAAAGCTTTTCTACTTTTTTTTTTTAATGTTCTGCCGGTACTTCTGGAACTAGCGGGCAGGCCTGTGATGGATTTGGGGCAAATGGAAACCCGTCGGTGGTATGGTGGAGCTGTAGTGTCAGATGTATGTGATTGCAGCGTGGCCCCAGAGACGATGGCTCCCTCAGGAGGGAGGGAGATCGTTTGGCTCCGGAGACGAGGAGCATTTTTTGAATCATAAGATGCGAGGCTGAATTGAGGGGATGTGCGCTGTCTGCTCATCCTCACAAGTATTTCTCATCTTGGGCAGGAAAAACAGGTATCGCCGCTGGCCTGCAGCGAGAAATTTAGCTCTTCCTTCGGGACTCGTCATTAAGCGGCGACGGTACGGACGTAATGCTGGCTTCTAGAGCAGAGGTCCCAATTTATAAATCTCCCTCAGGGCCCTCTATCATTACATGAGCAAGTTAAAAAAAATAAATAAAAAGAACAGAACTGGAGGTTTTGTCTTGTCCGGCACCGGGGAACAGCCGCCTCTCAGCTGGTGGCGGTGGCAGCGCGGAGCTGGCCCAGCAGTTTGCTGGTGCAGCCCCGTGGCTCCAGCTGTGGGCAGGGGCCGCTCCCGTCCTCCCCTTTCCCCTGCTAGGACAGCAGAAAACCATTCCCTTTTTCACACAGCTCCTTTCGGTTTTATTTCCTCCATCTGCGAGGTCAGGCAGGGGCAGCGTGTGGGAAGCGTCGGGGCCGGGGCCTGCGCGAGGCCTAGCCCTGCGTGGGGAGCCCAGGTCCCTCCTGCCGCAATTAAAACACACAATTAATTAAAACACACCGATTAGTTCGAACCCTGCCTTGTTGTGCAGGACCGTCCCCGGTTACCCTGCTGAACGCGGCATTCCCCAAGGTGAAATCCTTCCCTTGAAGAAGGGTGGAACAACGTGGGGAGCACGCCTGGCCCTCGGAGCTGCCAAGTGGGAGGGTGGTGCTGCCCGCACAAGGTGTTCCTTCCCCCTGATGATACAGCCTCGTTATACAGCCTCATTAACCCAGCTGGAATCCTGCTGGATGGCTGCAGACGATTGCTTTTGTAATAACTGGGTGTGTTATTTACAGCGAGGCCGTTTGGGGGGACCAGGGACATCCATCCCTGAAGCCGTGCTGCCCTCGGGGATGGAGCACCGTGAGGTGGTCGGGAAGCACAGCTCCGTGCAGACGCTTGGACAGTGGTCATGTCCCGTGTAATTGGGGCTGGAGCACGAAGCACCTCTCGTGTGTGGCCTTTCTGCCTTTCCTAGGGAGAGGTGCAGGCAGTGGAGACAGAATTTGACGTATGTCCATCAGAGAGGCAAGGCAAATAAAGGCTTGTGCTGCCAGCAGGACGCAGAGGTCTGGAGCCACAGCGATGGACTTGTAAGAATGAGGGCAGCCGGGTGCCTATGGTGTTTGTCTGGTTCAGTTGAGATGTTCCAGTGATTGCCTGCATGCCACGGTCCTTCAGGGTGACAGCATGGGGTGTCTTGTCAAACTGCGGGCTTGCACCGTGGCTGAGGTGACCGTCCAAGGCACAGATCTATTTTAAAAATAAACTGCGAGCCTGTATCGCTTTTGTGCTTTATGGTTATTTTCCAAAGCAGAGGGCTTTTCTCCTCGTTGGCTAGCACGGTAGGCTTGTTTTGAATAAATTTAACCATGCTGTTGTAGCTGGTGTTAACTTTGGTTATAAGGTTAAGTTTGGTTATAACTCCGGTTATATCTAGGGGATAGCAGCTCACGTTTGAAGCGGGTATATTCATATCATTTAATATGTGTCTAGTCAACTTTAATCCTAGTTGTTATTTTTAAAAAAAAAAAGGTGAAATGACATTTGAAAAGCTGTGATTTTTGGCAAATTGTGTTTGGGTGGATGCAAAATTCAGTCGTGCTTTTCTTGCCCACTTCAGTGGTTGCTCAACCACATTCCGCACTGCCTGGATGGGAGCGCTCACTGAAACGCGTCTTGTACTTATCTGTTAAACCAAAGTAACGTAGCTGTTGGGCTGACTTCTTGCCAGGCACCACGACATCTTCCAAAACTTTAGAGATAAGACAGCTCGTTCTTTAATGTTTTGAGCTGGGCGAATATGGGCAGCAGAAACGGAGTTTTCCTGTGCTTTGGGATATCCGTCCTGTGCCTGCTCACACAGATGCTCACAATCGGAGCTGGGCGCTCCCCGGTGGGCTCTCATCCTGCTCCGTGCTCAGTGACTCCCAGCACCTTAGTCTTTTGCCTTAGTTCCAAATGTTTTCAGCAAAAACCACGTGAAAGAAACATGTCTTGGGTGTTTATTCCTCTGGCTTTATCCAGCAGGTCGGGTGTTTGGGACCCGCAGGTGAGGAGGTGGGCAGCGGAGCAGCCAGCCCCCCACCCGCGTCACCCAGCCTGTGGCTGTGCCCAGGAAAACCTGTGGAGGAAAACCTTCTGCCAGCCAGAGACCCGAGGAGGAGCTCCTACACCCCCCTGGGATGAGACGCAAGGAGGATGCTGAAGCAGCGATGCTTTTAGCAGTGGTTGTGGTGTGCGTCGTGCTCTGCCCTGCTCGTAGCTTTGCTTCTGTGTCTCCAGCAGGAAGAGGGCAGTGAAACTGTGAAAGTGAGCACGGAACCGTCACACCCTGGAAAGGACCCCAGGAGGCCACCTAGTCTGTCCTCTGTCCCCAGGCAGGACCCCAGCACGCTTCTGACCGTCTGCAGTCTTTCGCAGCACGTCACATCGGCTGCTCTCGTTATTTGCAGGTCTTAACTCTGTACTTCTGTGGCCAGGTTAGCAGAGGAGGGACCAGAGACTGGAGAAGGAACAGGGAGAGAAGGGGAAGGGATTTTCTAGCTGTGTCCTCTGTGCTGCCATTCATGGCACGACTCTCTTCAAGCCTTGGAGCTTTTGAGATGTTTTATACAATTTTGGGGTTAGTAGAAGAGATTGGTACTGGCCTTTACCCATTGTAAGCCGTCAAATCACCTTACAAATACATATGTGACTTCTTTTCCATGAGCTGTAGTAGTACATAGCATTTTGCCTGCTGCTTTTACTCTGGGCGTTGTGAACTCCCCAAAATGCAGGACAGCAGGGTTTATACCCGATAGTACAGGCACCGTGGCATCCTGCATTGCAGGGGTATAAATGCACCTAGGGCGGCCAGGACAGGGCAAGGCTCTCCAAAAGCAGCCCCTCTATTGCAGCAAGCCGTGGGAGCAGCTCGGGGCTCTGTTAAATGGGGAAGCTCGGGCAGAGCAGCCTCGCCTCGCACCTGAAAGGCTTCAAGTCGCAGGCACAAATGCAGCCAGGAGCTGGGAGGCCAGGCTGGTTTCCAGAAACACGCTACCAACATTTGTGGCAGGGAGGTATGCTTTTGTTTAAAATGGAAAAAAAAAAATCCCACCTCTTGTTCACGTATTTTTTTATACAGTGCTCAATTCCTCTTACTTTCTTTGTTTAAATGCCAGGAATTTTGCTTTCTAAACTCCCAGCAAGTCACATTTACTGAGCGTGGTAGCTCTGGGCTTAAAGGCAGAGGCAGGGCACGGTTCTCAAGGTAACCGTAAAACCCCAAACGAGCAAGATTTTTGCTAATGTGCTGCCTAGACATGAAAGGGCAATGAAGCTTTTTGCAGAGAAGAGAAGGGCTGCTTGGATGGCCCGGAGAGCAGAGGACCTGCTGTGCCAGCTTGTTTGTCCCAGCGAAACAAAGCTCAAAAGGAAAACTCCTGAAAGTGGGAAAACTGAGAACTGCTGAAGCGGGAGAAAAGGGCAGTTCTGTACAAGCTCAGGTATAAACTCGTATGAGTCAGGTTAGCCTGGAAATTAGAGGGGAAAAGAAAAAACTGAACCAACAGAGAGGAGCAATCAGAGCAAAGCCCCGTGCAGAGGTTGGACTCGGTGATCTTGGAGGTCTCTTCCAACCCAGATGATTCTGTGAGTCTGTGAGCTTAAAAGGAGGCTGGAAAACCGGATTCAAGAGTCTGAGTTTAAAAGACACCGTCAGCTGTCTCGCCTTGAAAAATTGTCTGTGAAAGACCTGGAAATTGTCTTTCAGCCCTCGGTTACTGCTGGACAGGCAGAGCTGTGCTACCGTGATTGATCCGGACCGTTCGGTTGGTGGTGGGTGGTGCTGATCTTCTCCTTCCCTTTTTTTTTTTTTTTTTTGTCTCCTTTAGGTCGGGGACCATAAGTTCAGCGCTCACCGGATCGTGCTGGCAGCTTCTATCCCGTACTTCCATGCCATGTTCACCAACGACATGATGGAGTGCAAGCAGGATGAGATTGTCATGCAAGGGATGGACCCCAGGTAACTTCCCGGGCACCTCAGCGGGTTTGGCCAGACGGACAGTGAGTGCTCTGCAGGGCTCAGCATTATGCGTGCAAGGCTGGAAGCCTGCCCTCTCCGTGAGTTGCACCAGGAGGGATTTCTCTGTTAGTCGTGTCCTGTGCTAGGCTGATAGAATTGGCTTGAAGTCCATTTTTTGCCTTTTTTTTTCGCCTTTGTTCAGCGCGCTCGAGGCTCTGATCAACTTTGCCTACAACGGTCACCTGGCCATAGACCAGCAGAACGTCCAGTCGCTGCTGATGGGGGCGAGCTTCCTCCAGCTGCAGAACATCAAGGACGCTTGCTGCACCTTCCTCAGGGAGAGGTAAGGGGCACGTTTCGGTGTGCTCACTGCTCACCCTCTGCAGCAGAAGGGTTTTAATCGCCTGCGTCTGCCCTGGAGGAGGCAGCACGATAAAAGCTCTGAACCTCCTGAGGCTCGGCATTCCTCTTGCCTATAAAAGCTGTGTGGCTTGCAAGGTGCTGGGGACAGCATAAGGCTTTGGCCAGCCGTGGGAATTAATGCCTAGAGCAAAACGGGCTGAACATTTCCCTTTTCAGAGTTAGAATCGTCGAATATCCCGAGTTGGAAGGGACCCGCAAGGATCATAGAGTCCAATTCCTGGCACCACAGAGGTCTACCCAAAAATTCAGACCCTAGCCAGCTGCCTGGCGCAGCAGTGTGTTTCTGCCTCTGACAAACCCATCCTCGCAGCACTTCCCCTTCCTGCTGCTGCCTGTACCAAAGGGGAGGAACAAACAGACTCGGCAGGACATTGGGTGGGAAGCAGAGTGAACTTGATTCTGGTTTTTCCAGTCCCCTAGCTGGTGTTTGCCTCCAAGATCATTCCAGCAGCATGATCTGGACAGCAAAAAGCCGGGTTATTCCTTGGAAACATACCGCACGCGGCTTCAGGCGGTGCCAGGAACCTGACATGCTTTCCTTGCTCCCCAGCCTGATCTCTCTGCAGCTGCTCTGTGTATCCGTGGCAGGACGTTAAACACAAATATCAGACGAGTGCAGCGTCTTGTCCAGTTGTTATTTTACTTCCAAACAGAGGTATCCCAGATCTATGGTTTGGGGAGAAAAAAATGTATTTCCTCCGTGTACAAAATGCTTCAATTTACAGTCCCATGTGAATCCCGAGTTTCTGTAGGTTGTTTAAAATTAAGTTATATAAGATCAGAGTGTTAATTTTTCCTGCAAAAACATTTTATTTGGGGTACTGGGTGTGACGCCAAGCTGGGAGGAGGTGGGCTGTGTTGATTTAGGAGTTCCTCCTGGCTGTGGGTGGTTATATTTATACCTAGACTAAACAAGGTGAGTTGGTTTCTCCGAGGTTTGGCTGCCACAGTTGTCCCAAATCTACCAGGAGCCACAGGGTGCCCGAAGTTAACTCCTGGCTGCGAGTGCACGGCTGTCACTCTGATGGGTAACACGAAAATTGGTGTGCTCTGACCATCCTGCGGAGCTGGAGCGCACGCACGGAGCTCTCCTTCTTACGTGGAAATGTGATGGGGGTATTTTTAGGCACTTGTTTGCAGGCAGGTCCATCACAGCCGGGCCCTCTCTGGCTGCTGGGCGTACAAAGGACAAGGTTTTCAGAGTCGCTGTGTGAGCCCTGAGGGTCATCCCAGCATGAAAATCGCCCCTTCCCGCAGCTCTTTGTGCTGCTTGCTCCTGGTAGGGCAGGGATTTAAATCAGGGCGTTGGGTACGTCGATGCCGCATCCTCACCTGCATCTGGCCACCACTGTCACAGCAGAGCCAAACTGTTTTTACCCACGTGAGCAGCATTTATTTTAGCACCTGTCGATCAGCACCACAAAACACCGCGGCTGCTGGCTCGTCTTGCACGGTGACATGCCCATGCTGGGCAGGGCTCCTTGCTCGGACGGGAGCATCCAGGTCAGACGCCTGCTTGTGTAGGGCACGCGCCTGGGGAGGATGTCGGCTCCTCCAGCTCGCTTGTGGCACCGAGCAGCTCCTTGCAGTGGCTGCGCTGGGGAGAGCTGGGGTCTGCAGCAGTGCTTCTCGCCGCCCAGCCTTCAGCTGCAGCAGCAGCAGCTTTGAGAAAACCTCCTTGTGTCAGGAAATGGCTTTGGGAAGGTGTAACAGGTGCCGTTCTGTAGTACTCGGGAAAGGACGTGCTGCTTTCTGTGTTATTTGTGCTGTGCACTCGAATCCAGCTTTGTCCAACACTGGAATTACAAAGGTGCCAGGTGCCCAGGAGCCCAGAGGAGTGGGAGAGAGGGATTGCTTTGCGAGCCTCGCACTTCCTGACAACTCATATTAGTGCAGAGGCTGCCCAGAGGCTCCCTGGCAGGTCTCAGGGGAGATTTTAAGTCGTGGTTTCCATCCTTTGGCTCTGCTGTGGATTCACCACCAGATTGCCGTGTAGGTGCCTTCATTATGAGCTGCAGTCTTTAATTCTAAACCCTTGTCCTTGGCAGAGGGCACAGCACCACGTATCCTCTGATGCTTGCATTGCTTCGCTGAACCCCTTTGCAATTCTATCCGTCCTCCTGTTCAACTGAATTTAATTTTGCTCTCCTCTCCCCCCCTCCCTTTCCCAGGCTTCACCCTAAGAACTGCCTGGGCGTGCGGCAGTTTGCGGAGACCATGATGTGCGCGGTGCTCTACGACGCCGCCAACAGCTTCATCCATCAGCACTTCGTGGAGGTGTCCATGTCCGAGGAGTTCCTGGCGCTGCCCTTCGAAGACGTCCTGGAGCTTGTTTCCAGGGATGAGCTCAACGTGAAGTCTGAGGAGCAGGTACGTGTGCGGTGGCAGCAGGGCCAGTTATCCTCCCTGGAGGCTTTCTGGTTGCTTGGTAGAGGAATGGAATAATAAATACCCCGTGCCTGGGCGGAGCGAAGCTGGGAAGGTGCCCTGACGTGCGGGAGCCCTGAGAGGTAGGCAGAGCTGTGCTGCCTGTCAGAGCCTGCTTCTTGTCCGTGCTGGAAGTGTTTCTTTGCTCTGGGAAATGCCTGCTAGGGTTTCTTGGAGCGTGGATTTCGCAGAACGTTGCACTGAGGTGTTTTGATTCACTGGTGACGGAGGTGGACCCTCCTGAGGACCTGCAGCCGTGCCCTGCTTCTTCAGCTGAGGGTGCGGGCAGCAGCAGGGAGTGCTTCCTCGCGGAGCTCGTACTCCAGTCCGGGAGGCTCTGGAGGTGGAATTTTGTCTCCCAGCATTTTATAACGAATGGATTTGCCATCAAGAAGCGCCTTGAGACAGGCGTGTTCCTAGAACAACCAGAAAGCAGGGCTGAGCCACTTCAGGACGTT
Organism: Cygnus olor; assembly: GCF_009769625.2. Taxonomy (NCBI): domain Eukaryota; kingdom Metazoa; phylum Chordata; class Aves; order Anseriformes; family Anatidae; genus Cygnus; species Cygnus olor. The sequence goes on along the minus strand of NC_049170.1, from coordinate 1,315,164 downwards.
TCGGCAGCCTCGAGACCCTGTCAGTGCTGGGCTGGCAGTCTGCAGGAGAAGCACAACCTGTCCTTGAGCCAGAAAAGCTGTCCTGCCCTTTCTGAGGAGGCGACTAACGAAAAGCAGTGCTACCACTGTCTCCGTGCAGGGAGATAAGCTCCCCGTGATCCTGGGGAAGAAGTACTTCCGTGCTGAAAGCCTCGGGAGAGGCGATGTGGGCGGCTCCAGATCTGCACCATGAGGGAAGGACTTGATAATTCTGTTCTGAGCTGCGGTGGGCTTTTCTCCACGGCCCCGGGTTGCAATACGAGACACCCCGGGCTGGGTGCATGCACGTGGCGTGCAGTGGTCTGCTTCAGAGGACAGCTGAGCTGCCAGGCGGCGGCTGTGACCGCGGTGACCGGTGCTCCTGCAGCTGCTGGGAGGCTGCTGTGGGCTCGTGAGCTGCACGAGCTGAACCTGTGAGCAGAAATGAGGCTGTGATGTGCGATGTTGGTCTGAGAGCCTGGCCAGTGGGCAGCTGGGGACACTGCTCAGTGGGCTCCCTGCCTCCGACGGTGGTGGCAGGGCTGGGGTGTACCCGTGGAGGTGAGTGCAGTGGTGCAGGACAGCCCAGCTCAGGCTTTACCTGTGAGAGTCCGAGCCAAAGAGTACGTCTCTGAGAAGCCAGGCTCCCTGTGTAATCTCAAGCCAAGGACACGATGCATCTTGCATCCAAAGACCTCCGAAACGGGGCGGATGAGCGGTGCTTTGAAGAGGCCTGTCTCTCCAGGGACCACAGAGGGAGCAGAGAGAACCCAGCTCAGCTGTAGGCATCCATCGCGTGGTTAGCTAAGAACGGATCCTTCCCATCAAGACTGCCTTCTGGTTTTCAGAGAGCAGCACCGTGCTCTCTTCTTTCTTCACAGGTTTACTGATTTTTAACACTTAAAAAAAAAAAAAAAAACGTTTTGCATTTTGCCTCTGACAAAACTCTTCCCAGCTCTCATCTTCCTGCAAATGACAACTGGCAGCAGCAGGAACTCAGGGGGAAAAAAGCAAAAACCAAGCGAAAAATAAAATCCACCTTCCCCCGCCTCTGTTTGGGCAGGTGTTTGAAGCCGCCTTAGCCTGGATCCGCTACGACCGGGAGCAGAGGGAGCCCTTCCTGCCCGAGCTCCTGGCCAAAATCCGCCTGCCCCTGTGCCGGCCGCAGTTCCTGGCTGACCGCGTGCAGCAGGACGACCTCGTGCGCTGCTGCCACAAGTGCAGGTGAGGCCTGGGCGTGGGGTAAGGTAGCAGGAGCGTGGCGTAGCAGGCCTGGCGAGGGAAATTCTTCCTCTCCGTGGACAGTGCACCTCTCATAGCAAAGCTCTACCCGTTTTTAACCTGGCAGCAGGGCATTCTATCTGTACAAATGGTAGCTGGAAAGTCAGTGGCCTAAATCCGCATCCAACTTCAGTCGGCTTTCATCATAGGGGAAGCCAGCACCAACCAAACTAAATATTTCTCTTGGATTTCAGGGATCTAGTTGACGAGGCAAAAGATTATCACCTCATGCCAGAGCGCCGGCCGCACCTCCCGGCGTTCAAGACCCGTCCTCGGTGCTGTACGTCGATTGCGGGACTGATTTATGCCGTCGGAGGCCTTAACTCAGCAGGTACCTTGCATATCCACTCCCTGATGAGGAGAGCTGTATGGTTTGCTGGGTAGGACCATGGGGTTATGAACTCCTCCACTTTGGCCTGGAATGCTCAAGGTGGCTGTGCCCCTAGTTTAACGTCTGCCCTCTAGAAATTCTGTGTAGATCAGGCGTATCAGGACAGCTGTTCTTGCGTAGCTCGGAGAATCCTCACCTGTAACAACGTAGAACCTGGAGGTCTGAAGCTGAATTGGTTAGGGTTGCTGCATCACACCTGCAGACACAATGTGCTTGCGTGACCCTAGTCAAAGCATGAAAAAGAGGACAGAAAACGCTAATGAAAGAATCTGCCGGAATCACAAATAACCTGGTTAACCTGGGAAACTTCCACTGGGATTTTAAAGCTGCCGAGGGACAGCTCGCTGGTGAAGGGTCTGATCAGTGGGCCCGAGCTGGGCTCTGCCTTGTGGGATTTCCGTTCTGCCTTCACACCACGGGCGACGTACAGGGAAGCTATACTCCCAGAAAGCAGAAGCACCGTCAGATGTGATGGAGTAGGTCTCTGCTGCCCCTTCAGGCTATAAAAGGCCCCGCTTCCACAGGCTAGGACTTGTCAGCCCTTATTGTGCCAGGTACGTGCAAGGGTCTCAACCCTTACAAACCCTTTGCATCGCAGGGTGCAGTTCACACAAAATTTTCAGAGCAGGCTCTTTGTGAGCGAGTAGAGATGTGGCTGGGAAATGCCTCTGGCTTGATTTTGGGGGAGCAGGGAGGCTGCAATAGGAAGTGTGCGAGCCTGGATCTTTTCCCAGAGACCAGCAGGCACAGTCCTCGCGTCAGCTCCTCCTGTGGGGTCGCAGCAGCAGCTATTTGTACCCCTGCTGTGGGACGGTGTAGCAGAGACCGAGAGATGGGTCTCCCCCTTTTAATTTGAGTAGCAAATTTTTACGCAGGCGACTCGCTGAACGTGGTGGAAGTCTTTGACCCCATTGCCAACCGCTGGGAGAAGTGCCAGCCGATGACGACGGCTCGGAGCCGGGTGGGCGTAGCCGTGGTGAACGGGCTGCTCTACGCCATCGGCGGGTACGACGGGCAGCTGCGGCTGAGCACGGTGGAGGTTTACAACCCGGAGATGGATTCCTGGTCCAAAGTGGAAAGCATGAACAGCAAGCGAAGGTACGTGCTGTGGGAAGGGGAGCTGGGGAGCAGGAGGGGTGAAAATGGGGTTTTAGGAAGGCTGGCGGGTGCGGAGGGAGAGGTCCCCGCGTGGGGAAGCAGCAAAAAACCACACGTAGAGGAGAGGAGCAATATGGGAGCAGGTGAGAGTCCCTTAACCACGTCTGGGGCATTTGTGCTGAATCTGGGCTCTGCTTTCTGGTAAGAAGGGAAAACTGTCAGCAACTCTTTATAAGCTTTTCTAAAAACTCAGCAAAGTTATACCTGTGCAGCACAGCACGGATTTACAGGGAAAGCCGTTAATACCTCGGTAGGTTAAAAGCAGCTGAGCGGTAACTGCGCTGTAATCTCCAGAGGTCTCTTAGCTCTTGTGGCACAGGGGAGTGAAATCAAACTCAAAGAGCGGTGACGTTCTGCTCGTCAGGCCTGTGAGGGTCTCAGCTGGAGTCCCAAAGGAAGAGCTCAGAGCCCCATTTCTTCAGATTGTGATTCTGGGTGGTGGGTAAAGCGCTGGTGAGCACAGTGTGGGAATTCCTCCTTTGCTGCCAGGAGTCGGGGTGAACCTGTTTTCCACCTCTGCCTAGTGCTGCATCTTCTTCCCCTAGCAGAAAGCACGGGAGGATCGCAGCTGGAAGGAGAGGAGTATTTTTACAGTCCTCAGAGAGACGCGCCCAGCTAAGCAGAAGGCGTTTGTGTCTGACACAGCTCCTGACCAGCCTCGGGATTGCTCCGTGGTTGGGTCTGGGAGCGCAGCCCGTGTTATTTCGATCCCCCACCCATTAAGTTGTGCGGTCGTCCCGTCCTCCCCACCTCCCCGCCGTGGCTGCTGCCATGCCTGAACATCCTCCTGGCTTTCGTGGGGTTTGCTGTGGTTTTCTTTCCGCTCGTGGCTGCTCCCTGAGAGCTGCTAAATTGCTCGCTGCTCTGCAAGCTTTGCAGCGCTTATTTACCATCATGGTTTGCCCGGTTGGGTTTTTGTGGTCCGGGATGTTTATTGCTTGGGAAGAGAGCGCTGCGAGAGGCTGAGTGTGGGCACGCGGCATCCCTGTAGCTGCTGGTGGCGCACTCCTTCAGGGGAGCACAGGAATAAGCCCTGGTCCTTCTGGTTCTTGTCCAGAGCTTTGGGGCTGGCTCAGAGGCAGAGTTCATCTAAATTCCTGGAATCGTTTCCATCCGGCGAGATCACCCAGGTTTTTAATCTGTAGCAGGAAAGCTCGCTTCTTCCCTAGCAGCGAGGTTCCTGGGAGCTTTTCCCACGGTGAGAGGCAGTCGCTCTTCCGCGATGGGGCTGCTCAGCCTCGAAGCCAAGCAAAATGGGTGTCGGATGCCCTCGTGCAGAGGAAAATCTGCTACTGTACAACGCCCTTGGCTCTTGCTGTAGTGCTGGGGTTCTGGTGTTGTTTCCAAGCTTCTCCAGGAGTTTCTGTGACTTCATTTCCGAGGTCTTTACAGGAAGCCAGGATCAGCGGGATTTTGACCCATGACAGAATTACTCCTTGTGGTTTGGTTCAGTTCCTGCAGTCAGGAAAAAGGGGGAGTGTTTGCGATCCGTGTCAGACTGAAGAGGGGTTTAACCACTGCAGCTGGTGTCGTACTGCCTCAAGACCAGTCCTTGTTGGAAGGGGGATGCTGTAGGCATCAGAAAATCCCGTTGTTAGCTGGTCGCTCCCTCAGAACTCCGGGTGCCTTGTGCAGGCCGTTCCCCATGCTGAAATCACTCCGATAGTCCAGCAGCGTGAATCAGTTCGCTCAGGAGGCAGTAAACGAGGCGGATTGTGCAGATTTGCTGTGTTTTAGGCCGCGTAGCACCACGTAAAGCCACCTCACGGGGTTCTGCTTCTTGCAGCGCGATGGGAACAGTGGTGCTGGATGGCCAGATCTACGTTTGTGGCGGATACGATGGGAACTCCTCCCTCAACTCCGTGGAGTCCTATTCTCCAGAAACAAACAAGTAAGAGCCCTCTGCGCCCTACAGCTTCTCCTCCTGCTGCTGCCGGCGATGTGCCGTGCGGTGGCACCGCGGGGAGATAACAAAAACCCGCGGTGAGGTGTGTGAGAAGGTGTTTATACCCTGAGAGCCGTGCAGTGTCCCTCCCAGCAGGAGCTTGCCTTGATGCAGGGAAATGAAACCAAAGATTTAAATAAAACAGGCAGTGGAAGAAGTTACTGAAACCCGGTCCCGGAAAATCTGAGAGAGCTGCAATAATTCGCAGAGCGGCTGGTGGCGGCGCGTGCGTGGTGCCCGCGGGAGCCCCTGCTCACCTCTCCCCTCTCTCGCCAAGGTGGACGGTGGTGACCCCCATGAGCTCCAACCGCAGCGCCGCCGGAGTCACCGTCTTCGAGGGCAGGATCTACGTGTCGGGAGGGCACGACGGCCTGCAGATCTTCAACAGCGTAAGTCGCCGTGGCGCGGCTTCCCAAAGGCCTCGCGCCGAAGTCAGCCTGCTGCAGGCAGCCGGGAGGTGAAGCTTCAGGTGGGGAAGGCTCCGTGCCCTTTCCCCACGCACCCAGAGTGCCTCGAGCATTCCCACCATCAGATTCTGTCCTTTCCAGGGCCCTTCTTCCAGCTCGGGAAGAAAGGTAACCAGGTAACCACAGGGAATGGGACTGAAGTGTTATTATTCTTGTTCCCCAGGGCCAAAAGGATCAAGTACATGCATTTTGTCGTCTCCCTGCTTCCTTTACTTTTTAACTACTTTTATCACGGTGTCCCTGTTCCCTTGAGCTCTGGAGACCCAGATGCCAGGCACTTGCCTCTGCTTCCTCCGCCTGGTTGGTGGCTTCGGTTTCGGAAAGAGATTATCTTAGAAATGAGCTTCGCAGCAGGGGGAGCTGATGGTGCAGGGCCAGCTGTGCTCTGTCCCAGCAGTTCAGTGCTTGTTCTCTGCACATTCCCTAAAGCAGGATTTAATGGGGGACAGGTAAGGCTCGTTCAGCTGCGAGCAGTGTCTGGATTGGATTTGCTACTGATGTGCTGCTCTCAGGAAGAAAGCTGCAATTAAGGGGTTTGCAGGGAGCAGCAATAACCACTTCCACCTTGCTCAGGTGTGGGTTATTGTCTGCAGCGGGAGGTACCCCAGAGCCAACAGTCACGGGTCTGCTTGTCTGGGCTCGTTCCTGAGCTGGACACGTTTGGAGTTCCTGTAGAAGGGGTCCTTCTCATGGTCTCTGCAGAAATATTAGGGATACAAAATGTTGCTTTTCTGCTTTATAGGGTTTTTTTTTTGTTTTGCTTTGAGGGCAGGCACACAGAGGAGGTGCCAGGCTCTTCCAAACGCGGAAGAGTTCCCTGCACAGAAGGAGGGCGCGAACCTTCGCTGTGGGGTGCGGGACAGGGAGCTGGAGGCTCAGACTGCATCAGGAGAGGTCGATGTGCGACGTGGGGAACTGCAGCCACGGAAACCTGCCAGGGGGGAGTGGGGAGTCCCACGGCCGCAAGAGGCAGTGCCGAGGCTCAGAAACCTCTTTAAAACACAACCCAGAAGCTGATGAGAGGGGAGGGAGGCAGGGGGAGTTTTAGAGCTGCGTTTTCTGTGGTCTCCGCAGCAATGGCCGGCGGCGCCCAGTTCATTAGAAAAGTCTGACGGTGTTACAAAATCCGAACGCGTGAAATCAAGGAACAAAACACGAGCTTCCCGGACTGCTTGCGGTTGCACAACAAAACCGTCCGAGGTCTCCGGACGTTGCTGGACGTCTCGCGGGGGCCGTCCCTTAACGCTGTGCCTTGTCTGTGACCGCAGGTGGAGTACTACAACCACCACACGGCCACCTGGCACCCCGTCGCCAGCATGCTCAACAAGCGCTGCCGCCACGGCGCCGCCTCCCTGGGCAGCAAGATGTTCGTCTGCGGGGGCTACGACGGCTCGGGCTTCCTCAGCATCGCCGAGGTGTACAGCTCCGTGGCAGACCAGTGGTACCTGATCGTCCCCATGAACACCCGCAGGAGCCGCGTCTCCCTCGTGGCGAACTGTGGCCGCCTCTACGCCGTGGGGGGCTACGACGGACAGTCCAACCTCAGCTCGGTGGAAATGTACGACCCGGAGACGAACCGCTGGACGTTCATGGCTCCCATGGTGTGCCACGAGGGAGGGGTCGGCGTGGGCTGCATACCCCTCCTGACCATCTGAGGAGGAGGAAGTTTCGGGGCTGCCTTCTCAGCGACAATCGGGGGAGAGCTTCAGAGAGCGGTTCACAACGCGATAGCCAGAGAAGCGCGTCTCCAGGTGCTCAAGTGTCATTCACAAACACACACACACACACACAACTTGACAAAACCATCCCTACCCCCTCGGCTCTCGGACTGAGGCTCCAGAAAGATCAAATTTTATTTTATTTTATTTTATTTTTTTGGAAATATGGTGCGAGTGCTTCTGTGCACGCGCTGGGGCGAGCAAAGGAGCTGCCCGCCGCCCTCTCCAGCGCTTTTGCCTCTGCACGGCCGCGCGGCTGAGCAAATTCCTCCTCTCACCGTTTGTTTTACAAATAGCACTGAGCCACGTCGGCCTGTGCCTTCGGGAAGCGAAGTTGCGGGCTGGGGGGGAGCAGTCCTAGTTGTGACACAGCAACGGCCACTTTGATGACTGGGGGAATGCTCGCACGCTTCTGCCAGCACCGAAACGGCCCTGACGTCCCCAGGGTTTGATCAGCAGCGGTGTTTGGCGTTGTCAGCTTACTGCTGGGCACAGCTGGACCTTACCCAGCTTATCAAAACAGACCAAACCCACCAGCACAGGTCCTCAGGAGCACATCCAGGCTCTGCGTGTTAAGGTGCTTCTTGCACAAGAGGTCACTCGCTGCTCCAAGGGCTTTCTTCAGCTCGATGGGGAAAACTTCTCCACAAGAGCCGCACGATGGAGAAACTAGGAAGAGGAAAAAGGCAGTTAAACCAGCCGCCAGCTTTAGCAAGCTTTGGAGGAGGAATGCCAAACGAAAATGACACTAAGCAACAGTCTTAGGGTTGCAAAACCGGCAGGAAGCCAAGGTGTTAATTATAAAGATATCCCTTAAATATTGATGCAGGTGGTTCGGTCGCAAAGCACAAGCTTTGGCTTGTCAAAGCGGGTCCCTAAGAGGCAGCTGGTGCGGTGCGACCAGGATCTCCAGTTCTCACAGCTGTGCGAAGCCACCGCTGTGCTGGGGCAGCCAAAATTCGGCCGTGGGGAAGTGGGCTGGGAGCTGCTGCCGTCCTCAGGAGAGGGACGGGTGTCCCAGCAGGGCTGCGAGCTCCTCGGCTCCACCCGGCACGGGCGCTGCGAGCCCCCGCGGAGAAATGCGCAGCGAGCGTCCCTGCAGGGGGCCAGCCGAAAGCCACACGTCCCCAGCACCTGCAGGATCGGCGTCCGTGGGGTTTTTTTTCCTGTTTTGCTACGCTGGGAAAGGTCCTTGCCACGTGCTTTGTTGCCCAGCCGACGCAGCCACGCGAGGGAACGAAAATTCAGCGGCCAAACCGCGGCGGGGCTGAAGCTGCTGCCCGACGTCCCTGCCCCTGCTGGGGGGGCAGCACCACCCCCAGCCCTTCCTGGGCTTCTTTCACCCCCCCCCCCGGCAGCTGCAGACGAAGGGAGCTGCTGCTGCCAACCTGCTCCTGCCCGGGAACAAACCTTTCCCACCGTGGTTTGCAGGTGGGGGTCCCTGCCAGCCCCTGGGATTTCCCCCATAGCAGCCAGGGGGGCGGCGGGACAGAGCCCCCCCAACACTAATCCCAGCGGTGGCAGCCAAGGGGGCTCACGTCTGTCTTGTGCCCGAGCCCGGGGTTTTGGGGGGGGGGGGGGGGGGGGGCGGGCTCGGAGCCCCGCATCCAGCCCGGGGATGTCCCCCCAGCTCCCCCATCCGAGCCCCCGCTTCTCCTCCATCCCCGCCTCCCAGCGCCGCTTGGGATTTTAACTTCGGGTGTAAATGTGGATGTCTGTATATTCAGGTACTGTGTATATTTCAGGTATACCTAACGAGCATATCTGGCTGCAACCGGGACGTGTCGGTGTCTATTTCCTCTGTATCCGGGCATCGGTGGACGGCTTCACTGGAGGGCGAATTCCTTGGGGGGGGGTGGGGGGGGTGGGGGGGGGTTCCCATGCTGCTAAGACACTTTAAAAAGAAAAAAAAAAAAAAAAACAAAACATTGGAATTGGAGTTGCTTTTCAGGCTGCAAGTTGCAGAGCGCTGGATGAGTGAGTAACGTGCAGGACTGCTCCCTGTGGTCGTGCCGGAACAGCGAGGCAGGGACAGGGCGAGGGGTCCTGAGCTCCCCGTCCTTGGGGTCCTTGGCTCATTTGGGGAGCTCAGCACCACGCTCCGGCTTTCGCTGAATGCTTTCCACCCTCGCCGAGGTAGAATCGAGGCTCTAAAAACCTCTCACGGGTAAAGAGGCGCTGCCAGCCCCACGAGGCTGCAGCCAGGGGCTCGTTCCTTGGGGTTTCTTTGCGTTGTTGGTGAACCAAAGAGAAAGGGGAGAGGACGAGGATTTCCAGCTGGGGAGTGCAAGGAGGGTTTGGGGGAGGAAAACTGTAAAAATACCGAATTTGGGGACGCGTGGCTCGTGGCAGGGGACGGCTTGGGAGAGCACGGTGCCACCTCTGCCCTTCCACTCCTGGTGCTCGGTGCGGTCCTCTGACCTATGGAAAATTAAAACATCTGACTTCGGAAAACACATTGAAGGCGCGCTATCGACACGTGTGTGTGCGCGAACTGCTGCTGTTCCTGCAAGTGCTGTCCTGTGCTGGAGCCGAAGAAATGAGAGCGGCTCTTCCTGGGCTGGGGCTCCCCCCGGGGCTCTGAGCTGGGCTCCGTTAGGGGCCCGTCACCCTTTTCATGATAAAAACAGCAAAAACGCATCGCCTGGCCTGCTGGGGGCGGGGGGGGGGGCTGTCTGCAAGAAGCGAGGAAGGTTTCCAGGAACGCGGGGAGCTGCCAGGCTCCGGGTTTGGCAGGGGAGGGACGGCCCAGCGGGGAGCAAACGTTTATTTTCCCGAGCCAGCTCCCGGCCCCGTGTAGGGTGAGAGGGGCTGTGCACGAGGCGGTTCGGGGAGGCTGAGCCCCGCCACGCGCGGCGTGCATCCCGAAGCAAGGGCAGACGGACGGCTGCGGAGGGAGGAGGCCGGGAAGGAACCCGCCGAGCCCCAACCGCGAAGCCGAGCGAGCGTCGGCCACCCCGAGCTGGCTCTCCAAGAAAAACACCGGCAACCCGATCCCTTCCCGTGCGTGCCGCCGCGCCCCGGCGCCCGTGTTTGTGCTGGAAGCCTCGCTCCTCGCTCCCGGCCGGCCCCAGCCCCGATGGAAGCGCTGCTGCTGGGCGCGCTGCTGCTGCTGCTGGGAGCGCTGCCGCCGACGGTACCGGTGCCGCCGGCCCCGCGCGAGCTGGCCCGAGCCGTGCTGGAGGCGCACGGGCAGGATGCGGGCACCGGGCTGAAGCTGCTCAAGCTCCAGGGAGTCACCAGGACGGTAGGACCGTGCTCGGGCACGGAGAGGTTTTCCCAAAGGGGAGGCTTCGTGCCACGCCGACGCCGTCCTTTTTTTTTTTTTTTTTTCCCCCCCTGCAGAAGTTCGACTGGGGCACGCACTTCACCATCAACCTCACCGCCCGCGAGACGGCCTGCCCCAAAAACCCCGCTGCGCCGCGACACGCTGGCTGCAAAGCCCGGCCGGGCCAGGTAGGTGTGGGGTGACCCCAAAACACGAAGGAGGGCACGGACCTCTGCCCTGGCTCGGGACGACCCTCCCCAGCGCCCCAGGAACGGGATCAGGGCGCTCGCCGGGGCCGTTTGCTTCCTCCCCTTGCCAGAGCCGTGAATTCCTGGCTCCCCCAGGGGCAGCAGCAAGCGTTGGCCTCGCCCGGCTTCCCTGCTGCCCTACAGTAGGGCTGGGGGCTTTCTGCGAGCCCCCCTCCCTCTGTCTCTCCCCCCTCACCCCGCCAGGTCCAGCACTGCGTGGCCCAAATCTCCGTCTTCGCCTTCCTGCCCGACGTGCCGCTGTCGATGGTGGAGTGCGGCCGGCAGCCGGTGAGGGCTCCGCGGGTTCCCTTTTCCCGGGACATTTCGGGGCTGGGGTCCCCGTGGGGGCAACGTCCCCCCTTGGGGATGAAGCCCACCCTGATTTCTTATCCTTTAGCCCAGTGGCTCGGGGCAGCCCCGCTCCAAAGGTCGGCGCAGCCCAGGGACCCCGCGAGCCTTCGGCCTCAGGGACTCAGCACCATCCTGAATCCCTGCAAGCGCATCTTTCCTGCAGGAGAGGACCCACAGACCCCATCCCACAGACCCCATCCCGCACGGAGCTGAAATAAAGATGTTCTGGGGCCGTGTGTGTGTGTGTGATGCCTCTCTCCCCGCTCCTCCTCCTGTTCGTGCCCAGGGATGGGGCACAGGACATCCAACAACGGATCCAGCCCCAGGAGCTGTGGGTGCCCCATCCCTGGCAGTGCCCAAGGCCAGGCTGGATGGGGCTGGGGGCAGCCTGGGCTGGGAGCAGGGGGCCCTGGGCACGGCAGGGGGTGGCCATGGGGGGCTTTGGGGTCCCTTCCCACCCAGACCCCGCCGTGGTTCCATGCTCAGGACGGGGTGAGCCTCCCCGAGCCTCCCCCAGGAGGTTTTCAGAGGGTTCCGGGGGTGATGGTGCCGCTCTGGGGCATTGGGGGGTGGGAGCGCAGCCGTGGGGGTCCTGTCTGTGCCGGGAGAGGGGTGGGAGAGGGCTCGGGGCATGGCCACTGGGGGAAACCCAGCCCCTTGTTCAGCCACTTGACAATAAAGAAGCATTTTCTGCTGTTGGACAACTTCCTCATGGGCTCGTGCTTGGCCTTTGGCCACGTTCGTTGCTCTTCTGTGCTGAGGTCGTGGCCGTTCCTCCTCCTCCTCCTGGTTCTGTGCCCTTGGGGTCACAGAGACACCAAATACCCGAAGTCAGAAGCCGGAAAAAAAAGTCAAATCTGCACAGAACCGCCCCAAAACCCAGCCCCTGTGTCTGAGGGCCTCGCCCAAATGTTTCTGGAGCTCCGGCAGCTCGGGGCCGTGCCCCCGTCCCCGGGCAGCCTGTCCCAGTGCCCGACCACCTCTGGGTGCAGAACCTTCCCCTAACCCCCGCCCTGACCCTCCCCTGTCCCAGCTCCGGGCCGGTCCCTCGGGTCCTGGCGCTGTCCCCGGGGAGCAGAGCTCAGCGCCTGCCCCTCCGCCATGCGGCCTCCCCTCGGCTCCTCCCGGCCCCGCAACCCGAAGGCCCCGGCCGCTCCTCGCACCTCTTGTCCTGCAGACCCTGCACCGTCCCCACTGCCTTCCGTTGGCCTCCGTTGGCCTCCTTTGGCCTCTGTTGGCCTCCATCGCCCTCCTCTGACTTCCTCCAAGCCCCCTTGGCCTCCTTCACCCGCTCCTCCCCATACCCAGCACCAAAGGGGCCGTGGCGCCGGGGGCCCCGCGGCAGAGCCGTGGCAGATTTACGGCCTCCCGGGACTTCCCGGCCTCGACGCCCACCCTCGGGGCCAGCGGTGACCGGGTTGCGGGGCCGCCCTGCGCTGCCGCTCCCCTGCGGCTGTTTGCTCAGCGCCGCGGGGTTGGCGCGAGGGCCGGCGGCCTCCCCCCTGCCGCCACCCCCCTGGCGCTCCGGAAAGCCCCGGCCGTGCCCCCCCTGGTCCCGGGGGGCTCATAAAGGGGCGCAGCGCCCGCCGCCAGGCACGAGGAGGAGGCTGCGGGCAGGATGCGGCCCTGCTGGGTGCTGCTGCTGCTGCTGCTGGCGCCGGCCAGAGCCGTCTCGCCGGAGCCGGACACGTCCCCGGTGCCGGGGCTGGAGGGAGCCGTCACGGCCGGGCCGCAGGGCTCCGTCCCCCCGGGGCCGGAGGGATCCGTGCCACCGGGGCAGGATGGATCCCTCCCGCCGACCCGGCTGTGGCGCTGGCCCTCCAGCTCCCTGCAGGCCGTACTGGCGGCCCTGCGGCTGCTCCACCGCAGCTCCCCGGGCCCCTGCGCCCTGCGGCTGCGGGTCTTACAGCCCCAGCCCGGCTGGGTGAGTGCTGGGGGGCCGGGGCTGGCCCGGGGGTCCCGTCCCGTCCCTGAGGGTCTCGTCCCCCTGCAGCTCGGGGCCGCGCAGCGCCAGCAGGAGCTGACCTTCCTCGTGCAGGACGCGTGGTGCCAGCCCACGGGGACGCCACCGACCGCGTGCCGGAGCTGCCACCCCCAGGTGAGGACCCCAGGACACGGGGGGGAGGCCGCGGGGGGCCGCGAGGCCCCGGGGGGTCCCGGTGCCGCCCCGGGGCTGACGCCGCCGCCTCTCCCCGCAGCCCGGCCGCAGCTGGGGGGCCTGGATCCGGGAGCGCTGGGCCGGCCTCAGGCAGCGCCTGCGGGAGCGCGGCCCCCTGTGGACCCGCGGCCGGTGGAGCCGCGCCAGCCCCGCGCGGCCCTGAGGAGCCCCGGCAGGAGCCGGTGCCGTGCGAGCGTCACAGCCCCGCGTCCCGATTAACGTCCCGATTAACGTCCCAATTAACGTCCCAATAAACGTCCCTTGCACCCGCGGTGTTCGTGTCCATCCCTTCCATCTGCCGTGGTCGTGTCTGCGTCCCCGCGCCGCCCCGCTTACACTCCCCAAGGGCCGGTGTCCCCACGGGGCACGATGTCCCCAGGGTGTCCCCAAGGTGTCCCCTCCACATATTCGTGCTCCCCAAGGGCCGGTGTCCCCACAGGGGACAACGTCCCCAAGCTGTCCCCAAGGTCTCCCCTCCACATGCGCTCGCTCCCCAAGGGCCGGTGATACACGTGAGCAGGGGGCACAGAACAGGGCAGGGGACAGCCACGTCCCCGCCACAACCCCCCCATCCCGCTGTGTCCCCCCCCCAAAATAAAACGGCCTCGTTGTGGCTGCCCCCCCCCTTGGCCCCAAAGTTTCCGCGGGGCCGTGCCCGCGCCGCGTTGCACAACCCCGGGGGCCGATAAAAGGCGTCGGGGGCTGCGGGGTGACACGGGGCGAGGATGGCGAGCTGCTGGGTGCTGGTGCTGGCGGTGCTGGGGGGGGCCTGCGCCCTGCCTGCCCCGGCCCCCCTCGCCTACACCCAGGTGCTGGCGCAGGCCGTGGACTCCTTCAACCAGCGCCCCGACGTGCAGAACACCTTCAGGCTGCTCAGCGCCGACCCCGAGCCCGCCCCGGTGAGCACACACTGAGGGGGCACCTTGGGGACTCCTTGGGGACACCCTGGGGACACCAAGGGGACATTGGGGTGACATCCTGGGGACACCCTTAGGGATATTTTTGGGCTATCGTGGGGACAACCTGGGTATATCAGGGGGGATGATGAGGGGACCCCTTGGGGACACCCTGGGGACACCTTGGGGACACCCTGGGGACATCAAGGGGACACCGTGGGGATGGGCTCGGGGGGCTTTTCTGCCTTGGGGGGGGCCTCGTTGTGACTGTTCCCCACAGGGCATCGACCTGAGCACGCTGCGGGCGCTCAACTTCACCATGATGGAGACAGATTGTGCCCCGGGCTCGCGGGTGCCCGCCGACGACTGCGACTTCAAGGAGAACGGAGTGAGGAGGGCTGGGGGGGGCTGAGGGGGGGGGGCACAGCTGGGAGCAGTGCTGGGACACGTGGGGGTGACGCCGTGCGTGTCCCCAGGCCATCAAGGACTGCTCGGGGCCGGTGACGTTCCAGCAGGGCACCCCCGACGTCGACCTGCGCTGCACGGACGCCTCCTCCGACGTGAGTGGGGGGGCTCGGGGGGGACCCATGGGTGGGGACGGGGCAGGGGCTGACAGCGCCCTTGCTCCTTCCCCATGTCCCGTGGTGTCCCCGTCCCCAAAAGCTCTGGGGATGAGCTGCCACGACACGACATCTCCCTCCCAGGGGTGACGGAGGGAGGGACGGGGGAGGTCCTGGGCGCATTCAGGGCTCCCGATGCCGGGTCCCAGATTTGGGATCCCAGAGGTGGGGTCCCAGATGTGGGGTCCCAGATGTGGGATCCCACACCCTGCTGACACCCGCCTTCCCCCCGCAGCCCGTCCTCATCCAGCGGGGCCGATTCGGCCGCTTCCTGGGCAGGATCCGGCGCTTTCGACCCAGGGTCAGCATCCGCGTGCAAGCCCACGGCACCATCCGCTTCGGCTGAGCAAATAAACGGGGCCGCGCACGGCCACCCACCGTGACCCGGGCTCTCTCCTTGCCTCCGGTCCCCACGGAAGTCCCCGAGTCCCCAGGGGGAAACTGAGGCACGGGGCGGGGGGGGTCCCCACGGTCCCGGTGCACGGCCCCACGTCCCGTGGCATTTCCCAGCAGGGTTTTTCGCCCCGTCCCCTCCAAAGCGTCGCTTTGGGGCTGGGTTTCGGGCACAGCTGCCATTGGGGCCCCATCCGCATCCCCAAAACAAGCATTGCTGAGCCCCCCCGTCCCCCACAAGTGGTTTCCATCCCACCCCCCGCGGTGTTTTGTCCCCAAACCACGGGGGCTGTGCTCCCAAAGACCCCCCCCCCCCCGCTGCCCAGGACGTCCCCAGATGCCCAGGGGGGGATCAGCACGGAGCCACCGGGGCCATCACCAGCGGTTTGGGACGGGGCTGTGGGGATATGTGGGGATCCCATGCCCTAGGAGCTGGAGCTGTGGTGCCGTCCCCATGTCCCCCATGTCCCCCATGTCCCCCATGTCCCCTGCAATGTCCCCACAGGCTCACGCAGCCCCCAGGCACTGCCCTCTTCGAAACCTGGACCCCCCCCCAGTGCCCTGTCCATCCCTGGGGGACCCGTGGTTGTCCCCAGGTTCCACGGGACGTGCCAGTCCCCAACCCGTGCCAGGGGACGTGTCCTGTCCCTGCCCCGTGGCCAGAAGCCCCCGAGCTCAGAAGGTGCCCGTGGGTGCATGGGGAGACCGGGGGGGGGGGGGGGGGGGGGGGACGACAGACATCGCTATAGGGCCCCCATGGGGCAGACCCCGCTCCCCCCACACCGCTGCCCCCCCAGGGACCGTCCCCATCCCCATCACCCCCGTGTCCCCCGCACCCCGAGGGCACACAGAGCGGGCACAGCGCGGCCGGGAAGCAGCTTTATTGGGGGGGTGGGGGGCAGCGGGGGGGCGGCAGCGGTGGCGGGGGGTCTCGCGGGGGGGGCTCATTTCCTCCTGATGGCCTTGTAGAGGTTGATGCCAGCGGCCACGGTGTTGATCGCCACCGGCAACAGCGGCCAGAAGCGCTTGACGCGGACGGGCTGCGGGGAAAAAGCGGTGTCACCGGGGGGGTGGGGGGGACACAACAGGGGACCCCCACGCACCCCCCTCCCCTCCAAGGAAGGTCCCCCGGGAGCGGCCCCCAGCAGTGCCACCAGCACAGGGGGGTCCTGAGCATCCCTGGGGCCACCCCACAGTGTGTCTCCCCCCCCCCCCCCCCCCCCAAGGTGTCCCCCCACTCACGTCCATCGTGGAGTCCACGCAGGTGACATCGAGCACGGGGCGGCCGCTCTGCGTCAGCACGGGCCCGGAGCAGTCCTTGATCAGCTGCGGGCAGCGGGGGAGCTGAGCACGGGGACGCGCAGCCCCCCCCATGGAGCTGTCACCTCTCCCTGCCCCCCCCCCCCCTCCAAGGGACCCCAGGGACCCCCCCCCGGCCCAGCGAGGCGCTCACCCCGTCCTCCTTGAAGTCGCAGGTATCGGGGCGGGCGCCGGTGTGCGCGGGGCAGCGCGTCTCCATGATGGTGAAGTTGAGGTTCCGCAGGGAGCTGAGCTGGACATCCTGCGGGGACAGGGGGTGGCGGCCCCCCCAGGGCCCCCCCCGGGCACTGCTCAGAGCCAGCAGGGAGGGGAGCAGCCCTGCGCCCACATCCCGCACCCCTACACCGCCATCACCAGCCACGCGGTGTCCCCTTCATGTCCCCTTGATATCCCCCCCAGTGTCCCCCCAGCTTCTCCAAGGTGTCCCATTGATGTCCCCAGGGTGTCCCCAAAATGTCCCCCCAATGCCCCCTCAATGCCCCCCAGTGTCCCCTCCATGTCCCCAGGGTGACCCCCAGTTTCCCCTCCATATCCCAAGGGTGTCCCCCCAAAGTCTCCAGGGTGTCCCACTGATGTCCCCCCAGCGTCCCCATAATGTCCCCCCCGGTGCACCCTCGATGTCCCCAAGGTGTCCCCGGGAAGTCCCATTGATGGCCACAAGGTGCCCCCAAGACATCCCTTGGTGTCCCCTTCATGCCCCCGAGGGTGTCCCCAGGATGTCCTCACATCATCCCCCCTGATATACCCAGGTTGTCCCCACGATATCCGCAAAATGTCCCCAAGGGCGCCCCCAGGACGTCACCCCAGTGTCCCCAGGGTGTCCCCAGGGTGTCCCCGAGGTGTCCCCAAGTGTCCCCAAGGTGTCCTCAGGGTGTCCCCAAGGTGTCCCCTAAATCTGTGCTCACCGGGCTGGGCTCGGGGTCGGCGCTGATCAGCCTGAAGGTGTTCTGCACGTCGGGGCGCTGGTTGAAGGAGTCCACGGCCTGCGCCAGCACCTGGGTGTAGGTGAGGGGGGCCGGGGCAGGCAGGGCGCAGGCCCCCCCCAGCACCGCCAGCACCAGCACCCAGCAGCTCGCCATCCTCGCCCCGTGTCACCCCACAGCCCCCGACGCCTTTTATCGGCCCCCGGGGTTGTGCAACGCGGCGCGGGCACGGCCCCGCGGAAACTTTGGGGCCAAGGGGGGGGGCAGCCACAACGAGGCCGTTTTATTTTGGGGGGGGACACAGCGGGATGGGGGGGTTGTGGCGGGGACGTGGCTGTCCCCTGCCCTGTTCTGTGCCCCCTGCTCACGTGTATCACCGGCCCTTGGGGAGCGAGCGCATGTGGAGGGGAGACCTTGGGGACAGCTTGGGGACGTTGTCCCCTGTGGGGACACCGGCCCTTGGGGAGCACGAATATGTGGAGGGGACACCTTGGGGACACCCTGGGGACATCGTGCCCCGTGGGGACACCGGCCCTTGGGGAGTGTAAGCGGGGCGGCGCGGGGACGCAGACACGACCACGGCAGATGGAAGGGATGGACACGAACACCGCGGGTGCAAGGGACGTTTATTGGGACGTTAATTGGGACGTTAATCGGGACGTTAATTGGGACGCGGGGCTGTGACGCTCGCACGGCACCGGCTCCTGCCGGGGCTCCTCAGGGCCGCGCGGGGCTGGCGCGGCTCCGCCGGCCGCGGGTCCACAGGGGGCCGCGCTCCCGCAGGCGCTGCCTGAGGCCGGCCCAGCGCTCCCGGATCCAGGCCCCCCAGCTGCGGCCGGGCTGCGGGGAGAGGCGGCGGCGTCAGCCCCGGGGCGGCACCGGGTCCCCCCGGGGCCTCGCGGCCCCCCGCAGCCTCCTCCCTGTGCCTGGCGGCGGGCGCTGCGCCCCTTTATGAGCCCCCCGGGACCAGGGAGGGCACGGCCGGGGCTTTCCGGAGCGCCAGGGGGGTGGCGGCAGGGGGGAGGCCGCCGGCCCTCGCACCAACCCCGCGGCGCTGAGCAAACAGCCGCAGGGGAGCGGCAGCGCAGGGCGGCCCCGCAACCCGGTCACCGCCGGCCCCGAGGGTGGGCGTCGAGGCCGGGAAGTCCCAGGAGGCCGTAAATCTGCCACGGCTCTGCCGCGGGGCCCCCGGCGCCACGGCCCCTTTGGTGCTGGGTATGGGGAGGAGCGGGTGAAGGAGGCCAAGGGGGCTTGGAGGAAGTCAGAGGAGGGCGATGGAGGCCAACAGAGGCCAACAGAGGCCAACGGAGGCCAACGGAAGGCAGTGGGGACGGTGCAGGGTCTGCAGGACAAGAGGTGCGAGGAGCGGCCGGGGCCTTCGGGTTGCGGGGCCGGGAGGAGCCGAGGGGAGGCCGCATGGAGGAGGGGCAGGCGCTGAGCTCTGCTCCCCGGGGACAGCGCCAGGACCCGAGGGACCGGCCCGGAGCTGGGACAGGGGAGGGTCAGGGCGGGGGTTAGGGGAAGGTTCTGCACCCAGAGGTGGTCGGGCACTGGGACAGGCTGCCCGGGGACGGGGGCACGGCCGCGAGCTGCCGGAGCTCCAGAAACATTTGGGCGAGGCCCTCAGACACAGGGGCTGGGTTTTGGGGCGGTTCTGTGCAGATTTGACTTTTTTTTCCGGCTTCTGACTTCGGGTATTTGGTGTCTCTGTGACCCCAAGGGCCCGGGACCCGCCCCGCGCTCCCCTCCCACCCCGACCCTGCACAAGGGCAGGGGCCGAGCCGCGACCACAAAATGGCGGCCCCCAGCCGCCGTACACCGGAAGCCGCTCTCCTCTTTCCCCGGACTCCCAACCAATCAGCGCGCGGCTGGCTGAGCGGCGCGCCAATAAGAGGCGGCGGCGCCGCGGCTTCGTCATCAGTCAGCGCCCGCGCTCTGTGCGCGCTGCGGGCCGGCCGTACGGCGAGGGCCGGGCGAGGTCGGTCCTGGGGGGTGGCATGGCCGGGGGGTGGGCGCGTTGTGCCGGCTCCGTTCCTAAATTTATTTTCATTTTTCTCCCCCCGCAGCCTCCCCGCCATGCAGCGCTGAGCCCCGGCTTCCCCCCCCGCCATGGCAGCCCGGCTGGTGGGGCGCTGCTGCTGGCGGCACCTCGCCGCCATCTCCTGCGGGCCCGGCCCGGCCTCGCGGCTCCGCGCCTCGGGGCGCCCCCCGCCCCCCCTTCCCCGGGCCTCGCTTCACGCCCCGGGCCCCGCCGCCGACGGGGCGTCCGCCAAGGAACGGCCCGAGGAGGGCGGCGGGGCGGAGCACAGGGCGCTGAGGGAGCTGGTGGAGGCGGCGGCGGGGCCCCGGGAGCTGCTGGAGCTGAGCGAGGTGCCGGGGCTGAGCAGCAACCAGGCCTCGCTCGTCATCAGCCGCCTGTCGTGGCTGGCAGCCGAGCAGAAGCTGGAGGCGCAGAGCATCCTGCAGGACCACCGCTTCAGGCAGCTCGTCGGCGTGATGGACTCGCAGGTGGGTGCCCTAACAGGCAGCGCGCCCCGAAAGCTGGCTGCCCCCTGCCCCGTCCGCCTGCCTGGATGGCTCTTCTCCTTCCCCCCCGGTTCTTTCCTTGTTGCTGCAAGGCGAAGGTGCCGCCTGCTCAGTGCTTGGTGGCAGGCGCGTTTCAGAGCCCACCGCCACCAGGTTCAGCTCAAAACAGGGTCCCCGTGTCTGTGGGACAAGCCCGCAGCAACAGGGGTGCCCCCGAGCTGGAAGGGCCAAGCTGCCATGCAGGGAGGGCGAGAAGCTGGCAGTGCGGCCTTGCTGCCCAGGGGAGTGGCGGTGAACACAACTGGCCGAAAATTAATCGAGCAAACCCACAGTGTGCACAGTTATCCCTCTCCAAAGAGCTGCTGCAGCAGCCTGCAGTCATGGGTAACTCAGTGTAAGAAGATGTAAGAAGGGGATTTGCAGATGCACAGGTGCTTTGATGCAGACTGAAATAAAACAAAACAAACTAAAATCACAGAATCACGGAGTTGTAGGGGTTGGAAGGGACCTCGAGATCATCGGGTCCAACCCCCTGCCAAAGCAGGTTGGCCAGGCAGTAATTAATCACGTTGCAGCATCTTTGTGTTGACACGCCAGAGATTCTGAACCTTAGGGCATGAAGCAGACCAGTGCTCAGCTCCAAAAACTTGAAGAGCACCGTTTTAGGACTTTGCCTAAAGGGCAGGCTGGGAGGTTGAAGCCTTTGTTTGCTCAAAGCCGCCTGCTCCAAGTGCCCTGAGCTCCATTGGTTCCAGTGCTCAGCGCTGCAGCTCTCCCCGTAGCCCCAGAGCAATGCCACCTGCTTGTCACAGCTGTCCCGATCGACGTTTTTCCCTATTCCTCCTGCCTGCCCAGATCTCTCAGGTGTGGAATAACACCCTGGTGAACGTGCTGAAGAGCCTGTACTCCCTGGGGATGCAGAGCAGCAGCAGGGAGATGCAGTCGGTGGAGCACGAGGTGCTGTGGCGGCTGCGGCGCCTCACCTTCCGCCAGCTCGCCTCCCTGGCCGAGTTCCTGGCCACCAGGCCGGAGAAGGAGAGCAGCAAGCTGCTGAGCGAGGTCATCAGGAAGCTGGAGCTGCGGTGGACGGAGCTGGAGGGCACCCGCACCGTGGTGGCGCTGATTTCCAAGGTCGGGCACATCTCCCCGGCCCTGATGGACCACCTGGAGGACAAGGTAGGGCTCCAGGTGCTCTCATCCTGCTCCGTTCCCTTCAAATCATCGTTCTGGGGCGGGGGGGAACAGCTTTGGGACATTCCCTGTGGGCACCTGCTTAGCGAGCCAAGCAGAGGGGTGTTAATTCCACGCACATCTCTGTGCCAGTGCTCCGCTGCGTGCCCGCTGGCAGCTCTTTGAGCAGCTCCCCGTGCTCGGGAGAAGCATTTCCCCCCGAGGAGCCACGCAGGTGGGGAGTTTGCAGGTGGGAGCTCCCTGAACGCGCTGCTCTGAGCCACTTGAAGGCTGATGTGCTGCGCTCTGAGGCTGGAATTGCCTTTTTTGTGCCAGAATTACCTTATTTTGTGCCAGAATTGCCATAGTTTGTGCTAGAATTACCTTATTTTGTGCTAGAACCGCCTGGGCTCAGCTGGCAGGTGGTAAATTGCGGAGCCAGCAGAAGTGCTATCCTTTTCTTCCCCCTCGCAGCCTGACTTGCAGGGAAGCTGGAGCAAGGTGCCCGCAGGGAGGTCTGCTCCCTCTCTCCGTCCCTCCCAGCAGCAGGGAAATGTCCTCGGGGTCCTTGCGACCCAGCAGGGGTTAACAGCTTACGCAAACCGCAGGTGTGGGGCAGCAAATTAGAGCAAAATTAGGGTACAGGCTCCGCTGAGAGGAGCGAGGGCGACCTCCCGGGCAGCGGCACGTCACACCCCGCATCCACGGCTGGCTGCGTGCCTCCCCCTGACGTCTCAACGTCTCTTTTCAGGCCCTGGAGCTGGCGGAGCAGTTCAGCCCCGAAGACATCCGGAAGATCACGCTGGCCCTGGCGTACCAGAACCGGCGCTGCGTGCCCCTGCTCCGCGCCCTGTCCTACCACCTGCTTCAGAAGCACGTGGAGCTCAGCCTCGGCACCCTGACGGACCTGATTTTCGCCTATGGTAAGCGACTCGGCTGGGTCGGGACCTGCTGAGGCCACCCCGGCTCCTTCTGGGCGCTCGAGCTGGGCTCTGACAGCGTTGCTACCACCGGGGTGACCTGTGACAGAGGAGGGAGGCCGGCAGGGGGTGTGCCAGCCAGCGCAGCCACCTCGTTTCCAGCTCCGGGTGCAGGCAGAGCGAGCCCCGGTGCCTCTCCCGCCGACAGCACAGCCTCCGGCCACAATTCTGCCTGCCCCTCGGCTCTGCCCCGTGCTCCCAGCACGTTTTTTTTCTGTGCCAGCAGCGGTGAGGGGGACCTCCTGTGGCAGCACGGCACCCAGTGCAGGGTGTGCGCGCTCAGCTCCGTGCTGCTGGCTCCTTTGACTCGCTGCTGCCTCACCCCAGAGCCCGTTTGGGCACGGCCTGGGTGTGTGTGGTCAGCAGCGCGCCCCGGTTTTTCCTTCCAGCATGCGGGAAGAAGGGATGAGAGTGCTTCGGAAGGGCAGTTAGGGCACCAGGCAGCCCAGCAGTTAGCTGAGATCCCCGAACAGCCTGAGATCCTCTCCTGCCTCCTTCCCTGACCAGGCATTTCTCAGGGAGTCCCTGTTTCCATCTCCTCACTTGTGAAGCAGCTCCGTTCGCAGCAGGCTAATCAATAAGTGGTGTTATCATCCTCGGTGCCGTGGTTCTCCGGCCCCTCTTCGTGCGATGCTGTGTGCTCCTGCCCAGGGAAGGAAGCCAGGGGAGCTGAGGGGAGCTGCTCCTCAGTTCCCTGCCCAGCTTTTGGCAGTGGGAACAGACTTTCTGTCAGCCCCTGGGGCAGGGTGCTCTGCGTGGGTTGGACGTTCCCTAAAAGTAAAGGATCACCCCACGAGACACGGCCTTGGAGGGGGCTCACGCTTCTCGTGGCGATGTCTCCAGCCTCCCCTGGTCCTAAAAACAGCCTCGTGGCACCCCGCCCGCCCGGGCACAGCTCCCGTAGCAGCTCCGTGTAAGCGGCTGCCGCTTTTCTTTTGCTCCTTTAAGGAAAACTGAATTTCCACCAGCCCCAGGTCTTCCAGAAGATAGCCGCCGACCTGCACCCCCACGTGGCCACCATGACGCCCGTCGAGGTGACGCGCTGCATCAGATCCTTCGCCCTCCTCAAGTGGCTCAGCCTGCCCCTCTTCGAGGCCATCGCCCAGGTGAGGAGGCACCGGCGGGGCCCTCCCTGCCCCAACAGACGAGTGGGAATATTGCGGAGGGAGCTCTGCTTCTGCTCTCAGCTTTCCCCTTAAAAAATAAGAAAATCCTAAAGAAGTCCTAAGAGATCCCGTGCTTGTGTGTCCCTGCCTTGCCGTGGGGGCTGGGCACGTCCTCGGGTGGTGTTTTTAATCCTTTCCTGTCCGTGCTCGCCCAGGGCAGATGACGAGCTCTGGTTTTGCTTCCCCTGTCTCGCAGTACGCCCTGGACAACGCCAAGCAGCTCTCGGTTGCCCACCTGTGCAGCATCATCCTGTCTTTCGCCCGCCTCAACTTCCAGCCCAGCGGCAGCGAGGACTTCTTTAACATGGTAACCTTCCTCCTTCTCCTCTTCGTTAGCCTGCCTCCCGCCCTAGGGTCCCCGGGAAGGCTGCACGTCTCCCCCTGGCACATCCAGAGCAAAAAGCGGCCGTTGGAAGGCTCAGGCCGCTGCGGGAAATGGGAATGGGGACCCCGTGGCTCAGGACAGGCTGAAAAACCCCTCCTGAGCTGCGTGCTGGGCGATAACAGAACCAGGCAGCGCACCGCGAGCTCCCCAGCCCCTGCAGGCTCCCTTTTCTAGCAGCCACAAGCAGCGTGTGGGTGTTGGCGTGCCCTCCTGGACTCGGATTGCTGTAATTAGCTCCTCGTAATGAGGCCGCGGAGGTTCAGGGTCAAGCACCTGCGTGGCTCGCCCAGCCCTCAGCACCGCGGCGCTGGTTTTTGGGTTCCTGCTGGAAGGAAGGAGGCTGCTACCTGGGAAACGGGAGCCTCCTGCTGCGCCTGAGCCAGGGGCTGGCAGCAGGGAGCCCCTTCCCTTGCCCCCAGGGCCCTGAATTCCTGCTCGGGCACAGGAGGGGGCAGGAGGCTCTCCCTGGGGACAGATCCTTGCTGGAGAGGAGCTGCGGCGTGGCTGCCAGCTGCTCGCGTGTGGTGCACAACCGAGGAGGAGTGGGGCCCAAAATCACAATCATTGGGGTTGGGAAAGCCCTCTGGTCCAACCACCCCCCTAATTAACTTAATTTTTGAGGCATTGCAGGGAAAAAAACAAAATAAACAAACCCACTCAGCACCACGAGGCTGCCGCGGAGCGGTCCCGAATCCTCCTGGCGGCAACCAGCCCGGGGAGGAGCGCCGCGGGAGCAGGGATGCGTGCGTTGTGGTGCTGAGCTCTGCGGGTTTTGTGCTGGGCAGGTGCACGAGGAGCTGCGGGGCCAGCTGGGCAGCCTGGAGCCCCAGCTGCTCACCGACCTGGTGTGGTCGCTGTGCGTGCTGCAGCAAGCCAAGCCCCACTACCTGCAGCGAGTGCTGGCGCCCGACTTCCACGCCCGCCTCCAAGGTGAGGGGGGCAGCTCTGCTGGCCCCAGGGACCCGTGCCTCGGCTATGGGGGCAGGGAGCGGGGATAATGGCTCTGGGGTCTGCCTAAATTTGGCCCGGCGCAGGTCGTGTTAGCCCAGCCGGAACCAGGAGGGGGGGGGGGGGGGCGTTGGTGTCCCCGAGCGTGGCTCTAACGTGCCCGCGGGGCTGAGCCCCGGCAGGGCGACGCGTTGCCCTCAGCCTTGGGGGGGGGGAAGCCACGTGCCCCAGGGCGCGGTTTTACCGCTCCGCGAGCGCTGCCCGTGCCCCGTCCCCAAACCTTTATGCCTCGGGACGGGGAGGGCTTGGCGTCCCTCAACAAAACGGTGCCCGCCGGGGAGGCGCAGCCCCCTCACGTTCAGTCCCTGCCTCCCCCGTGGCAGGAACTGGCCAGCCGGCTGCCACAGCACCGCCTGTAGCCCGCGGGCGCCGCCGTCCCCCTCCCGTGGGACCCTGGGGATGGGAAAAAAAAAAAAAATCGCGCCACAGACACCGGGGCCGTGCCCCTGGAGCCGCCCGTGCTGTGGGCGTCGGGTGTCCCACGCCCAAATTTCCGCTCCTCTTCTTCCCCGGCAGGCGATCCGTCCCCCAAGGCGCAGACCTTGCGGGTGAAGCTGGCGCACATCAACGCGACGGCCAAGCTGGAGAGCCCCGAGTACCAGGGGCCGTTCCTGCCGGCCGACGTGCTGGGTGCTGCGGGGCCGCCGGGGGACAGAGCCAGCCAGCTGCAGGGCAGCCTGCGGGAGGCCCTGGCGGGGGTGCTGGGCGGCCAGGACAAGGGACGTTTCGATGTCCCCACCGTCTACGGCTGGCGGATCGGTGAGCGTGCCCTCTCCCCACGCCGGTGGCGAGCGGCAGGACCCCGCCGGGGTCCGCTCGGCGGAGGGAATCCCATCCGAGGGCTTCGTACGCGTGCCAGGGGGGCGTCGTGCCTCCCGTCGTGCGGCCTCCAACCTCTCGCCACCCCGCAGCCCTGTCAAATTCGGTCCCGGCCTCTCGGTGGCGGGGACCGGCCAGCCGGCTGCCACAGCGACTTCTGTCGTCCATGGGCCCCGCGTCCCCTCCCCGTGGGACGCTGGGGATAAAATCGTGCCACAGACATGTCCCCCCCCCAGCCCCCGAGGGAGATGCTCCCGGAGCGGGCGCTCCTCGAGGCTGCGCCCCGGCCGCGCGCCGAGGCTGGCCGGGTGGGGAGGCAGCCGGGTGGCCCCCAGCAGCCGGCCCTCGTGTTCCCTGCTCTCCGCAGACGCCGAAGTGGTGGTGAACGGCGAAAACAAACCCCTCCCCGTGAAGGATTTCGCCGCTCCCCACCTGCTCCACGCCGAAGGGACGAAGCCGCTGCCGCCGGGCGCCAGGAGGTGGGTCTGGGCGCAGCCGCGGGCCGCTGAGGCTCCGCCGTCCCCGGGGGACGGTGCCGTGGGGGCTGCCCGTGCGCAGGGGCTGCCTGCCCAGCCGCATCCCTGGCTGTTTCGGCCGCCTGGCCTCGTGGAAGCCCGGCGGGGGAGAGGGCAGGAGGCCGGCGGTGGCAGCAGCCTTCCCTGCCTGGCACGTCGTGCGCTGGGAGCCGCTGCCAAGCCGCCTGCCTGTCTGCGGGGAGCCTGGGGCTCCTTCCTGGCTGGAAAAGGCAGCGTCTCCCCGTCCAGCGTGTTCCTGGGCTTGGGGAGGGGGTGGGTTTCGAGCCAGCAGCACGGTGTTTGTGCTCAAAACCCAGCCCAGCGCTCAGCCCCGGTGTCAGCACCCGTTAGCACGCCATCGCCCTCCCTTCCGCTGCTGCTCCCGGCTCCCGCGGGGCCCAAGGGGCTCCGGCACCCCTCTCACGGCCTCGTGCCCTCCGCGTGTCCCGCAGGGTCGCCTTCCTCAGGTGGGAGTTCCCAAACTTCAGCAACAGGAGCAAGGACCTGCTGGGCCGCTACGCCATGGCCCGGCGCCACATCCAGGCGGCCGGCTTCCTCGTGGTGGACGTGAGTAGCCGCGGGGAGGGCGAGGGTGCGGGGGGGCTCCCCCGGCGTCCCTTTGCCTCTCTGCCCTCCTGTGAGGGGGAGCAAAAAAAAAGCACAGCCCCCCTCCTGTGGGGAGCTCTGGGGGCGCAGCAGCTCGCTTCTAGCCTGTCTTCAGGTGGAACCCTCCTGCCTCTGCCACCCTCCTGCCTCTGCTTCCTAATTCCTCGGAGCTGGCTGCCCGCAGGAGGAGCAGGACCGGCCTCCTGGGGGGGCCAGGAGGTGACGCTGGCGTGTGCAGGGTCACCCTCAGGAAGTCCCTAACCCCCCAGTGCCAGAGGGGAGAGGAGGTCTGCCAGCTTCTTGCTCCTCTCGCGCTAATCCTGATGGCTCCCGGGGCGGGGGGGGGGGAAGTCCTGTGCAGTCCCGTCAGCCCTCGGCGCCCGTTCCTGCGGTCCCACACCGGGATTAGCCGCCGTGATCCTCCGCAGGCCGCCTGGCGGGGGGCTCGGTAATCGAGGAGGACAGCAGGCGAGGTCTTAGCGCGCTGATCCCTGCTCCAGAGCCCCGGGCTGCAGCGGGGTCACGCATTATTTAGCCTCCCGGAGGTAATTATAGCTCGACGGGCAGCGGGGCGGCGAGCCACGTGTCGCCCCGACTGCTGCCAGTCCCCGGCCCCACAAAGAGCCCGAGCTCTCGGGCACATTTCGCCTGCGGAGCTCCTGCGTTTTGAGGCTGGGGCTCCTGGTGCTGTGCCCCCCCCGCCCTAAGGCGTGTAACCTCCCTGTGCTCCCTGGCTGGAGCTTCGGGGGGGGAGATGGAGAAGAGGAGGAAGGAAACGTCGCTCCTTGAGGCTTGAGCCTCGCCTGCCAGCAGCTAAATCCAGCCGGGGTGGGCGGGGGGAGTCCCGTCCCCCCCTCCCAGGCCTCAACTCTGCTCCCCTGAGCACGGAGATGAGCGGTGCTGCGCCCAGGAGCATTCATCCTGCCCCCAAAGCAGGCGCTGGGCCTGCAGCTCGTGCTCCCCATTTTGGGGTGGGGAGCCCGGGGGTGCGAAGGGACGGGTCCCCAGGCCCCGTGGGACACGCACCTTGGTGGACGGAGGACCTGAAGGCTCTCCGGCCCCGCTACCCTCCAACAAACCCGTGTCGCCTGCCTTTCCCCCGGCTGCTTGGGGGAGGCCGACGGGACACGCGGATGGGGGGAACCGGCCCGCGGAGCCCCGCGGATCGGGTGAAAAATGGGGCAGGTTTTGGTGCTCCCTGGGGTCACCACGGCTCTGGTCCCCGTGCTGCTCCCGCTGCTTTGGGCCGTGCTTACGGAAGCCCCTTGTTCCCCTGCGGTGCAGCCAGCTGATTTGGGGCGCAGCTGGGGATTTGTCTTGGGGGGGGGGGGGGGGGGGGTAAGAAACGTCCCTCGCGCCCGCAGCCTTGTCAAATTCGGTGCCCGCCTCTCGGTGGCGGGGACCGGCCCAGTGGCTGCCACAGCAAGGGCCGTGCTTCATGGGCCCCGCGTCCCTGCCGTGGGGCCGCGGGGATAATAACTCCGGCCACGCACAGCACCCAGCGGCCCCGGGGAACGGCACCGCGCTGCGGGCGCCCCCAGCCCTCACACCCCCCCCCCCCCCCCCCCCCAACTTCTCTTCCCCGCCGCAGGTTCCCCACTACGAGTTCCTGGAGCTGAAGCTGGAGCGGCAGCGGGCGGCCTACCTCAGGGACAAGCTCAGCAAGGCTGTGGCCAAGGAGCTGGCGAGCTAGCGGCCGGGTTCTGCGTGCGTGCGTGTGTGTGTGGCAGCAGCGTGCCCCCAATAAAACCCCCCCCACCCCCCCAAAAAAAAATAAACCACACGCCTCTACCCCTGCTGCCTGCGCCGGGAGCGGGCATGGGGCGCGGGGGCTGGAGGGGCTGCGCCGCTTTGTGCCGGGGTTTTGGGGTTTGTGCTTGGGGTGGGGATCAGGGGGAGGGCTGCGCTGCTCTCTGCCCCCCCCCCCCCCCCCCCCAAAAAAAATGCTGCTTTTGGGGCCGGGCCCCGCACGCGATGGCCCCCGGAGCTGAGGGTTAAGGGCGCTGCTTCCCCGTCTTACCGGCGGCGCTTTGTCCCCGGGGGGGGGGGGGGGGGGGGGGGCGCTGCGCGGTGCGTGCAGGGGCAGCAGGACCCCGAAGGGGCGCCGGGGAGCCCCCCCCGTCCCCCCCCCCCGTCCCCAGCCGGGCAGGGTGGGCTGAGAGCGAGAAACCCCCGCTGCGAGCCGGCTGCCGGGAGGGCTTTCGGGGCGGGGGGGGGGGGGGGATTCAGCGGCCACCTGGGCCGCGGCGAGCGGGTTTTCGGCCGTGGGGACGCCGCCGGCCCTCGCCACGTCCCGTCCCGTCCCGTCCCCCCCCCCAGCCCCGGGTGCTCAGCCTGGTCCCAGCACCCCCCCGGCTGGGGACGGAGCCCCCCCCCCCGGCAGAGCCCTGGCCGTGGGGACGAGGCGGCGGCGGCTGCTGAGTCACGGCTGGGGCTGCTCCTGGCACCGGCATCGCGCCAGCGCCGGCCTCGCTCCCTGCCGCGTTGGGCCCTGATTTGGGGGGGGGGGCGGGAGTTTTTTTTTTTTTTTGGGGGGGGGGGAGGTTCTGGGGTTTGGGCAGCTGGGGTGGCCGCCCCCAACCGGGACTGGGCGTCGTGGGGGCGTCCCATGGGTGCCAGCTCCCCGCCAAACGTCCCCCTCCTCCTAAGGAGCCACCAGTGCGTCCGTATGGGGTGTCCCCATCCCATGGCACGGGGGGGGGGGGGGTACCAGAGTGTCTGTGCCCCCCCCCCCCCCCAGCATTACCAGGGAGCCGTCCCCATCCTCCTCCCCATCCCCATGGAGACGGGAGGAGGAGAAGTGCCATCGCCATGGCGACACCGGGGCCCGATCCTGTCCCCCCCCCGGGGACACCGGGCTTGGGGACATTGGGGGGGGGACCCTACACGTGCAGCATCAGCAGCTTTGGGGTGCGGGGGGGGGGGGGGGGCTCCGAGCCCCTGTTCCCCATATAAATGGGGGTGCGGTGTCGTGGGGGGGCTGATCCTTAACCCCCCCCCCCCCCCGAAAAATTTATCAGTGCTCAGGTGGGGAAACTGAGGTGGGGCGGGGGGGGGAGGGGGGGTCCCCATGCCCCGCGCCCTCCCTCCCCACCCCCCCACCCCCCCCCGGCTGCTGCAGCGCCGCAGTGCCTGGCACACACACCCTGCTTTCTCTGAGCTAAAATAAATAAATAAATAAATAAATAAATAAATAAATAAATAAAGGGGGAGGGATAAAAAAAAAAACCAGCACCAAACCTGCTGACATCATCCGGGATGACGGGGCTGCGCCCCCCCCCCCCCAGCACCGATGCTCAGCCTCGCCCGGCGCAGCCGCTGTCGCCCAACGCCGCCGAGCCGAGCCGCGGGCTGAGCCGGCCTCGGGCCGGCCTGGGGGTCCCCGGCCCCGCCGCCATGCCCGGAGAGTCGGCCTCGAGCCCCCCGGGGCTGCAGCTGGAGGCCGGCCTCCCCCCGGGCTCCGAGGAGGAGGCAGGTGAGGCCGCGGGGATGGCGGCCGAGGGAGGCCGCGGGGATGGAGGGAGGGAGGGAGGGAGGGAGGACGTGAGGATGGAGGGCGCGGGGATGGAGGCTGCGGGGATGGAGGCTGTGGGGTTAGAGGCTGTGGGGTTAGAGGCTGTAGGGACAGAGGATATAGGGCTGGAGGGATGGAGGCTGTAGGGATGGAGGCTGTGAGGATGGAGGATGGAGGGACGGAGGGACGGAGGGATGGAGGCTGTAGGGACAGAGGCTGTAGGGCTGGAGGGACGGAGGCTGTAGGGATGGAGGACGGAGACAGAGGAGGGCGCAGGGATGGAGGACACGGGGCAGCAGCGCTCGACCTGAGGCTTTCCTGCCCCTCCACGCCGGGGGGGGGGACACCGGGGGGGATGCCACCCTGGGGACACCACCCTGACCCCCCCCCCCCCCAAGCCATGAACTGTGCCCCCGATACTGGGAGGCCCCGCAGCACCCAAGGGTGCCCGGGCCGGCCGTCCCCACGCCCCAACCCCTTCCCCCCCCCCCGCCAAGGGCCATCGGTCGCCGTGCCCCAAGGTCACCCTGCAGAGACAGGGCTGGGGGGGGCGGGTCCCCGAGCGGTGCCCCCATCCCGCTGCCACCCCCCTGCGTGTCCCCAGGGTGCGGGGCTGGGGGACATCGGGGGGGCCCGGCCCAAAAGGGGCCGGGGGGGAAGGGAGGTGAAGGGAGGGGATGGGGCAAGGCGTGGGGGGGATCAGGGCCCCCCCCGGGCATTGAGGGGTTAAAGGGACCCCACAGAGCTGGGGGGGGTGCACGGGGGGAGGGGCTCGGTGAGGGGGGGGGTGTCCCCTTGGTGAGATTGATGCTGGGGAGGGGGGACACGGGGGTTTACCCCCATAGGGACAGAGTGGGGGTGCCCCAACCCCGCTGTCCCCAGCCCCCTGTGTCCCCCCCCCCGGGCTCAAACTGGGGACAAAAAGCCCCCCCACCCCCACCCCCCTCAGCCACTTCTCAAGGTGCAAATGGGGGTCCCAAAGCCCCCCCCCCATAAGGCACAGCCCCCCCAGCCCCCCATAGGTGCAGCGCAGATGTCACCCTAAAAACGTGGGGGAGCTGATGTGCCCCCAAAACCACCCCCGAAACGGGATCCCATCCCTTACAGGACACCCCCTGAGCTCCCCCCCGCCCCCCCCCCCCCAAAAAAAAAAAAAAAAAAAAAAAAATCCCCAAGGGAGGCCCCTCCCCCTTCCCAGCAGCCCCGCAGCCCGCCCCCGCCCCTCGCCCCTATATAAACCCCCTGGGGGCCGCATGGGGCAGCTTGAGGTGGGTGCTGGAGCCTGGTCCTGGTGGGGGCTCTGGGTGCTGCCGGAGCCTCCCCTGCCCCATGGAGCCACCCCTGAGGGCCCCAGGTAGTGGGGGGGGCGGGCTCCTTGCATTTTTTGGGGGGGGGGGGGGGGCTTCTGAGAGTTTTTGGGTGCATTATGGGGTGGGTGGGGAGGGCTGCGTGCCCCTCACATCTTTGGGGCTGGGACCCCCACACTCAGTGCAGCAATGAGCAGTGGGGTTAGGGTGTGATGTTTTTTTTTGGGGGGGGGTTGTTGCCCCCCCCCCCCCCAGGTGGGGGATTCAAGGTTTAGGGTTGCCCCCCCAATCCCAAATGCCCTGGGTGCAGCTGTGTCATCCAGGGGATGCAGGTCGTGGTGGTGGGGGACTTCTGGCTACCTCCCCCACAAGACCCCTCCAGCATCCCCAAAACCTGTGGTGCCCCCCCACTCAGAGAGGGGTGTTGTTTTTTTTTGGGGGGGGTCACGCCTATAACCTTCCCTGGGCACTGCCCCCTCCCTCTGTGAGGACGGAGCGGGGGCCCTGCCCCATTTTGGGGGGTGTGCGTCGGGGGGTGAGGATACAACGGGGTCTTCTGCCCCTCCCCCCCCCACTGACACCCTCTCTCCACAGCCCCCCCGGGGGACGCCGCCGCCACCCCGATGCCCACCAAGGAGGAGGCCCGCCCGCAGCCCGAGGGGGCCAGCTGCGACGCGGCCCCCGGCCCCTCTGCCCCCGATGTGGCCGAGCACGGCCCCCCCGCCAAGGGCTGCCGCCCCCCCCCCGCCACCACCTCCGCCGCCACCACCACCGGCCCCCCCAGCCCTGCCCGCCGACCCCCTGGACACCCGCATCGTCATGGGCGAGGAGACGTGCTGCCCCCCCAAAACCCACCCCGAGCCCCCACCCCCCGGCCGCCCCCCCGCCAGCCTGGACCCCGACCTCTTCTTCACGGCCCCCTCCACCCCCGTGCGGACGGGGGGGCTGCGCCCGAAGGCCGAGGAGGACGGGGGGGACGCGGAGAGCGAGGGGCTGGGCTCGCCCCCCACCTCCCCGTCCGGCTCCTACATGACGGCCGAGGGGGGCAGCTGGGGGTCCTCGGGGACCGCCAGCACCTCCCCGTCCTGCTCCCCGAACCTCCTGGCCGAGGCCCCCGACGGCGAGGCCGGGCCGGCGGCCTTCACGCACCGCTCCCCGTCGTCCTCCTCCTCCTCCGAGGATGAGGACGCGGCGTCGGCCGGGCAAGAGGAGGAGGAGGAAGAGGAGGAGGAGGATGAAGAGGATGAAAGCAGCGGGCAGGCGCTGGTGGAGGAAGGCTCGGAGCTGCCCCAGGTGGCCCCCACTGGCCTCATCCCCGCGGCGCTGCTGCCCTTCCGCGGCAGCCTCCTCTTCGAGGCCGAGGCCGTGGAGATCACGCTGGTGCCGGCCGAGGCGGCGGCCGAGCCCCTCTCCGGGGAGGAGGAAGAGGATGAAGAGGAAGACGAGGAGGAGGAAGACGAAGACCCCAGCACCTCGGCCTCCTTCCTGCGCTCGCTCTCCGAGACCTCCATCAACGAGGGGGTGGACGAGTCCTTCGCCTTCCGCGATGACACCTCGGCCTCCTCCGACTCGGCCTCCTACGACGGCGAGGAGGACGAGCGGCTCTACGGCACCGAGCGCCACGCGCTGGGAGGGGCGGGGGGGCCCCCCCCGGCCACCGCCACCCCCGGTGACACCGAGCCCTCCTCCGAGGCCTCTGGGGACATCGAGCTGCACCTGCGTGGTGGCGTCGCGCAGCCCGACGGGACGGGCAGCGGCAGCGTCACCCCCGGCGGGGATGAGAGGGCATCGCCAGGAGGGTCCCCACGGCACGAGGCAGCCCCCAGCCCCCCCATTTTGGAGGCACCCCCCAGCACTGAGGAGGACCCTGAAACCACGTGCGTGGAGCTGGGGACGCTGGGTGTGGAGCAGGATGGTGCCCACCCGGTTGTAGAAGAGGAAGAGGAGGTTGAGGAAGAGGAGGAAGAGGAGGAGGAGGTGGAGGAGGAGGAAGAGGAGGTGGCCGAGGAGGAGGTGGTGGCCGCCTCTGAGGTGGCCTCTGTTGAGGCTCTCACCACAGAAGTCAGCGTGGAGCCGATGGGTGAGACCTTCAGCTCCTCCTCATCCTCCTCGGAGCTGGAGGAAGCCTCCACCCTGGAGCCCGACGTCCTGCAAGAATCAGGCCCTGTCCCAGAGGAGCCTCCCCCCACGGAGGCCGCTGTCCCCATGGAGTCTGTGCCCCCGGAGGAGGTGGTGGAGGTGACACCAGAGGTGGTGGAGGTGACACCAGAGGTGGTGGAGGCCCAGCCGGAGGCTGACCCCGGCACGAGGCTGGAGCCGGAGGCCGCAGCGAGCGGCAGCGCCCCGCAGCCCCCCTGTGCTGGGGAGACCAAAGACCCCCAACCCGATGGGCCGGGGGGGGATGCCCCCACGCTGCCTGCCACGAATGGTGACCATGAGCTTGATGCCACCGCACTGGAGACCCCCGAGCCTCCGTGCCCGCCTGAGCAAGGTGACCCCAACAGCCCGGACCATGAGGCCGGTGGCCATGAGGACGGCAGGACGGACCCCACGGCAGCGCCCAGCCTGGGTGAGGATGTCCCCGACCTGCAGGACGGCCTCACGGATGAGGCCCCTGAGCAGGATGAGGCCCCTGAGCAGGATGAGGCCCTCCACGAAGACGGGGAGGCCTCAGGCAGCGAGTCCCCGCCGCTGGCCGCGAGCGAGGGCGGCAGTGACACTGCCGAGGCGCTGGAGGAGGCGCCCAGCCCCGCGCCGGGGGACGCGGATGAGACGAGGGACGCGGACGAGCCCGACGCCGCCTCCGAGGACGAAGCCTCCAGCGAGGACCTTGAGCGGGAGCAGAGCCCGGAGCCGGCCTCGGCCAGCGCGGAGGCCGAGTGGGATGCCACCGCCTCCTCCTCCTCCTCCGAGGACTCGTCGCCGGAGCTGCTGGACACCTCGCGCTCCCGCACCGACTCCAGCTTCTTCACTGCCCCCGAGGACAGCGCGGGGGAAGCGGCCGCCCCCAGCCTCCCCTCCCCGGCCCCGCGGCCCTGCATGGCCCTCTGCCTGCTGCCCCCGGCCTCCGCCCCCCCGCCGCTGCGCTTCACCGCCTCGGAGCGGGAGGTGTACGTGGGGACCCCCCCGGCCCCCCTCGAACTGCTCCCACCACCATCACCACCACCACTCGGTGCCTTGCCGGAGAGCGCGGAGGACCGCCGGCACGTGGCCACCATGCTGCAGGGCGCCTTCGGGGACCTGCCGGCACCGCAGCGACCGGGGGGGCCCGGACAAACTCCCCCCGCTGCTGCTGCTGCTGTGGAGCCTCCGCAGCCTCCGCAGCCTGAGGCCGAAGCCGCCGTCGCCACACCTGAACCCAAAGAGCCCCAGGAGCCGGGCGATGCGGGGAGCCCCCCGTGCACCCCTCCGGCCTGCCCCACGCAGGACGAGGAGCCCCCGCTGCTCCCCCCCGGTGAAGAACCTGATGCCAAAGTCCCGGTGGAGGGCGAGCACCCCCCAGCACCCCCTGAGCAGCAGGAGGAGGAGGAGGAGGTGGCGGCAGGATCCAGCCCCACGCCCAGCCCCGAGGAGGGTGGGGAGGGCGGGGAGGCCACCCCCAGCCCCACCGAGGCCGTTTTGGTGCCCTCAGATCCCCCAGCAGAGCCCAGCTCCCCCGAGGACCGTGCACCCCAAGAGGTCCTGGCGGTGCCGGCCGAGGTTTCGGTGCCGGCCGCCTGCCCGCCGCTCTCCAAACTCATCCAAGTGCCTCCTCTCTCCTCCTCGCCACCGCGCTCGGAGGACACCTCAGGGCTCGCCGAGCGGCCGGAGGAGCGTCCGTCTGTCCCGCCGGCCTCCAGGAAGCGGCTGGAGGGTAAGAGCCGTCCCCATCCCTATGGGTGCCTTCGTGGGGTCCCAAGAGACGCGTGCGGGGTTGGGTGGTGCTGGGATCAGGGCGAGCATCCCGGGTTCCAGCCCCTGGGGGGGGTGCCTGGGGTCCCTACAAAGCCCAATTTTGGGTGATGGGGGCCCCCCCCCTTGCTTCTTGTGGGGGGGGGCATGCCGGGCCGTGGGGACGAGGTGACCCCAACATCTCCCGTCCCCGCAGCGCCGGAGCCGTCCCCGCAGAAGGAGAAGGCGCGGGGCAGGAAGGCGCCGGGCGGCACCAAGGGTGCGCGGGGGCCGGAGGCGGCGGAGGGGGGGCCCCGCCGGGCACCCCGGGGCTCTGTGCAGTCCGAATCGAGCTCCTCCAGCGAGGCCGAGCTGCCCTACCGCTGCCCCGGCGCCGCCGAGCACCTGCCCGCCATCGCCCTGCTCGAGGACAAGGCAGCGCCGCGGCGGGGCGAGGCCAACCATAAAGGTGAGGGGGGGGGGGGGGGGGGGGGAGATTTTGGGAGGGGGGGGGGGGGTTGGAGTGGTGGTGGCGTCGCCAACCTGGTCCTTTTGGCTTGTGCAGGGTCGTGCAACGAGTCGGAGAGCAATGACGAGTCCATCCCGGAGCTGGAGGAGCCCGAGGGCGCGGAGCCGCGGCCGGCACAGACCCAGGTATAGGGCTGGGGGCTCGGAGCCCCTGTTCTGGGGCACCCAAGGGACCGTGGCCCCCTGTCACCTGCTGCCATCCCCCCCCCCTGCAGGCACCGCTCACCCACTCGCTGGGCACCGGGGAGGAGAGCATCAGCAAAGCCAAGCAGAGCCGGAGCGAGAAGAAGGCCAGGAAGGTGGGATGGGCACCGGTGTCCCATGGGGCTTAATTTTTGGGGGGGGTGGGTTGGGGTTGGGACCCCGTGTCCTCCCCAGGGTGCTGTCACCATCCCTGGGGTCACGGCTGGGTCCCATGGGGGGTTTCCCCGCCTTGTGGGGCAGCTCGGCCTGGGGACAGCCCTGTGTTATCCCATTGCTGGGGGCTGGAGAGCCCCGGGCTCAGCACCGCTGGACCCATGCGGGGTCTCTGGGGCTGACCCCAAACGTGTGTGTCCCCCCCCCCCACCTGAACCCCAGGCCATGTCCAAGCTGGGTCTGAGGCAGATCCACGGCGTCACCCGCATCACCATCCGCAAGTCCAAGAACATCCTCTTCGTCATCACCAAGCCCGACGTCTTCAAGAGCCCCGCGTCCGACATCTACATCGTCTTCGGGGAAGCCAAGGTGGGGGGGGGGGGGACAGGTTGGTCCCTGGGGGTGGGAGGTCCCCGGGGAGCAGCCGGTGACACCCCCCCCCCCCCCCCTTCTCCTCGTCCCCGCAGATCGAGGACCTGTCGCAGCAGGTGCACAAGGCTGCGGCGGAGAAGTTCAAGGTGCCCATGGAGCACTCGCCGCTCATCACCGAGACGGCGCCCGCCCTCACCATCAAGGAGGAGAGCGAGGAGGAGGAGGAGGTGGGCGGCGGGATGGGGCTGGGTGGGGGTGCCGAGACACCCCCGTCCCCATCCCCCCCGTGGGATTTGTGGGGGTGGATGGGTGCCGGGGGGGGGGGGGGGGGTTGACGGCGCTGTCCCCGCTCCCGCAGGTGGACGAGACGGGGCTGGAGGTGCGGGACATCGAGCTGGTCATGGCCCAGGCCAACGTCTCGCGCCCCAAAGCCGTGCGGGCGCTCAGGCACAACAACAACGACATCGTCAACGCCATCATGGTGAGCTGGCGGGGGGGGGGGGGGGGGCGTTGTTTGTGGGGTTATCCCCATCCCGCGGTGCCTGACGCTGTGTTCTCCTCCTCCACAGGAGCTGACCATGTAGCGGCCGGGCCCCCCCGGCCCCCCCTGTATAGGTGCACAGTTCTCCTCCTCTTCCTACCCCCTGCCCCCCCCCGGCATCCTTTAGCCCCGCGCCTTCGCCTCGCCCGCCTCTGTAACGCTCAATAAACGGCCTCATGCATCACTGGGATCGCACCCCGCCTCCACGCCTGGTGATTTGGGGGGGGGGGGGGGGCCCTCTGTGGAGTTTGGGGGGGGGGGCCCTCCTGCAGCCCCCCTACCCCCAGGCAGCAGGGTTGGGGGGGTGTAGGATGGGGACCGGGTGCTCGGGGAGGTGGGACGGAGACCCCCATGGTGGCACCTGGGGGTGGGATGGGGCTGAGCCCCCCCCCCCCGCCCACTATGGGCTGGGGACCCCCCAATCTGGGGCTGTTCTTGGGGACCACCCCCCCCCAATCTGGGGGTGTTTCTGGGGATGGGCACAGCCCCTTTTGGGACCGTCACCCCCCCCCCCCCCCCAGCCCTCGGAGCGTTGGGTTTTGGGCACCCGGTGTCGGCCGGAGGGGAGGCGAGCGAGGGCTTAGCAAGGAGACGACGAAGCGCCGTGGGGTGCAGAGTTTTATATTTACCTCTAGCAATGCTCTGTACAGGAAGCATACATACAAAACACCCCCGGCCCCACCGTTTTTCCCCCCCCCCCGGCTCCACGCGGGAGGGTCCGGCAGCACCGGGGGCTCGTCGTGGCGGGGAGAGGCAGCGCGGTGCCGGGTGGGGGGGCTGCGGGGGTCCCAAAGGGAACCCCCCCCCCCCCCCCCCCGTTGCTCAGTCCCCTGCCCACCAGAGCTCCAGCGAAGGGTTAGGGCCAGCTCCCAGCCGCCCTTCCCCGTGAACAGAGTATTAAAAAAAAAAATACTGTGAGCTGCTACAGAAGATCTCCATACGCAACCCTTCCAAAAATAGGGTGTTTCTTTCTTTTTTTTTTTCTTCCAAATTTTTCCGGAGTAGTCAATGACTCGAGCGTCGGTGTGTGGTTTGGGGGTGGGTTTTTGGTGGTTTTTTTTTTTTTTTTAGTTGGCAGGGTGTAAGAAGGCACTGAGGACTCGACAGATCCAGGGTTCTGGACTGATGCTCCCAGCGCTCGTTGGGAGCCCAGTGCTGGTACCCCTGGCTCGCGAGCTTGGCTTTTTTTTTCTCTTTTTTTTTTAAGAAGAAAACGAACCTCGGGCCCCGCTGCTGGAGGTGCAGGGGCTCCCCCCCCCCTTCTCCCCTGCTCGGGGCTCATGGGTGATGCTGAGCAGAAGCAGCCTCCAGGGAGGAGCCCCCCGGCTGCGCCCGTGCCCTGCCCGCGATTCCCAGCGCGGAGCCTGCAGGAACAGGGGGTAAGAAGCGCCCGGAGCGGGGGGGCTGAGCGAGGAGGAGGACGGCAGGATGAAGGCTCGGTGCTGGGAGCCCCGGCAGGAGGGCGCTGAGGCGGTGGCTTCATGCAGCAGAGGGAGGGAAAGGTCTGGTTAATCGGAGCAGCCCGGTGGCGTGGAAAAAGTGCCAGCGGGTGCCCTGGGGCCGTGTCCCAGCAGGGGAAGCCACAAAATGCAGCCAAAACCCCACAAAGCCCCCGGACAAAGCGTGAGGAATGTGCACGAGGCCGGGGGGGGGGCAGGCTGGGTG
This sequence comes from Cygnus olor, assembly GCF_009769625.2. Classification (NCBI taxonomy): domain Eukaryota; kingdom Metazoa; phylum Chordata; class Aves; order Anseriformes; family Anatidae; genus Cygnus; species Cygnus olor. Next base: position 1,276,680 of record NC_049170.1, on the reverse strand, counting down.
CAGAGTGCTGAGCAAGTGTCTGGGCTCCCAGCGAGCTGTCCCTGCCAGCTCCGGGCTGCCGGAGCCCCCCCCCAGGCTCCCTGTCCCTCCTCCTCCTCCTCCTCCTCTTCCCCTGCCTGCCCTCCTTCCTCCCAGGGCCCTGCTGGTGCCTGCTTGGGGCGAGGGCACGGATTTGGAGGGCAAAAAAAACAACAGAAGGCTGAGGGATACAGGTTTTAAAAAAAAAAAGTGTTTGTAACCGCCTGTAAAATATATACAACATCTCTACCCTGCCCTGCAGCCCTCCTCGGGTGGGTCCTGGCGCGGAGCTCACCTCCCTGGGGCACCGCGGGGAGCCAGGAGCCACCAGCGGGTGCTGCCCCCGTCCCACCACCTCCTGAGCAGAGCCGAGGGGGGGCTGGATGGGGGTTTGCAGTCCGGGCTGCTGCAGGGCAGAAGCACGAAGCGTGGAGGCCGGCCGGGGGAGCAGCAGCAGCAGCACCGGGGCGGGGGGGGGGGGAGAGGGAGCAGGGCCTGGTCCCCGGGTGCGAAATGCTTTGACGACATGGAGGCGAGGTTTAAATAATTCACATTGTGGTAAACTTCATTCGAAACGGGGGGGGGGGCAGGGGGGAGGAGAGCAGTTACGGGAGGGACACCATGTGCAAAACTGTAAACCAGGGAGAGGGAGAGGGCTGCAGCCAGCTTGTCTGGGCGCGGGGCTCTCTCCCGGCCCCGCTCCCCGCGCGGCGACGGAGCCACACCAGGGAAGGCTGAAGGCCGGGCTCCTGCCCGGGTCCCCCGCTGCAGCGCACCCGTGGGCACGCGCGCCCTCCCAGGAAGAGGGCACAGCCTCCTGCGGACGGCCTCTGGGGCCAGCGAAGCCGTTGAAGAGGCCGGGAGAGTGATTCCATCCTGCTCCATCCCCAAATCCTCTTCCGGAGCGGAGGTTCCCTCGGGCGGGCCGCCCTCAGGAGGAGTCGCGGTCCATGCTGCACCCCAGGGCTTCGATGTCGTTGCTGATGTGCGAGATCATGCGGTCCCACTCGTCCTCCTCCGAGGGCACGGACTGGTCGTCCGAGCTGCCCGCGGCGCCGTTGCCGTTGGTGGTGGAGTTGGAGGTGGTGCTCAGCGTCCGCCGGTACCTCCCGAAGCTGTCCGTGATGATGCCGCGGCCGTCCTTCACCCCGATGGTCTCCAGGAAGTTCTCGAAGTGTTGGCTGTCCTTCTCGGGGATGAAGGGCCGCAGGCCTGCCCCAGGAAAGGAGACACGAGGAGGAGAAACAGGAGCCGCGTCACCCAGCGCGGGGCTCGCTGCAGCGCTGTCGGGGCCACCGGGGCCTGGGCCACCGGGGACTCCATCTGGTGGCCGCCTCTCACACTCACAGCCCCGAGCCACGCCGCTGGACAGCGGCTGGGGAGAGTTGACGGGGCTGAGGCAGGATTTCCTGAGCTCAGAAGGGCTGGCCGCCGCTTCAGCACCGCGACGCGTTGCTTGGCCTTGAGCTCGTTACCCTAACGGCATCAGCGGGCGATTAAAGGAGGGCGGGCGGGCTCGGGACATCTGCCCCCGCTCCATCCCTGCATCCTGCCCTGGGGCTGGCAGCTCAGCACGGGCAGGGGTCAGCGGCAAATCCAGCAGGGCTACGTGTGCCTCCTCGCCACCCTAAGTGCTCGCAAGGAAACCCCACGCGCCCAAAAGCTTGGGGCCGAAGGGTGAGGGGGATGTAAAGCTGGGTGCTGGGGAAGGCTCTTGTTATTAACGCTGTCTGAGCTGCTTGAAGCCAAAATTAAGCAGGGAGACTGAGCTGAGGGACTCTGAGAGCCCCTGAGGCTGTCAGCCCCCTTTTAGCGAAGGGAAACGGAAGGGTCCCGGTCCCTTCCCAGCTAATGTCCGCCTGCTGGCGCTGCACAGGACCACCTGCGTGCTGCCCACCCCTCTAGGACTCTAAGGTCACTTCATGAGGGCGTAGGTCCCCGAGGCGCCCTGTGCAAACCAGAGGGGTGAACACCAAACCTGTCCCGTGTCGAACACCTCGCTGCTTGGCCAGGAACGGTTCTGAGCGCCCCCAGCATGCGGAATCCTACAGGGCCCTGAGCATCGCGCCCTGCTCGCTGTCTGGTGGCCGAGGAGCTCGTGCTGAGCCCACAAAGACGAGCAGCAGCAGCCTCAAGCAACGCGAGGCGGAAAGGGGAGCCACTCACCCAGGAGCAGGAACTTCCTGCTGTCCCCGTAGAGCTGCTTCAGGTTGATGCAGAACTCGTGGATGGAGGCCCCGTTGCGGTACTCGTGCAGGAGCATGGCGAACTGCTGGATCTCTTGGGACGAGAGCTTCGTCCGTAGCTGAGGAAGAGAAGCACACCCCCCATGTCACAGATTTATTTTTGGAGCGCTCCCAGCTCTGAAACGGGAGGAAGGAGAGATCACGGGAAGGCTGGGGACTGGTTTCACCGCTACTGCGGCAGGAGCCACCGAGCTGCAGTGCTCCCAGGGGAGAAGCAGGAGGGGATGGTGCAAAGCTGCTGCTGAGCTGGCGGCTTTTGGACTGGGACACGCTGTGAGCACGTGCGGGGAGTGTGGCTCACAAAACGATGGGCCCGGGGTGCTGCGACGTGTCCCGCCACGCTGCGAGGGGACCAGGGGGTGGAGGTGCTCCCGCAGGAGGAGGACAAGGTGAGCCTGAACTGGGAGCCAAGCAAGACTTGCCTGAAAAGCGGTGCACAGACTTATTATATGTGACAAGGCGACAAACCCGAAGCACCCACAGCACCCAGACAGCGCTGGCTGGCAGCACCGGAGCCAACAGGGAGGAGCTCAGACGCGGAATCGCAGAACTGTAGGGCTTGGAAGGGACCTCAAGAGATCATCGGGTCCACCCCCCCCTGCCAAAGCAGGTTCCCTAGAGAAAGGGAGCACGCAGACACCCGAAAGGGAAGGAAATCTCCCCCTCGTGGGCACCCTACCGTCATCATGTAGTCCTGCAGCAGCTCCGTCGCCGTGGTGCTCAGCTCGCTCTCGCTGACGGTCTTAACGTGGGGAGACTGCTGTGGCAGGAAGGAGGAGGGGGAGTTGTCACCCGCTTCTAAGGCTTCTGGAAAGGAACTGGAACACGAAGAGCTGGTGAGCCACCACCTGTGCCTGAGGAGCTCTGGGCCACGTTGCTCCTGGAGGAGTGCTCACGTACAGCAGGACTAACAGGAAGTGCATCAGCCCTGTGATTCGCTGAACGCGAAGCCCTACGGAGGGAGAGATTCCCCTCCAAGTGCTTTTTCTTTTCACAACAGTGGGGGAAAAGGTCCCCAGAAAAAAGGTCCCAAAACGTCTTATTTTGGTGTTAAGTCTTAAATTCTCAAATAGCGTCGATCAACTTGAAACTCAACTTGAACCAAGCAGTTTGTGTGCCAGGTTTTCAGCCCACAAATGCTCTCACGTTTGCGGTGGTCACCGAGTCAGGAGCAGCTGGGTGACAGCCCCAGCCCCGCCGTGCCTACGTGACCGCGGGAAAGCAGCGCTACCCGAACAGTGCCGCCAAGGCTGCTGATTTGGCAGGCCCACGCTGCACCCGGACAGTGCTGACGCCGGGAAATGTTCCAGCCAGGCTCAGCAGGCGCTCCCCAGCGTGCAGCAGTTCTGCTGGGGGGCTTAAAGCTGGCAGCGAGGCTGCGTGAGTCAGGTGTTACCCCCAGGGCTGCGCCACCGCGCCGCGTCCGCCCTCAACTTACACAGTGCTTGCTTCTGTCTCGTAAGGTTCTTTCACGTCCACTTTTGTAGAAGAGTCATCTGCAAGGGAGACGTTGGAGAGGTGAGGTTTGGGAGGTAGGAGCTTGCCCCGGCCCCTGCCCTACACACACGTCGCTTTGGGGCTCAGCTTTCAGGCTGGAAGGGGAGAGGGGGCTGAGGGGGCACAGGGCTGGGCAGAGAGCCCCGGGGGAGATGCACAACTGCCAAGGGACGACGTGGAGCTTGGTTAACTGCCTCCATCCCCCAGGAACAGAAAAGGGCATGGGGCAAGGACACACTGAGGCTGACGTCTTTTTGCTCCCCACAGCCCGGAAGCACCTCCAGGCAGGAGAGCTCCCTGGTGCTGTTCCGCCTCGCGTGCAGTTAAAGAAGAAGGGGCTTGTTCTCAGCGCAGAGATGACCCTGCAGGAGGGGAAGCACGGGGCTGGCTCTGTTTGGAAGGTGGCAACAGACATTGGTGAGGATGGGGACGCAGAAGGGGCAGGCTCAGGCTGGAAAGGGGTGCCCGGAGCGAGCACTTACCGCTGTGCAGGGACATGTGCCGCGTCGGCGTGGACGCCCCATCGAATATTGCTCTGTCTAAGAAGTCGATCGTGGACTCAGTGTAAACAATCTGGAAGACTTGGCTGAGAAGTGAGCACAGCTCCTCCGCGGTCACCTGGGGAGGGAGCAGAGAAGGGGAGGTGCGTGGCGCAGCGGCCTTCATCTCAGCTCCCTGCAACGGCTGCGTGGCACGGGACGGTGTACGGAGTACCGAGCGTGGTGTTTATAGGGCTGCTGTCTCCCCAGCAAGGGAAGGGAACCTGCTTGTCCAGGATGTGGGACGCTGCCTGCCTTGAGGTGACAAACCTGGAGCCTCGGGGCAGCCGGGTTAGCTCTCCCTGCCCCTCTGGCCCCAAGGGATTTGCCTCGGTGCGAGAGATGAGCCCCGAGCTGTACGGCATCTCATCACCCTGCTGTAACGCCAGGCAAGCACCCCAGCTCTCCTCTGCTCCGAGGCAGCGGGTGCTCGGGTGCTCCATCACCTAGCAGCTCACAGCTATTCAATCCCACCCCCACCTCTGTCCTGTCTCTTCTCCTTCCTCGGTTCAGCCGCCCGGGACTGCGGCCGCGTGCCCTACATCCCGAATCGCTGCGGGCGCCCCGGGGAGCAGAACCGAGGGCGCAGCTGGAAGCGAGGAGTGCACAACGCCACCCTCGAGGCAAAGGGTTCGTGCCGCAGGAGCGGGAGCACGCTGGCCAGGATGGCGATCTCTGGGTCCAGACACAGGATAAAACAACCCGCCAGGTCAGCACCAGGAAAATGCCCCGGCTAGCAAGCCCTATTGTGGGGGAGATTCGGCTGCCTTCACAGATCCCCTGCTGCTGGGGAAAGCTCTGGGCAGCAGGCACCACAAACGAGGGCAGACCACCTTCTGGGAGGGTCTCGGGTCTGAAGCAGGCCACGGGGCTGGGGCACCTCCGCTGAGGTTGTGGTCACCCCAGTCCGAATGTGATGAAAACCTCCCTGTAAACCTCTTCCCACCGCCGGTGCAATTCAGAACTGACTCTGGAGCCGTGGGGCGGCGTTAGCCGAGTGTTTGGAGCCTTACTTTGTTCTCCGTAGCCAGCACCACCAAGCAGCAAGCCTCCACGGGCACCACCCCGCTCTCCGACAGCGAGCCCGACGTGAGCGCCTTGGAGCTCTCGGCACAGAGACTCTGGCTGGGGGAGATCCCGGGGTCCTGAGCTGAGAAAAACACAGAAGTCGTCGCGGGAGGCCCGAGGCAGGAAGCAAGCAGCAAGGAGCCCTCTGCACGCCAGCCCCGCCTCCAACGCCACCTCCCTGCGGGGAGAGCAAAGCCCCCAAACCAGACGAGCGCAGGATCCCACAGCCAGGAGAAAACACCCCGAGCAGGGAGCTCCACCTGAAAGGCGCCCGCGGGCCGAGCATTTGGATGCAGACCCCGTGATTTAGAGCAGGTTCCTGACAACTCCATAAATCGCTGCCTTAATTTCCGGGGCTCAGACAGCCTCGGGAGTCCAGCGGCAGAATTACAGCCCCGTAAGCCGGTTGTTCGTTCGTTCTCCAGCCCGTCCTCTGCTGTCGCAGGGTTTGTAATCCAGTAAGTCGCTGGCGTTACAGCCCCTAAGGAGCTCAGCCTGCCCCGAACCAGGCAGCTTTAACCCGGGCAGGGCTGCAGGGGACGGGTGCCCAGGCCCTCCCCAGCTGCTCCAGACCCCACAGCGTGTACGCTCTCCCGCTCTTCCACTCCCTCCCCAGCTTCCTCGGGCACAAGCCTCTCTCCAGGACACTTCTCCCACCTCCGGCAGCTCCGAACCTCTTGCAGTCTCCCCAGCCCCAGGAGGACACGCAGCAGGGACCCCACAGCGACGTAGGATGCACTACTGCGCTTTGGGACTGCGCTGCCCTAAGCATCGGGGCTCAGCCCCGTCTCTGTCGGGGTCGGAGAGCTGCTGGAGGCTGGGGGAGGAGTTTCTAAGCACGGCGTGAGTCTTTGCATCCCGACGCAACCGAATACGGGGCCCAGCTCCAACGTCCTTCACCGTGCCCTGCGTGTTCGTACTCCGCAAGTCCCACCACTCGTGGTGGGAGGATCCCAGCCCTTCCTCAACCCTCACAGTGAGAGAAAAGGAGGGACTGGAACAGCTCAGGGCAGGAGGAAGGACACCAATTATTTGGGTCCGTCCTCAGCCAGCGTCACCTTTGTCCCGTTTCTGTCGGGGGAACGCCGCCCTGCACAGGGGCGATCCGGCTGCTACAAGGCTCTGCCCCGCAGCAAGGCAGCCACCTGCCTCTGGGCACCTACACACCAAAAATACCATTTCTTGCCTCAAAACATCCCCTTGCTAGCATCTCTGGCTCCCGGCGCTACCAGGCCGGCTACCGCCCAAGCTCTTAGGGGCAGTGAGAGCAGGACTTCTCTCCCCAAGCCCTGCCCGCGCCGGCCCCGACCTACCTGTTTTCAGCACGACCAAGTGAGCCGAGTCGTCGCGGATGTAGGAGACGGACGCGATGTCGTGGATGGGGACCCTGAGGATGAGATCCTCCCCGTCCCGCCACACCAGCTTGATGTTGTAGGCGGACAGGCTGATCACGGCGTCGTGCTCGGGGGTCAGCTGCCCCGGGAGCTGGTGTGCTCGCTGCAACGAGCACGGTGCCGTTAGAAAGCTCAACTGGTTGCCCTTGGGTAGCAGGGCGGGGGGGGAGGACCTCTGAGGCTTCCCTCAGTCTTCTCTGAGGCTTCCCTCCCACAGTGGGGTCACCCAGGGAGGGAGGATCCCGCTCGGGGCAGGACCTCGCCCCAGGGACCCCCCCCCCCAAGCCTTTTCCATGCGCGGGCACGGAGCCGGAGCGGTCGGTCAGCAGGGCTGAGCGCTCACCTTGGCGTTATCGATCAGGTGCAGGATCTCGGTGCGGCTGGAGGGGTTCAGGTACCCCGGGACGGACGTCAGCTGGCCTAAATACTGGGAAAGAAGCAGCAGGCAGCCGTCATGTCTCTGACACACCGGCGGGCCCCCAGCAGGCCAGCTGCAGGAGGAGGGACGCCGCCAGCTCCGCGCCGGGTGCCCCCAAAGCCTCCTTAAGCTGCCGGATAGCACCCGCCTATGAAAAATCGCTCGTTTTTAGGTAAGCCTCGTGCTCTAGAGCTTTAAGGGCCTTCCTGCAGCTGAAGGGAGCTTGCCTGGAGCTGCTCTCTCCGTTCAGCCGCTGTAGTTAGCAGCAAGTATTTGTTTCCTTTGGCTCAGCGGCAGCTCCGCGGAGCGCCTTTCCCACAGGCTGCATCGCCAGCTATTTCGCAGGGGCTACAAAAATGCCACCAGCTGCCAGGCCGGGAAGGAAAAAGCCCGTTTCTGCAAGAGGGGTGCCCGGGGCGGGGGGGGGAGGTGAGGCCAGCAGGCAGAAAGCCGCCCCCAGGCCCTCCGAAACTGCAGCGGAAGGTAATTCAGCGCCGCAGAGGCAGCGGGGCAGAGCCACAAGGGGGAAAAAGAAAGTGAAAGAGCCGTGAGCCTTGCCCCGTCCCGTGCTTGTGCTGCCTGCAGGGAAACGTAGGTCCCCAGGAGGGTGCGGGAGAGGGGGAGACGTGGTCCCGGCCGGGCAGAAGTTACCTTCACTTCTTTCTCGATGTAGTCGTTCAGCAGGATGTCCGGCTCGACGCGGTCGGGCAGGGACACCACGACGGTGTGGAGAGGCCGCCTCTCCGTAACCTTCTCCTGGGCCTTTTTGTCGCGGCCTTTTTCACCCTTCAGGAAGACTCGCTTGAAAGGGGACACGATCCCAGGCTGCAGAGGGAAGGAGGAGACGGCGGGGCGTCAGGGAGAAGGGCTGAGCACCGAGCCGGGGGACACCGGCGCGGACACCACCACCCCGTGGGCCGACGGGGTCAGGCTTCAGAGCTACGAATCCCAACGCGTTATCTTCTGCTGGAACCGTATTTCCTCCCTTCCCGGCAGCACCTCACATTTAGGAACACAGCTCCTGGGGGCAGCCTGCGCCAGGCCTCACCGCCCGCAGAGGGAAGGATTTCGGCCTTGGGTCTAACCCAGGCCCACCCTCTGATGCCTTAAAGCCCTCACCCCGTGTCCTGTCCCTACACCCCCTGACCCTCCCCTCGGGCGTGGGGGATGCCCACGAAGCCGAACTGCTGCAGACCTCCCCCCCCCGCCCCGTTAAATCCCGGTTCTCCTCGCTGTGTCCCCGGGCAGCTCCCCCGGCACGGCTGCTGACGCAGAAAGCCCCGAGCTAAAAGCACGGCACGGCGCCCAGAGGCTTCCTTGCGCTGCTTTTCCTCAATTTAGACGAGCGCGAGAGATCTACGGCAACAAGAGAGAGGACAGCGAGACCGAAATAACCCGAAAGCATCGCTCTGGGACGGGGAAGCGGCAGGGAAGAGCTCCTGTTGGCAGCACTTCCCAGCCTCCCTGCCCGCGCCAGCCGCCACAAGGACGTCGGGGACAGCCCGGCCCCGAAACGCTTCCCTTCGAGCTGGGTGTGCCGGGGAGATAAAAACAAGAGGGGAGTTCGGAGGACGACGAGGCCGGAGGACAGCGAGCGGGACCGTACCTGGCCGGGCTCCCCGGCTCTGCTGCACGCCGGCACCGCCAGGCACTGCGGGGCGGGGGCAGAGCATCCCTCGCTGGGCCGGGCTCCGAAGGAGGAATGTCGTCCCTCCGTGCCACCACCTCCAGGCGGTTCCTGCCGAGGGGCAGGGGGCAGCTCCTGGCTCGGGACAGAAGAAATCCCCCCCCCCCGTAAGAAACCCTCGTGCCGAGGGCAGGGACGGGGCTGGGCCAGCGGAGCGGTGCCAGGCTGCCTCAGCCGGCGTGCAGAGAGAGCCCGGGGGGCTCCGAAAAGCCCGACAGGAGGGCACCCAGCCCCGAAGCTCGCCCCGAAGCTCGCCCCGACGCTGGCTGTCAGAAACCAGCAGCGGCGTGACGTGGGAACGTGCCGCCGGCAGCGGGGCTGTGCCACCCCGGCGCTGCCCGGCCGGTTCCGCTTTCCGTGCCGGAACTGCGCGGATCTGACCCAAAACGTGAGCGAACCCCGAGAACTCCCCCTCGGGCACAGGGCCGGGGATGCTCCCGAGCCCTGCCGGAGAATCGGATTCTCCTCGAAGCAGCACTCAGCCCACATTTTGCTCCTCGGGGAGCCCGAATTCAGGGCGGCGGCGGCGGCGGGCAGCAGCGGCACAACGCGGAAAAGCCGCGGCTTTTTGGGGCCGATTTCAGCCAGCACCTACCTCGCCCTCCATGAAGCGCCCTGCTACAGCGAGGAGACGGGGGGTGGGGGGGGTGGGGGGGCTTCCCAAAAGCTCGTCCCCACCGTGGCGGGTGGGGGGGGAGCTGTCCCCAGCTGCACAGGGGGCCACCGAGCCCCGCGGTGGGTGCCGGAGGCTGACGGAGCCGCACGCGCTCGCCCGCCTGGCAGATCGCGGCCCGGAAGCGCGCCAACCGCAGCTTCCTCCTGCGAGCGGCGAAAACGTTCGGTTCTCGTAAAAAAAAAAAAAACAAAAAAATGGGGTTTGAGAAAGGTGGGGGGAAGGAGGAGGGTCTGAGGGGAGGCAGCTCCACGCGGGGCGAGGCCGGCGCCCGCGGGTTTCGCTGTTCCACGGTCCCAGCCCCGGAAAGCAGAGGGGTGCGCCCGGCAGGGCGATGTTCCCGGAGCCGAGCGGATTTTTAAGCCCGGTTTCTCCTCCAAATTTCAGCCGTTTCGGTAGGACCTCGTCCTCCGGCATCCGGCTCCGTCTAGGAGACGCCGAGGGCCGCGCAGATTTCCTAGGGCTCGTTTCCAGTCCTTACGCGTGAGCGCACCTCGGGCCGGGCAGCACCCGGGGGGAGAGGGGCGCCGGCGTCGGGCTCCAAGGAGTGGCGGAAACACCTCGCTAATTGCACCGAGGATCAATTAACGCGCCGAGCGCCGTGATTTCCCCGGACACGTCCGCCCCAGGAGCGGAGGCAAGAAGGAGGCCCAGCTCCAAACCCCCCGGCAGCCGTCCGGGCGGGGGGGGGGGGGTCTGTTTCCACCCGGGGCCCCTCCTGGCTGTTCGCATCCATCCAAAAACGAACGAGGCTTTCGACGGCGCCTTAAATACACGCCCGGCCTTTCCAGGGGAACGTAAAGGAGAGCGAGCAGCCCTGTGCGAGCGGCTCCGTAATCCACTCGAGGGGATTATCTCGAGCGCGGACGTGGAAAGCCCAAGCACGTCCGCGGGGAGGTCGGGGGGGGGGCGAGGCGCCAGGGCCAGGCGGAGCTCGGGGGCGGGTCAGGGAGTCAGCCCTGAACGCACCGAGGATGCCGAGGGGCGGCTTGGAGAGGCCGAACACGTGCTGCGGCAGCACCGGTGCGTGAAAAAAAACGCAGAGCCCGAGCTGAAAGGGGGCTCTCGGCCTCCTTGCTGCTGGCGCAGGGCATGAGAAGGCGAAGAGGAGCGCAGCAGTGCCGCCGAAAGCCCGGCTCTGCTGGGCGGGCACGGCCCCGACACCGGGATCGTGGGCCAGGTCCTGCTGCTCTGCCGTCAGCGGTGGGTAATCAAAACAATAACGAGGCGGTGCGTAAATTACAGCCGGGGCAGGCCGGAGGTGCGACGGGCGGGGAAAGCCCCGTATCCTGCGAGGAGTCCTGCCACGAGGGGCGGGTGCCGAGCCGACGTCCTCTGCCCGCTCCACGGAGCGCTGCTGCAACCACGGCAGGGCCGGGAGGGGGGCCGGGGGCTCAGCCCCTAGAGAGTGGGCAGAAAGCAGCCAACAGCCGGCGTTACCGACCCTACAGCTGGTTTTATGGACCCTACAGCCGGCGTTACCGACCCTACAGCCGGTTTTATGGACCCTACAGCCGGCGTTACTGACCCTACAGCCGGTTTTATGGACCCTACAGCCGGCGTTACCGACCCTACAGCCAGTGTTACCGACCCTACAGCTGGTTTTATGGACCCTACAGCCGGCTTTACCGACCCTACAGCCGGCGTTACCGACCCTACAGCTGGTTTTATGGACCCTACAGCCGGCGTTACCGACCCTACAGCCGGCGTTACCGACCCTACAGCTGGTTTTATGGACCCTACAGCCGGCTTTACCGACCCTACAGCCGGCGTTACCGACCCTACAGCTGGTTTTATGGACCCTACAGCCGGCTTTACCGACCCTACAGCCGGCGTTACCGACCCTACAGCTGGTTTTATGGACCCTACAGCCGGCGTTACCGACCCTACAGCTGGTTTTATGGACCCTACAGCCGGCTTTACCGACCCTACAGCCGGTGTTACCAACCCTACAGCTGGTTTTATGGACCCTACAGCCGGCTTTACCAACCCTACAGCCGGTGTTACCGACCCTACAGCTGGTTTTATGGACCCTACAGCTGGTTTTACCAACCCTACAGCCGGCTTTACGGACCCTACAGCTGGTTTTACCAACCCTACAGCTGGCTTTACGGACCCTACAGCTGGCTTTACCAACCCTACAGCCGGTTTTACCGACCCTACAGCTGGTTTTATGGACCCTACAGCTGATTTTACTGACCCTACAGCTGGCTTTACGGACCCTACAGGTGGTCTTACAGACCCTACAGCCGGTTTTTCCGACCCTACAGCCAGCTTTACCGACCCTAGAGCTGGTTTTACTGACCCTACAGCTGGTTTTACCAACCCTACAGCCGGCTTTACGGACCCTACAGCTGGCTTTACCGACCCTACAGCCGGTGTTACCGACCCTACAGCCGGTTTTACTGACCCTACAGCTGGTTTTATGGACCCTACAGCCAGCTTTACCGACCCTACAGCCGGTGTTACCGACCCTACAGCCGGCTTTACGGACCCTACAGCTGGTTTTACCGACCCTACAGCCGGCGTTACCGACCCTACAGCTGGTTTTACCAACCCTACAGCTGGTTTTACCGACCCTACAGCCGGCGTTACCGACCCTACAGCTGGTTTTACCAACCCTACAGCTGGTTTTACCGACCCTACAGCCGGCGTTACCGACCCTACAGCTGGTTTTATGGACCCTACAGCCGGCTTTACCGACCCTACAGCCGGCTTTACCAACCCTACAGCCCGTTCCCTGCTCAGCTCCGCACGTGCCAGGGCCCCTGGGCTGATTTCAGGTGTGCGGACCTCGGACCGGGTGCAATCCCAGAGCTGCGGGACCTGGCGGAGGCGAGCGGGGATCTCTGGAGCCCACCTCGGTGCCACCAGGACCCTTCCCGCAGAGCCCGATCCCTCTCCACCCCGCTGCAAGTCACCCGTCCCCAGACCAGGCCCAGGCCCACCCCGTGCCCGTAATTCCGTTTATTTCGGCCCGGCCGGGCCTCGAACCCTTCCCCCCTGCGCAGGCAGGCGGCCGTGGTGCTGAGCTGCTCTGGGAGCAGGGAGGTCACCGCGTTTCCGCACAGCCTCACGCCGCCGACCTCTGCGGGAGACGCGGAGCCAGCTCGGGATCCTGCCCAAGGCTGCGACGTGGGGGATCCGCACTGAAACCGCTCGTTCGGCGCCCCCCCTGCGCGGGCTGAGAGCTGGGGGGGGCACCAACACCGCAGCACTCCGGGGCTGGGGGGGGGGGACACACACGACACACCTCCCCCAGGTCCTTTATCGGGGGCCCCGAGGGTGCCTCCAGCTTTGGGGGATTTGAGAAAGCGCTGAATTGGCACCGCAGGGACTCGGGGCGGGGGGGGGGGCGGTGTCAGCATCGGGTTTGAGAGCGCCCGGACAAAGGGGAGGTGGGCTCAGCGCCCAGCTTGGCTCTCGCCTCTTAGTGCCAGGTGAAAACAGCTTTGTGCTCGGCAGGGCACGCAAGGAAAGGCTTTGTCCCCAAGGGTTTTGTCCCCAAGGGCTTTGTCCCCAAGGGCTTTGTCCCCGGTCGCTCCCCGCCGCACCCCGCTGGCGGCTCTCCAGCGCCCTGAGTCGGCCGCCCCCTCCAAACCCCCCAGCGCCCTCCTCGCGAGCCAGCTCCGGGCTCTCCTTCGGTGGCCAGAGCATCCCGAGCGCCCTAAATCCCGCGGGGAATCCTCCGGGGGAGAGCCCGGCTCCCTGCCCAGCTGCTGCTGGGCGCAGAGACCCAGCTCCATCCCCCCCCCGGGGAGGCGGGGGGCAGTCGGAGAGGGGCTTCTGCTCCTGGTGCCGGGCATCGCCCGCGCAGCAAACGGTGCCCGGCTGGGAAAAAGAGAGTTCCCAAGGCGGGAACCCCGCGCGTGGTTTCAAAGCCGCTCCTCCGAACCAGCACGTCGTTAAACTTCAGTAAGACAGGAACAATTTCCCGGGGAACAGGGAGCTAGCGCCCACCTCGGTCGTAAAGGAAAAGCAGGGAAGGAGCTCGAGAGCAGCCCAGGGGTGGCACAAAACCACCCGCAAAGCGAGGCGAGGCTCCGGGCTTTCACATCTGGGACCGCCGCGCCGGGCTCCGGCCTCCCCTCCCGGGCAGGATTTTCCTTCGAGGCAAGAGGAAAGGAATTTTCCCCGGCTATTTTTAGCGAAAGCCTCGTTCCTCCTCGCAGAGATTCCTCCGGCCCCGCTCCTCCTCCTCCTGCCTCCCTCGCTCCCGAGCTGAAGCTGCCCAGGGAGGCAGCGGAGCCACCTCCGACCGAATTTGCTTCCCCCCCCGCCCCGGGAAGAGCTCCGCGGGTCGCCGTGTGCCCCGTTTTGGGGGGAAAGGGGGCGGTGAGCCCGGCTTCCTCGCAGCCCTTGAGGAATTCGGAGGATGCTTTTAGGGCTACTGCGCTGTTCTCCCCACAGCTCCCACGGGGTCCTGCCAAAACCCCGTCTCCTTCAGGCGCCCTCAGGCGTTTCTCTCCCTCTCGGGACCCGGCGCGCACAGAGGATCAGTATTTCGGGCAGCCTGCGCAGGATCGAGCCCCCGGGGCAGCCCTCAGCGCGCCCCGCACCAAACACCGCGCCGGGACAGCCGCACGCGGCCTCCCGCGCTCCCAGCTGGGCGAGCGGAGGAGTTTCGACGCGGGGCAGCCCGGTTCTGCGCCTGCACCGCTCAGGGACGACTCCCCGGGGCCGTTTTAGGACGGCCGGGACCAGCTCGTGGCGAAAGCGAGCCCGGCTGGTTTCCGTCAGCCCAGCCCCGGTTCCCCCCGGCGGGCAGGGGACGTCTCCGGAGGTGCCAGCCCGGAAGGCGGAGGGCAGAGCCGCCGTTTAAGCGCCACTTAAACGGCTCCAACCTGACGTAAAGCCTCCCGAAAAGCCGCCCGCGGAGCACGCAGCCAGCTTTGGCCGCGTCGGGCGGGAGCGAGCGTCGCTCAGCCGGGTCGCGTCCTTTCCGGAGGCAAGGCACCGAAAGCTTTCGCCCCCCCCGGGAGGCGCCTCCGCCGCGTCTCGTTCGTGCCGGAGGCCACGAGCTGCCAAGCGCCGTTGGGGAGCGCTCGGCAAATCCCCGGTTGAAGTTTTTCCCCGTCCTCCTAACGGGTAGCGGGCCTCTCCGCGGGGCCAGGCCGCCCGGGAGGCGCAGCCCGGCGTTATTTCCAGCCGCTCCTTCACGAGACGAACGGCGGCAGGGCAAGCCTCGGGCTCCCGCGGGGCCGTGCACAGAGCCCGAGCGGCGGACGCGCTCCCAAGCCACCGGAATCCTCCGAACGTCAGCAGCCGGCTGGGGACGAGGAGCCCCCAGGTCCCACAGCTTGAATTTAATTTAAAAAAAAAAAAGAAAAAAAAAGAAAGGGGGGGGGGGGTGGAATTCCACGAGGACAAGCACGGCGACGTCCACCTCAGCAGGAGCCCGCCGTCCGCAGGAGGGGAGGAGCCCGGACGCGGAGGTGACGCGGCGAAGCGGAGGCAGGGAGGCTGCCGCCCCCGATTTTTCGGGCGGTCTGGCCCCCGAGCTCCACGGACGCGCCGGCGCCGGCGGTCCCGCTGCACAGCTGGAGCTCGCGGCTCCCACGAGGAGAGGACGCGGAGCCCCGAGCCCCCGAGTTCTCCCAGCCCGCCGCCCGCGCCGAGCGGCGCTAGAGGGCTTTGGCGCCGGGTTTGAGGGGGAAAGCGCCACGAGCGGAGCACCCGGAGCTGCCCCGAAAGGAGCCAGGGGCCCTTTTAAGGGCTACGGCGCAATTCACCCCACATTTCGCCCCCCCCACCCCCCCCCCACCCGTCTCCGCCCTGCCGGCATCACGGAGCCGAGCCCACCTTCGCTCAGCTTCTGCCCCTCGTGACTCCTGCAGATCCGGCGCCTCCCGCCCAGCCCGGAGGCGGGAGGGAGGCTCAGAGGAGCAGCCCCCCCCCCCAAAACCCCCCCGGAGCGCAGACGGCCGGGAGAACCCAGCCCGGCGGGCGCGGATTCACTTTTCCCCGCAGCAGACCGCCGGGACCCTCGTGCCCAGCGTCAACCCAGCGCCGAGCCGCGCCCCCAGGCGCCACCCGCCGCACGCCTCGGGGCCGGAACCTTCTGGAAGGAGGCTGGGACTTGCAGCTCAGCCCCTCGGCGCGTCGTATCCGGGCTGGGGGCTCGCGCCGTGCCTCCAGCGCCGCCTCGCCTCGCCCCTGCGGAGGCTCAGCACCCGATCCTGCCGCTCCCATTCCTTGCTCGAGGGGCCCCGGAGCAGCGTTTTCCCTCCCAGCCCTGCCCCGGCGCAGGATTTTCCCTCCCAGCCCCAACGCTACTCGCGAATAGGGCCGAAGGAACTCACCTGCCCCATCCCAGCCCGTAATCCTGCTGGCTCAGGACCGGCCACCTGCGCCCGGAGAAGATTTTCGCCGTATGCAAACCGTGGGGGGGGGGGGGGCTTTCCCTCCAAGCCCCCGGGGCTGGGAACCTGTGCCCCGGTAGCCAAATGAGCCCCTTGACGGTGCTCCAAGCTCGAAAACACCGCAGGGGGTTGGTGAAGAGCTGGCTCGGCATCACCGCGAGGGAAAACTCGCAGACAACTCGCCCCGGTCGGACCTGCAGCCCCGCACGACGCCAGCCGGTGGGACAGGGGTCTCTGCCCCCCCCGCCCAGCGCGCCCGGGGAGCGTCGCTGCGGGGGGCAGCGCGCACGGACCGCTTCGGTTTTGGCAAAGAGTAACAGCGGCCGTCGGGGGAGAGGAGAGCCGGCGCCGCTCCTACACGAGACGGCACCTCGTGCCGTGCTTCGGCTGAGCGCCACCTCCTTGCGAACGCACTTGGATTAACGCTGAAGCTGTTCTGCGAGCACCCACAGCCCCAGGAACGCGATCCGTTCCTTGAGGCGCGAGGGAACGCCACGGACCCGGGGATCGGGCCTGCTCCCCCCAACCCCCCCCCCCCCCCCAGCGCCGCCGACCCCATCGCGCCGCACGCAGCTCCCCGGGAAGCGTCACGGAGCCCTCCCGAGGCGTGCTCGGAGCCCCGGGAGCCAGGTTTGGGGTCCTGGGCAGAGCATCGAGCGAAGCCCTCCCTACCCGGCCGCGCGGGACGTACTCACGGTGCCCCGCGAAAGGCTTCCGGCTCCGAGCTCGCCTCGACGGGAGCGGGGCCGCAGGGGGCTCTGAGGCCACCGCCGCCGAGGTGCTGGCGGCCACGGGGCTCGGCCGGGAGCCCTGGGAGCCCCGGGGCGGGCTCGGTCCTGCGGGGCAGGGCTCGGAGCCTCTCACCCGAGGGGCTGCGTACAGCGAGCAGCTGCGCCGAGCTGCACCTCCCACGGTGAAACGCGGCGTGAAATGGCGAAAATAAGCAAAAGACGGCAGAAAGCAGGCAGAACACGGGCAAAAAAACAGTGTAAAGGGGGGGGAAGGGAAGGGAAAGGGGGGGCGAAGGGAAGGGAAGGGGGGGGCGAAGGGAAGGGAAAGGGGGGGCGAAGGGAAGGGAAAGGGGGGGCGAAGGGAAGGGAAAGGGGGGGCGAAGGGAAGGGAAAGGGGGGGCGAAGGGAAGGGAAAGGGGGGGCGAAGGGAAGGGAAAGGGGGGCGAAGGGAAGGGAAAGGGGGGCGAAGGGAAGGGAAAGGGGGGCGAAGGGAAGGGAAAGGGGGGCGAAGGGAAGGGAAAAGGGGGGGGAAGGGAAGGGAAAAGGGGGGGGAAGGGAAGGGAAAAGGGGGGGGAAGGGAAGGGAAAAGGGGGGGGGAAGGGAAGGGAAAAGGGGGGGGGAAGGGAAGGGAAAAGGGGGGGGGAAGGGAAGGGAAAAGGGGGGGGGAAGGGAAGGGAAAAGGGGGGGGAAGGGAAGGGAAAAGGGGGGGAAAAAGGAAAGAATGGAGGGAAAAAGAGGGGAAAAAATGGAAGAATGGGGGGAAAAAACAGGGAAAAATGTGGGAAAAGGGGGGAAAGAAAGGAAAAAGAGGGGGAAATGGGGGGAAAAAAAGGGGAAAAGCGGCACAAAGCGGCAGAGAGGCGTCCCCCGCGGCCCCGCAGCAACAGCAGCCCCGCTCCCCACCCGCCCCCGAGTCCCCCCCGGGAGCCGGGGCCGGGCCGGGCCAGGCCGTGAGGGGCCGTGAGGGGCCGTGAGGGGCCGTGAGGGGCCGTGAGGGGCCGTGAGGGGCCGTGAGGGGCCGCTCCCGGGGCCGACCCCGCTGCCGTGCCCCCCCCCACCCCCCTCACCTTGCGGCCCTTCCTGCCCTCCTCCTCCATAGCGGCTGCGGAGGCGGCCCCGGCCCCCCCCGGGGCATCCCCGGCGCGGCGCGGCGGCGGCGGGGGCCGGGCCCGGCTCGGGGCGCTCCCGGCTGAGCCCCGGGGGCCCGCGGCCGCCTCAGCGCCCCCGGCCCCGCTTCCAGCCCGCCGCCATCTTGGGCGGCGCCTTCCCGGCGTGCCCCGCGCGGCGGCCGCGGAGGACTGACGTCAGTCCTCCTCCGGCGGGAAGGGCGGGGCCACGCCCACTCGATTTGCATAACCCCGCCCCCCTAACGCGTGACCACGCCCCCTCCCTCGCCGCCCGCCGCAGCGAGCTGACGTCACGCGCGGCGGCGGTCCAGCGGCCATGGCGGCCGTGGAGGGAGGTAGGGCCTGTCGCCATCCGCCGCCATCCGCCTCCATCCGCCGCCATCCGCCGCCGGAGCCGCTCCTGAGGGCCGCAGGAGGGGTGAGGGCGCCGCGCGGTGGCGGGATTTGCCCCGGATGGGTTTCGTTACGGCGTCCGTGCCGGGATGCGGAGCTGCGGCCTGCGCCCGCGGCCCGTGTGAGGCCCCGGCCCGGCTCCAGCCCCCCCACACCACCGCAAGCCGTCCAGCATGGCGGGGCCTGCGGTGGCCCCGGCCGTTCCTGCAGCGCTTGCCAGAGCAGCCCCGGGGTGGTTTGAGGCCTCCCCCTGCCCCCCCCGGGGGGAGGCTATAGAAATCCCACACACGGCCCCAGCCGAGGGCATGAGGGGAGCCAGGCGGGCGGGAGATGGGGGCAGGGGGCTGGGGGGGGTCACCCATTCCCGCTGGGTCTGCAGAGCCCCCCCCCCTTCCCATCGCTTCCCTCTCCTAACGCCGTGCTGCTTCTCCCTAGGTCGCAGCCTCCCCTCCGACGGCCATGGAGGACGTCTGAAGCTGCGCGGATCCAGCAGGTAAGTTAGCAGGGCCGCCCTGAAGGCCCTTCCTTCTGCACCCTGTGACACCAGTTAGTCTCGCTCTGTGCTATCAGGCCTCAACGATGAGGCTTTAAAGACCTCGTGGTCTCTTTGGGGCCACCAAACGAGTCCCTGAAGGAAAACCACAGCCTGGGGCTGCTTTGTGCCCCAGCAGGTAACAGGGAGGCTTAGCTGATGCTGTAGGGTTCGAGGCCCTGCACCCCACGAGGGTTCTCCTCAGCCCGTTCCGTTTTGCCCCTTGCTCTGCCTGTACCTCGTGGCGGCGAGGCACCGAGCTGCTGCCACGTGGGGCTTCCCTGCGAGGTCTGCCTGTTACACAGAGCGCCCGTGGTTTGCCAAGCACAGCGTTTCTTGCCGTGACAGCACCCAGAAGGCTCCAGCGAGCTCCAGTGGCCGCAAGCCTTCCAGCGTGGTGGGGCCTGCGGTGGCCCCGTCCATTCCTGCAGCGCTTGCCAGAGCAGCCCCGGGAGCTCTGGGGCCTCCCCCTGCACCCCATGGGGAGGCCGTCGGGGTCTTGGACACATTTGAGTGGCTCTCGCCTTGCCTGCGGTGTCTGCTGGGGCTTTGCTGTCTCCCTTAACTCTGACTCTTCTCCCGCAGGGCTTTAAATCCCGATTTCTGCACCTCTTGTACCGCGATGCGTTGGGCGGAGGGAGGAGCGGTGGCTCCAGCCCCGCCTTGGCCATGTGAGGTTCTTCCCGTGCCGGTATCGCAGCCGTGAAGCCGCCTGCCAAGCCGTGGGCAGTGATCTGAGCCCCCACATCATGCTGTGCCCGGACCCCGCGGAGGTAAGACGAGCCTTGGGGCCCTCTGACACCACCCAAACCCATCACGCCCTGCGTGAGCAGCCGCCCTGCAGCTTGGAAGGGACGTTGGCACCGGAGCCGCCTGCTCTGCCCCGCAGGAGGGGGAGGTGGTCGGGGCACGGCTGCCTCCTGGGCCGAGGAGAAGTGCAAAAGTTGCCGGGCTGCGGGGTGAGGAAACGTGCTGCGGGGGGGGGGGGGGGAGCGGGGGAAACTTGGGTCTGCAGCCCCGCAGCGGGTTTCCCAGGAAAGAAAGGTGTCCCTGGGGCGGCCTCACTGTTGGTAAAAATAAATAAATAAATAAATAAATAAAAGATTAAAGCATTTGGCCGAGCTTGGCCCGTTCCTGTGACTAACGCAGCTCTCTCTCTTTAATTCCAGGAGAAATGCCGCAGCCCGTGCCGAGCGCCCGGCCCGCGTTGGCACCCGGACGCGCCGAGGAGCTGCCTGGCGCCATGGGGTGCTCGCGTCCTGAACCCCGCGTTCTGGGAGGGAGAGGGTTGGGGTGGGATCCCCCCACCCTCAGAACGGAGGCTGCCGCTCTCCGGCGCGCCCAGCGCTGAGTATGAGGAGGGGTGAGCGCTGTACCGATGTTTTGGGGTAAAACCTCTCCTGTTTAGCGCTGTACAGCGCCCGTCAGTCAATAAATACAAGCTCCCAGTGTTCCTGGTGTCTCCTTGTGGTTGTGGCGCTGGTGCAGGCTCTGCCCTGCTGGGATGAGAGGACCGCGGGCCCGGGGCCGGCCCCAAGCAGCCGCCCGCGCAGCTCTGCTGCGTTTCCTGGGGTTTTTTGGGGGGCCTGCCCCACGAGGGGGCGTTGAGTTTGGGTGTCCGGGGCAGGGAAATGCCCCCAGGGCTGCGGTCCCCGGGTGCGGTGGCATCGCCCGGCCCTGACGCAGCGCCCCGCACCGTACTGGTACCGTACTGGTGCCGTCCCAGCACCGCAGCCACCGCCGGCCGCACGGGCGGAGGCACCCACCAGCGCCCGCGGGCGTGGGGCCGGATGCGGCCAGGCACCGGAACGGGCGTAGTGCGCGCAGCGGGTGCAGTGGATGCAGCGGGTGCGGCGGCGGCGCCGCCAGCGCGGCGCTGCCTCCGGAGGGAAGTGACGCTGCGTGACCGCAGCTGGGGACACGGCGGTGGTCCCGATGGATAACGGGGGGGGGGGGGGGGGGTCACAGCCCCACGGGGCCTGCCCCGTGCCCCCAACCCAATAACTGCAGGACAGCCCAGGACTTGGACCCTGGGTGCACCGAGCGCCCACCCTTCTCTGTGAGGGTGGGTGCTGCAGGGCGACGGTGCCCGAGCGCCCCAGGGCGTGGCACCGAGCGCAAATCCCCACCCCGTGGTCCCAGCCGTCCCCATCCCACCGCGCCCCGCTGCCACCCGTGGGAGGTGGTGACGGGGCTGGGCCACCCCCCGTCCCGCGCGCAGTGCGGCGCCTGCGCCGCTGCCTCGGCGGGCGGCGGCGGTGCAGGAAGCCGGCGCGGCCCGGGTTTGGGGGGGGGGAAGTCGGTCGGCGCCCCGCGCTCGGTGGGCGCAGCATGGCGGAGCAGGAGGGCCCCGAGTTCGGCAAGGCCGACTTCGTCCTGCTGGACGAGGTCACCATGGAGCACTTCATGGAGAACCTGCGCCTGCGGTACGGGGGGACGCGGGGGGCGAGGGGCGAGGCCGGCCTCCCGGCCTCGACGGAGGATGCGGGCGATGCTCCGCGATGCCGTCCCCGGTAGGGCGGTGACGGCGGGACGCCGCCAGCCCCAGGGGACCTCGAATCCCTTGCGATGGGGGGGAAGCGGTCCCGGGGCGCAAATCCTGGCTCTGCCCCGGGCGGTGCCGGCGGAGGGAAACCGAGGCACGTCCGCGGCGCTGGGTTGGGGATGTGGGTGTGGGCCCGGGGGATGTGCAGGCATGACTGTGCACCGCTGAGCTCTTGCACACCCACGCGTCCGTCCGTCCCGGTGCACGTCCCAACCGCGGTGCCCCGCGCTTCCTGCCCGCGCCCCGCAGGAAGAGCCGCTCCCCCCCGCGCCCCACGGCGCTGCTCGGCCCCACGGCAGCCGTGGCCGGGCCCGGCGCGGCGCCGCGATGATGCGCGGTGTCACCCGGCCCCACCGCCCGCAGGTTCTCGAAGGGCCGCATCTACACCTACATCGGGGAGGTGGTGGTGGCGGTGAACCCGTACCGGGCGATGGGGCTCTACGGCCCCGCCGTGGTGGAGCAGTACCGGGGCCGCGAGCTCTACGAGCGCCCGCCGCACCTCTTCGCGCTGGCCGACGCCGCCTACAAGGCCATGAAGCGCCGCGCCAAGGACACCTGCATCGTCATCTCGGGTAGGGGCGGGCAGGGGGCACCCCGGGGGGCCGGGCACCCATGGGTGCGTGCCTTCGCCCACCTCCTGCCTCTGCCAGGTGAGAGCGGGGCGGGGAAGACGGAGGCCAGCAAGTACATCATGCAGTACATCGCCGCCATCACCAACCCCACCCAGCGCGCCGAGGTGGAGAGGTGCGTCCGGCCCCACCGTGCCGGTGCCCCAGGGTCAGAGCAGGGTGGTCCTGGGGGGCTCCATGCCCATAGGGGTGGTGTGGGGGGCTGGGGGGCGCCAGGCCGTGCCTTCACGCCGCGCCGCGCAGGGTGAAGAACGTGCTGCTGAAGTCCAACTGCGTCCTGGAGGCCTTCGGCAACGCCAAGACCAACCGCAACGACAACTCGAGCCGCTTCGGCAAGTACATGGACATCAACTTCGACTTCAAGGGCGACCCCACGGGCGGCCACATCCACAACTACCTCCTGGAGAAGGTGCGGGGGGCGCGGGGCACAGGGCGTGGGCACGGGGGGCATGGTGCTGGCCCATGGCACCGCCCGGCACCCACCCACTGCTACCTCTTCCAGTCCCGAATCCTCCAGCAGCAGCCGGGAGAGAGGAACTTCCACTCCTTCTACCAGGTGAGGGGTGGGATGGGGTGGGATTGACGGGATGGGATGGGATCGATGGGATCCATGGGATGGGATGGGATCGATGGGACAGGATGGGATGGATGGGATGGGACAGGATGGGATGGATGGGATGGGACGGGATGGGATGCATGGGATGGGATGGGATGGATGAGATGGGATGGGATGGGATGGATGAGATGGGATGGATGGGATGGGACGGGATGGGATGGGATCCATGGGATGGATGGGATGGGATGGGATGGGATGGATGAGATGGGATGGATGGGATGGGACGGGATGGGATGGGATCCATGGGATGGATGGGATGGGATGGGATGGGATGGGATCCATGGGATTGGACAGGATGGTTGGGATAAGATGGATGGGACATACTGGAAGGAATGGGATGAGCCAGGTGGGTTGAGAGGGGATGGAATGGAATGGATGGAATCTGTGGGATGGGACATCATGGATGGGATATGAAGGATGAGATGGGATGGATGGAACAAGGTAGAAGAGGTGGGATGGGACAGGATGGGTGGGATGGGGATGGGATGGATGCGATGGGACAGGTGGGATCAGAGGGGATGGGTAGGAATGGGATGAAGGGAATCTATGGGATGGAACATGATGGATGAGAAGGGATGGATGGGTCAGATTGGATGGGGATGGGATGGGAAAGGATGGGTGGGATGGGATAGAATGGGATGAGATGGGGATAGAATGGATGGGTTCTATGGGATGGGACAGGATTGGTGGGTCAGGATGAGAGGGGTGGAGATGGAACAGATAGGATCCATGGGA
Source organism: Cygnus olor (assembly GCF_009769625.2). NCBI lineage: Eukaryota > Metazoa > Chordata > Aves > Anseriformes > Anatidae > Cygnus > Cygnus olor. The sequence goes on along the minus strand of NC_049170.1, from coordinate 1,253,470 downwards.
AGGGGCAGGGTTGGGTTGGGATGGGATAGGATGGGGTGGGACAGATGGATTGGGACAGCTGGGATAGATAGGATGAGATGGATGGGGTGGGACAGATGTGATGGGATGGGGATGGGATGGATGTAATCTATGGGATGGGATGAGGATGGATGGGATGAGGTGGGGTCGGATGGATGGGATCTATGGGATGAATGGGATGGGACAGGTGGGATGGGATGGGATGGATGGGATGGGATGGGATGGGGATGGGATGGGATGGGATGGGATGGATGGGATGGGATGGGATGGGATGGGATGGGATGGGATGGGGATGGGATGGGATGGATAGGATCTATGGGATGGATGGGATGGGGATGGATGGGATGGGATGGGATGGGATGGGGATGGGATGGATAGGATCTGTGGGATGGATGGGATGGGGATGGATGGGATGGGGAAGTACAGGGCAGGATGCAACAGGGTGGGGGCAAGACTGGGACAGTTCAGGGGACACCAGGCTGGGTGGGACGGGGACAGGGGTCCTGGTGTCCCCCAGGGCAGGGTACTGACACCCCCCCTGCCCCACAGCTGCTGCTGGGAGCCCCTGATGCGCTGCTGGCCTCGCTGCACCTCTGCCGGGACCCTAGCGCCTACCGCTACACCCAGGAGGGTGCCCAGGGCAGCGTGAGTGGGCCGGGGGTGGTCGGGGGGTGGGTGGGAGTCCCAGGGGTCCCGTCCCTCACCCACATCCCCCCAGGCTGGCAGTGACGATGCGGACGGCTTCCAAGCGGTGGAGGAGGCGATGGCCGTCATCGGCTTCTCCCCAGAGGAGGTGGGCGCCGTGCACCGCATCCTGGCGGCCATCCTGCACCTGGTGAGTGCACCAGTACGGTCCCGCACGCACCAGTACGGTCCCCCACGCACCAGTATGGTCCCACATGCACCAGTACGGTCCCGTGCACAGCCCCACACAACCCGGCACAGCCCGACCAGCATGGCCCCATGCAACCCAGTACAGACCAGTGTCCGCAGGGCAACGTGCGCTTCGTGGCGGAGGGCGAGGAGGCGGCGGTGGAGGCGGCAGAGCAGCTGGCGGCGCTGGCCCAGCTGACGGCCACGGCCCCCGAGCAGCTCCGCAAGGCGCTGCTGGCCCGCACGGTGGCCACGGGCAGCGGGGAGCTGATCGAGAAGGGCCACAGCCCCACCGAGGCCGCCTACGGCAGGGATGCCTGTGCCAAGGTGAGGAGGGGAAGGCCGGGGTGCCGCCCCCTAAAACCCACCGCCAGGGTCCCCGGGGTGCTCACGGACTCCCCAACCCTGTCCCCAGGCTGTCTACGAGCGGCTCTTCAGCTGGATCGTGGGGCGCATCAACGCCAGCATCGCGGCGCGGGGCTACGACGCGCGCCTGCACGGCAAGGGCACCGTCATCGGTGTCCTCGACATCTACGGCTTCGAGATCTTTGACACCAACAGGTGACACGGCCCCCGGGGGGACAGGGACCTGCCGTGGAGGGGATAGGGATAGGGGGGAGGCGTGATGGGGCTGGGGGGAGCACATGGAGGGGATGTGGGGTAGAGGGACACCTGGAGGGGACAGGAACTGGGAGGGACACGTGGAAGGGACTGGGAAGGACGAGGAGGGGACAGGGGACACCTTGGAAGGACATGCGGAAGGGGCCAGGGATGGGAAGGACCAGGAGGGGACAGGGGACACCTGGGAGGGACACAGGGAAGGGACTGGGGATGGGAAGGAGACGCGGAAGGGATGGGACCCAGGACAGGCATGTGGAGGGGAGAGGGCTCAGAGGGACACAGAGCAGTGGGGAGATGCCCAGGGGACATGTGGAGGGGACAGGGCTTGAGAGGGACACCTGGAGGGGATGGCACCCAGGAGGGACACCTGGAGGAGATGGGACCCGGGAGGGACACCTGGAGGGACGGGACCAGGGGGGCCAGCAGTAGGGCCACGCTCAGGGTGCTGGGGGCCGTGGCGTGGGGCCGGGCGGCGGTGGCTGACACGACCCCCGCCGGGGTTCAGCTTCGAGCAGTTCTGCATCAACTACTGCAACGAGAAGCTGCAGCAGCTCTTCATCGAGCTCATCCTGCGGCAGGAGCAGGCCGAGTACCAGCGCGAGGGCATCGCCTGGCAGAACGTGAGCGGCACGGGGGGGGGGGGGGGGGTCGGATCACCTGGCGGGGTGAGATTTGGGGTGCCGGGAGGCGATTTGGGGGACACGCTGCCCACCCCCCCCCACCCCCCCCCCACCCCCCCCCAGATCGAGTACTTCAGCAACGAGCCCATCGTGGAGCTGGTGGAGCAGCCGCACCGCGGCATCCTGGCGCTGCTGGACGAGGCCTGCTTGGCCGTGGGGACTGTCACCGACGCCCTCTTCCTGGCCTCCATGGACACCCGCCTGGGGCGCCACCCCCACTACAGCAGCCGCAAGGTGCGTCGGGGGGCAGCATGGGGGGCCGGGGGGAGCGGGGGGCACGTGGGCCGGGGCTGACACCCCCCCTGCTCCCCAGCTCTGCCCCACCGACAAGACCATGGAGTTCAACCGCGACTTCCGCATCAAGCACTACGCCGGAGATGTCACGTATGGGGGGCTGGAGGGGACCATGGGGGGCTGTGGGGCACCACGAAGAACCATGGGGGGGTCTTGGGGCCATGGACAACTTTCAGAGGGCATGGGGGACCATTTGGGATCACGGCGGGGCTGTGGGGGCTCTTGGGTGGTCCACGGTTGACCGTGGGGCCTTGGAGAACCACAGCGGGCCATGGGGTGCTCTGTGGGGTTTTGGTGTCGTTTGGAGCCTTGGGAGTGTGGGTGGCCACTGGGCATCCATGGGGGGCCATGGGGCTGTGGGGAACTATGGAGAACCACGGGGGACCATGGGTGGCCTTGGGGTCATGGAGAACTTTGAGAGGGCATGGGGGACCCTTTGGGATCATGGAGGACCATGGGACGGTAGGGTTTACACCTCCCAAGGACACGTCACCTCTGCGGGGCCAGCCAAGGGCATGGCGCTGCTGTGTCCCCAGCAGCCCCTGCCCCAAAGCTTGTCCCTGGCCCCCCAGCACGGTGTCCCCCTCCCGCAGGTACTCGGTGGAGGGTTTCCTGGACAAGAACAAGGACACGCTCTTCCAGGACTTCAAACGGCTGCTCTACAACAGGTTGGGGACAGCTAGGGGCTGGGGACACCGTGAGAGGGCTGGTGGCACAGCCGGGGGACACTGCCACGGGGTAGGGGGTGGCAGAGCCGTGGGGCTGGGCGCTGGGGAGGTGGGAGAGGAGCCCGGTGTCACCAGCCCCACGCCGCCGACGTCCCCAGCGCCGACCCCGTGCTGCGTGCCATGTGGCCCGACGGCGAGCAGAGCATCACCGAGGTCACCAAGCGCCCGCTGACCGCCGCCACGCTCTTCAAGAACTCCATCGTGGCCCTGGTGGAAAACCTCGCCTCCAAGGTACCAGCCCCGGGGCAGCTGGCCACGTCCCCACGCCAGCCCCGTATGTCCCCAAGCCAGCTGGGCACGTCCCTACGTGTCCCCAAGCCAGCCTGGTATGTCCCCATATCGGGTAGATGTGTCCCCAAGCCAGCTGCGCACGTCCCTGAGCCCATCAGGTATGTCCCTATGCAGCCACAATGTCCCTGTGCAAGCCCTGCACGTCCCCAGGCCAGCCTGGTGTGTTCCCGTATCAGCTAAAAGTGTCCCCAGGCCACTGGGACGCGCTCCTAAGCCAGCCAGGCATGTCCCCAAGCCAGATGGGCACAGCTGTGCGTGTCCCCGAGGCAGTCAGGCACCTCCCTGTGCAGCCAAGGTGTCCCTGTGCAGCCAGACACGTCCCCAGGGCGGTCAGGTACGTCCCCGAGCTGGCCAGGCACGTCCCTGAGCCACGTGGGATTGTCCCCGAGCCACCGAGCTCTCCTGTCCCCATGCCAGCCCCCAGGATACGTACTGGCTTGGGGACACACGGGCTCGGGGACACGTCTGGAGCGTGCCAGGCCGTGCGGGGACAGGGGACGGGGCCACCACCCGTTCCCCCATTACCAGCCCCGCCGCGGTGCCCGCAGGAGCCCTACTACGTGCGCTGCATCAAGCCCAACGACCAGAAGTCGCCGGTGCTGTTTGACGAGGAGCGCTGCCGCCACCAGGTCGCCTACCTGGGGCTGCTGGAGAACGTGCGGGTGCGCCGCGCCGGCTTCGCCTACCGCCAGCCCTACGACCGCTTCCTGCTGCGGTACGGCCCCGGCACCCCAAGGGGGGGTCCTCGGCAGCCCCCCGCCCCATCCCGCTGACCCCCCCACCGCTGCTCCCCAGGTACAAGATGACGTGCGAGTACACGTGGCCCAACCACCTGATGGCCACCGACCGCGAGGCCGCGCAAGCCCTCCTGGAGCAGCACGGCTTCCAGGACGACGTGGCCTACGGCCACACCAAGGTCTTCATCCGCACGCCCCGCACCCTCTTCTGCCTCGAGCAGGAGCGGGCGCAGCTCATCCCCATCATCGTCCTGCTGCTGCAGAAGGTGGGGGTGGCACGGGGCGTGACACGGGGCATGGCGTGGGCTTGTGACATGTGGCATGGAGTATGGCGTGGGGTGTGACATGGGCTATAACATGGGGGTGGCGTGGTGGTGGCATGGGGTGGGACACGGTGGTTGTATGGGGCATGGCATGGGGTGTGACATGGGCCATAACACTGCGGTGGCATGGTGGTGGCACGGGGCATGGCATGGGGGTGATATGGGGATGACAGTGGGGGATGGCATGGGCTTGTGACATGTGGCACGGAGTATGGCGTGGGGTGTGACATGGGGATGGCATAGGGCGCGACATGGGGCATGGCATGGGCCGTGACATGGTGGTGACATGGGGCATGGCATGGGGGTGACAGGGAGCCTGGCATGGGGGTGACATGGAGCAGGACTCGGGGTTGGTGCAGGGCACAGTGTGGGGTGTTTTTTTGGGTCAGCAGGCTGCGGGGCAGGGGATGGGGCCAGCTCCGGGCACCCCCAAACACTGCTGGGGGGCTCAGGGAACTCATCCAGCCCCGCAGCGCATTTTGGGGTAGGGGCAGCACTTTGGGGACCGTCCCCGCTGAGCCTGGCGGTGCGGGGCTTGGTGCCTGGCACCACACTCTTGAGGAACAGGGCTGCGCCCCCACCTCACATCCATGGGGACAACGATGGGGAGGGTCCCCACTGCTGCCACACACCCCGGAGGCAGTGGCACCACCGTGGAGATCCCCGAATCCCCCCCGAGGGCGGCACGTTGGCGGGGACAAAGTGACGGCAGCTGTCTTGCAGGCGTGGCGCGGCGCCCTGGCCCGCAGGCGGTGCCGCTACCTGCGCGCCGCCTACACCATCATGGGCTACTACAAGCGGCACAAGGTGAAGGCGTACCTGCTGGAGCTGGTGCGGCGCTTCCAGGGCGTCCGCGCCATGCTCGACTTCGGCAAGAGCCTGGCCTGGCCCGTGCCGCCGGCCGTGCTGGAGCGCTTCCAGGAGAACAGCCAGCAGCTCTTCCGCAGGTGCCAGCAGCGCGGGGGCTGAACGGGGGCCGCGGCGGGGGCCGCGGCGGCGGTGCCTGAGCGCCTCGTGTGCCCCAAACCCCGCAGGTGGCGAGCACGGCAAATCGTCAAGAACATCCCCCCCTCCGACATGGCGCAGATCCGGGCCAAGGTGGCTGCCATGGAGGTGCTGCAGGGGCTGCGGAAGGACTGGGGGTGCCAGCGGGGCTGGGCGCGGGACTACCTGTCCTCGGTAAGGGCACGGCGCGGCCGGCGGGACCCCGAAACCCCACCCCACCCCGCTGCCTTCCCCCGGCCACCCCACACCGCGTTCCCCGCAGGCCAGCGAGAACCCCGGGCTGGCGCTGCCCTTCGCCCGCCGCGTGCAGGCTCTGCGGGACAAGGTGCACTTCGGCTCCGTCCTCTTCTCCGGACACGTCCGCAAGGTGAGGGGCTCGGTGGGACCTGCATGTCCCCGTCGGTGCCCCCCCCGCCACCCCCTCACTCGTCTCCCTGCCCCGCAGATCAACCGCTTCAACAAGAGCCGCGACCGCGCCATCCTCATCACCGACCAGCACCTCTACAAGCTGGAGCCCCGGCAGCAGTACCGGGTGATGCGGGCGCTGCCCCTCAGCACCGTGAGTGTCCCCAGCACCGGCTGGCACCGGGGTGCCCATGGCCGTCCTGGCTGCCCCTGTCCCACATGAAGACCCCTCCACTGTCCCCGTATCCCACCCACGTCGGCACGGCGCAGCTCCCTGGGATGGGGGCGTCACGCTGTCCCCACCATGGTGCCGTGACACCACCGCGGTGCCGTGACACCCTCGTGGTGCCGTGACACCCCCACGGTGCCGTGACACTCCTGCATGTCCGTGACGCTCCTGCATGCTTGTGACACCCGCAGGTGACGGGGCTGAGCGTGACGAGCTGCCAGGCGCAGCTGGTGGTCTTCCACACGCAGAGCCACGACGACCTGGCCGTCTGCCTGCACAAGACGCAGCCGCCGGGGGACAACCGGGTGGGCGAGCTGGTGGGCGTCCTGCTGGAGCACTGCCGAGCGTGAGTGGGGCCGGGTCTGCCCGGGGGGCACCCGACGGGGCGCTGAAGACCCCCCGAAGTGCCCCCGTGCTGAAGCCGTGCCCTTGCAGGACCAAGCGGGAGCTGCAGGTCCGCGTCTCCGACTGCATCCAGCTGAGCCTGCGCGGGCGCAAGAGGCTGCTGACCGTGGAGACGCGGCCGGGCCTGGCCGCCCCCGATTTCCGCAAGAGCCGCGACGGCTTCGTGCTCTACTGGCCCGAGAGATGAGGGGGCGGCCGCCCTGCGCGTGTCCCGCCCCCCCCCCCCGCACTGCCACCGGTGCCGCGGTGGTCCCCGCACGGGGCCGGGGGGGACAGCAGCGTCCTCATCCCTGCCCCATGCCCCGTCCTGCTGGCACGTGCCCAGGAGCCTCCCCGGGGACGCCCCCGGCCCCGCGTCCCCCCCACCCCGCGTCCTCCCCTCCCCTGGGCGATGCCAAAGCCTCTGAGTGCACTGGGAATAAAGAGAGCTGGATGGGAACGTGGGCGTGAGTGTGTCTGGGACCCCCTCCCAGCCCTCTGTTCATGGTGCAGCCCCACACCGGGGGGCACTGGAGCCCCTGGGGACCCCTGTGCCAGCTCCCTGTTTCCCAGGGCCCCTGTGTCCCACGTCCCGATGTCCCTGACACCTGGGGTCCTTGTGCCCCTGTGTCCTGCTGTCGCTTTGTCCTGGGTCCTGATATCCATGTGTCCTGAGTACTGGTGTCCCCGTGTGCTGGGTCACTGGGTCCCAATGTCCCCAGGTGCTGGTGTCCCAACATCTGTGTGTCCCAAGTCCTGGTGTCCTCGCGTCCCTGTGCCCTGGATATCTGGGTCGCACTGTCCCAGATCTCTGTGTCCTGATGTCCCTGGGTCCCCGTGTCCCTGACACCCCATGTTGATGTCCCAGCAGTGCCATTCCCTTCGCTGACAGGTTGTCACAGCTCTGACACAGGAGCTCTGCAGCTGCTGCTGCTGCTCCTGCCCTGGGGAACCTCAGCAAGGCAGGAACTGGGGCGGGCAGAGACCGGGACCAGGGCTAGGACAGCCATGTCCCCCCCGCCTCTGGAGCTGGCAGGGACAGGTGACTCGTGGGGGCTCACGCACAGACATTTGGGGTCCCCTGAGCATCGGCCATGTCCCCACTGACTAGCAGGGTCCCCCCGGGTGACGTCCCCATCCGCTGCAGAGCCCCGCGTGCTGCCGTCCATCCCTGGGTATCCCTGGGGTGGCACGGGCACCTCTGTGCCCCCGCGCCGGGCTGCTTCCAGGTGTGACACCGCCAGGTGCCTCCAGTGGCTGCAGTGCCTGCGATGCGTGCAGTGCTTGCGATGCGCGCGGTGCCTGCGCTGCTGCTGCTGCACCCAAGCAATGGTCCTGGGCATCGCGCGCGTTGCGTGCCGGGTGTTTTCCGGGGTTGGCAGGCAGTTGAGTCGCTGTACAACCGCTTCTCGCACTACCGGTAGACGGGGCCGGGCTGGATTTCTTTTTCCTGTTAGCTGCGCTGTGTTGCTTAACAAGGCAGCAAGCGGCCGATTTTCGCTGTAACCGTGCTGCAGGCCCGGCGTGAAAACAACAGCACCGAGCTTGCGGCTGCTGAGTTGGTTTTGCTTCGTCTCCAGCTCGATGCCAGCGGTGTGCCCGGGGCATTGCAGGGACGGTTGCGGACCTGGGGATGCGCAGGGCCAGAGCCAGGCAGCGCCTCCCAGGAAATGTCCTCGTCCCCTGCATCGAGCCGTGGGGCAGCCCTGGGTGCTGCCAGGAGGGCACGGAGCCAGCGGCCAGGCAGCACCCCAAGGACAAAGAGACTCTGAGCCTGGCTGCCCCTGCCTGAGAGCAGAGGCTGTTCCCCTCTGAGCAGGCTGGGACACAAAAACAGCACCAGCCAGGCTCTGTTCCCGGTCATCCCCAGCTGCTCGGTGCCTTTCTGCCGGCACAAATCCTGCCCAGCCTTTCCCTGCAAAGCAAAGTGACCGTGGTGCCAGCAGCCCCCAGCCTCTGCTTCCAGCACGGCACGAGGTGTGGTGGCCCGGCGTCCCAGCACGGGGGTCCAGAGGGTGGATGCTTCTTTTGGGACCCTTCATTGAGCCCTGCTGAGCGTCCCCGCAGGAGGAGCCAGCGCTGCCTGCGCCCTGCGTGCCATCCCTCTGACACGAGGGCCGTGCTCCGGGCTGCTTCCGTCACCACTTTCACTTCCTGGTGGCCGTGAGCATCCCGCGGGGACAAGGCGAACGCCAGCGCAGGACCTGCAGGAAGGTACGGGCGGGAGGCCAGGGGCTGCAAGGCTCCGTGCCGGCAGGGAGGGCTTCGAGGGGAGGCTGGGGACCTGGTACAGGGCAGCGGGGCAGGGAAGTGGCTCTTCCCCCTGTCCCCTCCTCTCTCCTTCCCTTCTCCCCACTCCTCGCTCCCCATGCTTGGCGTGGGCACAGCACAGACCTCCCCAGCCCCAGGTGCCGGCATGGCCCCAGCCCCAGCCCCAGCCCAGGGGAGGCCCTCAGGATGGTGCTCATGCGGGGCCCCGGCTGCACGAGTGTCACCGCCCCGAGGGTCCCTGCCACCACCCGAGGGTCCCTGCCACCACGCTGCCTTCCCCGCCTGTGATCGTGCGCAGACTGAGGCTGCCTCGCCGCTCTGTTTCCCCGCAGCACCTCGCGGTTCTGGCTTTCATTTTGCTTTTCTGTTCCTTGCTGCTGTCTGTGCACTGCTGTGGCTGCACACGCTGCAGCGCGATCCAGGGGACCCCGTCTGGCCCGGTGCCACCGCAGCCTGACCCAGCTGCAGCCTCCCGAGCCCTTCCCGCAGCGGGGGCACACAGAGCCCCGCAGCCTCCAGTTGCCAGCAGCGAGGCTTCGAAACCATCCTCGCTTTTAGTGAAAATCCCTTCTGCTGTCGGTAACGCTCCCAGCCTCTGGGTGCCTGCTGACAGAGCCCTGGGCGTCTGCTTTTGTCTCCGCAGCGTGGCTGTGGCCATCCGGCGTGTCTACATGCTGCCCAGCGTCGGCGGGGGCTTGGAGATGAGGCTGATCCTGGCTGGGAAGGCTGGTGGAGGGAAAAGCGCCACGGGGAACACCCTCCTTGGGGAACGTGTCTTTGAGTCCAAGCTGTCCACCAAGCCAGTGACCGTGAGGTGTGCGAAAGCACAAGGGCACTGGGACGGCGAGGACTTCACGGTGGTTGACACGGCCGACATTTTCAACCCAAGAGGTGTCAGAAGCGAGGTGCATCAAGAAATTATCCGCTGCATCAGGCTGTCCTCCCCGGGGCCCCACGCGCTGCTGCTGGTGACCCAGCTGGGCCGATTCACCCAGGAGGACGAGGAGGCCGCAGAGAGACTGCAGGACATCTTTGGAGCTGATGTTTTGAAGCACACGATCGTCATATTCACCCGCGCAGAAGAGCTGGCGGGGGGATCTCTGCACGACTACGTGTCCTGTACTGACAATAAAGCCCTCCGCAAGCTGATCCAGAGGTGCGGGAACAAGTACTGCGGCTTCAACAACTGGGCAGATGGAGCCGAACGGGACCAGCAGGTCGCAGAGCTGATGGGGATGGTCCGCTGCATGGTGTGGGTGAATGGGGGCGGTTGCTACAGCAATGAGATGTACCTGGAGCCCAATTTAACAGAAGAGAAGGTGGAGTATCACATGGGGAGGATAAAGAGGGAGCGGTCCGGCTGCAGGACAGTTTTTGCAGCTTTGGGGCTGATTGCCTTCACCGTGGCTGTGATTTCCCTGGGTTTCTATATCATACGGGTGCGAGGAATGCCAGCACCACAGAACCACTGAACACCTGGTGCTGGAGGCACCTCTGCACACCGCGTGTTCCATCCCTGCCCAGGCAGGGTCCCCAGCGCTGGCTGCCCAGGACCGTGTCCATCGGGTGTTGGACATCCCTAGGGATAGAGACCCCAGCGCCGCTCTGGGCAGCCTGTGCCAGTGCTCAGACACCCGCACAGCAATAAAAGACTTTCCTAATCTCTCACCATGCGTCCTTGTGCTTCCAGCAGTGCCCATGCCCTTGTGTCCTGGCTCTGGGCACCCCACCAGGTGTTCGCACACACAGATGGGACCCCCAAGTCCCGGTGCAATGGAACCAACTCTCCCTTGGAAAAGAAGAGGAATTGTCTGTGTTTAATTGAGCATCCCTTTATCAGGTATCATTTATGTAGTACAGGACAAAAATTATGTTTAACTTTTAACCTTGTCTCCCTTTGATCAGGGACAAAATGCTCCTTCCGGAAGAAACCAAGGAAAGTTGGCAAGAGAAAGTAGCCTTAGGATGTGCTTAGGTGACATGTGGCCATCGATGGATAAAAGGGGTCAGGGTGCTTCATCAGGGAACACCACCAAGGGCCCCCAAAGAAAGGAAGACATGCGCAGAAGAGCCAGGGAAGGATCCTTTAGAACGACGCGACATAAATACACAATATAGGTTAGAATGAATATGTATTAGATAGCTAGAATAGCCATGAATTTAATGTCTACATGTAGCAAGGAAGTTGACATTGGGTGTGCTTGATCTGTGGCAAATGCACCGAGCACCCAGGCCTGAATAAAAGCAATATCTCTCCTGAGCGGGTGGGAACTGGCTTATTGCACACCGGGTAAAGGAGCCGCTTTTTCGGACAACACCAGCACCTCATTGTCCTTGGCTGAGCAATCGACAGGGTGCCCACGTCCGCCCGCACACGGAGCGCTCTGAGGCATGGATGTGGGCCCCTGGCAGCCAGCAGGAACGCACAGCCCTGCCCTACAGCCCCTGCTTGGCCCTGGGGGCTTGCCACGTGTTCCCGAGGGATATGATGCATTAAAATCCTTCAGCCCTGCACTCGGTCCCTGTGCATCCATGTGTGTGGCGGGAGGGGAGGATGGCAAAGCCCTTCTTGCCGTGCCGTGCCATGCCAGGTGCCTCAGGGCTGTCAGCCTGTCCCTCGCTGAGGGGACAGAATGAGGGGAGACGCTGAGGGATGGCACTGAGGGGAGGGAATGAGGGAGGTCATACAGGGAGAAGAATGAGGGAGATGCTGAGGGAGAGGGTGTGAGAAGAGACTGAGGAACATCAGCAAAGGAAGACACTGAGGGGAGACACTAAGGGGTGACGCTGAGGGTGAGAATGAGGGGTAGGAATGAGGGAGGCCACCAAGAGAAGAGAAAGAGGGAAGACGCTGAGGAAGATGCTGATAGAGAGGGTGAGGGAAGAGAATGAGGAAGGGAAAACATCGGGAATGAGGAACATCACCAAGGGAAAACATCGAGGGGAGGTGCTGAGGAGAGACACTGAGGTGGGCACTGAATGAAGAGAATGAGGAGAGACACCGAGGGGTGACACTGTGGGGAGACGTTGAGGTGACATGGAGGGAGACACTGAGGGGAGCTGCTGGGAAGAGGCATTGAGAGGTCACTGAGGGAAGGGAAAGAGGGGGGACACCAAGGGAAGATACAAAGGGAAGACACTGAGGTGGTCTAATGGTGGTCACTGAGGGTGTCAGTGAGGGTGTCAGTGAGGGGAGTGAGAGGAGAAGACATCAAGGCAAGACATTGAGGGGAGGTACTGAGGGGACAAAATGAGGGGTGACACTGAGGGGGGTCATTGAGGGGGAGCACTGAGTGGAGAGATTAGGGGAGGTCACCAAGGGAAGAGAAAGAAGGGAGACCATGAGGGAGATGGTGAGCGGAGTCACTGAGGGGTGACACCAAGGGAAGGGAATGACAGGAGACACCACAGGGAAACACTGAGTGAGGTGCTGAGGGGACATGCTGAAGGAGACGCTGAGGGAAGAGAAAGACTCTATTGGTGTCAAAAAGGCCAGGAGTGTCAACAATTGGTCTTCCATGGAAGCACCTTTTGGCTCTTTTGTAGCCCTGGGTTACTGAGCTTGGTAATGGCATAGATATGTGAGAAACAAAGTTGTGTTTTTGCAATAGAAGGTGGTTTTGCAGTGGGAAATTCCACTAAACTTTCATATTCAAAAGTGATTGTGCAGGCATGACAGTGGGGAGTATGTTAAGCAGATAGGGGGAAGGTCCCACGGTCCCAAAATAAGGAGGATGGCTCAGAAAAACAGGGCAAAAACAATAAAACCAAAAATCACGGGCCCTCTAGGCATGAGAGAAGGGAAAAAAAAAAAAAGAAATGAAGAAATTAACGGTTGGTCAAATTAAATTGTACATGTATGGTATAGAAGTGCGTCGGGTAGGTTGTGAACCTGCAGTACTCAGCCACTGAGGAAACGGGAGAAATCAGGTGTCGGGTAACGGGGGATATAGGGTTATGATAAACTTGTACTGTGCGCTCCTGCTTGCAGGACGCCCGCCATTGCAATCGTGAATAAAATAGCTTCATGGAAGATCCTGTCTGAGAAAATTATTGAGATTTTTCTCACACAATGGTCAGTCGAAAGGAAGGCCTGAGCAGAGACAGAGAAATTTCAAGATAGATGTGCACGTCTTCCTGAGGAGCCCCCGGGAATGGCTGCCCTGCTCCAGGCTCAGAGCACGTCTCTGGGTTGGGGACAACCCTGTCCCAAGCCCGAAGCAAAGCCAAAGCTCGGAAAGATTGCTCCCCAGAGCCTAAACAAGTGTCCTGACATCTTTGAAAGCTGGATGAGGGAGACTTGGTGGGATGACTCTTACAGCTGGCGTGCTGCAATGAGGGGATACGGGCTCTTTAGGAGGGACAGACTGGGGAGATGAGGAGGGGGAGTTGCCCTTCGTGTGAGAGAGCAGCTGGAGTGCATGGGCTTCTGCCTGGGGGTGGATGAGGAGCCCACTGAGACCTTAAGATTTAATCAGACCACTGATTACAGGCAGTACAGGAAAAGGTGACATTATGGTGTGCATCTACTACAGGCTGCCTGGCCAGGAAGAGCGAGCAGATGTGGCCCTCTACCGACAGACGAGAGCAGCCTCCTGCTCACAGACCCTGCTCATGGGGACTTCAGCCTTGTAAGAGGGACAGCACAGCAGGTCACAAGCAATCCAGGAGGTTCCTGGAGCGCATCTGTGATGACTTCCTCCTCCAAATGATAGAACAGCCAACAAGGAGAGGTGCTCTGATGGACCTCATGCTCACCAGCAACGTGGACTGGCTGGGAATGGGAAGGTCAAAGGCAGCCTTGGCTGCAGCGAGCATGAGATGGTGGAGTTCAGGGTCCTGAAGGCAGGGAGGAGGGTGAAAAGCAAACACATAACCCTGGACTTCAGGAAATCAGGATTTGGGCTCTTCAAGGATCTGCTTGCAAGAATCCAGTCCTGTGGTATAAGGCCCCAGAGAGAAGAGGGCCCAAGAAAGCTGGTTAATATTTGAGGATCACCTGCTCCACGCTCAGGAGTGAAGCATCCCAACAAAGAGGAAGCCAGGCAAAAGTGCCAGGAGATCTGCATGGATGTGCAAAGAGCTCCTGGCCAAACTCAAACACAAAAAGGAAGACTACAGAAGTTGGAAGTAAGTAAACTCAAACACTCTGTTCAACATCTTCATGTATGGGTCTATGTGGTATGGTTTTGGTAGCAGGGGTCTGCAGGGGGGCCTCTGTGAGCAGAGCCCAGAAGGGGGACCCATGCTGGAGAAGTGTGTTGCTGAAGGATAGACCCCTTGGTATGAACCCACATTGCAGCAGTTCTTGAAGAGCTGCAGTCTGAATCACACTCAAACTGTAAATAATGAAGGCAACACAGTCATACGTGACATTTTTTTCTGGAAACACCACTAATACCTGACCAGCACTGGAATAACCAAAATGAGCCTGGGAGAAGAGTCTCGGCTGAGGGCACTGGGGGTGTTTAGTCTGGAGAAGAGGAGGCTCAGGGCAGACCTCATTGCTCTTTACAACTACCTGAAAGGAAGCTGTGGGGAGCTGGGGGTCAGCCTCTTCTCACAGGTAACTGTGAGTGATAGGACCAGAGGGAACGGCCTCAAGTTGTGCCAGGGGAGGTTCAGGTTGGAAATGAGGAGACATTTCTGCTCAGAAAGAGCAGTCAGGCGTTGGGACGGGTTGCCCAGGGAGGTGGTGGCATCACCGTTCCTGGGGGTGTTCAAGAAAAGGTTGGACGTGGTGCTTAGGGACATGGTTTGGTGGTGACATTGGTGGTAGGGGGATGGTCGGACCAGGTAAGCTTGGAGGGCTTTTCCAACCTTAATGATTCTGTGATTCTATGACTTACTGGTTGAGCACTAGACAGAAGATGCCTTTTTTGCACCATTTAAAACATCAGTAGTGCATGGGGTGGCCATCAATCAACATTCTCAAGAAAACACTAATCCAAAATTTGCAAATGTTTAAAGGAAAGAGAAGTGGAAAGTGTGTCTGATAGTAAGGGTCTGGTTTGGTTCACAGAAGTGGAAGCCACCCTCACTGAGCATCACTGGTACGACAGCTTTAAAGGCTGCTCACCAAAGCTCCCAGCACTCTGTGGCTGATGTAATCCTCACGTTGCTCTACAATACAACCTTGATATCGGTCTGTTATCTCTAAAAACACATGGAAGGAAGCTCTGAAGAGAAAAGCAAGGGTGTGTGGGGGAGCGATAGTGACTGACCACAGCTGCTGCAAGAGCAGCCAAACCCATCTTGGTACTGAAGGAAACAGGAGGATGCCTTGTTGCTGGCAAACCAAATGTTCCAGACTCCAGGAGCGAGAGCTTCCTCGTCGTGGAGGATTTTTTGTGCTTTTCTTTGGCTACAAGAGCTGTGAATTTGGCTCTGCACACCATCAGAGTAATACAAAGGTTTTATGGTGTGGCAATTGCTGGCAACAGCAGGGATGGAGCCTTGGTGCGACAGCAGCACCCTGAGGAAATACAGGGCAAAAGACGGCAGCACTGGACCTGCAGCCGCTGTCACATCCCTGACCCGTGTCAGCCCACTGACTCCATCCCGGACACTGGGTGTGCCCGGCATCGTGACGGCAGGCACATCGCTGAGACCAGCGATGAAATTCACCTTTGTGTTGTGAGTCAGATGTAAATGCTACACTCCGGTAAGCCGAATTGGTACTCACGCGGTGGATCAAGTGATTTGTTGCTGGCACTCTGCTCAAGAGAAATTCCGTGCCATTTCAAAATGCTAAAAATTGGTACATTCTGCACTAAATCCCCTCAAAGCCTGAAAGGAGGTGGTCGGAGTGCATCAGACGCCCGCTCGCCGCCCTTCTCGGGTGCCTGGGCACCCTCGGGCCATCGGCAGGTGTGAGAAACTAAGTTGTTTTTGCAGTAGAGAACTAATTTTCTGTATTCCGAGGTAGTTGTGTAGTCATAACAAGGAGAAATGCCAAGTAGATAAGCGGACAGTAGAAGGCCTTACTGTTCCAAAATAAGGCAGAAGCTTGAGAATAAACAGGATGAGCAGTGTGGGAACAGTAGAACAAAGATCACAAGTTCTCAAAACATAAGAAAGGGGAAAAAAAGGGAAAAGGGAGAAATTAAAGGGTTGAAGAAAAATATATTGTACATATATGGTATAGAGGAGAGTCGAGCAGCTTGTGAATCTGTAGTACTCAGCTAATGAGGAAACGGGGGGGGGGGGTGTGATCAAGTGTCGGGTAATAGGGAATAAAAGGTTATGATTTGTTTACTAAAATGTGCTCCTAATTGGCAGGACGCCCGCCATTGCAATTGCGAATAAAATAGCTTCACAGAAGCTCCTGTCTGAAGAAAATTGAGATTTTTCTCACGTGAACCTGTAGTACTCAGCTAATGAGGAAACGGGGGGGTGATCAGGTGTCGGGTAATAGGGAATAAAAGGTTATGATGTGTTTATTAAAATGCGCTCCTAATTGGCAGGACGCCCGCCATTGCGATGGTGAATAAAATAGCTTCACAGAAGCTCCTGTCTGGAGAAAATTGAGATTTTTCTCGCAGGCACAGCAGGGCTCCCACCTCAGGCACCCCCCTCGGGCCTAGAGGCGAGTGCCCCCCCAGCTAAGCCGCCCCGCACCGGGCACAGGCCCCGGGGGAGCCCCGGGGGAGCCGGGCTGGGGCTGCCCAAGCTGCGGGGGGACCTGGGGGACAACACGGGCGAGGCCCCGCGGCGCCGCCCAGGGGAGGAGCGGCCCCGGGCGGGCCGGGCCTAGCAGCGCCCGGTGCAGGCCGCAGCCTGGAGTAGGCCGCAA
Source organism: Cygnus olor (assembly GCF_009769625.2). NCBI lineage: Eukaryota > Metazoa > Chordata > Aves > Anseriformes > Anatidae > Cygnus > Cygnus olor. The sequence goes on along the minus strand of NC_049170.1, from coordinate 1,236,816 downwards.
CCGAGTCCCAGGCCCGTTGCCGCGGCAACCGCGTCGCCATGACAACACCCCCCTCCCCTCCCCGCCAGCGAGCCGTCGCCACGGCAACCCCGCCCCGAAGCGGGGTGGGCGGGGCGCGTCGCCATGGGAACGGCGAAGGAAAGGGAGGGGCGGGGCTTCCGGGCGGGACCGGAAGCGGCTCGGTGCCGGCGGCCTCGGTTTCCCGTGAGGCTCCGCGCGGGGCCGGGGGCCGGCGGCGGCGGCGGCGGGGGGGTCCCGGCGGGCGCCATGGAGGCCGTGCCCCGCATGCCCATGATCTGGCTGGACCTGAAGGAGGCCGGCGAGTTCGCCTTCAACGCCGCCGTCAAGAAGGTGAGGGCCCGGGGGGGGACGGGAGGGGTTTGGGAGGGGTACCGGGGGGGTACGGGGGGGGTACCGGGGCTGGGCCCGCGGCCTGTGAGGGGAGCCCGGGGGCTGGGGGCTGAGGGGGGCTGAGGGGGGCTGAGGGGAGCCCGCCCCGGTGGCGGGGTGAGTCGGCAGGTTTGTGGCCTCCCTCCGGTCCCGGCCCGCCCCGGTCCCGGCCTCCGGGCCCGCTTCCTCCTTGCGCGGGAGCCCTCGGAAGGAGCCCTGAGGAGCCGTGGGGAAGCTGCCCGGGGCCCGGCGGGAGGCCTCGCCTCGGGAAGGGGAAGGGGAAGGAAGGGGGATGCGTCCCCGTGCGCCGACAGCGCTGGCGCGGGGCTCCTCGGTTCCTCCGGGCGAGGGGCTGCGGAGGCAGGAGCCGTGCTGAGCCCCGCACGGGCCGGGCGCGGTGGCGGGGGCCCGGCCCTGGGCTGGAGGACGCGGGGACCGGGGCAAAGCAGCGCGCGGAGGGCATCGGGCCTCGGGCCGGGCCCCTCCCGTCCGTCCCCTGCCCGCGGGATGCGTGTGTGTGTGTCCCGCACCCCCCCCCCGCCCCCCCCCCGAGGGCTCACCGTGCTCCTCGGGCTCTCCGTCCCCGCCCGGCCGTGGGAGCGCTGTTCCTGAGGCCCGTAAAGGGGAGCCCTCAGCCCTCTGCGAGGCTCCCGGCTGGCAGCGGAGGCGGCTCCTCGCCCGCAGCGGGCAGGGGCTCTCCTGGCAGGCACGCCGCCTCTGCCCTTGGGTGGGTGGGTGGGTGGGTTGGTTGGTTTTTTTTTCGGGGGGGGGGGGGGGGGTCAGGACTTCGTCAGGCACCTCCGAACGAGGAGCTCCTCCCCCGGCACCCCGCAGTGCCACCTGCGGAGGAAAAGCACCGCTCACAAACCCAGTTATTTACCTCCCAGGCTGGGGAAGGGGCGGGGGGGGGAGGAGGATTTCTCCGGTGCCGATGCCGGTTTCGGGGGGGCACGGCCACAGAGGAGCCGTGCGGTGACGCCGGGCGTGGCACGGGGTGACGCCGCGGCTGAGTCAGGCCCCGCAGCCGGCTCAGCACCGTCCTGCCAGCCCCGGGTGCCTCCCGCAGGGATTTGTGCCACGCCTGTGCGTGGCGGGAGGTTTTCAATCCGCTCCGGAGAGCCGCCTTCCCCCGGGCGCTCGTGACGCTCCGTTACACCCCCTGCCCAAGAGTCCCTCCCCAGCCCCCCTGCGGGCACCGAAGGCCGCCGGGAGGTCTCCCCGCAGCCTTCTCCGGCTCTCTGTCCGTCGCCATCACGCGGGGCCGGGCCCTCACCTGTGCTTTCCACCCCCCCCCGCCCAGTTTGTCCTGAAGAACTACGGGGAGAACCCGGAGAACTACAACGAGGAGCTGCGCAAGCTGGAGGCGCTGCGGCAGGTGAGCCCCCTGCGCGCCGGGCTGGGCTCGGCCCCAGACGGGCCGCGGTCCGCCTGAGGCCCCGCAGCTGGCCCCGGGAGCTGCTTCGCAGCTCGCTCCGCGCGGAGCCACGACGTTTTCCGGCTCCTGCTCCTCCCTCCCTCCCTCTCCCCCCTAGAACGCCGTCAACGTCCCCAGGGACTTCGAGGGCTGCAGCACGCTGCGGAAATACTTCGGGCAGCTCCACTACCTGCAGAGCCGGATCCCGATGGGTGCCGAGCAGGAGGCCGCGGTCCCCATCGCGTGGTGAGGGGGGCACGGGGCGGGGGGGGGGAGGGCTCTTCGTGCCCCCACGGGGCGCGGTTTTCCCTGCCGCGCGGAGCTCGGGCGTTGCGACGCCCGGTCCTTGTCTGTGGTTGGCGCTTTCTGGACGGCTTCCCCTGCTGCTGGGGTGTCCCGGGGGGGCTCTCGAAATGACGTCCCGCCCTGGGGGGGGGCGTGGCTCCGAGGAGGCTGAGGCAGGGCCAGGAAGCCCACCTGGAGCTGGTGACCCCCCCCCGCCCCCCTTCTCCTTGCAGGACCGAGATCTTCTCGGGCAAGACGGTGACTCACGAGGACATCAAGTACGAGCAGGCGTGCGTCCTCTACAACCTGGGTGAGGGTCTGGGAGCGCGGCTGCCTCGGCCGGGCACGAGGGACGCCCCTCCTCGCTGCCCTGCTGCGGGGGAGCCCTCCTCGGGGCAGAAGCGCGAGAGGCCGGCTCTGGTTTGTGCCGGAACCTTCTTCCCCTTTCCTCCTGGGCTGGGAGCGTCCAGGTCAGGGCGAGGCTGCGGGTTTAGAGGCTGCACCCCGGGGGCCGACTTTGGGTCGCGAACGCCCTCCACCGTGGCACCACGACAGCCTCGCTCGGGCTCCGTCCGTCCCGCCCAGCGCCCGTCTCCTCGGAGCTGGTGTAGAAGCAGCGGGTGTCGCTCTCGGTGCCCCCTTCCTCCCCAGCCTTGGACCGCCGCGGCTCAGTGGGTGCTTTTGTGGACCCAAAGGGAAGGTCGCGCTCAGCCAGCGCACTGAAAACTTCCCCCCCCCCCGGGACTGCGGCTCGCTTTCCTGGCCAGCGAGGCGCCGAGCAGAGCGTGTAGCTGTGGGAAGCAGCCTGCAGCCGAAACACGCCTTTAAAACCGGCTCCCTGAGGGGGGCAGAGACACGTCTGCGTACCCGGGGCGGGGGGGGGGCGGGTGTCAGATACTCAAGGCTGGGGGGTTTTGCTGCCAGCCTGGGGCTTCCCTCTGTCGAGTGGCTTCTGCGTGTGCAGCCCTTCGGCAGAGCTGCGTGCCCAGAACGCGCCCCGCCGGCACCGGGCAGGCTCCTCCTGGAGCCGGCTGCCCGCGGATTTGGTGCGAGACTCCCGCTTTTCGGGGCTTTGGCGCCGCGAGCCCGGCGCGGGCGCTCCGCTGAGCCGCGGTCCTGTCCCCGCAGGCGCGCTGCACTCCATGCTGGGCGCCATGGACAAGAGGGTGTCGGAGGAGGTAAGGGTCCCCGAGCAGCCCCCGGGAATCCCTGAAGGGCTTTGTTTCCCCCCACCCCCGGGGCTAGAGGCCACACGCCGACGGCGCTCAGGGCCCGGCCGTCACGTCGACGCACGCCCCTGAGAGCTTTCTGGGTTCAAAGCTCGGCTTTAGGCCACGGGAAGCTGCTCCTTGGGGTCCCGGCGGGGGGGTCCGCGAACGGCGCAGGGGGCGTTTTAGCCCCGCTGAGCGGGATTTTATCGCCCCGACCCCCGGTGCCTCTCCGCTCTGAGGCCGAGTCTGCCCTCAGGCTCCTCGCGCCCGGCGGCACGTTCCCGTGGGCACCCTCTGGCGTGGCTCGCGCGCGCCTGACGCGCGTTCTCCTGTCTGCTCAGGGCATGAAGGTTTCGTGCACCCACTTCCAGTGCGCTGCCGGGGCCTTCACCTACCTGCGGGACCACTTCCCCCACTCGTACAGCGTGGACATGAGCCACCAGATCCTCAACCTCAACATCAACCTCATGCTGGTAGGAAGGCGCCGGGCGGCTCCTCCACGTCCCCGGGGCAGCTCCTGCTCGCCTCGGGGCGGGCTCGGGAGGCGGGAGGGCTCCGTGCCACGCTGCCGGGGCATCCTGGTGGAAAGAGGGGCTGTAACTGCTGGGCCCCGGTGCTGGCTCGGGTACGGGAGGGCTTTCTGAGGAAAGCAAGCACGGGGACACCCGGTAGCGCCTCTCTCTCCTCCGCAGGGCCAAGCGCAGGAGTGTCTGCTGGAGAAATCCATGCTGGACAACAGGAAGAGCTTCCTCGTGGCCCGGATCAGCGCCCAGGTGAGCTGCTGGGGGGGGTCCCCTCCGCGCCCAGCTCCTGCGTGAGCGCCGGGTGACCCCTGGGGACGAGGCCCCGCGCGGCGTCAGCGCCGCCCTTTGGGCGTGCGCCGCGAGGAGCCGTTGGCAGCCCGCAGCTCCTCCGAGGAAGGCGTAAGGGCGGCCCGTTCCCTCGGAGAACGCCCGGTTTTAACCCGCCTCCGGGGCGAGCTCAGCACAGTCCTGGTGGCAGCCCCTGGCTCCGACCCAAAAGGCTTCGGCGGGGTGACCTGAGCCCGGCGTCAGCAAACCCCTCTGTTCCGGGGGCCGCTCTCGCTCCAAAGCGGGTCCCCCCTCTCTGGGGGCTCTCCAAATTCCCGCCCCGCTCCCCGCAGGTGGTGGATTACTACAAGGAGGCCTGCCGGGCGTTAGAGAACTCGGAGACGGCCTCGCTGCTGGGCAAGATCCAGAAGGACTGGAAGAAGCTGGTTCAGATGAAGATCTACTATTTTGCCGCCGTGGCCCACGTGAGTGGGGGCTGGGGGGCTGCGAGGGGGGGAGCACCCCTCGCTCACGGCCAACGAGCGGGGCTGGGGGGGTGGGGGGGGCTGAATTTCTTGCCTGAGAGCCCCCCCCCGCTCCCGTGAGGAGCTCTGACGCTTGTTCTGTTGCAGCTGCACATGGGAAAACAGGCCGAGGAGCAGCAGAAGTTCGGGGAAAGGGTGAGCGGAGCTGTGCCAACCCGGGTCGTGCGGGTCGAGGCCCTGCCCTGGGAGGGTTGAGCCCCGGAGGAGATTGTCACGCCTTGTCCCACCGGCGACCGGGGCTCCCCACAGCCCCCGGCGACGTGGTTGAGAGCTCCAACAACCCCCTGCGGGCGCTGGGGGGGTGACGCGCAGCGCCTGTAACGCGCAGGGCGGTGTGTGCAGAGCTGCGGGTGGGGCTCCTCTCTCCTGAACCCCCGGCAGTTCCCGGGGTTCTGGGGGGAGCAGGAAACGGGCACCTGGAAAACCGCGTTACGCTGAACAAAGCTGCAGCCCTCGGGGGCTGGTGGTGCTCCATGCCAGGCAAAAAAGGCACTTATTTCTGTGCCAGCTCTGGCACCTCTGACAAATTTGGGACTAATTCCTCTTCTCTCCGCAGGTCGTCTACTTCCAGAGCGCTCTGGATAAGCTCAACGAGGCTATCAAGCTGGCAAAGGTGCGTTCCTTCTCCCTCTGGCAGCAGGAATTGTTGTTTTGTTTGTTTGTTTGTTTGTTTTTTTAAGTCTTTGGTCTGTTACTGCTTCTGGGGATCCCCCTTGGGCACGGTTCTTCCACATCCCTGCTCCAGGAGCAGTGCTGAGGGAAACCTCTGTCCCCGCTGAGGAAGGGGACGGTGACAGAAGTGACCCGAGCTTGCCTGGTGTGAGCCTGGAGGGCGGTGCCTCTTCCTGAAGCAGGGACCGAGCCCTTCGGGGTGCCCGTGTGGGGCAAAAGTCCCTCTGGGACTTGCAACGGCCCAGCCCAAGCCTCTGGCATCTCCCAGCTGGGCCAAGGCATGTTGAAATGCACCTGGAGGCAGGCACAGCCTCTCCCTTAGGGGTGGGCATTCCTTCGGGTTGTAATCCTTCGGGAGCACGTCAGCAGCTCCCGAGGGGCTGTGGGTCCGCAGCGCTCGGCCCTGCCTTGGCGCTGGGCTCCTGCAGTGCCCTGGTGCTCCGGAAGCCGAGCGCAGCCCCCGTGACGGGGTCTGCGTGTGAAATCGTGGGACGCGGGATCTGGGAGTGCCCGAGAAGGCGGATTCTGCCTGGGTTTCTCGCCCGGTAGCTCCAGGGTGCGGAGCTGAGAGCCTCGGTTCTGTTTCGGGGCCCGAGGAGAGGGCTGGCGAGGCCGCCGCTGGCGTCCGGGGTGCGCTCGGGCCGTGGGGGCAGCAATCCCCCTCCCTCGCCTCCGCTAACTCGCTGCCACCCTCGTTTCTGCAGGGCCAGCCCGAAACCGTCCAGGAAGCCCTGAGGTTCACCATGGACGTGATCGGCGGCAAGTGAGTGTGCAAGGATCCCCCCCGCACGCAGCAGTCCTGCTTCTCTGGGGGACAGAAACGCCCGGGGAGGGGTTTCGTGTGCTGCCTGGGGCTCGTGGGGCGATCCCTAGAGCGATCCCCGGAGGGGCAGGCTCAGGGAGCCAGGGCTGGCGCCTGCTTCCCGTCAGCCTGATGTCACCTCTTGTTTCTAGGTACAATTCGGCCAAAAAGGACAACGACTTCATCTACCACGAAGCCGTGCCCGCCTTGGACACCCTGCAGGCCGTGAAAGGTGAGGCTGCGAGCCGCTGACAAGGGGGTGCGCACGCAGGGGACCCCCCACCCCCCCCCACAGCCCGGCGGGGCTTTGTGATGCCCTGCTCCCCTGGGACCTGCCAGGGGTGAGGGCGCTGAGCCGGAGGACGTGTTTTGGGAACCGAGGAGCGTCCCCGGGGAGGTTTGGGACCAGCGTGCGTTTGTGTTCGGACCGCAGGTGCCCCGCTGGTGAAAGCCCTCCCCGTCAACCCCACGGACCCGGCTGTCACCGGCCCCGATATCTTCGCCAAGCTGGTGCCCATGGCTGCCCACGAGGCCTCCTCGCTCTACAGGTGGGTCCCGGGAACGGCCCCAGAGCGGGGCAGAGCTGCGTGCACGTCCCCAGCACCGAGCTCGGGAAGGAGCCCGTGCCCCAGCTCAGCCTCCCTGCGTCTAACGGGGTCTGGAGGGGGCCACACCAGCGGCGGGGGTTTCCTCGGGGCACCACCGCCCTCCCGAAACGTCCTCGGGCTGATTCCTGCGGGGCGCAGAGCACCTGCGGTGTAGGGGTGGAGTTTTCCCCGAGTCCTCTCCCAGCCCTAAAGGATTTTCTCCGCTCCGTCGTAGCGAGGAGAAGGCCAAGCTGCTGAGAGACGTGATGGCGAAGATCGAAGCCAAGAACGAAGTGCTGGAGTACGTGTGAGCCGCGCCTGAACGGGGGCCCCGGCCTCTTCCCTCCCCGCTCGAGACCCTGGCGGGAGGTCCCAGTTTGCCCAGCTCCGGGCAGACCTCGGGGACCGGTCCCCAAATTCAGCCTGCAGCTGTCTCCGAGGCCGTGGTGTCCCTCGGGGGGGGGGGGGGGGGGGGGGGGGGCGATGCCGCAAGCGCTCTGCCCCTGGTTTTGGGGTGGGGGGGGGGGAGCCCGCCCCCGTTTGGCTGGCGGGGGGGCCTCTGCCACCGCTCAGGGCCTCGTTCCTGCCTGTAGCCAGTTCATGGACTCCATGCAGCTGGACCCCGAGACCGTGGACAACCTGGACATGTACAGCCACGTCCCTCCCGTCCTGATGGAGAAGTGCGCCGCGCTCAGCGTGCGCCCCGACACCGTCAAGAACCTCGTCCAGTCCATGCAGGGTGAGGTCACGGGGGGGGGGAGGGGCGGGATGCGGGACATCCGTCCATGCCCTGGCTGGGGCTTGGTGTCGGGAACGGCCTCTCCAGTCGCAAATTCTCTGCCCTTGTAAACTTTTAACCCCAAATCATCCTTCCTGTTGGATGTTCGTGGCGTGTGTGGCGCTTCCTCGCGGGCTGGGCCAGCTGTTGGCCGCTGGCGCTTCAGGGCTGGAGCGGATGGGGGCCGGGAGGGCTTGTGGTGGGGACCGGTTCAGCTCTTTCAGCCTCTGTCCCTCCCTCCCAGTGCTCTCTGGGGTCTTCACCGACGTGGAGGCCTCCCTGAAGGAGATCCGAGACCTCCTCCAGGAGGACGAGGCTCAGGAGCGGAAGCTGCAGGAGCTGCTGGGGAAGGGCCCGGCGCCGCGGGGCTCCCCTCCGCCGCCCTCCGCGGGGCTGGCCGAGGTCAGCAAGGAGTGCTCCAAGTACATGGAGGTGCACGAGAAGGCCAGCTTCACCAACACCGAGCTGCACAAGGCCATGAACCTGCACATCGGCAACCTCCGCCTCCTCAGCGGGCCGCTGGAGCAGGTCCGGGCCGCGCTGCCCTCGCCCGCGTTGACCGAAGGTGAGCCGTGCGGTGCCTGGCGGGGGCTGGCTGTCCTCGCAGCACCCCCCCCCGGCGTCGTGCTCGTGCCCCGGGCTGCTGGGGGGACACGGGTTCTGCTCCCCCGTCGTGCCTCTTCAGGGCTCCCTTCGACGTCAGCCACGCTGCGCCGCCACCTGGGCGGCGCTGTCACGGCATCGGCCTGCTGCGTGGTCCGATGCAAGCCGGGGGGGGGGGGGCTTGTCTCCCCCCAGAAAATGTCCAAACTGCGATCCTGGCACCTTGGGAGCCTGGCGCGGGGACAGAGTATGTCCAGCAGAGACCCAGACGTCCTGGCTGGGCTGCTGGGTGTGCCAGGAGAGGCTGCGGGCTGTCCCCCTGCCCTCGGTTCGCGCCCCACGAGCGGGCTGGGGTTGGGGACGCCGCGTCGGCTCCGTTGCAGCCGCTGAGCGCCCCCGTCCCCCCAGACGACAAGCAGGTGCTGCAGAACCTGAAGCGGATCCTGGTCAAGGTGCAGGAGATGCGGGACCAGCGCGTGTCCCTGGAGCAGCAGCTGCGCGAGATGATCCAGAAGGACGACATCACCACCTCGCTGGTCACCGCCGACCGCTCCGAGATGAAGGTGGGTGAAGATGAGGGGGGGGGCCCTCCGCGTGCCCCGCGTCACGGCCGGCGCCGCAGGAGCTCTGCTCTGTCCCGCCCCGGGGGTGGCTGTGGCTGCCTGCAGCCCCCCCCCCCCCCTGCCTTCAGCTCCTCCCTTCTCCCGGCAGAAACTCTTTGAGGAGCAGCTGAAGAAGTACGACCAGATCAAGGTGTACCTGGAGCAGAACCTGGCCGCCCAGGAGAACATCCTGAAGGCGCTGACGGACGCCAACGTCAAATACGCAGCCGTGCGCAAGGCCCTGGCCGAGGTGGAGCACAAGTGAGTGGAGGGGAACAGATCTCGCCCGCCCGTGCAGCACCCGCTGCCCGTCCCGCGCGGGTGCTGCCTGCTGGGGCTCCGTGGGGCTGGGGAACACGATGCCGGCGAGGGCAGTCAACGCGCAGGCTGGATGCGAACTCCACGCCAGCTCTCCCTCCCCGCTCGGGCCCCTCTGCCCCGCTCTCCCCAGGTGGAACGCCACCGTCCAGACCTTGGTGGCCTCCTACGAAGCCTACGAGGACCTGATGAAGAAGTCCCAGGAGGGGAAGGATTTCTACACCGACCTGGAGGGGAAAGCCGCCAAGCTGCTGGAGAAGGCGCGGGCGGCCTGCCAAGCTGCCGAAGCCAACCGGCAGCAGATCCTGGAGAAGTAGGTGGTGGCGCTGCGGGACCTGGGGGGTGGGGGGGGGGGGGACACGGGGCTTCGACCTCCCCCAGCGAGGCGGGAAGCACCTTTGGGTGCTGGCTGGGGGGGGGGTCGGGGCTGCGGCTGCGGGGTTTTGGCTTCGGTGCCGTGGCTCCGTGAGCCCTCCCGTCCCCGAGGGGGTGGAGGAGGGGGGGGGGGGGCGGTTCTCAGGGCTGGCAGCCCCCCACTGATGCCTGCCCCCCCCCCCCGGCAGGGAGATGAAGAAGCACCCGCCCCCCCCGCCCCACGGCCCCCAAGCCGGCCCTGCAGAAGAAGCCTCCGGAGCTGGAAGCGGGCGGGCCGGAGGCAGCCGACGTGCCGCAGCTCAGCTCCCTGGGCTTGGCCGACCTGCCCGAGGAGCTGCGCAGCCTGCCCCCCGACGTGCTGGCCGGGCACCTGGCCCGCCTGCCCCCCTCCACGCTGGCCGCTCTCGCCCTCGACCCGGCCCTGGCCGCGGGGCTGCGCCCCCCCGCCCCCCTCCCCCCCCCCCCCCTAGCTCTTTTTGCCCCCTGCCAGGCTGGCGAGCGCCCCGCTGCAGCCCGGGCAGCCCTTCGCCCGCTTCCCTGCCCTGCCCGGGCACTACGCGGTGCCTGCCTCTGCCCCGGGACCCTTTCCCCACGGCTCCAGCGGGGCTCCGGTGCTGCCGGCGCAGCTCCTGCAGCCCTCTGCCCCCCAGGCGGCCGTCCCCCCCCCCAGCTCAGCCCCTTCGTCTGCCCCCCAGCTCTTCCCCGCCGCCCCCCTGGTCCGCGGCGCGGTGCAGCCCGGCTACGCGGGGCCCCACGTGCTGCCCCCACGCTCGTCCCCGCAGCACGGCCCCGCTGCCTCCTACGGCCTGGGCCGAGCCGGGCTGCCCGCGCCCGGCCCCCTCAGGCCCCCAGCCGTGGGGCCGGCCCCCGTGGGTGCCCAGCCACCACCCCCGGGTGGCCCCGAGCAGGGCCCGGCCACCCGGCCGGCCACCACCACCGTGGACAGCATCCAGGCCCCCATCTCCAGCTGCGCGGCCCCCCCACGGCTCCCCAGCCAGGGCCCGGCCGTGCCCCCCGGTGGCTTCCTGCCCCCCCAGCGCCCGGGCGCCCCCCCCGCCTCCTTCCCCTACGCCCCGGGGGGGCTGCAGCAGCCTTTCGGGCAGCCGGCTCCACACCCCTTCCCTCCTGGGCAGCACCCCCACGCCGCCTTCGCCCCCGCGGCGCAGCTGCAGCCCGGCATGGAGCTGCCAGCTCGCCCCCAGGGCCTGGGGGGCCCCCAGCAGTTCCCCCCCCAAGCCCCCTTCCTGCCCCCCGGGCGCCCCCAGCTCCCGCTGCCCTTCCAGCCCCCGGCCCGGCCCCCGCTGCCCCCCCAGTTTGCCCAGCAGCCCTTCTCTGGCCCCGTGGGGCAGCTGCGCCCCCCAGCCCCTGGCCAGCCCCCGCTGTGCCCCCAGCTCTACCCGCTGCCCGGCCAGGACAAGCTGCCCCCCCACGGGCGCCCCCCGCACACGGGGGCCCTGCCCTTCACCGGGTCGGTGCCCAGAGCCCCCGGGCAGAGCGTGCCCCCAGCACAGCCCCTGCACCCCGCCCTGGGGGGGCTGCAGCCCGTGCCCGCCAGCTCCCCCGCCCTCCCCTTCTGCCCCAGCCCTGCCCCGTGCCCCCCCGCGCCCCCCGGCACCATGGCCATGGGCCCCCCCCCGCCTTCCCCCGCCAGCCAGTCGGGCCCCCACCACGCCGCCCCTTCTCCCAGCCCGGTCCTGAGCCAGATGCAGGGCCCGGTGGTGGTGCAGGGCCCTCTGGTCCCCTCCCCAGCACCGTCCCCGCAGCCGGCCGTGCCCCTGCAGCCCCCGGCTCTGGTGCCCGGCTCCGGCGCCCCGCCGCAGAGACCTCCGCCCTCGCTGACCCCCGGCGCGGCCCCGGGCCCCGGCGAGGCCCCCTTCCAGCGGCAGAGCTCCTCCACCGACGACCTCCTGTCCTCCAGCCCCGAGAGCCAGCACGGCGGCTCCAAGGCGGCCGTGGGCCAGCCGCTGCTGCAGCCCACCAAGGCCGACGCCAAGGAGGGCCAGAAGCCCAAGGCCCTGCAGCTCATCGAGAACGACCCCTACGAGAAGCCCGAGCGCGTCCTGCGCCTGCTGGCTGAGCTCGACCGCTTCCGCGGGCTGGTGGAGCGCCTGGAGCGCCCGGCGCCCGGCGGCGCCGCCGCCACCGAGCTGGACGCGGTGTGGAAGGAGCTGCAGGACGCCCAGGAGCGCGACGCCCGGCAGCTCTCCATCGCCATCGCCCGCTGCTACTCCATGAAGAACCGGCACCAGGACATCATGCCCTACGACCGGAACCGCGTCGTCCTCCGCTCGGGCAAGGACGACTACATCAACGCCAGCAGGGTGGAGGACCTCTCGCCCTACTGCCCCACCGTCATCGCCACCCAGGCGCCGCTGCTGGGCACCGCCGCCGACTTCTGGCTCATGATCTACGAGCAGAAGGTCTCCGTCGTCGTCATGCTGGTGTCGGAGCAGGAGCTGGACAAGGTAGACCCCGAGCAGGATCGGGGCGTGGCTGCAGGGCACGCGTGCCCTGGGGTAGGGTAGGGCTTGCCGCAGCCCCGGCCTTCCTCACCTCTCGTGGCGCCCATCGCATGCTGAGCTGGGCGGAGACGTGGCCGCGCCATGAGGCGCTGCATGTCCCGAGGGGCCAGGGAGAGCCTGGTGCCGGGCCTTGAGGGGGTGCTGAGCCTTTAAGGGGTGCTGCGGGGCTGCCCTGTGTCTGCTCCGACCCTGTTCCCTCCTCTGACCCTGTTTTCCCCCCCCCCAGCAAAAGGTGCTGCGCTACTTCCCCGCGGAGCGGGGCCAGCCCGTGGTGCAGGGCCCTGTCACGCTCGTCCTCACCGGCCTGAAGGCCGCCCCCACGCACGTGGAGCGGATGATCACGCTGCAGTACCGCGACCAGAGCCTCAAGCGCACCGTCGTCCACCTGCAGTTCACCTCCTGGCCCGAGCTGTATGACAGAGGGGTTGGGGGGGGGGGATTGGGGCATGTGTGGGGGTCCTGCTGTGTGTGTGTCGGGGGGGCGGCAGGAGGTCTTGGCGGAGCTCTGGGGGCTGTGGGGCTCCGGCCCTGGCAGGGGGAGGGTGCCATCCCCTCTGGGGGCGTGAGAGGGGAGCCCCCTCCTCAGTAAGGGTCCCTTCACCCCCCCAGGGGCCTGCCCGACAGCAAGGGGAGCCTCCTGCGCTTCATCCAGGAGGTGCACGGCCACTACCTGCACCAGCGCCCGCTGCACACCCCCGTCGTCGTGCACTGCAGGTGAGGGGCGCCTGGGGGGGGGGGGGGGGGTGTTCTTGGCCCAGCAGTGGGACAAGGGGGGGGTCCTGGGGGCTGTGGGGTGCCCCCCAGGCCTGTCACAGGCTCTTGGCGTGCCTGACGTGGCCGCATCTCCCTCGCAGCTCCGGCGTGGGCCGCACCGGGGCCTTCTGCCTGCTGTACGCGGCCATGCAGGAGGTGGAGGCGGGCAACGGCATCCCCGACCTGGCCCAGCTGGTGAAGCGCCTGCGGCAGCAGCGCAAGCACATGCTCCAGGAGAAGGTAGCGGGGTGGTGGTGGTGGTGGTGGGGGGTGGTGGGAGGTGTTCGGGTGGCCCCCGCCGGGTGCTGGGGGTGCTCACCCCGCTCTCAACCTTGCAGCTCCACCTCAAGTTCTGCTACGAGGCCGTCCTGCAGCACGCGGAGCAGGTCCTGCACCGCCACGGCGTGGGCACGCCGCCCGTCCCCAAGCCCCCCAACAGCACCTCCCCCAAGGTGGGCGCAGGGAGGGGGGGGAGGCTGTGGGCCTGGGGGGGGGGGGGGGGAGGGCCAGCACCCCCCAGGCGCTCACAGGGCTCTCTCCTTGCAGCTGTACTTCCACCAGGACCCGCAGGACCTGGTGCTGGGGGGGGACCTGTCCATCAGCTCCATCCAGGCCACCATCGCCAAGCTCAGCATCAAGCCCGCGGGAGCAGGGGGGGAGACTGGGGGGGCCTGGGGGCCTGATCCTGCCCCGCTGGCGCCATTGCCGGCGCTTCCCGACGGCGCGCTGGATGGCGTGCTGGATGGCAGCGCCGCGCCGCTCCCTGAGCCAACCCCCCCAGCGCCGCCCGTGCCCGAGCCCCCTGCCGAGGCCGAGAGCAGCAACCACGTGGAGGAGAGCCCCGAGCCCCCCGCGGCCGAGCCCCCGGCGCCCCCGGCCTCCGCTCCCTCCTCATCCTCGCTGGAGCTGCTGGCCTCCCTCACGCCCGAGGCCTTCACCCTGGACGCGTCCCTGAAGGGCAAGCAGCGGATGAACAAGCAGAACTTCCTCCAGGCGCAGACGGGCGAGGGGCTGCGGGGGCCCCGGCCCAGCGACGACCCCCTCAGCATGCTCGACCCGCTCTGGACACTCAACAAGAGCTGAGGGACGGAGGGGCCCGGCCCCCTCCCCCCCAGACCCTGCACTACAGCCACAGCCCCTGGCCCCCTGCCCCCCGCTGCTGCCTCCCAGAGTGCTGGGGTGGCCCCCGGGAGGGTTGGGGGGCACGGGGGGGGCCCTGCCTTCTCCCCCCTCCCCCCCCCCAGCTTTGTACAGGTGTACCGGCGCTGATCACCTTCTCTCCCTCCCTCAGAACTGACTTTTTCAGCTCTTTGCTACTAAAATAAAGAGGTTGATCTGGTGCTGGGCCCCTGCGGTGCTGGGGGGGGGGGGGTGACCCCTGCGGGGGGGGCGTTTCACCATCAGCACAGCCACGGGGTCTGTGTGTGTGTGGGGGGGGTTAGTTCCGTTTAATGGCGGTGTCTGCGTGCACCTTATAAAACACGATCCAGTACAAAAAATGCTGCCACGGTACAGAACAAAGCGGACAGCAGGGCCAAGGCCACCCGAGGCACGGTGCGGGGGGGGGCGTGGGGGGAGCCGGATGGCAGCGAGGGCACCCCCGAGCCTCCCTCCCCGCTGCAGCCGCCCCCACCCGCCGCCTCTACAACCAGCGGGATTCGCTTAACAGACATCGGCGTCGTTTACTCGAGCGGTGAGAGCGTTACCAGCGGCTGGGCCCCGGGCTCTGCTCGCAGGCACGGACGGGAACGGCCCCGTGCCCCCCCCCCCCCACCCCGTAAGCAAAACTCCCGCTCCCCTGCCCGAGCGTGGGGTGGCCGCCGGGCCTCAGCCCCCCTCGCCGGGACCGCACAACGAGGAATTTCTGGGAGAGCTCTGCCAGGGCGCTTTGGTCCCCCCGCCGCAGGCCGTGCCCCGCTCCCCTGCCCCGTGGGTGGTGTTTTCTGTCCCCTCTGCAGGGAGGCCGGGGCGAGGGCTGGGTGCCCAGGGCCCCACCTGAGAAACGCCTCCCCTGCCCCGGGGACGAGGAGGAGGAGGAGGAGGAGGAAGGTGCCGATGCTGCAGGTCAGGCGAAGGAGAGCGCGAGGAGGGCGAGGAGCGCCCCGGTGCCAGCGCTACGGCCTGCAGCTCCCCCGCTCTCCTGCCAGAATAAATAAATATATACAGCACATAAATAAATAGGGCGGGAGCTGCTGCAGCACGGGGCCCGCAAGAGGCAGGGCCAGCCCGCTGAGGCGGACGAGGGCCCTGCCTGCGCTCGAAGGCACGTGGGGCTCGCCCGCAGCCGCTCCTGGGCACCGTGCCGGGGTGGCCGTGGCAGGGGGCGCGTGGGCAGGCTGGGCCGTGCTGCACGCGATGGCCTCCTCCTGCCCCGCTGCGCTGCGGGCTGTGAGCAGAGCTGGGACCTGTCCTGGACAGGGCTTAACGCGGCAGGCAACGCGCGTACGGGCAGACACAGACACCCAGCCCCGTGTCACGCTGCAGCACCCGCTGCCATCATTCCTTCTCCCCGCTCGGCTCCGGGGAACCACCCCAACAGCACCGTGTCCCCATTTCCCGCTACGCCCCTGTGCCCTACAGCTCCTGTCCCAAGCAGGGTGCTGGAGCAGAGCCTCTGCACCAGCGCACACGGCCCAGGGCCACGCGCACGCCCCTGCCTCAGAGAGCGCTGAAGACGCAGGGGACAGGGGGAGACGAAGCGGGGCTCGGTCCCTGCGCACTGCCGGGTGACCCGAGTCCAGCTCCTGAGGAGCAAAGGCGATGGAGCTGCTGTCCCCAGCCTGTCACCCCCGGGGAGCAGCGCGGCGCTGCCCACGCACCACATCCACCTGCGCTGCCTTCGCCTACGGAAGGGGGCCGGGCGCCCAGCCCACCCGCCTCGCTGCCCCAGGCTCCAGCACCTGCCCCTCCTCCTCCTCCTCCCTCCTCAGTCCAATTTCTCCAGCACCGAGGGCACGTAGACCAGGCTGAGCTCGCTCCCAAAGTTGCAGACGATGGCGGCGTTCTCCAGCACGAGGATCTGCCGGGCGGGCTGCGACTCGTTGCTCTTCCCCAGGTAGACAGTCTGGAGCAGGTCACCGTAGCCAATGTCCCAGAAGGAGACGCAGCCCTGGCCTCCCGTCACCAGCAGGTTGTCGGAGATCACGCCCAGGCTGGCGCCGCAGCCCATCTCCTGCGAGGAACAAGAGCACCGTGAGCACGCCCGGCCACCTTGCCGTGCCCCAAGAGGCTCAGCCCTGGCCCCTCTGCCGGCCCTGCCCGTGCACACGGGTGAAAATGGGGCCGGAGCCTCGCAGCCTCAACAGTGAGGCCCGGCTTCGCCTTGGATCTGGTCTTTTCCGAGCGTTTGCACATCACGTTTGAGCACCCTCGAGCCTTCCCTGCTACCGACCTGCTGGATGGAATAGAGCTTGATGCCCGAGCTCCGGTCCCAGATGCTGATCACGTCGTCCAAGCCGCTGCTGATGACGCAGGACGTGGTGCAGGTGAGCGAGGTGACGTCCCCTCGGTGGGCGTACATGTGGCTGACCTTGCTGCCGGTCAGCACGTCCCACAGGCAGATGGCACCGTCCTGGCCTCCGCTCGCTAGCACCATCGTCTGCAAGGACAGGGGCAGAAGCAGGTCAGGCACCTCGCAGCGGAGCAGGCAGCCCTCCTCCCAGACCGCCCGGCCCCGGGAGGGCGCTGAACACGCAGGCTGATCCTATATGCATGCGCTGCCAGCGCTCTGGGCACGATCCTGGGCTGCCAAAGGAAAGCGTGGGAGAGAAATCTGAACTGCTGGCTCAGCGTTTTCACTGCTTCTGTACGTGCGTTAGAGCAGGATGCGCCGGGGGTAATGTCAGAGCAGCAAAAACCTACGAGCCGCCTCCAGGAGAAGGTTGGTCCCCAGGAAGGCAGATAGTCACAGGGCGGAGAATATTTCCTGGGCCAGTTTCAGCCTCATGCTCCTGGCTCTGCCTTCTGAGGCTCACAGGAATGGGGCACTCCTGCTGCAGACAGGACGAGGACAAACCGTGTCCGGGGACTGCTCTGCTTGCAGCGAGCGGGGCAGGAGAGCGATGCCCCAGCTTGCACAGCAGCTGGTGAGCGCACCGCTGCAGGGGCCGGCGAACCCTCTGCCCCCTCGGGAAGTGCACCCCAACTTCTCCAAGCACAGACCAGAAGAGGGTCGCAGCTGGGTCCCTCTGGCTAAAATAAATCTTAAATAAAGGCTGTTCTTCCAGCCGGGCCTTACCTGATCCATGTACACAGCTGTGATGGCTCCTGAGTGGCCCTGCAGCGTGAACAGACAGCACGAGTCTTCGAGCCGGAACACCTGCAGGGCAGAAGGGCAGACGTGAACGTCCCTCGCGCTCTTGCTAACGAAGCAGCAGCTCTCAGGTCGCCCTCCTCACTGCCATCCCCCCTCACGGCAGCAGGGCAGCGAGCTCACTGGGTGCTGCTGCAGGGGAAGAGGGCGATGCCCGTCGGGCAGTGTCGGGGCAGGGGGACAACGTGCATGGCAGAAGGGACAGCTACTGCTGGAAAGGATGAGGGGAAGACAAATACCCAGAACCCAGACCTTGCTACTTATGAAGTCGCTCCGCCCTCAGGCAGGAGGATCTCTGCTCTGTTTAGGAAGACACCTTGCACAGGGCTTTGACCTTACGCCACTGAGGAGCCAGGTCCAGGCAGACAAGAACAGCTGGGAGCTGCAGGAGTGCACTGGACTGGCCTCCACCAACCATCCCCAACACTCCTCTACCTCCCTGCACGTACAGGCGTGCCTGCTGCGCCCCCACAACGTACAGCGGCCGCGCGGGAAGCCTTACCCTCAGCGTGTGGTCCTGGCTGCCCGTGACCAGGCGTCCGGCTGCGGCCTTCAGCGCCGTGATCGGCTTCTGGTGGGCGCAGGACACGGTGTGGGTGAGCTGACACATGATGATGTCGCTGCTGCTGAACACGGGGGAGGACGGGATGCTGCTTCTGCTCGGGGCTCCTGCGGCAAAACGCAGAGCTGAGTGCTCACGGCAGCAGGACGCAGCCCTGAGCCCTGGGGTAAGTGCCCAACATCACCCAGAGAGGCCAAATCAGGGATGCCTCGGTGCTGAACACGGGGAGAACTTGAGCCTGGTCCTCCAAAGAGCCCCTGCACTGCTCAGCACCCTGGCTGACGCCAGCAGTAGCTACAGCTGCTCAAACAAAGCACCTTTGAGCAAGCTGATCTGGTGGGAGGGGACCCTGCCCACGGCAGGGGTTGGAACTGGGTGGGCTTTGAGGTCCTGCCAACCCAAACCGTCCTGGGATACAAGGAAAAAACAGAGCGAGTGTCTCAAACAGGGTGCTCAGCAGCAGAGCTCCCCTTTGTGAATCAGCGCCCTACAACTTTGGCAAGACAGATCCCTGAAGCCCAAGAGCGCTGTGATTGTTCTCGAGAGATAACAGAGGCAAGACTCTGTGCACGGTCTGCTCCTCTTCCAGAGGGCACGCAGACCCCAGGGCAGCCCCCCGGGGAATGAAAGCACTCCCTCTGAGTAAGACCGGGGCTTCTCGCCATTCCAAGCCACTCCAGAACCAAATGAGCCCCAGCACTGCTGGTTGCCACCGCTGGTATTTTAATTCGTGTGTGTCGTGGCTGTGCCGAAGCCCCACGCTACCTCCTGGCTGCGTGGGGCTACGTGCTGTGCAAACAAAACCAGACCTTGCTGCGTGAGCAAATAAGTGAGAGCTGGGAGAGGAAAGAGGTGCAGGGAAGAGCTGACACCAGAACGCGTCCCCCACCCTCCAGACTTAGGCACTGGAGAAAACCAGCACTCCAAATGCTTTAGCTCCACAGGGAATTCCCAAATTATTCTTCACTTCTGCACAACATCTGGTTTGGCATCCTGCAACACAGGGGGTTTTGGAGCGGAGCATGATCACAAAAGCTCACGAACGGGGTGTGAGATGCCTGCTTACCTCGGAACAGCAGGTGCTTGAAGGACGTGTGTGTTTCTAGCGAAAAGAAATCTAGAGAGCCATTCAGCCGGGCAGCAACAATCCTGGGGGAGAAATGCACACAGGTGAAGAGCAGCCCTCACAGGGCGAGGAGCCCCAGGACCAAACTATGTCGGCCCCCCTGTGAGGAGCCACTGCTGATGGCAAGGAAGGGGACTTGGACATTGTGTCGAGCTCAGGCCACAGAATAAACCAGCAGATGGAAAAGCCTCCTGAATAACAGCAAACAGGTCTGAAGAGAAACTGGTGACCCAAAGGCATCAGCTCTCACAATTATTCCGGATACTCAGCCACCAGAAAGACTGAGTACACACGTATAAAAAAAAGTGGCTGCTGGAACAGCCCCGGAGCGTGGGGCCCAGGACACCTCGCCCCACCACGCTCTACAGGAGGTGGACACGTGGAAGGAAGCTTCCCCGACTTCCCAGCAGAGTCAGGCCACGGCAGCAGAGTGCCAGGGCAGGGATCCCAGCTTACACCACGTTCTCCTCCCCGTGGGGACCACCAAGCACCGACACAACTACCTGTTGTTCAGGAACACAAGCGCCGTGATGCCAGATTGACTTTCCTCGTTACTGCTGCGGAGGGTGCCCTCGATGGCGTCCCACACCTGAGAGGGGGAAGAGTTCCTGCGTGAGCCCCAGCAGGAGGCCCCTGCGCCTTCACAGCAGTGAAACCGCGCGGCCGCAGGCCTGCACCGTGCCGCACGCATCCCCTGGCCGCAGGGCAGGCTGCTGTCATCCAGAAGGAAAAATTCTGATTTAATTTCCAAAAACCAAACTCGAATTGAACTATTTCTGAAAGCTTCTCATTGGAGAGGGACATTTCCAATCAAAGCTTGCTTCAAAACCTGTGCCATTCCTGTCGAGTTCTCATCTTTCTTTGCTCATGGTTGACGAGTAACGCTACCTAACGACGTGGCAGTCTTTAAGCTTCTTCAGCCTTAAAGAGCGCTGCTATTATTTAACACTGAGGCATTTTTTTCCTTATACTAAGAACCTCCTTTGAAATGAAGTACGTCAACACTGAAGAACAAGAAAAGATGAGCAAAGTACTGATAAAGGAGAATTTCTTTCAAGTACTTCAGAAAACCTGTTTTAGGTGGCAATAGGCACTATACCACAATTCCTGTTTTGTTCTAAAAGAGAACTAAGCTGAAGCACCGAGGTGCTCGGTGCAGAAGAGGAATGGGACCTGTCCTGACCTGTGCCCCTGGCAGCAGCCCCGCAGGGCCACCGCACGCCGCAGGCCCCCAGTGCCGGGCTGGCAGGGAGCCCTGCCCCTTACCTCCAGCTTCCCGTTACTGCGGCCGGCCACGATGAGGTTCCCCTGCAGGTCCAGGCTCCAGACAGAGCTCTCCAAGTCTCCTCCCCAGGAAGGAAGCGGCGATGACTTGTCAAAGCCCGTAAAAGACTCGTCCCCCAGGCTCCTCCTGCGGCTGCTGCAGCCTCCCTCCTCGCCGCCGCAGCCCAGGGACCGGGGGCTGCCGGTGCCGGCGCAGAACCCAGCCTGGCCGTGCGGGGCGGGCAGGCCGGCGAAGTTCATGCAGTTTGAGGTGCTGTGCTCTTCGTACACTTTGCCAACCAGGCTGCTGAAGTCGTAACCAGCCTCCTTCTGGCGACCGCCCACAGCCCGGAGCCGCGTCTCCGACTCGGGCACCTTCACCTGCTCGGAGAAGTTGGTGTCGATGAGGGACGTGAGGTCCGGCTGGTCACAGAAGAGGGGAGGCTGGGGCGGGCTGAGCATCCTCTTGAGCTGGTGGCTGTTCTCAAAGGAGTCGTCCAGACTGTTCTTGCCATCCGGGCTGTGATCCCAGCTTTCCTGGTAATCAAAAATGCCGCTGCTGTCCCTTCGCAACCTGGAAGAGAGGAACAGGAGGTCAGCGCTCCCGTCTTCACTGAGTCAGAGGGCTTGGGATGGGGACAGGGATGCCGAGGCAGCAAAGTGCTGGCACGCCACAAAGACAGCAAGAATTAGTGTGCACAAGCGTGGTGGTGGCAGGGATTAAGACTGCCCCAAGGACTGTGGCTGCTGATTTCTTCCAGAGGGGGTTGCGCCGGCTGGCGAGCGACCGCACAGACAGCACGCACCTCGGTTTGGGAATAACGGTGAGGCAGTCTCCGGTCTGAGCGTCCCACACACGGATCTGGCCCACCAGGCAGCAGCTGACGAGCAGCATCCCGTCGCTAGCCAGACATTCGATGTCCTGGGAAGGAAGCACGAGCACAGCTGAGCACGGAGCACCAGCAAGGCCTCTGGACTCTCACAATCACCGTGCGCATGGCTGAGAAACTACACAGATGATAAATTTCCCGTCCAAACTACACGGCTGGCTTAGCAACCTCTGGATACTCTGAGAAAAAAGGCACTTTGCCTGAAGTCCTGGCTGTGCACTAGACTGCCGCAAGCACACCAGACTCCATCTGCCTTCCCCTTCCCTGACAAAGCACAGCCCAAAGAGACGTAGGATCAGCTGTCTCTGTAGCCCCGGACGATCCAGTGGGAACATATACTGACAGGAGCTGCAGGGACACCCAAAACAAAGGCAGACGCTGCAGTCTGTGAAACAAAATGGCACTCAGCAGACAAAGGCTCCACAGGGACAGAGGTGCACTCATCTGGAAGACGCTGCGCAGTGTGTCCGTTCACACTCCGTCTGACTGGGGGCTGAGCGCTTTATTTCATTTCACAAGGGGGAGAAGAATCTTTTGCCTCAAGAAAAATGAGTGAGCTGAGCCGCAGTGCACTTCTGTGGACACCCAGGGATGCTTTTAGCACTGCAAACAATATTTGACAGCTCAAACCTACCCACTAGCTTTTGGGAAAGCAGAAAAAAAAAGAGATTCAGTAGGCATTAAGCATCAGGAACGTAGAGCTACCCCAGCAAGGAAAGCTGGATCTGCCCAGCCAATAAAGTCAGCAGTTGGCTACACAGTGGAAGGAATAACAGTGACTGCAAACAACTCAGAGCAAGTTCCAGGAAGAAATGGGAAAGTCCTACACGTGACTTCGTGCTACGAGACCCCACAATGTACCCGTACAGCTTCGCCTCTGCCTTTTACCTCCAAGGCTGTGTTACACCCAGGCTACACAACTAGCCTGTCTTTCACGAGGGCCGTTATTTAAGTAAGAGAAAGAAAATTAAAGATGTGTGGCACGAGTCACTAAACTGCCGTTCTCACAACGACTGCACCTGTCCAACCTACCATGAGGTGGCCCCTGAGAACCAAGGGCACGATCTCGGTCTCGGGCGGGGAGTAACCGTAGTCATCGCAGGGCAGGTCGCCCCTCTTCCTCCTGCTGTGGGACAGCCCGTTCTGCCCGTAGTTCTTGGGGCAGAACACCTTGTACAGGCAGAAGAGCAGGAGGACCAGGATAATCCCCGAGGCCAGACCCAGCGCAGCCACCCTGTGGGGAGAGAGGCACAAAGAGACCAGAAGGTGAGATCAAGATCCCATCACCGGTTCGTGGGCAGCGTTCGAAACACTGCAGACACATGCCAAAAGTCCAAAGTTTTCAGCTGAGAAAAACTTCCAACAAGCTGTAGTGATTTCTGGAGTATTAAAGGATTTTTTTCTTACAGGAAAATGTTGAT
Organism: Cygnus olor; assembly: GCF_009769625.2. Lineage (NCBI taxonomy): Eukaryota > Metazoa > Chordata > Aves > Anseriformes > Anatidae > Cygnus > Cygnus olor. The sequence goes on along the minus strand of NC_049170.1, from coordinate 1,214,594 downwards.
TTTAATGACATTTTCAGACTTGTCCATAAGAAGAACACACAGTTAAGACAGAAAAAAAAATGCTATGTGGGGATCGGGGTAATATAAAGTGTGTTCAACACAGCCCAAGGAGAATGCAGATTCAGGTGGCAAGCTGGGAGCTTGTCTCCTCAGTAGGAAAGGAAGTTCTCTGCTTGCATGGGAGATTGATCTAACACCCAGTAGAGCACGGTTGAATCATGGCATTTATTCCCAAAGAAGAATTCCTGTTTCCCGCTGATACACCCCATAATGTGTGGTGCTAGGAGTAACAGTTTTAACATCACTGTTAAAACCATCCACTTAAAATACATCAAAGCTAAATCCTCAATATGCACGACTAGCTGTGCACCGGTCGGTGTATGGCAGTGAGCACTTGCACGTGTATCACATTTCTGTGGTACACTTTTTTTTTTTTTTCCTTTTTCCCCACAAGGAGAAGAGCCAAGCAGCCAAAGAGCAACCTGTGTCTTCAGAGAGCTGGGGCATGGTCGGAAGGCTGTGTCAAGGACTCTTACTTGTACAGGGTGACATCCCGGTGCCCCTGCAGCTTGGATGAGGCTTGGTCAGGCTGAGCGGCAGCACCCAGCTTCTCACTGCTTGAAGCTAGGAAAGGGTGGTAGCGGTTGGCCTCCTGGGGGTGCCGCACTTCTAAGGCCTCTTGTGGGTTCAGGTACAGCGTGACCGGGATGGCTGGAAGGATGCTGATGTATCTGAAGGGATGGAGATAAGAACAGCTTAGGAACAGCAAACACAGAAAGACAAAAACCCCAAACTCAGCTCGACTTCTCACCAGCAGCCAGGACAGGCTGCCACCGGTGGAGCTACCGATGAGATCAGAAGGGTCGCACTGATTTAAGTAAAGATAAAACGATCTGGTCTGGCTTCCTGTACACTGTAGGTCAGAAGATATCACTGATAAGTTTGTTCGGCTCATGTGTCTCTATTCCTCACATGTACCATCCCCATCACGTACAGACAACCATACATGTCATCTGAGCTTGTCACCTCCAAAAAATACAATCTAGGATGAGGGTAACAAGCAAGAAATACACCCGAGAACACAAAAAAGAAACACAGCCCTTCTTCTCAGAGGAGCGGTCCAGCACAGTTTGGTACCTCTGCACCCCAGGAGAGCCTGCTTTAATGGGTTGCTCCTCAGGACCCTTTTGGAGTAAGCTGCGTGGAGCACAAATTATCGAACTCCGGAGGATGGAGGGCAGAAAAAAAGACGAACGCTTGGACTCATTTCCACGGGGAATTCAAAGTGCCTGGGGCCCTCGGTGCCGGCCCACTTACCTTTTGGCCAGGGTGATATTGTAATAGCTGAAGAGGGATGGCCAGTGTCTGAAGGAAAGCTTCCTCCAGATCTCTTCATCCTCCGCTCCCCAGGTAACCTCTGCCTCAGTCCCAAGCTCTGTCTGTCCGTTCCCTTTGCCCTCTGGTCCTTGGGCCCAACTGTGCTGGTTCGTCTCCAGCCTGCTCAGGGAATCCAGCGCTGACTTCTGCTCCCGCTGCTGCGTCTGGTTTTCTGACAGCTGCATAGGGTCCGCCGGGAAGACCGAGAGATCGATCTTGGGGTCGCCAGCAGGCAGGACCCCTCCAGGAACGGGCATAGGAGGCAGACCCGCTTCACCCAAGGGGCTCTGTTCAGTGACCTGCGAGGTGAGGTAGGTGCGGAGACCAGCAGGGTCCGTATAGACCAGGATTCCGATCCAGATCACCGTCCCGGCCTACACGAGGAGCGAGGAGACAAGCCCATTTAGTGCTCGGCCTTCTGCTCGCTGCCCCCACCCCCTCGCCAGCTGGCTGAGCTGATCAGCAGCACCCCAGCGAGGGGAGCACCCTGCCCTCGGTTAAGGTCCTGCTCCAGGCAGATCCTTATCCTTCACGGTGACCGGGAGAGGCTGCACGACGTGCCCAAAACCTGAGCACCACTTTGTGAGCTCTCCAACCCAGCCTGATGGTGGTGACTGCACTACCATCTATGAGGGACAAGGAGGGGCAGGAACTGGTGTCACTATTACAGTTACACTTGCAAAAGGGAAAGAATTAGTCTCTCATGCAGAGAAATATCTCCGTGCCTTCCTTCCATATCGCCTGCAGGGATAAATATGACTTCTGCTCTGTAAATACCTTCTCTTTCCACTCGTACAGTCCTTGAAAATCTGCTTATACAGAGGTATCTCAGAGCAAATAGCAGAAAATTGCCTACTACCTCCTGAACATCAAGCAGACAGCAAAGCCCCGCAGCTAATGTATGCAGAGGGATGTTCTGAGGGAAGTACTTCTTGTATTATTTACCGTGGGGGGGGTGTAAGCCTCGCAGGGGAACAAGGATGTGTGAAAATGTCGAGCTTTTTTTTTGATTTTTTTCCCCTGGAAGCCTGTTTGGGTTGGGCCAGCGGGACCTGAGAGAGCAAACACCACGCCGCCTACCATGATGAGCCTCTGGGCCAGCCGGGTCCTGGCGAAGAAGTAGATGACCCGCAGCCTCTTGGGGAGGCGCAGGTTCCTGAAGGACGAGGGCTGCAGGGTGATGGTGTGGGGGGTGGCGGGCCGCAGGGCTGGCTGCCGCTCGTAGCGCTGGGAGCGGCTGACGGCCTTGGCGGGGGGCAGGCAGGCTTCTGCCGGCAGCCGCTTGTTCAGGTCCGCAAGCTGCCAGGAGAGAAGTACACGTCAGAGAATCAGAGGAAGACGAGGTTGGAAAGGCCCTACAGGATCATCTAGTCCTCCGTTATCTGCTCTCTTCTGCTCTTTTACGCATGCTAGGCCTCAGCTCCCACCTTCATACCTGAGCCAGAAGGCCCCAGCTTCCCTCTGGTGTCCCCTTCTGCACCCAACTGTGTTTGTGACCCTGTCTCCTTCCAACCATGTCTGTGACCATGTCCCCTTCCAGCCCATTTACCCACAATCTCCGTTTTTTTGTACCTGAGGGTCCCCCATCCCTGCATGTGTGTAACCAACAAGTCCCATCCCAGCACATTTTTTTACAGCTCGCTCCTTTCTGTCCAGAGGGTGAAAATCCCAGGGCATGTTTCCCTCGGTCCCTCCACGCTCGCAGAGCAGGACGAGCCAAGGCACGAGGCCGCGTTCCCAGCCCGTCCTTACCTCCATGCGGCGAATGTCAATGGAGAGCACGGTCGTGAAGAAGAACATCTGCAGGAAGAAGTCGGACACCAGGCCGACCACAGCGAAGAGGCAGAACTCCTGCGGGCAGCACACACACACACACAGATTAGCTACGGCAGCTCAGGGACAGGGGTGAATATCTCCAGTCCAGGAAAAGGGCAGCTCAGCACCCTCCTGCCCAGAGTGAGTGTATTTTACTGACCGGTCCCGTTACCAGGGCTTTAGAATAGTTGAAAGCTTGGTGTTAAAACAGTCCGTGTGAGAACTCAAGAGCGCGTTTATTCATATTCACATTTTTTGTTCTTCTTAGCCACAAAACATCAAAGCACCCCAGGAAAAAACAGCAGAGGGTGCTGTCCCTGTTCCCAAAGCTGTGGCGGGGCTGCCACCAGAGCTCTCAGCCCCCTGCCTGTGTGTGCAAATCGCATGCCCAAAGAGCTCCCAGCAGGGCTGGTTTCCTTCCCTTCACCAATAAACCTCCCCCTGACAGAAAACTCCTCCAGGAGCAGGGGGAGCCCAGGGACTGGGCACAGCCAGTCCTCCTCCCACCAAAGACCACCGAAGCCTCTGTACGCCCCTGTGCTCACGACTAGTAGCTGCAGCCGTCCTCCAGGGCTCCAGCTAAACCACGGCTGTTTAAATCACACCCTTGGCTAGTGCTTATTTAGTGTTTATTTTTATGTATATAGGCAATTTTCAGTCCCCTGCAAGAAAAGCTCCGTGCCCAGTCTCTAAACACCAAGTACACGAGAAGCAGCGTTGGTAAGATGGATCCTGAGCTCCCTGCCATGCTCCGCTTCCCCAGCAGGTGCCACTGCAGAAATGAGGATGACAAGAGGAGTACAATAAGTGTGCCCAGCACCAGGGACGCCCCTTGGAGGTACACATTGCTGCCAGGACCTGTCAGGGCCCAAAAAAGATGTAGTAACACGGGGAGATCAAGCAAACCGAAAGCAGGCACCAGCAGCAACCTCGGGCTAAAGAAGAGATCAAAGAGTCCAGCCCTCGCTTGCAGAACAGACCTGGCAAATCCCCGCTGGGCCCAGCTGTGGCATCCACACTACAGGCACCCACACCCACCTCAGAGGAAGGAGAGGGGCCCTCAAGATTCATTTTTGTCCCCCTGCAGCCTAAGCCTACCCCAGCTTCTCGCCTGTGACAGCAGGAGAGGCTATCCGAAACCTCAGAACGAACCTTGAAGCCTCCCCATCCTGCCCAAACTGTTCTCGAAACACAAGCAGTCAGCTGCCTGTTATCTGAAAATCAGCACGCTATGAGATGAGATAAACCACTAGGTCAGCTGCCCGCCCTTCCCCAAACCTCCCGGCAAAACCAGCGCAAGGCTCTGATTTCGGCTTAATCCCTTCCTTGGCATCTGACGGGAGGTTTGGGGAGCAAACACGACATCCCGAAACATTCTGGGGATGAAAACACAGCACGGGTTCCTCTCTAAAGGAGAAAAACAGAGGGAAAGCAACGCCCAGCTGGATTTCACCCAGACCTCAGCAAAAGCCTCCACAAATGGCAAGCGCTGCGTAGAGATATTAATTCCGTCAATACCTCCACTTATTCCACTTAGGATTAGAGCTATCTGAAACTACTAGCCCTGGAAATCTGAAATCTTCTTATACTTGGGTTCTGCACACCCTACAGCACAACCCAACCCAATTTCAGTGATTGCCTCTCGGCGGGTGAGCTCCAGAACAAGGTGGGGGCCAGGAGATGGGGAATGCAGGACGGGCACCCAGGACACATCCCTGCAGTGTCCTGGGACCACCAGAGCCACAAGTGCAAGGAGAAGGGGGGTCTCTGCCCCCCTGCAATGAAAGGTTCCATGGTAGCTCACAATTAGAAGGCATTTATGGTGTATGCCCAATTCTCACCTGAAGCTGAACTATATTTAAGAAGGAGAACCTCAGAAAACAGAGAATTCCCTTCTGCTAAATGAGCTGCACTGCTGTGGGGTGGCTGAGGAAGGTGCCAGGACCTCACAGCCCTTGGGCAAGTGACATCCTTTGACAACGAAACGCCTCCCTCTTCTGCTGCTCCCCGTACAGGCAGGACTGGGTGCCTCCAGCACTGCACTGCTCCCTCTGACAGCCCGGAGCAAGGTCCCTGCCGGATTTACGCTGCCTGTCCCTCTCTTCACGACGCCTGCGAGGCTGCAACACGAGCACAGCGTTATCTGCGCAGCGCCCTTCGCCCCCAGGGACACGCAGATAAGGGGCACGCTCCTGGCTCCAGCAGACAGCATCCCCGTGAGATTCCTGCTCTGGAGAAAGCAAGCATCCTAGGAAGGACAGGATCACACGCAGAGCAAAGAAGGGATGTCATCACAAGCGTTACAACGCTGTAAGACCCAGGAATACATTCATAAAGGCAACGTGCAGGTGTGGGGAAGTGCTGCTCTTCCCATGGCTCCTCTTCCAGGAAGAGGAGCTGAAAGACCCTATGCATGAGCCCAATTTAGACCCTAAGGATGGATCATGCTGGTGTTTGACCTGAGCAATCTCTGCAATCAGCTTCAAATAAAAAAATTAGGACACGACACGTGGCCAGGCGTAGCCTGGGGAATTCTGCTCTAGCTCCTCTCTCGCTGTCCTTCTCTTGGCCACTGAGAGCCAGGCTCAGGAGCCGCGAAGTTCAGCCTGCAACGCTCCAGTTCAACCTGAACGGTTAATCTTCTTAGATTATAATTCACTTTAATCTGCAGTCTGTCTCCTGGTGGTTCCCCAATGTCAAAGCAAGGACACGCACAGCCCACGTGTGGCCAGCGGTGGCCTTCAACTGTGCAGATGCTCCGGTGCTCCTGCCTTGCTGACTGCACCTGCTAAAATCTTTGCTAGGGATTTCCAGAGATAACAGGCTGAGTGCTCCCTGAGCTCTGGCTGCAGCCTTACAGAAGTGGTGCTGAGGACTTGCCCAGGCACGAGCTCTGCCTGGCCCAGGGTCACAGAAGAGTAGATCCTGAGGCAACTCAGCAAGCACAGTCCTGCAAAGAGGTGACACACTAAGTGGCAGCAAAGTGACACACCAAGGCAGAAGACCTTGACACTACTTTCAGTGTTAGACCGACCCAACAGCACGACCATTCTACTGGATCATTCGTTGAGGTTTCAGTCTGCTCACCCCTGGAACAGAGACTGTGGTGCCTGTGGCTGGAAAAACCCAAAGGCTCGTACACCTGGTGAGACAGCCCCAAACACACCACCCACCCCTTCCTCAGAGGAGACATTCTGCACTAGTTATGGGTTTCCCTCCACTGCTGAAGGGGATTAGCTAGCTCGCAATTCCGTGATAGGAAGCTCCCCTGCACAAACAGAAAGGAGCACGGCGGGACTGTCAGGGAGGAACCAGCCCCTGCTCGGCTCGTCCCAGGGCTGTCACAGCACAGGGACCAGCGCCATGGTCTGCGGGTGACAGCCACCAGGACGAGTCAATGAGAGGCCTCCAAATGACCGGGCAGACTGACGTGGGTCACTGCCCAGGGGGTCTGGGACACATTTCGGGATGCAGGGAAGAGCATTTGGGATTGCATGAAACCAACCAGAGAAACCAGAGTGGAAATCAAGTGATTTCCTTGAGTCACCTCTTCTACTGCTCAGCCACAGTAAAGCCAGCTAAGCCACAGAAAACGAGGTTTGGTGGGTTAGACAGTATCATTTGTGAGACACAGAAACAAATAAATCATGGACAAAGCTCCCGATTCGTTATATCAACTGGCATCGAAAAATCACGTTCCTCTTCCCACATACCCTGCTTTGCACATATTCTTAGAGGATAACGCCATTACTACAGACACTTCTAAGATACTTTCCTGCAGGGACTGTGAGCAGTAAGGCTCCGGGACGATTTGCCAGATCTTCTCAGAGCTCCACGTGGCCCAGGTGGCAGCCGGCAGTTCCGATGTCCCCCCAGGACAAATCTATTTGCATGCAAGCGGCCGCCACAGGGAAATGTCAGCAGGTGCCTGGCACCAGCTGAAGTCAGTTAGCTCCTGCACCACTGCCTGCTCTGTGACAGCTCCCAGGAGACACGTTCCTGCCGTGGCACACGGTTCCTCCCTTCTTCCCAAGAAGCCCTGAGAGGCAGCTGCGTGCTCTTTAACAGGAGGGCTGAGAGAGCAGAGCATTGCATACTGCGTTCTTGCAGTGACTACAAGTCTCTGTGTGCTCAAACTGCCCAAGCACACTCACCTGGATGGCTGGGACGAGGGTGAAATACCCGATCAGGATGATCCCAAGCTCTGTGGCCATGTTCTTCATAATTGACCAGCTCTCGTTGCTCAAGCCTGGGGAGAAAACATGCAGAGACAGGTAAAAGGAGACTGTTCACTAGTGAACGGGCGTGAGCAGAGCTTAAATGACTCCTCCCTGGATTACCCTTCTTTAAAATTAGGCACCTATAGTCAACAGACAAAAAGGGCACTTTTAGGCTAAAATTCATCTGACCCATCTTGGGTATCTACTTCTAAGCCAAGTAATTGGCCTGTAGATTCCAATGTGCTTATCAGCTGGGTTATCATCCAGCCCCAGAGCAGTAGTTGGATTATTATCCAACTACACGGGGAGCTGAAGAAGACTCAGCTCACAGAACTGCCTTGATTTAAGCAGTCTGAGGGTAATGAGCAGGACAATGCAGGGATTCAGAAGTTTAAGGAACCAGTGAGTTTTTGAGTCCTGTTTTTGATCTAGGATACAAACCACTCTTATTTTCAAAAGTCAGTAGATTTTTCTGGGGATCACTCCAGAATCTCTCTTCCCTCATGTTTATAAATGTCTTTTAAGTTTGCAAACTACATTTGTCTGTGGTTTGAGCATACCCAGATCCTTATGCAGCTGCAGAGCATATCTGTAACAGGGAAGATAATTTGGTCACAGACTCAGAACTTCTTATGACCCGTGGACTGCACTTAAAATATTCATGACACGAGAGGACAAGGCACTAAATATCCTTACCAGGAGATACAGCTCTCTCTTACTAACACTTTTTGAAACTTGTTTTGCCAATGCTTCAGTCAAGAATCTAAAAAGCAGTGCCCACAGTTAGAGGCTTACGTTAGTCTTGGAAATAACAAAAATAGTACAAAAGACCCTAAGAACACAGTTGCCGATTCACATTCAACACACCCAGTCCTCGTTTCCTCTACAGACCACAATTAAGATAATTCCCCATCTCCCAGTCTTGGGATTACACCAATTTTTTCTCTCTCAGCATTTTCCCAGAGCAGGTGCATACCTTGGGCAATGCGTAGCTTCACTTCCAGGTCGACAGGCGTAGAGACAACCGACTTGGTGAGGACCAGCACGTTCTCCAGGCCAATCACAACAACCAAGTAGGGAAATATCTCTCTGGGGGAAACAGAAGAAAAAATGACAATGAGATCTTTGGTTAAAGAAAGTTAACAGCAAACACTATCCAGTGCTCTTAGCCAAACCCTTTCTTGTACAATATTATTCCGTGGTGAGGTAAGAGGAGTGTATTTCATCTGCTTCGCACAGATATGAACGTTTTTAAGAAACTGCATGATTTTCTGAAAAATAGCCATTGCAGACAACCACTAAATTTGTGTTAATGCTTCCCAGATCAGGAGTAATAGAATCATAGAATATCCGAGTTGGAAGGGACCCACAAGGATCATCAAGTCCAACTCCTGGGTCCCCAAAGGACCAGCCACAGGAGCACCCCAAAGGACAGCTCCCCTCAGAGTCTCTACAACAAAGTCTCCACAAAGAGGTGAAAATCAAAAAGATGGATTTGAGCACCACTGCAACAGACTCAGGAACAAACAGTCATCAAGAGGGCATTATAACACGAGGGTAGGGACCACGTCCCACCACCAGCAATGAAAATCTTGCTAAATCACAGCTTATTACATGAAACAAAACTTTCAAAAACAAACAAAAACCCTTCCCAGTGAAGAGCACAGGCAGGGCCTGCTTCAGATACCCAAGGGGGAAAAGCTTCGGCACCTTGCAGCTGCAGTAAACAGCCAGGTCTCAGGCAGTGAAGGAGACACACGAAGAGGCTTCTCAGTCGAGACGAAATAAAGTGCATGCAGCTCTGTTCTCCAGCACACCAGCGAGCTCAGAAGCCACGACACAGACCACTATGCAATGTACACACGCTTTGGACGTAAACAAACTAAACCCTCCCAGGGATAATGTCTGCCCAAGACTGAATAATACACACTGCAATGGATTTGCCCTTCAGAATATATTCAAGCAGAAGAGAAAGACTACCCAAGGCCACCACTGTGACTTTATCCAACTTGCCTTCTCACTTTTTTCTCTCTTTTAACTACTTACAGCCCAGCTCAGCAGGAGAAGAAGCTGATCCATGCACGGGAGGTGGTAAATCTCTTCATTTCCCTCCAGCTAAACTCAAGCAAGAATAGGGATGTGTCCTTTCAGAGGGTAATCAATTTGTGCTGTGCTGGTCTGTGCAGATCCAACAGGAGAACGTGTGCGCGTGCAGGTACACGCACCCCTTGGCAGATCACTAAGAGCCAAGACAGCTAAACAACAGGGTTTCAGGAGAACATCTCCTGCTTTCTGCCAGTACCTGCCACAACCCCCAAGGTCCACCTTCCCAAACGCTGCTTTGGATTGCCTACAGCCATCTGACATTGGCTTCAACAAAACTTGCACATGTGGAGCTGTCATCAGCCTGTACCTATCAAGTCCTGCTGGGGGAAAACACCTGTCTGGAATCACTGCTAGCTCAGCTATTTCGTTCCAGTTCCTTGAACAAATGGCAAGCTGAAACAGCACGAGCTCCATTCAAAGCAAAATTTAAAAAAAATCAAAATAACAATAATAATAAAAAACCAAACCACCTCCACACACCCTTCTCCAGGTATCCAAATTGAATTTTAGCTCTAACAATGTGCAACGCATCAGTCCCTTCATCTCCTGTCCAACACCTGCACAGCGAGTGAATTTCCAGGTTGAGTGAAAAACCACAAACACACACAGGGCACTCGGGGGCTACTGCCTGCTCATGTCACAGAACCTAAAATCCAGCCAGTTCAGCTCAGTTCAGGCTTTATCTAAAGGCATTTTCAGTTCATAGCTGGCACCACTCCTCCAAACAGCAGCTTGCAACAGAAGACAGACATGAGAAAACCTCTCTGGAATCCTTAGGGATGGAAATTGCTGGATGATGAGAATGAAACAAGCATAAGGGAGAGGTCTGACGCATGGTGCAGCACAGTCCTGCAGAGTTTATGGTCTGCAAGAGCACGCTCCTGCAGAATCCTGTCCTTACACACAGTCCTGCAAGAAGCGCTCGCTGTCCAGCACCGTTTGCAGACGAGCTGCAGTAAGTCTTTGGATGGCAGTACAAGTGTGCAAAAGGAAACCCGTAATTCTCTCAGCTATGTCCTACTTAACCAGTTGCTTCAACTGCAGAAGATAATTAATTAGTAGTCACAGGTTATCAATTTAAATAGTCCTTGAAGAGTCAGCAGGTTTCATTTTAAATGGCTAGCAGGCTAAGAGCAACCCGACATTGGCTTTTCTTGAAGAGTACTATGAGCTGGTGCGGGTCAAACACGAGCTCTTGGCGCCCTGCAAACTCCAAACCGAAGTTCGCCGCTCCTCACTCTGTGAGGCAGGCGGCAAGAGATCCTTGCTGTACTTTCTGCCATCCAGTGCCGAATGCTGAGAAAGAGCTTCCAGTAGGAAGAGGAAGGAAGAGCATGGATGCCACACCACGTCCATCTACTGAAACACCTACAGATCATTTCTCACTTGGACGCCAGAAGGTGCTGCATCACAGCAAGATCCAGCACCCATCAGTCAACAGAAACACCACAATGAACTGACGAAGAAAACAGATCTCCTCCGACTCCCTGACTCCATGCATGTATGTGAACAGAGAGACTCACAGGTTTACCCAAAGATAAACTTGGAAGATACCACTTGGAAGCTTTATGGATTCATCACATCAGCCTCTCATATCTAAAATGTAAATGTTCGCATCTGAGCTAGTCAGCTTAGGCCAAAAAATCATATACAAAAAAATTATAATCAATAAAGAGAGGTAGGTCGTCATTTAAGACGATGACTCCTCTAACCCAGCTGAGCTAGCAGCTCGTGGTGGCTGTGCTCTGGAGTCGTTCAGAGGCTTTCACAGTCCCCCAGCTCACTTGTACCCCACTTCAGCAAACTCTGGGCATTCTGCATAACCTACTGTTCAGTCATAAATCCTGGGCAGAGCATGCCACCAATCTCCACTTAGTCTTCTTTTCTGTAAAATGAGACTAATGTCTACCTCACCTATTCCACCTTGCCTTCATTAATATTTGAAATATGCTTTAAGGCAAGGGAAAACTATCAAAGCAAGATAAAAGATGACTGATAATGTTTAAGGTCTACTTTATAATATCATATGGTAGTAATAAGCAGATACTGATCTCTAAGCACCAAGCTCTACTTTAGTACCTTACAAAAATCGGTGGGGGACAGAGGCTTATCGTAAATACGGGTACCATTAAAAACAAACACACCCATATCTAGAAGGCTCTGCTGTAAACAAAACAGATAAAAAAGGTTAAAATTCAGCTCAGAGTTTAACCAAACAAATCTGACTCTGCACCCTGAAGCCGGCCAACCCCTAGCACGTTACCATCGGGTCTAGGACATACCAAGAACACTCTGTCCCCACTCGGGAATCAGATAACAAGAGGGAAAGTGCTCTGGCAGACACTGGGGAATCAGGAAAAGGTCGAAGGATCCCTTGGGTACCTGCAGTCCCAACCCATTCTCTATACGGCTTGCTCACATATTAATGCCACTTTCATCTCATCCAGATCTTTCTTGCTTTCAGCGTGATCCCACCTGCGAAAACTGTTGAGAACTGAAAATTATGAGCATTTAGGAAACGAAAAGGCAGGCCTCAGCTAAAGTGCCTCACTCTCCTTCAGTGTCCGAACGCTTACAGCACTTAGGAGAGGAGCCAGATCAAGCCCTGAGGGATCCTTCCCTACGAATTGCATCAAGAAGTACAACCACCATTACTAGCACGTGGCATTGATCTAAAAGAGCAGAATCAACCTGCTAAAAAAACAACTCAATGTCATCAGAAAATAAAAACCTCAGTGTCATCAGAACCTATAACCACAGAACCCAAGCGTCTTTCATCCAATTAAATATCATTTATAAGGTATTGCAAGGGTTAAGTTTCAACACCAAAGGAAATCGTCTGTGCAATCATTTTAAGGCAAAGATTTTTTGCAGGAAAACTACTTTAAGAAACAAGAACTGATTAACTGTCTTGCCTGCGGGAGGAATAACTGAATTAGTTTAGCCCTTATGTGTGACAACAGTAATGCTGACAGTAGACAAAGGCCTTGGTCACCGCACTAACCAAAACCAGATTGAGCCAAGATAGGATGCCCCCCAATGTATCTGCATCCAAATACTGTTTTTACTTGAATTACAATTGTAAACTTCCAGTAGATCCCATCTTGATCTGGTCTTGATCCATAATCAAGGCTCTTAGTTACCACAGAAGTAAAAACAGGAACAAATAATTAAATAATTTAGTTTTTGAAGTCAATTATTCGTAGCTCTTCTAGGCTCCTCAGAATTCCTCCATCTAGGTCTGGCTCCTGGTAAACTATCACCAGCACTGAGAAAACCTCCCTCATGGTCAAACTTTGTATTGTTCCGGTGGTATATGGCTGGAAGGAGGAGTTGAGAAGAAAATCGATGGGTACGTCCTTAATTACTTAGGAAAGGGATCAGAAAAATCAAAAGAAAGATTCCGAATTGAGCTTTAATTAATGGTGCTCTCAGGTGTTTTCAACTTGACATAAACATGAGTGGTAGTAACCACATCAAAAGGCCAAACACCAACGTGTGCAGGAGCCCCAGCCAAAAGAAAAGCTGACAAATGTCAGAGATGGGTGCAAAGTTACCAGCTGGCCTCCAGGCACAAACAGTGCAGCTCTGCCATTCTGAAAGATTCTTCTGAGCTAACCTAAGACCAAGCAACGAGCGCTTCTGGATGCTAGGACAAGTCACTGCAGGAGAAAGATATGTGGGAGCCTGCTCAGCTGCCAGGAAATCATATTTATAATTAAGACATTGTCCCAGTAATACCTTTTGCTTTAGGCTGAAAGAGCCCAATGCTAAGCAATAAGGCATCTCCAGGAAGACTGGGACCCAGTCAAATCTTTTTGCCGGACAGACAAAAACCACAAGGTCCTTCAGCTCAAGAAGTCTGTTTATAATTTTACACAGTAGTGTGTAAACACTATCATGTAAACTTATATGAAGAATACTAGATCTTAAAGGCTAAGCATTGAGCAGCTGTTTTCAAATGATTTCTCCTCCGTCTGCCCTTGTTTGGGAAGAGGTTTGGTGCTGGGAACATACCCTCCATTAAGAGTAGGGGTCAAACCAAACAGCGTGCACAGCCCAACTGACATAAGCAGAGAGCTGAGCACCGTGACGACCGCTGCCAGTGCCAGGCCCCATTTCGATTTCACCATGTCAATCTTCCCTGAAAAACAGAATGCAAAGTCTCTGTTACGAAGCGAAAGAAAACGACATATCAATAAAAAGTCAAGAAGGGATCCTCATCCCGACTTATTTCTGCAGGTACTTTACTAGCTGCAGCCCAGAAATAACGGCAGTTCAATGTCTGAAAGGCAGATCCCACATCCTCCCAGTACCTAAGAACTGTTACGAGGACGGGACAGAAGACGTGGCTTGCGGCTTATACTGGCTCCAGTACAGCACTGCAGGGGCATGAAAAAAGGAACTTAAATATGGCTGGTAAGGTCTAAATCCACAAGCTCAGAACATGTATTTGATCTACATGACCACAAATTAGTCTGTCCAAATTGGAAAAAGCATCACTACTACAGCATTTAAAGCTGTGTAAGACAGGGAACACCTCAGAAGATACCACAAGGAGTAGCACCACTTTGGCTAAGAGGAACAAATCAGCAGAAATCAGATCAACAAGACTACTAATTCTCTACCTGACAGTTCACGGTAAAACTTCAACATCACATTTGCTGCTGAAACAGGAGGAACTGCAGTGCTATGGATGGAACTCGTTTTTGCCATAGGTAGCCCTGGAAAGGTCCCCCCCCACCCGTCCCTTACATATGTACAGCTGTCAGGTATATATATATATATATATATATATATATATATATATATAGGTGGCTTATTAGCTTGCTCTACTCTCTAGGCTCTCCACCCCACAAACCTACGTGTGGAGAAGTAGATGTAAGCAAAGAGGATAATATAGGTGGTGACGAGGGGTATCAGCTCAGCGATGCCAATCTCCTCCTTGAAGTGGACATGCACGATGTTCTCCTCTCGCAGCGTGCAGTTGGGGCTGGGATGCAGCAGCTTGAGGCGAGAACGGAGGCTGCTGAGGAACCTGACGTGAAAAGCAGGCAGGTTGTCACTCACGCTGTACCCAACAACCAGCAAACAATTCCAAGGAGGAGCTCAATGAAGGCAGAGTACATCTGCACTGTGGCTATCTCCCAGACCTTGATATCTATGAAGATTCAAAAGGTAACTGTGAAGACTCAGCAAAATTATTTAAAGCAAGGGCTCATCATCAACAAAATTTGGCCCTGGGGAACAGAACATCCTGTAGACTCAAACATCTCCTAAATTTTATGTAAGTGCTGCTGATGACAGGCCCTACAGGACAGTCCTTGAGGCTGAAGGGTTCTTGTACGGGCAGCAGCAGGGCAGGTTTCGACTCCTGTGCTGCCAATTTTGTCCTAGGCATTCCTCGGGGAAATCTGTGCAGCACTGAGCAGATCATTTAGTCCTCAGATCTGCTCAAACCAAGGCAGCTTTGCCAACACAGCCAGAGGGGCTTCACAGTTGGTACCAGTTGAATTACTGCTTTCTGGGAAGCAAAACACTCAAACTCCATGCACCGGGAACTGGGTCAAAACAGACCTACTGGGCCTTGGCTGCACCAGTTGACAGCTCGGTGTGCAGATGAAGCCATCATCAGAGGAACTCCCACTGGCAGCTTTGGGTTTTATATTTACTATTTTTTATAAAGAAAGAAACAGCACTGATAGTGCTTTATTTCCCTAAAGCACAGCAAGTTTTCTCCCAAAAGCAGCACTCTGTTTTTCTATAGCACTTTCAGAGGATCCCAAAATACTCTAAAGCACAAGAAAATGGAGATTAAACAAAAACATAGCAATAATCAGAGCAGAGAAAACAGCGAACTTGACAAGAAAAGACTAAGGGATCCCTAACGTAAAAATAGCACAGCTAAAGCTCCCTACCTGGAATCGTATCGCTGGAGGCCCAGCGTGACAGTATACGAAACCACTCGCTTCCTATTGTACAGGTTCACCCCGCTGTACTTTCCAGGGAGTCCAAACAACAGATCTGCAAAAACACAGCGTGAACAAAACATTACGATAACAGAAAAGGAGACAAAAAAGATTCATTGTGAAGAATGTTGAATAAGGACTATTATTCTTAGGAAGCACCTTCTCAGTGCTCTGTGCAGATACTATCAATCTGTATGAACACCTGATGCAGGGAAATAAAGATGGAGCATCTCTTCTCAGTGGAGCCCGGTGACAAGACAAGAGGCAATGGGAACAAATTAAAATGTGGGATGTTTTCTGAAACATAGTGAAAAACTTACTTCCTGTGGTGGCTGGCTATCCTCATCTTCTTCCTGATCTGGCAGTCCATAGCAGATGATGGTTTGTCCTCTAATCCTAACCTATAAACTCTCAGATTGCTCATCATCCATCCTGAAGCAAAGCTCCAGGCACTCCAGCTGTACAAAGGGCAACTCTCCCTCCTCATCCTCCCAGCCTGTCCTTGACGAGGAGCCTGTGTCCACCCCCAGCAGCACTCCAGGACTGCGAGCTGCCCCATCTCACCTCTGTGATCCCAATGAGATCGTGGCCCTCCAGCTGCACACACCCCTAATTCCTCCTATTTGTTCCCCACGCTGTGTGTCCAGGCACTTCAAGTGGGCACCCAATTTGTACTTCAAAGACAGGCATTATCTTTAAGGATGCAGCCAAAAAACCCTGGAACATTTGTTTTTGTGCATGCCTGTGTGGGACTTGAGACAGAGGTTCCAGGAAGTATTGCATTGCAAAGGACTATTAAATGTCTCTCCTGTTAATCTGGTGTGCTGAACGAAGGCTTAAAGAAAATTATGCATAATGATGAACACTACCTCCACTTCCAGGAATTCCCAGGATATTGTGGACCTCTACCTTGTTTGTGAATGAGCTGTCAAAGAAAGGTTCCATGTGCTCCAAACCACAGCGTGCATACGTTATGGATGCTCAAAAAATAACCATTAAAACAAACTTGCTTTATGGATAAAAAGCCCCTTTTCAGACAGAGCTGTCATATTACAAGCTTCCTGTACCTATCTACGAAATTTCTTTAAATCTACAAAATTCCTTTAAAAATCTATGAAATTCCTTTGACAATGGAGGAACAGCATTTCCTCTGGCCTTGTTGAACTACGAAACAGTATGACCCCACACATGGTCAGACTTATTTTTTTAATTAAGAAAGCAAAAATACTTCCATGAGATCCAGTGTCATCTCGGGGTAGATGCAGGCAAACGACAGCAAAAGCACAAGAGGGAGCAGGATGAATGTTTGTTTGTCTGTGACAATGAGACAGTCTTTGAATACAATAGACAATAGCACGAGGGAAAAAGGCTAGAGCACACGTAGAGTTAAGAGGAACGAAAAGACTTGGACGATTTACCTGTTATTTTTACACCTACAGAAAGGGGGCTTCTTTGGCACTTCAGCCTCTTACCTTTGAGAGTAGCTGATGTCTGTAGAGTCTTTGGTTCATGCTGGTGGATGGTTTTGATAATATCTGGGTCAGCGTTAAATCGCTCTCGGTCATTCTGCCAGAAGTTCCCTGGAGACAGTAACAGACAGCCATGCTCGGGGAGCAAATTCCGCAGCTTCTTGAGGCCAGGAAGAAGGTCTGTAACCTGAAGGCAAACTTCCTCCAAGCTCTTGACACCAGAACTGAAATGCAAACAAAGATTAGACACTGCTGTGCATGTTACAACTTCCACAGATAGGCAGAGCTGCTGAGATGAATACCCCAAGGACCTCCATCGCCACGTTACCGCTCTTGTCCTAATAACAAAGGATCGGGAGCCTTGGGCCACAGACCGGGACCTCACCGTAATAGTGTGCAAACTCCAGAACCCTGTTATCATTTCTCTGCATGCTTTCTGGCCACACAGCTTTCCCTGTTCACCCATCCTAGATGCCACAAGTTTCAGTTCCACGTTTCAGATACCTCCAGTCTACAGAGAAACTGGCTCCCTTGAACTCTTCTTAAAAGACCTTCAACTCTTCTGCATATTTCTTTCCACGTATGTTGAATGCCTGAGGTGGATTATTTAAGGTGTAGATTTGTTCCAGAACTTCCTGTTAGCACACTTACATAATCCTTATCAAGTATTAACTCAGGAAAGACTCAGCTTGGGCTTCCAATAGCATCTGACTGTGACTGCTCAGTTACAAAACCCATCAGCACACCATTTGGCCAGACAAGCCAGAGCAGCTGATCCAAAAGAGAACACTTCCCTCAGCATGGCATGGGCAACCACAGGGGTTTGCGCAACAAGAGTATATTTAACAAAGGCTAATTTAAGACATTGGAGGCCAGTTTTCCCTGGCTTCAGCCCCACGGATTACAGAGAAGGTGTTGGAGAACTATTTTAAAATGCCTTCTCTAGAGGATTTTTTTCTATCGTGACTGCAGAGGGAAAATATGGAACCCAACCGACGATGACTGAGTTATGACTTTGTCAGCACTCCCTCCAGAAACTGTATCTTGTTTTGTATCTGTATTACAGGACAAGCTACCTAGAAAAGTCACATCTGTCAAGACAAAGTACTAGATAACATGCTAGAAAATACTGTGTTTATAGAAACAGAAGTTTTCTAAAAGAGAACCCAAAAGAACTGATGCTGTGATGCCTCCGATAATAGCTCCAGGCAGAGTAAGAAGACTATTGTTTTATATTTAGGCTTTAACTAACTTTGAAACATAACAGCAATAGCAGTTTATACTGCACAAAAGCCTGTAAAAGTTCTTATTTGTGAAGCAAGTGCGTGCAGCCAATGTGCCCAGCAGTACGTTGTAGATTCAGAGACAAATACCAAAAATAATGAATGGAGCCAATGCCTGCTACACTACAACAAATTTCAGGTCGCTTCTGACGTCACAAATGACCGCTCACAGTTTCAACGATGTTATAGCTGATGAAAATATAATCACTTTGTGTTTCCTGTCCAGTTGTCAGCAATCGTCAGCTGCTTCTGTCCCACCTTAGTATAAAAGTATGCTTTTTTCTTGATATTAAGAAAATCAGCTGCACTTAACTTTGATACTGACGAAAGCAACTGATGGGAAGGAACTTCATAATGACTTCTGGGGTGATTTCAGAATTTATCTGAAAGCTAGATGTTTCTTGAAATATGCAAGTCTGACACCAAATGGAAGACCTTATCCCAGGTCTGAGTGCCTAAATCACTACCTAGCCTTTTTCTTCTGGTGGCCGTGTAAGTTTAATTTTGCTTCCACACTGCCTCATTGCTCATCAAGGGTAACACAGCAAGGGGAGACAATGAGCAGATGACACACATACCAGGAGCAAGTTGTTTCTCACCTGTAAGTGGCAACTATATCCAGATACTACCTAAAGTTACACATGTGATAAAGGAAGACATGAAAACAGAAAGAATGTCAGTGCCAAGACTTTGAGAGCTGCTAGCAAAAGCTCTATATTTAACAGAATGAGTGGCATTTCTAAATATTATCAGAGAGCAGACAGCTATCTCACAAGGATTGGTTTTAAAAAAGGACAAATCATCAGGTAGAGTGGTTAAGTGAACACTCAAAAATGAAGCAATGAAGGATGCTGCCAGGAAAGTAGGAAACGAACAAAGAGCAGATGTTCCCTAGCTATGTGAATTAGAGGACAAAGAATGAAGAAAGCTCCTGGCTAAAAAGCTAGGGGATGATCAAAGACTCTAATCTCACCATTTTTCACCACACTTGGCCTGTTCTCAGTATCATTATTCTCAATGAACAAAGACAGAAAAGGAGGGAAAGCCTTTCTGTCCTCGGAAAGTAAACCAGCCAAGAACTTGTCAACAAATAAAAACTTAGAGCTCAAAGGGAAACATATTATAAAAAATAGAAGCAAATTAATATGTGTAAAATGTATTCTTGGTTTTCAAAGTGCGAATATGCCAAACTAATCGGAGTGGTCCTTTTTTCTTTTTTTTTTTAATACTCGACTTCTTAGATGAGGAAAGCACAGCAGATCTCATCTACTCGGGCCCAATAAGGCTTTTGATGCAGCACCATGCAGAAAATGCTTTAGTTCACAGGAAAGACAGAAGTTAGCACAAAAAATGTAATTCAGTAAAGAAATGGGTTAACAGGAAAATGGCCATGGGGCTGCTGAAAGGGCAACCGCTGGTCTTGAAGAAAACAAAGTGGAATTTTTCACGGACAGCTCAGAGAACCAGTATTTATGTTTTTATTAAAAACCTTGGAATAAGATATAGAGACATCTGTCAAGGACACAAAATAAAGCAACACTGCTAACACAGCAAGGGAACAGAGTATCTGAAATGGATGTTGTAAGGGCTGGGCTAAATTTAATACCGTTTCTATTAACTGTACAAAGTGCAAGGCCGTGTACTTGGGAACTAAAAAAAAGATTTTCTGATATCAGGTAGGAGCTCATCAGCTGGAAATGATAAAAAGAGAGACAGACATGGAGGCATCAATCAATCACTTGACAAATGCTGATGTGATTGGCCATGAAAAAGGGATTTGCAATCTCACTGTATTTCAGAAAAGTCATTTCCATGGAAAATAAGGCACAAAAGAGACTTCAGTGAGAATCCTGTGTAGAGTTCTCACCTCCCCTGTTCAGGGAAGACACTAAGAACAGTGCAGGGAAGAGCAACCAGGTTGACAAAGTGAACACAGAACCATCTTAACTGTCTAAGTTGAGAGTTTCCTACATTTAGTTTAACAAACAAGGATTCGGGGTGGGGAGAACGAGTTTTCCCAGTAAATATCTGGAAGCAGAGGAGAGCTATTTTTGCACGAAGGCTGTGTCAGGACAAAACCAAGCAGGTATAAACTAGTCCTAAACACAGCCAAAAGTGGAAAGTCAGGAGAAGGTTCCTGACCATGCAAAATTGTACAAGAGCTTCACAATAGGCATGGTGGGGTCGAATGAACTTGCTTTAATATAAGCCTCACATGCTTATGAAAAGGATTATGTTAAAATGCTGTCAGCTATAAAAGGTATAACCTCAGAGGACCGTTCCAGACCTCTCTGCCTAAGACTCTGACCAGAGGGTTCCTGACAATTATCAGTAATTAAAGAACAGGCAAGTTCTCTAGCAGGAAAGCTAAAGTGCTGTACCTGCAGGAGGGATATGCCATCACTGCTCAGCAGTGACCTCTCATTTTATTTTGAGAATCTGACACATTCAAAGCCAATAATCAGATTTAGTAGGAATAATTTAGAAGACGGGTGTGCACAACAGTGGGTGGGTCTGCCTCCTCCACAACTCTTAACAAACAGTAACTACCTGTCTCTCAGGGCGTGGTTTCTGATCTCCTCCACTAGCTGGAAGACGCGGGACAGCGGTGAACGAAACACATCAACGGCGAGGAAGTTCTTCTGCCATGGGGAGACGGTAGCTTTCACAAAGATCTGCTGAATGTAGGCCACAGGAGCACCAACATACTGTGGGGAAAACCAGAGGGAGAACGAAAACACATGGTGAGTGGGAAGCTGCTTAGCAGAATTAGCTCACAGCTTGGCAAGCTTTCAGGAAGGGGTTTGCCAGACTATATTTTTCTTTCCCAAGTTAGAGGTGAAGCATGGCAGTAGTAACCTAAGGAGAACAAAAAGAGTCTGTTTCTCACAGAGGCAAAATGCCACTGACCATTTTGTCATCGGTATATTGTGCTTCTGTGTGAGGCAGAGGCTCCCAGATCCTGCTGAATTTGGTACTGGAAGGAAAGCAGCAGCGGGGACTCGCTGCCTCTCACAGATGCCTCTCCCACACGGTGGTTCCCCCAACCTGTGCTGATCCTGCTGTGTGCCGTTTAATTTTTCTTGGTCTGTGTGCCCAGGCTGATGTCCCCTGCTCTAGGGGCTGCAGTGCTGGCAGAACTTTGGCCTCAATTAGCAGAACTAGGCAAGGAAGCAGGAGATTTAATCAGCCAGCATCAACCTGAGATAACAGCATAAAGCAAAAAGCTTCTCGGTTGAAATGATATCAATCACAATGAGAAGAGCACACATGGAGAGAGTGGAGAGCTGGAGGCATCAAAAACATTAAGCCAACAGCCAATTTCCGCTTCACAGAGACCTTGGAATGAAAAGGAACAACGGGGTTACAAAGCATCATTTTACAATTGGTTCCTGATGTCCTGGACCTGTTATCAGCCTTCCTGGAAAGCATCAGGGCTCCATCCTGTTCATGCAAAAGAAATATTAATTCCTTACCCCTGAACATAAGTCGAGTTTACCTGTATGATATGTACCAGTCAACTGGTTGCTGCTCGAGGGAGACTGCATGCCTTCATATGGCGTTAGGAAACTGGGGCATTATCCTAGAACCCTTCATTAAATGTATGTAAAACCTAGTAACACTTTATAAAATGTACTGCTTGCCTTAGGACAAAGTTATCTGTGTTAATCCTTGAAAAACAGGCCCTTAAACAGCATTTCACAACTTTCATAGAATCATGGAAAGGTTTGGGTTGGAAGGGACCTTAAAAGTCATCCAACTCCAACCCCCTGCCATGCCCAGGGCCCCCTGCCCCCAGCCCCGGCTGCCCCCAGCCCCATCCAGCCTGGCCTTGGGCACTGCCAGGGATGGGGCACCCACAGCTCCTGGGGGCAGCCTGCGCCAGGCCTCACCGCCCTCACTGTGACAGATTTTGAGTATCTAACCTAAATCTGCCCTCTTTTAGCTTAAAGCCGTCACCCCGTGTCCTATCCCTACACCCCCTGCCCAAGAGTCCCTCCCCAGCCCTCCTGCAGCTCCTGCAGGCACTGAAGGCCGCTGTGAGGTCTCCCCGCAGCCTTCTCTTCTCCAGGCTGAACAACCCCAACTCCCTCGGCCTCTCCTCACAGCAGAGCTGCTCCAGCTCCTGGATCATTTTCATGCCCACACCGAAGTCGTACCCAGTCAGGGCGCTCGCTGAGGTCTCCTTGCTGCAAGACCGGGTCTGGAGAGGGTGGAAAGTAATCCTTCACGGGGGTGCTGTACTCCACAGGTCCCGTTCCAGGTAACGGCAGCTTAAGCAGCGGGTAGCTATGGTGAAGACAGAAGTGAGAAATGTGCTTTTTTTTTTTTTTTTTTAACTAGGCTTTTAAACAGTCTTCCAGAAGAGCCCAAAGAATGGACGAGTAAAATGAGCCCACCCCACCTTAAACTTATCTCTGCACAATAGGAGACACAGTCACAATAAAACAGGCCTTCAGCTCTCATAATAACAGATTTATGTATTTCTCCAACACACAAGAGAAGTGGTCTTCCTCTCTTGGAAAGGGATGAGTAGGAATCTTGGGAGAAGAAGGAGGCAAGTTCTCCTTGCAGGAACGCACCTAAATTATTCATTATCACCTAAAAGTCAGTAGTGCTAAAGTACAGCCATCAACTATCCCACAGCGTGCACAGAACTGAGATGATTACTGTATTGAGGTGGCTACTTTCCTGATCCAAACCCCATCCTAATCACCTGGTTTTCCTCATTAAAATCTGAGCCGTTTCCAGTATTTGTCGCTAACTTCATTTCACCAGCAGCAGCCAGACACCAAAGCAGCTATGTGATATTTATCTTCCTGCTCCTTGGCTCCTACGACCTTCGGGTCACCGCAGCAGCTATTGCACA
This sequence comes from Cygnus olor, assembly GCF_009769625.2. Classification (NCBI taxonomy): domain Eukaryota; kingdom Metazoa; phylum Chordata; class Aves; order Anseriformes; family Anatidae; genus Cygnus; species Cygnus olor. Next base: position 1,191,485 of record NC_049170.1, on the reverse strand, counting down.
ATAAATACACGAAACTAGCTCAAAACTGAGATACTGTAGTTTCGGAGAGTTTAGGATAGCAGTTTTAGCTTCAGAGGTCTCTAAAGTCACTAAAACCACGTCAGGAAAAAGCAATATTGCTGTTACAGGGACAATGCCCGGCGAGTTGGAAGGGGAAGGGCCGAAACAGAGCGGAGATCCCAGCTCCGGGCCAGATCCAGCTCCTGGTGCCCGATGCACCATGAGCTATCAGGGCTCCCTTGTCTGGCGTAGCTGTCAGCGTGGCCGAGCTTTCCTGGCAATAAACACAAAGGCCTTGGCACCGTTTTCCTGCAGGACTCTGTCCGCTGTGTCAGGGATCAGCCTGAATCATCCCCGGCCACGGAGGCGGCAAGCAGCAGCTAAAGGCGAGGTTTGGGGCTGAACAACAAAAGCTGGAAAAGAACAATGGAACGGGAAGCAAGGCTTGTCAGGTTTGCTCCTTTGTCAGCCTGACGAAAACACATCTAATGATTGTCATTTCACTGTGCACTGGGAAGGGAGAAAAAAATAAAGCCACGTCACAGTACATCATAATACAAAATACCCCACAAAACCCAATCCGGAGACACGGCCCAGCCTTTTTCCTCTGACAGGCAGCAATCGCTTTCAGCCCTTTTCAAAGGCGCGTGGCACCGCCTGCCACAGGGTCTGCTGGCAGCAAAACCTGGGGAGAGGCACGCAGCGAGCGTCCTGCGTCTGACTGAGACTAAGACGCTAAAATAAAAAAATCTAGGTGTGATAAACAAAGCTGAACGAAGAGGTGACCAGCAGAATGATTTGTTCACTAAATGATTTTGACGCTGATGCCTGAAAAACAGGCACAAAATCTCAAAAAGGGCCACGTGGAAAACACTTCTGATTCAGAGTACCTAGAGGTGCATTCCTCTGCGTAACCCCTGTAAATTTTAGGGACTCAGAAGGACAATTCCCTATATTCCTTATTCCTGCAGCAGGTGCTGGATGGATGTAGCAGGAGCTGGATGGATGGAGGAGGTGCTCGATGGATGCAGGAGGCGTTGGATAAATGCAGGAGCTGCTGGATGGATGCAGCAGGTGCTGGATTCCTGCCTTTCAAAGCAGAAGCCCCCAGTCCTGGCAGAGAATTAACTTGGATGTGGGTTTTCTTCACTTCCGAAAGGAAGGCAAGGATTTTCTCTCTTAGTACTTGCTAGGTAGGGAAAGCTATGTGGTATAAGCAAAGATGGAAGGAGCCGAAGCGGGTACAATGCAGCAGAAGCAGATTGCTGCCTCGGAGGAGCCTTCCCCTTGTCCCCCTCACCTGTGTGTGGCCTGGGAACAGCAGCCCTCTCTCCTCACCCCCCTCACTCTCAGCGTGGGCCTCGCTCCCCCTCAAAACACACAGCCCCCAAAATCCAGTATGAGCGGAGGTCGGACCAAACGGCCCTGGTAACCCTGCCGGCTACACCCCTGCTGGTACAGCCCAGGGGGCAGAGGCCCTCCTGCTGCACGGGCACGCTGCCTCGCTCTTACCCGACCCATCCTTGCCGCAGAGCCGCCTTCCAGCCCGCCCAGCTCCGGGGCCCGCTCTGTCCTGGGTGCAGGGCCTTGCCTTTTTGCCTTCATTGAGCTTGCCGAGGTTTCCATCAGGCCCTGTCCCTGACCTGTCAGCGTGCCTCTGAGCGGCCACCACGCTCCCCACCACGCCGACCGCGCTCCCCAGCCCGGCACAGAGCGAGCTGTGTCCGCAGAGCCGCAGCGCGGCTGGGATGGGGGCACCCCGGGTCCCTCTGGTCCCAGCCCTGCTCCAGCAGCACCCAGAGCTGGTGCCCAGGTCAGTGCAGGTCTGTAGGGCGGTGAAATGCTTTTGGAAGTGCGTGCGTGCACGTGTAGGCGTGTGTCTGTGCGTACACCGGGTGGCTTCAGAAGATCTCCAGGGAGGGAGGCTGCACAACCTCTCCGGGCAGCCTGTGCCCGTGCCCCAACACCCGCACAGCACAGACAAGCTTCCTGAAGCACTTGGTGAAGTTCCCTCACCCAGGTCATGAGCAGTAATATCACCCAGCTGGGATCAGGGAGCACTTGCAGGAGCTGCTGGCAGGGCTGTGGAAGCAGCAAGAACAGCCGGGAAAGGTTAGCGACCTCCTTACCCACAGCTGGCTGCAGAACACCAACCTGGCCACCATCACTGATGTTTTGGCAGTGCTGGGCACGGCACGTCAGGCAGTCCTGGATTCTGATGTGCCCTTTCTGTGCTTGAGGCCACGAAGGAAGGCTTTCACGTGCTAGCTTACATACCAGGGAAACAGAAAAAAGAGCACTGCTGTATTTTAAAAAGTAGCCTCTGGAGATGGCTGGCAGTTGCTCCATGTTGGTTCTCTGCTAGTGGTGTATTTACATCTCAATAAAACCATTTTTAGCAACAGAAATGGTTGTTTGGAGGAAGTGTGGAGTAGAGGTGGGTGTCGTCGACTTCTCTGTTGAAGTTTCCTCCTGCCGTGTACCTGCTGTTCACGAAGCTCGGCTTTTGCTGCGTGAAGCTGCGCGAGAAGCTGGGAAGGAAGCGAGTCCATCCAACCGAGGGCAGTTCGTACACGGCTTCCAGAAGCATCAGAAAATCACAGAACCATAAGATGCGACCGATGAGAGACTGCCTGCCTGCTGCTAATATGAAGGTTTGTTGACAATCCAGCGTTTTTTTCTGTTGTAAAAGTTATTTAACAAAAAAAATAAATCCGTTCATGGGAAGAAGCCAACCACTCCCATCCTGATGTGCAAGTCACCTCCCAAAACACTGGGCACAGCGACTCATAACTCCTTAGTGGCTATTTCTGAACGACCAAGGGACGGGTTCTTTTTGGTTGGTTGTTTTTTTCACCTTAGGATTTTCACGTTTGCCCGAAAAAATCAAAAGCACATGCAAACGCAACAGAGGAAAGATTAAGCGGCATTTCTTGGAAGAACCAAGGGCCACAAAATGAGGGGAAGAACAGAAGGAAAATTTCTGATGGAAAAAAGCCCCCGAGACATCCGTGCACTGCTAAGGATCCCATCCTGCTGCAGCTCTCGGGGGAACCAAGGCAACCAGGACTCCCTTACTCCACCACCCTCGTAGGCCTGCGCTGTGTCGGCCTGTCAGTATCCAAATCAAATTCAGCATTTCCCCGCAACTCATTTCTTCAAATTCTGAATATGGAACAGGACTGACGCTGTAAGAAGGGATCCGTATGCTCCACCCAGTGCATATTTTTAATCCATCCACAGAATAGCGAAGGAAGAAGGCAGCAACCAACCCTGCAGGTTATTCAGACTGCCTCCCCCAGGTGATGCAGGACAGCACCAGGTTTTCTCTCTCCAGCCTAAAGTTTCTGCAGGCACGTTGATGGGCTCCTTCCTCTTCCTCGACACGTCCAGCGCGTGGCTCTGCCCTCACAGCACTCCCCCTTGCTGGGAGCTTTGCAGTGGGTGTCTGTGCTCCTGGTGTGTGGACACACCCGTGTGTCCCTCCTATAGCTTGCACCCAACATGGGATGGACAGGACAGATCGTCTCGGCCCTGCTTTGCAGCAGGGCTCAGGAACAAGACTTACTGTGGGGACTTGTACCAAAAGCTGCCTCCTCCTGAGCCAGCTATAACAGAAATTAATGTCCCCAGTAAGCGAAGGGGGACATATACTTACTTAGAATCACAGTGATTTTTGAGGATTTGGGTTTATGTAGGGTTTTGATAATGCCTGGTGAAATTAAAAACAAGGCACACCTTCTGGTATAAGCTTACTGCAGACTGTTTGGGTAAGATGTTAAAACATCAGTTCTTGAATTTATTTAGCCTTACGTGGCCACGGGATAGCAGCTGATCTAGTCGGTGATACCTGAGACAGCAAACAAAAATGAAGTGAAAAAAAATAGCAAGAAACTCACTAGACCTACTATTTCAGACATCGAATGTTAGAGCATATTTAAAAGACGATACTTTAAAAAATATCTAAACTTTACTTTAAAAAAGTATCTCATAAAGAGATACTTTAAAAAAATGTCAAATAAAAATACCAAGAACTAATACTAGGTTGTCAGAAGCATCCTGGCTCCCCACAGGCACTAAACGTTGCAGGGACAGCGAGCTGTGACAAGCCTGGGTCGTTTCCATGGGCACTTCCTACCACGTGAGAGCTGCTCCAGGTGAATTACAGGATGGCGATTTCTAGCGTCCAGGTTTGATTCTCCTCACATTTCTCTCTGTTAGAGATTTTTTTTTCACCATCAGGGGAAGAGGTGAACACCAGAATGGAAAGTTTAGAGACAGGAGAGGAAAGAAGTAAGATCTAAAACAGCCCAGAGGAAAGTTCAAAGAGAAGGGCTGGTTTTGAGGAAGGCTCTTTTTAGCTGCTCATGTAACAGCGTGCTCTGACATCCCTCTGCGAATCCAAAAGGGAAGAAAAATAGATTGTCTGCAAGTCAGCAGTGCTGAATTCAAGCAAGAGCAGCTCTCAGTTACCAAGCACGAGGTGGGTTCAAGCAAAAATGTTCATCCAACTACTTTACATATTTTCAAGACAGCTTCGAGGGCCAAGATGGAGACCTGCCAGGTCAGCCCGAGGCAGCTGGCAATGCAACAGGGCTGCAAGCCCTACAATTGCATATTCCTCCTTCACAGAATCAAAGTGGAGATCACCACCCCCAAATAGACTTCTGCTGGTGAACACGAAGGAGAGTGGAGCTGCCAGGTCTTAGATAACAACGAGGGCGGAGATGCACGGCCTTAAAATAGCTACCGCCTCCACCTCGCACGCTGCAGAACAAGCTCTTACTGTTTCGGGCCCAAACCAACCAGCACCAAGACAGAACAACCTGAAATCCCGTTGCTAATGAGAGATCTGATGCTTGACAAAAAGGGTCCTGCCAGTGGGTAGAGGGGACCAGATATCTGGCAGCAACAGGTCCCTCTTCGGCCTTACGAAGTGCCTAAACAATACCTGCTGCTGAATAAATTGTGTTTGGTTAGCACTGCCTCCCACTGACAGGGCCCTCAAAGGTCTGAGCAGCAGCAGTACGGCTTCCCCCTGCTCTGTGCTGCCAGTTTCCTTTCTCTGAGAGCCAAGAGAGGTCTGGCCACACGCAACTTGCTTCTCGTTTCATCATGCGCTCCCACCGGCAGCTGTATTCTCTGTGGATTTGGAACACGAAGAAGCTGTCAGCATCTCAGCTCCTTGGGTTGCCGCACGGGATAGTGCAAGCCTGTAAGATGGTAAAATGCTTTGAGAAGGGTGTGTACACGTGTGTGTGTGTGTGCACACTGCGTCCAGCGGCGCCTGGCCGTGGGGCTGGGCACCAGCTCTGGGTGCTGCTGGAGCACGGCTGGGACCACAGTGACCCAGGGGGGCCTCCAGCCTCAGCCACTCCATGGCTCTGTGCTTCGGTAATCGTGGGCCAGGTGGTTTATTCCAGCTTTTAAGAGTTAGTTGAACATCTGAACACGAAGACGGGCTTGGTTTACTGATGTGTTGTGAAAGAAAATGAGAACAGCTGAGTTAATTTCTTCTGCAGTAGGATTTTACCAGCTCTCCTCGATTCTGGGTGCACACAGGTACAGAAGAAGAGAAGAGTGTTCCACCTCTCTCCCTTTCAAGGCTTCAGGATGCAGGATCCACCCTTGCTTTAGCAAAATGCTGTATTTTAGATGTGGTTACATGGCTAAATAAATATGTTTAAGTAGGAAGAACACAGAATGTTTCCTTTTTACTCTACCACTGTCTCTTCTTTCCACACACTTCGGGGACAGGGAGCAACACTCTTAACAAGTTGTTACAGGTCCTTCCTTGTTGGTAAACGTCGGGATAAAACCCACTGGAACACTTCACTTATGTATCATCTTTCCTCATTAGAAAGACTTCTGGAGAAAGAACACTTCTGAAGAACACCAAATCCCAGCAGTAGGTTGCTGCCAAGGACCATTACTCAGAGCCCTCCCAACAAGACTACAGAAAAAAAAAAGAAAAAACACAGCTGTGTCGCTTCGTGGCCACCACCGAGTTCCTCGTCCCACCATCAGAAAGCTTCCGTGGGAAGCAGCCAGCCAGCAACTCCTGTCTGCAGTGGCTCTACAGCCAGCACGCAACGTGCCCGACTGCTGCTGCCACTCTGGCACCCTGGAAGGCCTTCGGGATGGACGCTGCTTGAACCCACTGGACATCCAGCGAGCTATCATGGGCTGGGACAAAGCCCAAAACCCAGCAGCCTTCGTCCTGCAGTGGCCAGTAGCAGGCACCAAGGAAGAGCGGAAGGACGTGGTAAGCACGCAATGAAGGAAACACGCACCGTACGACAAGTGCAAGGCAACTTCAGCCTGAAGTGAGTTCGTGTATTAGCTAAAAATGCACCCTCCTGATTAGTTATTACAATACTTTCGAAGTTTCCTGCCCTTCCCCGTACAGAGCTAGTGAGTGAAGTGACTGTTGGCCAACTCCATTTTTCTATCATTGTGAACCATTTCAGACAATCCGCTGTCCTGATTAAGAAGTTGCTGTCCTGCCTTCGGCCTGGGCACCCTGCCCCTCCAAAATAGTAAAATTTCACTGAATCTCATGAAAATACTTACTTAGAAGGATTCTAGTGCAGGGCAATCTGAAAAGCTACTGAATATATTGCTCTGGGTTTCTACCATCGCAGTCCCTACCCTTTTGTTAAGGAGTGAGCTTTCAACAGCTCTAGCTGTGCTGGCCACAGAGCAAACAACTGCACGCAGCCACACGCCACAAATATCAGATTATTCCAGGCAGAGCTAGTAAGGAGGAGACCTCTCATACTCGTGCTTACGAACCGCTCACTGAACTGAAGCTCTGGCAAGAACACGCATTCTAGTACAAGTCAAGGAGCCCAAAATACAATACAGCTGATAGCCGATAACATGCTTTGTTGTATCGTAACTGGATATAAGTTGTATTTCTTGTTTTAAATGCACAAACAATATGTGGACTGCAACTGCAAGGCTACCTAGCCCCAGAAAACAGGAGCCGCTCTCAGATCGCTCGATAGCGAGGATGTGTGGTCCTTTCAGCACCGCTTCCTCTTTCCGTTTGAAAACACAGAAGATGACTTATCAGGAAGGAAGCATGGCTGGGGGGGAGCACTTCAAACACCTTGATAAATCAACACAGCTCTGGCTCCGGAGAAAACTAAAAGGGAGTTGAAACCAGCTCCTGTTAATCATTTGCATTCCGCAGCTACTTAATAATCTTTGACTTTTATAGACAGAGAAGCAGGCAGACATGATCCCAGAGAGCTGAGGCCAGCCCTGGAGCTCAGCTAGGCCGCAACTGCTCGCGCAGGGTCGGCCACAGCAGCTACATCAGGGCTGTGTCCAGGCGGGCTTTGAAGATCTCCAAGGAGGGAGACTCCACAAGCTCCCTGGGACATCTGCTCCCGTGGTTAATCACCCTCACAGTAAAAAGAACCAAGCTCAAAGAAAATTGCTCGGGCTCCAGGCTGGGCCTGGGGCACCGCTGGGCAGAGCCCGGCTCCGGCCTCTCGGCACCTCCCTGCGGGTGCTGCCGGCCACGGCCGGGATCCCCCGGAGCCTCCTCTGCTCCAGGCTGAGCAGCCCCAGCTCTCCCGGCCTCTCCTCACAGCAGAGGGGCTCCGGGCCCTGCGGCATCTTCCTGGCCCCGCACCGGGCTCTCCCCAGCGCGTCCAGCTCCCTCCTGGACCCCAGGGGTGTCTCACCGGTATGGAGCAGAGGGGCAGGGTCCCCTCCCTGCACCTACAGGCAGTGCTCCTCCTAACACAGCCCAGGAGGCTGGTGGTGCCTTTGCCACGAGGACACATCACTGGTCTTGGTCACCTCGGTGCCCACCAGGACCCCCAGGGCCCTCTCTGCCAAGCTGTCCCCAGGGGCTGGCCCCCAGGTGCCGAGGGCTGTCCTGCCCCGGGTGCAGGACTTGGCAGTTCCTTTTGTTGATCTTCACGAGGTTCCTGTCGGCTTGTCCAGCAGCACAGCCACTGTCCTTTCTTCATTCAGTTTTCCTGTTCATGATACGGGAAGTTTATCATGATACGGGAAGTTTATCACATCTGCAAACTTGCTGAGGGTGCAACCCACCCCCAAGTTCAGGTCAATAACAAAGAGGTCAGGCCTCGGCCTCAGACTAAGAGGAAGACCTGAAAACCTCAACCCAAAACTAAATTTCCAGAAAGTACCTCAGAGAAGCCTGTTCACAGATATTCTGTAAGATATCCTGTACGAGCTCAGCCTCACCACGCTGAAATGTTCAGGTGTAGAAGGGCTGCACCCCGGAATAGTTTGGGCCTAGTTAGTGCTGCTACTTCCAGTATTTCCAAGCCAGAATGAACACCTAGTTAACACCACTCAACACAGGGCAGCACAGAACAGGAACTGAAACATCCCCAAAAATTGTTTCTAGAGAAGGATAACTTTAAGCTGCACTTCCAGTTTTTGTCAGGGCACTCTTGCCCTCAAAGGGTGTCGTATTTTTTAAACCCTGTCCCTTCTACGGCCATTTTTTTTAATGAGTTTCAGTAACTCGTTTAACGAAACACTACGTTTAACACACACTACTGACTATGCTGGATGTACTCCACAAGCTTCTGCAGTCTAAAGGTAGCCAATAATTACAAAATCCTCAAATACCAGAACTGAGCAAAGCAGACACTTCCACAATTACGAGCTGCTAATCTGCCAAAGAGGCCCTGGTTTGAAGCTTCAGGGACTTTGTGCGAGACACCTTGATTCGAATTGCTCTGAACACAACACCGGAAAGACAGGATGCATCCAAGCTCTGACCAGGGCAGATGCTAGCAATCCTACATCAGATTTCCTCCTGTCAGGGAAATCTGAAATTTAGGAAGGGCATTAAGAAGCAGTTTTTATTTTGATCCCTCCCAACACGCAACACGGGTATGGATAAACATTTTACACCGAAGCAGCCATCTTAAATTCCTACCAGTAATAGCACCTGAAAGGTAACTGAAAATAGGAGCCTAATGCCACTGGGAGCTCTGAAGAGGCAATAAGCAAGCAAGAGAGCTGTGGCATGGCGATCTGGGACTCGTGGTGGACCTCCGTGTTGGCTAATGCAGCCCTGACATCTGAAATCTGCATCCAGCAGAGCTGAAGTCAATAGATAATTACTTGCAAACATATCAACAAAAGATAGACAGAACAAAGAATCCACTTGCTTTGACCTTGTAAAAGTTTCATATTTCTGCCCAACAAAAGAACTGAAAATAAAACTTCATCATTAAGACTTAAATCGTACAAAGCAGTGCAAAAGCAGAAAAGCACTGGCTCTGTGCTGTGCCTCTACTGCTGCTCACAACCTTCAGGAGCCATAGGCACGAGAAGTGATCCCACGGGTTTTCAGTGCTCAAAAACAATCACTGCAACAGCCTTTTTATGTCTGATGTGTTGAAGAAGTCTGTCTTGCCCTCAGCAACGCTCAAAGAAAAGCTGTCCTGTATCAACACAGGTGGAGCCCTTCTAAAAGGGGAAGGCCTTACCACATATGGCTTATTTTGACCACAGGAGATGAGATCCTTAGACTTAAAACCACAAAGACAGAACCTGTATGCGTGCGTGTGTCTCTGCACAGATCTGAGCACCAAAGTTTTCACAGCTCCAGTAGGTATTTCCATTGCCTCACTGGAAATGATTACAAGAAACGTAACATTGTGAAAATACATTCAGCTACAACTCACGTTCAAACCTCAATCCCCAAGGAAAGCAGAAAATTCACGAGAACAAACAAGACATTTATACCAAGGCAAGGGCTGAAGAGTACAAGTTTCAGGGAGACCAGAATATGTAAGTATGGAGAGAAAAACCAACTTACTTTCTCCCCATTTTCAATTTATGATTTTGATGTCTTCCACCAGGTGTTTGGGGATCACTTTTACTTATTGATTTACTAATCAGTTTTTACTATTTACTTATTAAACCACATGAAGATACTTTGTTCCCTGTCCTTTCTTTCGTCCCACACAAAAAGATGACAAAAATCTACATTTAAGAAAAAATAAATAAAAGAAAAACGACGTCTGGCATAGCCCACAAAACAGGGGAAGCCGAGCGTGGCTGTGAGAGCCCCCAAAGCAGCACCCAGAGCCCAGCCGTCTGGAATGAACGGAACTTGGTGACTTACCAGCAGGCCAAAATACAGAGCCCCGTGAAGAGGATGATGGGGATGGGGTAGGAGGCACAGAGCAGCCCGTGGCTGTAGAAGGCCCGCGATATCCTCTCGCGCAGCTTTTCAGTCAGGGTCATCCTCAGCGGCCGTCACCTCGCTGCCATCCCGGGGTACAGCAGGACGTCGGGCAGCTCCAGCATGTGCAGCGCTTCAGGGGCGCCGTATCCACCTAGGAATCAGAAAGCAAGCAAGCTCATGAGGAAAAATAAATAAATGAAGGCAAACGCCACCAACTTGCTGCAGAAAGGCTTTCCCAGGACGGGGGCTGCTCAGCGCCGCGCGCCCACCGGAGCTGCTCCTGGACGCTGCCAGCCTGAGGGCTGTGACCGCCAGCAGCACCCGAAGGGATCCCGACAGGAGGGAGGAGAGCATGAGGCGAATTTTTGGAAACGATGGAGCTGAAGAAACCTTTTCCTGTCTTTTTTTTAACTGGGCTATGCAAAGCATAGGGTTCGCAGCAGCGTACTCAGAAGCAAAAGACCTGAGTGCAAGCAAGACAGGTTTTTCTGTAGTTCAAAGCCACGATTATCCAAAGTTTTATGTTTTTATCCGAGAGGAAATAAAGACAGTTTTCCTGGCTTCTTCAGAATAAGACCGGGCCGGTGAGAGACTCGAAGGACACGACTAGAGTCGCTTTGTCCGCAGGAAGATGCCATTCATGACTGCTCCAGATAATTCATACAAGACCTAAATTTAGGCTGCCCCACTACAAGCCCCTTGGCATTTTGAGCTCCTCACTGCCACCATCCTGAAGGGACAGCACACGGGATGAGGAGGCTGGCAGGCAGGGAACCATTAAGGGTTATTTATACACATCCAGCTTAGAAATTCCCCGAGCTTCACACGTTCCGAAGCTGGAGCAGGCACCACAGGTGCTCTTTTTTCTATTTTCCTAAGCACTCACTTTCAGCTACACCAGAGCACGTACAGGGGAAGGCAAACCCTGAGTACAACCATCACGCTTTTAATTTCAGGTGAAGTTCTATTTAATGCCCATTTTAAAATAATCTACTTTTTTTTTTTTTTCCCAGAAACACAACTAAAATAATCAGATTTTTAGCAACAGAAGCACTGGTACATCGGCCTAACGACCAAATGAAAAACCTGGACAAATACTTTCGCTAATACCTTTTTCAGCAAGGCACCAGGCCTTGCCGGACGGATCGACATCGCTGTCCTAGACGTAGGGAACTGCCTACCCCCCCACCCCTTTTGATTCTTGAGCTCAAGAGAGAACAAACAAAACAAATTTTACTTTCAACTTCCAATAACAAAACCATCTTCCAGAGCTGTTCACGGAGTGGAACCATGCAGGAAACCCCTGCACACACGAGCCTCCTAATCCGAACTGACCGCTGAAAGCAACATCAAACCCCTGGTGAACGTACAGCAGGAACTGATAACTCAGCCTGTGTTACTAGAAGGGGAAAGGAAACGCAGAAACGTAAGTTGGAACATCTGAACTTCATCTCACTGGTGATATTTTCAACAGGAGGCTTGCTAGAGCTAGACAGCTACGTCGGGGCTCACATATAAGGCTTATCCCCCTAACCTCAAGGCAGAAGACGAAAACCAAACATTAAAAATTTCTTAAAAGCAGAATTCCGCTGCTTTTCAGCATCCGCACTCCACGGCTGTCCTGTCACAACAGCAGGACACAGCTTAACCTGACGGCTGGGCTGAAGCGAGCAGGAAAGGGGAAGAAACTAAAAGGAACGTGCCTCACATCAGCCCCACTGACGCTCGTAACGCAGTTTTTTCATACTGCGAACGCAAGGATTGGAAGACAAAAGTGTTTCAAGCACTCACCAGTCACAGAAGGGGGAAGGCAGCCAAAATAAAAGCAAGTTCAGACAAAGTGCAAAAACAGCGCGACCAGCCTCGTCCTCTACCAGGGATCCCGGCGACAGCATCCCACCGGGAACAGCTTCTACTGAATGCAAAGAGAATTTAGCATTTACTTGCTTCACCTGATGTGAAACATCAGCATTAAAAGGAAAACCTGAGTGTTCCAAAGCTAACATGTGCTTACTGGTTTTTGGGGGGTTGCATATCCGGTTCTGAAATCTCTGTTAGCTTTATGCTCATGAAAGTGGAAGGCAGGAACAGTTCCTATTCAAAGCCAGTTTCCCAAACAGAGGTTAGGTAACTCAAAATAAAGCCTCTGAGTTTAGGACAAATATTAAAATAGAACCTACTCAGAGGTTTTTTTTTTTCCTGTTGTGCATGACTGCAAATCCAAGCCAAAGTTTGAATGGAGACAAGCAGACCTCGGGACGTTTCCTTCTGCCCTTGCAACACCGTACGTGGCGTGCCTCGTGCCCTTCGCTCGCAAAAGGCAAGCATAGCACTGAGGGTCAGAGATGTAGAGTAGGAAACAAAAGCAAACAGCAGGCTCAAAAGAGCGAGGTTTAGCCCAAACCACCTGGCTACCACAGTCCAAGTGGTAACTTGCCCCAAAGCAGAGCAGGCTCCGTACGAGGGAGCACGGGGAGTGAGGCTGAGGAGCAAAACTTTCCGACACGCCGCGTTGCGTGCCAGGTCGCCACCCTTTTTCCTGGGGTACAGCACCTTGACACGTGGCAAATGAGTTTCTCCAGCACCCAAAACCTCTTCTCGTACCCAACACCGCAACTCCAGATGGCTTCTACCACCTCAGCAAGAAAAAGCACCGTGTCACTCACCTGCTGTTCAACCACAGCGCGAGGCAGGCAGAGAGAACGTTAAACAAATGCCCCAACACCTTCATATTTTCAAGGGGGTCCCGTCCCAGTTAAAAACAGTTGTCACACACCACTTAATTCATAACCTACTCCGTGCTGACCGCCGTCACGAGGTGAAGCAGCTTTCCGACCCGCACTGAACACCAGTGTGGAGCAGCAGGCGCCTATCACTACTCCCAGCCTCAGCAGCCCTCCCTGATACTCCCTCGGCGTACACCAGCTCAGAAGCGCCATCCAAGCCCTGCAGCAGCCCAGCCTGGCTCACCAGGACTCCTGGTGGGTGGCAGCAGGTCCCCCCTGCCTGAAAGCTGAGCAGACCCCATTCAATTCCAACCCATAAAGCTTTTCTCCGATGAGGAGCGTGAGGCGGAGCGCTGCGCAGGCGCTCAGCCGGCGGCTCAGCATCGCGCCCCGCGGCTGATCCCCGAGGGTTTCAGGGGAGCACAGAGCAGCCGGGGCTGGAGGCACTGCTGGCCGGGTGCTGGGTGCCTCCCCATGCAGCCTGCCTGCCCGTGGCGCTCCTGGCAGCTCCCCGGGCCATCCTGCGTGCTTCGCCAAGGTCATTCACTGAGGTTTCAGGTGAAGAAGTGCAGCAGAAGATCTCCACGCTCAGACAAAGGCTGTCGTCCCCACCTGTACCAGCCGTGAGGTTGGGACACACGGAACCCCAACGGCCTCTTGCGCTTCTTGACTAAAGGGGTGTACCAGCAAGAGAGTCCAAACGACGGTAATATTAAACTGCACCCTAAATGTGAGCAGAAAGGGCTTATTCCATAGCAGTGTGGATGCTGGAACCGTTATACTTGCTTGGGAGCCTCCTACTGCTGCTCTAGATCGCTGCCTCTGCTGCAAGTTCCTACAAACAGCAAGACTTCTGTAAGGAAGTCCTTCCAGCAAAGGAAGAGACGTGGAATTTCTTGCAGGGAGAATAAATTCAGGCTAGCAGACGCTGGGTGATGCTGCTTCTCCCAAGAGAAAGGCTTCTGTCTCACCCAGCAGTAGCTGCGCATCCCAAACTCCACGTTTCTGCCGGAAAGCGTTTTACAGGCTGCAAGGAAAACCTCCCTTTGCTACTGACAGGCAGCTACCGTGCATGTAAATGGCAGCAGCTCAGACAGCATTAACCCACAGCATGGTTAGAGGCAAAATTACCAAGTGTGGGAAAGCTTTCTCCTTCATTATGGACAGTATTTTATTTTTTTAAAAAGATAAATATATTTAAACATTCGAGTCTTCCAAAAAAGCCTCTCTGGAGCATGCCTCAGCGTTAGGTAGTCATAAAACCATATCTGGTTAAGTGGGGTGGGGGGAAAGAAAGAAACTGTTCTGTAGGAATTCTTCTGGCACTTCAATACGTAAAACATTTTGCTCCATCTTGTTGCCCATAGCAAAGTCCTACACCTAAATTTCAACACGAACTTTCGCCCAGCGATTTCCACTTAGATCACAGCTTGGGAACGCAGGACGCCAACAGAGCACATCTCTGTGACTGCTGATCGCTCAGCACCTGCGGGGCTGTCAGCAACAAGTCACCCTCCCGGGGCTGCAATCATCCCTCTTGCATCTGCCAGGCCAGCACGGGCTTTCCAAGCATCTTCCGTCCCCAGAGGTATCGGTATTAAGCTTCTACCTTCAGTCATCACAAAATAAGAGGAGACGGCAGGACTCTGCTCGAGACAAAGGTAGCCAGACTGCTTCAAAACTACTGCAAAACGAGGGAAAAATGGATTTGGGGTCCAGTTAAGATCTCAAGCCACAGGCAGAGCACCCACCAAGGACAATACCTCATTCACATCCTTGTGCCACCTCCTTCACACAGCACTTCGACATCCTACAGGCACATATTTGTACACACGTACAGCTACAGGAATCTCACGTACTCCTGGGCTATTCCAGGACACTCAGGGAAACGCGGGAGCCATCACAGACACAGAGCTCACCGCCTGATTTGTAGCCTGCCCTCAACCCACAAAGGTCTCCGATCCCTCTTCGGTCCTCTCTACGGATCTGGGTTCACTACATGCCCAAAACTCAGCACAACATCCCCCCGAAAACAACCAAAAAGCCCAAAGCTCCCCAGCATCCTGCCGCTGCCAGCCGAGAGGCACAAAACACCCAGAGGTCAGCTCGTCCACGAACCAAAGCAAAAACAGATTTCTTGCCTTGTTGGACTGCAGAGGCAGCTCGTAGCCCTGAGATGCCAGCAGCCGCCACCGCTTTGATCCCTCCAGCAGCGACTGGTGCCAGCAGCCGCCGCAGCTCTGCTCCCAGCCCGAAACGTCCCGGCAGCAGCAGCAGAAGGGGAAGGAAGAGGGGAACACGCCACGGGAACCCGCTTCTCAGCACATCTCACTTGCCAAGCGCAAACTCTCCTCCAACCAGGGCCAGGGACGAAGCACTTCTGAAGACTTGAGAGATGGGAAAGCAAGAAATAAGCTCGAGACACGGCCCTCCTTCAGAGAAACGCCACACAATCAGCTCTAACACCCAGTCCCCATTCTCCGCTCGCGTTCCCATGAGAAGAATAAGGTGCTTTGTGCTGCGAGAGGACACGGGTCACGGGGAGCAGAACGCTTCCTATGGGAAAACCCCGACCAAGGCGCTAACCTCCCGAAGGCCGCAGGCTCCAACGGGTCAACCCTGACACAGCCCCTGGGGAAACGAGGCTCCAGAACTGCCCCCGTTCTCTCTGCTGGGCACTCCTCCTGGAAGGCTACTTCTTGTATCTAGAAAGCAGAAACTCTTCAGTAAGCGTGCCTTCAGACTACATCCTCTCCACCCCACAAAAGGCCAAAACAGTATTTAAAAAGTTGAACTGAGTTTTTAAACCAGCTTTCAAAAAGAAACCGCTTTGAGAAGTACTCATAATATCGCAGACAATGTAAGCAGCTACCAAAGAGGGACCACCGCTCACAATAAGCTTCCAAACCCACTTTCGGTGCGTCTTTTGGACCTTCATGCCACAAGAAAAGAACCTCAGCTGAACTCCTGCTGAAGTGCAGCAACTCATTGAATCCATTTCCTATTAAAGGTCTTTTTTTGCTTCCTAAAATAACGAGTATCGCAGTAGGCATTAGACACCATCTAATTGGTATGGGTGAAGTGGTGGGATGTTCCATGAGAAGAGCCCTAAAACAACAGATATCTACAAAAATAACAAGCATCCAGATTTAGAAGGCAGACCACACAGCTTCAAAGTTTACTCCTCTTTTTGCATCCAGCCAAACGAAGCGAAGAATACTGACGTCTTACCAAACACATGAAAACATTTCCCAATCTTTTCTTCCTGACATTTCCCAATCTTTTCTTCTCTTGCCCAACCTGACTTTTGTTAGCAATGATCTAGGCTCCACTATTTACTACACGGAAAGAAACAAGATCATACGAGGCAGCTTCTCTTAAAACACGGTTTTAGCATCATTTAATACAATTTCAGAAGTATTACTAGCGTACCCCTCACACAGGGCAGCGCATGGAGACACATGATAGAAAACCTGCAAAATTAAGTAGGAGAAGGTTTACTCTAGAGAAGAAAAGGTGCAGGGCACACCCAGAATCCCCGAAATTTTAATTTCCAATGTTGACACTAAGCTGCCAAAGTTTCGGACAGGTTTGTCCTCTCTGGACTCATTTCTCCATCTGTAAGAGGAAAGTAAGTTATACCGATGCCATTTTAAAACCCACTGTGAAACATAAAAGCTAAGAATCACAAATCAGAAGCTACCACTGTAAATACCAGGAAGACTTCCCTTCCAAATCACATTCTGGTGAAGCTGGGATGAGCACGTCAAGGAGCACATCAGTTCTTGGCCAGGTCAACGTCTGCACGGCCTCCAGAGAGCCCTGCTTTGCCGCTCAGCGGAATATTCAGAGGATTTCTAGGCAAGGCGGATTCTTCCACGATTCCAATGCACCAGCTGCAAATGAATTTTAAGAGTGCAACCACAACATTATATTTTTCCAGGCCTTTGGCAACTGACAGTAGCAAACTCCTACCCTAATGAGATAAGTAGAAAGATGGCAAAAGAGACAATCGGATTGTAGCGTCTGGCTTTTAATTCATTTCCTGCAGTCAAGAACTCAGCATTTACTTAGATAAACAGAAGTCACAGTGATTGTAACACCATCGTTAAAAGACTGCCAGGAGTTTCGGAAGAGACGAACTCGCAAGCACCAAGGAACACACAAGATTTCAACAAATGGTAGCAAGCCTTTCCCAAAAGACGTCTTCAAATGCCTCAAACCTACTTGAGGATATTTTATCAAAGCCTACTGAACCGTAAAGCTGTGATTCAATTCCTTCGCTTTAATCGAGGAGTTATTGAGCTCAGAACTTGCCATCCAATATATTTTTCACTGAACCTCCCTGTCAATAAGATCAGCACCAATTCTGTTACTATTCTGTTCACCAAGGGTTCAGGCAGCAGGTTTGGACAGTGGCTCTGCTTTCACATGAAAACCTCACTGGACAACCAAAGCATTTCCAGGAGTAAGAGTCCAAAATAAAAACCCACTGCTTTGCAGAACAGCAAAGGAAAAAATGCAGACTACGTTAAAAAAGAAGGGATTGTGTTTAAAAAGCCTTAAGGGGAATTAGAAGAGCAAAATGTTTGGTGATAACAGAAGCTATCTAAAGATACCGTATGGGAACCATGGGAAGCTCAGAAGAAATGCCTACCGCATCAGAAAATTTGGTCAGGAGTTGAAGATGTGTCTAAATGAGGAAAATAAGGAGAAAAAATCTTGCACACTATGTACAAGAACATTATACAGCAGGCCAAAAAGGAGTGGAGGAACAGCTGGAAGGAGGTATAAGAACTAATAATAAATCCCAATTCAGATACCAGGAGCGAGCCTGCCAGGGAGTCTGCAGGGCCAACAGATGATCGGGATACGGAAGAACAGAGAATACAAAAAGCCATAGAAGAAAAGCTAAAGCAAGCGTCAATCCATCTCCATGGATGAAGAGCTCGGGGGAAGGAACTCCAGCAGGAGCAAGCAGCCTCTGCCCCACGGGGAGAGGTGGGGAGTGCTCGGCCAGCGCTTACGGGGAGCACCTGACAAGCTGCAGATCACCACGCACGGGCTCTGAAGTCAGTAGAAACTAGCTAACAGAATTTTGGGATGGGAGGACAATAACTACAACACGTTGTAGAAGAGTCAGCCTCACAAATCTGTTAACACTGACTTCTCTAAAGCTATAACCAAGTACAGAGACTGGAGATTCAATTCAGAAAGTCTAGCTAGGCTTCTCAAAGCGGGTGCAGGTGAACTTCTTACCGGGGACTGCTGAAAAGCTAAGGAGTCGTGTGCTACAGTCACCATCCCTGGAGGTCTTTAAAGACGTTTAGATGTAGAGCTTAGTGATATGGTTTAGTGGGGGACTTGTTAGTGTTAGGTCAGAGGTTGGACTCGGTGATCTTGGAGGTCTCTTGTAACCTAGATGGTTCTGTGACTCTCTCACCTTCATAAGGCCAGAAATTGATTGCAAGAGGTTAAAAAGGATCATAACAAACGTCCGATCCTTTTAATAGAAGGAGGTAACCAGCCCCACAGGGAACTGGGCCGTTCAGCAGCCTCACGAGTTACCTGGAAAAAAGGCACGACGCTGACAACACCAGCAACACCTCCAGCTGCTAGTCGTGGCACCAAAATCAGGCCGACTGAAGAGCCGGCAGAAATAACTCCCTGCCGAGCAGCGGGGCAACAGGGCTGCAGATTAAGTTCAATGCCAATGAACGTTATGTGGTGCATACGGGGAAAACAACGTTACAAGCACAGGAATGTGTTCCAGACTGGCTTTGTCACTTATGAACCAGGTCCTGCGGTCCTTCTGGTCGTTCTTCCTCCTCCTCACCTCGGAAAGGACATACTGAGGAATTAGAAGAGGTACAGAGAAGCCCAACCAAGGGTGATTAAGTACATGGAGCAGTTTCTATAAAACAATAATATGGGAAGGCTTTCCAATCTGGAAAACATTTTATCAGCTAATGGATACAACAGACCTCTAAAACCCGAGGCCATCTGAGGAAACGAACAGGGAAGGGCTGCCTCCTCCAGCACGAGCACCACGCAACATCCAGTGAAGCTACAAAGCAGCAGCCCAAAATAAACGCGCAGGGAAGCCGTGGACATCTTTACCCCAGGGCTCTGCCCATGCCACACGGGTTAGAAAAGCAACCGGGCACATTTTTTGGAAGGAAGAGGTGCGAAGCACCATTAAGCACCCCGCGAGGCGTTCCCCTGGCTTGGGGGGCCACTGCCACTTTCCCAGACCTCGGCGCTGGCTGCCAGCTCCTCCTCACACTCCTCTTGTTCGGGACTCTTCCCCTGTGCCAAGCAGCGTCCACGCTCAGCGACAAGACACCAACCTAAGCCTCGCAGCCCCTTCCCGTGCGACACGTCTCACACGACTGCTTTTGGAACAGGCGGCTCCTTTTGTTTGTTGATGCGGCTGCCTTACAAGCAGCTAGGGAATCGCCTTCCCCTAAAATATCAGGAGGGTGATGCAACAGGTATGCGTGGTTACGTGGGGATGCCTTGCCATTACACACAGCAGCCCCAAAGCCTCCTCCCGCTCCGCACGCTGCTGCTCAGCACCAGGCGCTGGCTCCCCAGCGGCCGGGAGCCAGCTCCTGACTCCGGATGGGAGCAGCAGTTCCAGGGTGCAGACAGTAACCAGCAAGGAGCGTCATTTTTCGGATATATCCTGTCTCCAGGAATGGACTGATGGGGCACCTTCAGCCCGTATTTTAGAATCTCGTAAGAGAACTCATTTCCGTAGAAATAACAGGGGCTGCAGGCGTTCATTGCCATTTACCTACTTGCTAATCGAGCTGCCCAGCTGCAGCGTGAAGGAGTCGAGCCTACATCCGTGTGTCCTCCTCAGCCGCTTCGGCAGCGGTCACTGCAACCTGCAGTCAGCGCAGCTTCATGCGGGACTCCCACAGGAGCACGCGAACACCCCAGCCCGCGCAGGCTGGCAGCAAGTTTGTCTTTGTACTCTGTCCCCAACTTCCATTAGTGCCACTTCCTGAACATCTCTGCAAGATCAAGTTCAGCACCTGAGTCCAGCCTTTTGCTGGCGACGTGAAATACAAGAACACTTGGGTGTCACTCCCGTGGGAAGCTTTGTCATGACCCACCCGCAGTGCGACGCATGAAAAGTTTCCCAGTGACACACGTGGTAGGGCCTAGCAATACAGAGTGAAGGCCTCCCAAATGCAGCCCTCACACCCCAATTAAAGCACAGAAATCGCAAAAATGAAGCTAAATACTTGAATATGACAGCTGTAAGCGGACTCCGTAGGGCAGAGACCCACCGCAGTGGGGGACACCACCACCTCCTGGTCCCTGTGCCCCCGCGCCCTGAGAGCAGCCCCCTGCAGGGAGGCCGCCCCCAGCTGCCCCATGGTCAGAGCCACGCAGCGAGCCTCGGTGGCGGTGCCAGCTCACGGGACAGCAGACGGGGCTGGAAGGGACCCTGCAGGCTCACCCGTGCACCTACCTCGGAGCGTTTGGGGTCACTCCCTGATTACTCCCAACAGGGTTTACCCGAGTTGTCCTCGGGTGTTTCGCTGGAGACTACAGCCACCCCGAGCGATGTCCTCCCGTGCTGAGCTTCAGACAGCTTCCTGTGACACTTCACCTGCACATGTCCAGTGGGTGAAACCCTGCACAGTGTGGGTAAAAACGCTCCGTTCCTTCTGGATCATACCTACTCGATTATTCCAGTCCCGCAGCTGACTATTCTTGCTTGAACACAAAGCCTTACAACTGCCCGCAGCGGCCTGCGGCCTGCTTTGCAGGCAGGGCTGAAGCCATCAAATCCCTTCCTTGATTTTCAGTCCCGTCACATCGCGCGGCTGCAGTCCTTCCCAGCTCCACGGCACTTAGGGCTTTAATACACGCAGTCCGTCCCACCCCACAAGTCCTGGAGGAAAGCCTGTGGCCCCACAGTAACCCCACAATACAGCCTCCCGCTCTAACACCAGCCATCTGTACCACAACAGGCTCATTTATTTAACCAGTTTTGTACCAGTTACACAGCAGCATCCTCTCAGGACAATTTTTTCTAAACCTCACCTACCTGATCCTTTTTCTAAACCTCCACCTGATCCTCACTAGGACAAAAATCAGGACTTCCTGAGTTCAGGATGCACGGACCCCTTTCCTCCTGCAGCCAGAGGCAGGCCTGCCACGGGATCACGGAGAGCAGCAGACTCACTCCGTCAAGGAAACACCTGCGGCAAACCAGCGCTGGCTGTTCCGCGCTCCCTGGAACCCTTCAGGTGCGTACAAGTCATTTGCCTACTTGCTCTGGCGTTTTAGGATGACCACTACTCTCCTTTCTCCCCTTCCCACTCTCACCCCCACAGGCTGCTCGCTCCTCTCCAGCCTTTCCTCACCACCTATTTCCCGTTCCTCACAAAAGACGCCCACGGAAGCTTTCAACATTTTTTCCAGCCTGTACTTTAAGGACGTAAATGAAAATATCTTACTCAGCTGGCTGCCTACGAGCCTGTTCCTTCTGCATCCCGGTCTGTCAGCAGCATCAGTCGCTGGCCAGCTGGCTTCAGCCTGCAGTAAGTCAGCTACAAAAGATACTGCAAGAACAGACAGCGACATCTCCTCTCTGTTCTGCCCTCCATCATCCTCTTACTATTAACACATTCATAGAATAATTTTATTCCTTGGCTGCTTGGGTCTGATTTCTATCTTAATCCTCCTCGCATGGTTTTGTTAGTCTTTAAACGAAAAATGCAACCCCCTCGGGGTTCCAGTAAGCCACACACGGCACGGGTGGTAAAAGCAACGTTTGCAACTAGTCCACGGAGTGTAAGAATGGGATTTTAACCCAGCGCTGCTTTCCAGACGAAGTTCAGGGAACTGAGAAATACCTACAGCAGTCACTCACTATCACAACCCACCCATCCAACAGTCACCCAGTTTCTCTTCAAAGTTCTCCAGCTGCAGTTACTCATTTACCTGCCAAACGAACAGCTGGAACTAGCACGGCCTCCTCCCTGTTCCTTTACCTACAGCTGGGACTCCTTTTGCTGCAAAGGATGCATTTCCTGCTTCAAAACCGGCCTTCAGGACAGAAAAAAAGAATTTAACTTAGGCCTACAGACTCTACCTGCCTGTTTCGCAAGCAGATGGCCTTGTCTGCATACCTGAGTACCTCTTTCTACTGCAGCTACTTCTAAAGACTTTCTGCCCCAATAAACACTTGGCCTTCCATACCTCGTAGAACTGTTGAAAGCAAGGTGAAAGTTAAAGACGACAGTAACACTTTCCAAAGGTAACACACAGATACAGCCTTCAGAAGGGGATGCAGCTCAGCTGGCAGCCTGCTGCACTACTGCTTGTGTCTCGGTCTCTACTTTAGCCTTGGGTGTGACAAACGGGAAGGGTTTCAGGAACCTTCCCAGGTAAACCACGTCTACATAAAGGTTTCCAGCAGCTTTCTCCATTTTCCAGACCTTCCGTCCCTTTTCCCTCCTGCACACGCTCTCTGGATGCGCCCAGGACTTTCTGCAGGTACAAGCCTGAGCAGAAGACTATTAATTTTTAAGCAGTATCACCACGGTCGTTGTACGGATGAATAAGGTATCTGTTACTACCAGGAACTTCATAAATATTCCCCCAGTAAAGCACTTCTGCTTCGGGGACAAAAGTTCAAAGATGTACAGACAGTAAACTAAAACAGAGGCTGGAAGGGTTCTGAAGTGATTAATTCAGAAAGAAACTTCTCTGGTAAAGGATAAAAAACCATGAAACAGCCAGCACGGGGACCTGACGACGGCTCACGTTATCCGGACATATCCTCACCACCCAGAAACCCGCTCAGGAAGGGCAGAAGAGCTTTTTTCAGGCATCTTCCTCCTGCTGCAGTCTGCACTGCCAGCACCGAGGCTCCAGGCACCTTTTGCACCACCTGCGTTTCATCGCCGCTCCTGCACTGCTCTGAATTGAATTCAGCAGCTAGCTCTGGCGGTCTCTGCTGATACACCACCAGGATTATTTTGGTCTGGTTTAACCAAGACCACGGCTTACACTGGATCGTTTGCCCCCTGGAAGAAAGTTTCCCAAAAAACCCACTCAGACGTGGTTCAGAGTAACCGCCCCGGTTTAACGCCTGTCACATCGGAACATCACGCACCAGAAATTTTCTGAGGAGCATTTTGCAGAAGCACACAAAATCGTCTTTCTGCTCCAGGTGGACGACTTCGGTTTCTGTCTTCCACATCCAGACGAGAACCTCCTAACAACTACCAGAGGAAGTCACCTTACGCTCTTTGCAAAACCTCCGGGTCAGGCAGAAAACAAACAGCAGACCACCCCTGGCTCCCCGGGGTAACAGACGTCCTGTTCCACAGAGCCTCTCTGCAGCTCCCAGACTTCAGAGCTTCAGTGGCATTTTCCCCCTGAAGCCTTGAACGCTGGAAGTTTGGGCTGAGCCAAATTAATCTAATTAACAGGTATCCTCTCACGGGCGGCATGCCAACAGCGACAGCAACAAGAGACCAGAACGCAACTCGGACCAGTTAGCCCATAAAACGGAAAGTAAAAATTAAGAACCAAACCCCAGCATGTATTTTCCTGCGTTGTTCCCCACCCACCCCAAAAAAGTCATGCACAACTCTAATCAGAACGGTTTTCATTCTAAACTAGTAACTCTGCACTTCCCGGTGTTCCAGGCACAAGTGCACGCAGGCATCAGTAAGGTGACTCACTCGCACGGGATTGATTTTCAGCAGGTTCTAGATTACAGCAGCAGCACTCGGCAGGCCCGAATAAGCCACCAGGACCGTCAGCATCCGACACAGGGAGCTTTCTGCCAGCTCCAGCATCGCGCAGAACCAAATATTTTTCCTTCTAATAGCCACCGATTAAAAAGCCGGGGCTGGCAGATCACTGAGCTCCTTCTTCCCAACAGCGAAACAACCCCCAGACTACTTCGTTAGATAACGAGTCTGGAAGCCCGGCTCAGGCATTGTCTTCTCAGAACAAACCAACTATTATCCCCCCGGCATCTTTATCACAATGCTCCATACAAGATCCGTTCGGCTTTTACCAGAGAAACGCGACCCTCCTCCTCCTCCTCCTCCTCCTCCTCTCCTCGTCCACCACTGCGCTCGCTTCCGCTGAAACTCGCCGTGCTGCTGGCAGGGGCCTCAGGCTCGGGTTTTCTTCCCGAGGGAATCCAGCTAGGCACAACGGGCTCCGGCCATTCTGAGGCGTCGGGAGCGTGTCTTCACCTGAGGACACAAAAGAAAAGATTCACTTGAAGGCAACCGTCCTCAGGTCCCCGCTCCTCTTTGCCATTTCAGCTGACAAGTAACACCGCACAGGCTTTGAAACTGAGGGCTGCGCTGCCCCAGATCTTCCTCACGCTCCTCAACACCCTTTTCTCTCACACGAGCAGGGGAAGAGGCGCTCGGTTGTGCCGTGGGGCTAAACTGAGAGGGAGGGGAACGGGCTGGCACAGGCACAAGGTCTCGGCCAGCTACAGCGGCCTGGATGTACCAGCAGGTAGGAGGAACCCAGAGCGAGCAGGATACATCCAGGACACGCACGAGGCCAGTTTGTCATTTAAATTAAAGGTGACGCAGGGCAGCCAAAGATCTCAGCAATAAATGTCCCTCCGGCTTCATGCTTAGCCTGAATTTGGCCATTTTACTTCCTGCAGTGCAAAGGAGCCGGAACCCAGCCTTACAGCTTCCAGTGCTCGCTGTGCCTCTACCTCTGCCCCTGGTTCACGCTCAAGGATGGGCTCGGTGGGCAAAGCGAGCCGTGGCAGCACCTCGAGCCCTTCGGGGATGGAGCTGGAGCCCGGCTGCCGGCATCCCCGCGGGGACGGAGAGCTGCCAACACTCCGGGCGAGGGGGAGAGGGACCCCCAGCTGCTGCTGCTGCTCCCCTTCTGCTCGCTACCTGTGGAGCTGCACTGCAGACAGATTCATATTTTTATTCATCAGGCTCTACCTATTGTATTTTTAAACTCTTCGCTCACCAGAGAAGAAGAACCTGACTTTTCTATGCATAACCACACGAACTTGGACAAGACAGGCCCAGCAACCGAGTGAAAATAACCCCGAGTAACTGCACAGCTGTCTTCAGAGAAAGCCCGACAAATTTCATTCATCGCTGAGATCGGGACACTTAGAAACCTATTTTAACGCTCCTCAGGGGGAAAAAAAATAAAATAGGTTCTTCTCCGCTCTTTTGTGGCGTCGGCACATTTAAATCACGTTTGGAAAAATAACCAGCATTGTGTCAAGTTCAGCACTGTAGCTGAAAATACTGAGCGGAATTGTTTCGGCGGGAGGATTCGGAGCTACCAGCACGGCTCTCCGCACGCAGCGCGTTCAGTGAAAATCCCAGGGTGTTCTCCTTCCTTGTGAATTCAAGTCAGCTAATCGCCTTTCTGCATTACACAACCGGTCATGTAATCCTAAATTTATCACGCCGGCGTGCTGTCATAACGGCTACAGGTTTCACCACGAAGGAGACCATGCCTCATCTTTGCCTCTGTCGGAACAGGAAGAGTTTTCTCTTGTAACAATTCTAACAAATAAGCGGACACCGCGGTCAGGATCGTGTTGGCATCCAGGCAGCAGCTCTGCCCTCGGGAATCCCCCAGACACAAAACCACGAGCAGAGCACTCGGGACCCAAGCAGCCCCTCTGCCCGCGTGTTATCCTCGCTCGCCTAACCCGTGCTCACCTGCTCTCAACGCCAGGAAATCGATTCCTAAACTTTAACCAAACTTCAAAGGCTGGGGCCACGAGCCGGGGCGCGAGATCCTCGCGGCACCACGCCGTGCCGCAAAGCAAAGTCCCCGGGGAACCACAGCAGTGGGGCAGCTCCAAGGCAGCCAGCGACTGCCCGACTGACCACCTACCTACCTACATGACCACCTACCTACCTCCCTGCCCAGTTGACCACCTCCCTGCCCGGTTGACTACCTACCGACCACCTACCTACCCGATTGACTACCTACCTACCTGACTACCTACCTACCCACCCGCACGGTTGACCACCTACCGACCACCTGCCTGCCTGACCACCCACCTACCCGACTGACCGACTACCTACCTGATTGACTACTTACCTACCTGCCTGACTACCCGCCTGCCTGATCGACTACCTGCCCTCCCGACTGACCACCTACCCGCCCGATTGACTACCTATCTGTGCGATTGACTACCTACCTGTCCGATTGACCACCCGCCCGCCTACCTACCTGCCTGATTGCCTACTTACCTACCTCCTTGTCTACCTACCTGCCCGACTGACTACACACCTGTCCGATTGACCACCTACCTACCTCCTTGTCTACCTACCTGCCTGATTGACTACCTACCTGTCCGATTGACCACCCACCTGCCTACCTACCTGCCTGATTGCCTACTTACCTACCTCCTTGTCTACCTACCTGCCCGACTGACTACCCACCTGTCCGATTGACCACCTACCTACCTCCTTGTCTACCTACCTGCCCGATTGACTACCCACCTGTCCGATTGACCACCTACCTACCTCCTTGTCTACCTACCTGCCCGATTGACTACCTACCTGTCCGATTGACCACCCACCCGCCTACCTACCTGCCTGATTGCCTACTTACCTACCTCCTTGTCTACCTACCTGCCCGATTGACTACCTACCTGTCCGATTGACCACCTACCTACCTGCCTGCCTACCTACCTGCCCGACTGACCACCTACCTGCCTGCCCGACCACCTCCCTGTCCCCAGCCGCCGTCCCGTCCCCTCCTTTGTCCCCTGCCCACCACAGCCCCCCAGCAGCACTCCCCACCACGCCTTTACCCCCTCGCCCCCTCCCCTCGCCCCGCCCGCACCCCCTGGGCCGCCCCCAGCCCCCCGGCCCGACCCCCCCGACCCCCGGAAGCGCAGCACAGCGCGGACAGGCCCCGGCCCGGCGCCGCCCCCCGCCCCCCCCCCCCGGCGGCCTCCTCCCGAGCAGGAATTCGGGGAGGGGGCTCCGGGGTGGGCCCGGGGGGGTCCCGTCAGCGGCCCGGCCTCGGCGCCCCCCCCCCCCCCCGCGCGGCCCCTCCTCACCTCACGGCCCCGCCGCTGCTCCCCCCCCCCGACGCGGCTCGGCCGATCCTTCGTTAATTTTTTTCCTTAATTTTGCCCGTTTTAGTTCCGTTTTTAAGCGTTTATCCCGCCCCGCCCCCCCCCTCCCCCGCGCGGTGCGGGATTTACCTCACGCCGCTCGCAGCCCGCCGGCCCCGCGCGCGCTCCCGGCCCTCCCCGCCCCCACCCCCCCCCGCCCGCCGCCGCCGGGCGCGAGCGCGCAGGGTCGGCCCCGCCCCCCCCCCCCGCCAGCGTCACCGTGACCACGCCCCCGTCCGTTAGACCACGCCCCCTGCCACTAAACCTCGCCTCCATCTGCCGGACCACGCCCCCTGCCGCCAGACCACGCCCCCCCGTTGCCTGACCACATACCCCAGGCAACCAGGCCACGCCCCCTCGCGCTCTAGCCCCGCCCCCGTCCGCATGGACACGCCCCTTTGTGGGCCGGGCCAGCGGCTCTTACGTCAGAACGCGGAAGTGGCCGGGGGCTGGCGGAGCACGTGGAGGGGCCGGGGCCGGGGCCGGGGCCGGGGCCGGGGCCGGGGCCGGGGCCGGGACCCGGGGCCGGGGCCGGGACCGGGACCCGGGCCCGAGCCCGAGCACGAGCACGAGGCCCCGGGGCCGCTGTCCCCGCAAGGCTCGCCCCGCAGCCCAGCGCCTCTGTGCGCCCATCAGCACCCTCCCAGTGGAGCTCCTGCCAAAGTACCGGGTACCGGTGGCGGTTGCCGGGTGCCCGTATCCTCGTTTTAATTAAAACGAGCGATGAGGAGCCCCCGGAAGCATTTTAAATACAGGCAGGCGCTAGCGAATTTTCAGTGTACGTTCGATATTTTAATGCTAGGCTGTGTTTCAGATGCAGGCAGGTAGTGGGGTAGGGGTTAAGGGGTAGGGGCTAGGATTAGGGTTAGGGGCTAGGGGTTGGGGTTAGGGGCTAGGATCCGGGCTCAGCAACAGACACAGGCTCACGTACAAGCACCCGTCACCCAAAGCCAAGGCAGAGCCTGGGAAATCACACACGGAACGCATCCGGGCACAGTGGTTTTATGTGAAAAGAGGGAAAATAAAAATAAAAAATAAAAAAAAAAGCAAGGGAGCAACCGCCCCAGGCAGCCTCTGGGTCTTACACCGGCTGTATAAATAGCGCCGTGGCTGTTAACGCCGCGTGAACGGGGCGTTGAGCAAATCTCCGCCCGCGCTGGGAGAAAGGTAAGGGTTGCGACACGCTCCCGGGCCAGCCCTGCCTGCGCCCGCTCTGCGTCACCTCGGTAAGGGCCGGGGTGGGGTGATGGCTCCCCGCCATGCTGCGGCACTGCCTGGCACCGCCATGCCGCAAACGGAAAAGGCGAGGCCCGCCCGGCCCCCGGGGCATCCTCTGGCCTGTATTTACACGCTCTGAGGGACATCCTCGGACGTTTTCGCTCTTCCTCTTGGCCTCGTAGGTTGGGAACAGGGTGGGAGGACGAAGGGATGCAATAAGCTCTTGGCGAGCTGATGGCCACGTTTGCTTGTAGCGCGAGAGCCGTTTAAGCTTCTCTCCGAGGGAGTTTTGCTCCTGGAAGGCAGGGGTGAGGCCAGCAGGGTGGTTCGGTGGCACCTCCGATGTACAGGTGCTGCCCCGGCCCCGCGCCCCGGTGCTCTCGTGGCGTCGCTGCATCACAGCACGGCAGCGGACAGCCCTCTAGCGAAGAAGGTGACGTTCCTCTCCTGGATCTTGTACTGGTAGACCTGGACGAGATCCTGCTCCGTTGACTCCAGCGACAGTCTCTTAATTATTTTAATCTGCAAAGGGAAAGGAAGAGGAGTATCATCCCTTGGGCTGCCCCCCTTACAGCATCCTCGCCCCCCTGCCCCCCCAGCGCCACCAGGGAAGGTGGTCACTGTCACAAAATCCATCACACGGTGCCTGGGGCCAGTCTGTCACCCCTGGGGGCAGCCCCCAGCGACCCAGCTGCCCTCCCAGCCCGCAGAGACCACTCCAGGCCAGGCCGAGATCCGTGGACACGATAATTTGAGGAAGCTTCCCAGGAATTAGCTATCATTCCTTCGGATCACCTTGGTGCAGGGCCTGGTGCTGGGTAAACCCCTTCCATCTTCCAGGAATGGGCAGTCTCCAGGTGGCAGGACGTCACTGAGACATCCCCACTGCAGCCATAAGGGTCTGGGTGCTCCAGCAAGCCCTGGAGACCACAGCCAGGCGGCGTGCTAGTCCTCAGCCGTGCTGCAGACCATGCTAGTCCTGTGCTGTACGAGCGGCAGTGTCCCGTGGGGCAGCCGGAGCACAGCTCACGTCCCCAGGCAGAGTCGTGTGTGACATTCCGGCGTGCATTACCTCCCCGTGAACGTCTTTGCAGAAGCCGGTCGCCAGCCCCTCTACCCACAGGATCAGGTCGCTGTGATGACCCAAGGAGTTCCCGACCAGGTCGTTTTCCTCGTCTTCCGCATCCTCGCTGCTGTGAACCAGCACCACGATGTTCCCCTGGAACGAGAGCGCCAGGCAGCGCTGAGCCCCTCGCTCATCCGCTGCGGGTAAGGAAGGGGAGGGAGCGAGAGGAGCCTGCAGAAATGCCCTGCTAGCTAAGCTGCTTGGACATCTGCTGGCACGGCACCTGCTTCTGAAGTCCACTGGGAAAATAAACATGAGGCACAGACACCTCTCTGAAACACCTTGCTCTCTGTACGCCGTATATGCATGGACGTGTGTCTAATCTGATCTCATCCGCGGCCCAAAATACATCAGGCCTTTGTTCCCAGACAGCTGTCTAGTTAAACCCGTCTGTCGGGCCGTGCAAATGGCAGCGGATGAACTCACAGCAGCTAAATAAAGACACGGCCACGCGGACGCAGCCAGAGCCGCGATGCTCGAACCTCCGCAGCTCCTGGAAAAAGCAGAGGTCCCCCGAGCAACACCAGCTCCATTAAAAACACGTCCCGAGAGGCTCTGCCTCAGCCCATGCAGATTGCCAAGGGCTTAAAATAACGTCAAATCCACAATCAATTAAAATGTTCTTTAAAGCTTCGGAACATCTTGGACAGAAATAGAAGCATGTTAGCATGATTTATCTTTTTCTTCTTTTTGAGCTGCTTTGGAGGTAAATATTCCCAGCGAGCTGAACATCCCCTGTCAGCACTTGCAGGGCAAACACCCTGGCACGATTTGAGGTGCAGCATAACAAAACTTGACGCCGTCTACTTTATTTCTCACTCAAGCAAAGAGAGAAGTGGCCGGGGCGGAGGACGCCGCGGTGTAAATAGCGAAGGACGGATGTGGCCGTAACGAGTTTTGGCTGCGATGCCGTCAGGAGCGAGCACACCGCTGGGGAGATCTTCGTGGAATTGCCACCTTGTCGCACGCCCGTCGAGCAGCTGGTGCCACACACAGCAACACTGAAGGCTGCTGGAAGCAGAGACCCACGTCCCTCCAACTACAGGAGGAGCTGGACCTTCATCTCTCTCCCCTGCAAGACTCATCAGCCCCTCGTCACCTTCCCAACCTGCTTCCTTCCCACGTGCGCACAAACGTGTGTGAGCAGCAAGCTCTGGAGAGCTCTTAAAAATGGTAATTTCCACCTCAAAGCTCTGTTCACACATCAGGGGCGAAGAGAGCCCTTCCCACAGCACCTCCAGGGAAACCGGCTGCAAAGAACCTTGCAGAGGTACCCCAGGCTCTGACCAACCCCCCCCCCCCCCCCCAAGAATTATTCCCCTTGGAATAATGATTTGAACTTTCCGGAAAAACAAAGCCTTCCAAAACCCTACGGTGCAGAGGAAGATAAAGGAGACAAGGCCAGGCTTTGCTCCAGAGGCTCTCGGACGTTGGCACACGCATGCAGAGGGAGCGGTACCTGGAGCTGAGAGCACACCACGACCCTGCAGTAGTGGATGAAGTCGAGCACAGCCACCGGCGCGGCGCCCAGGCTGAGCAGGACGCTGAGATCGTCCACCAGCAGCACCGGGCCCTTCCACGAGGCGCTGTCGGCGGGAGTCAGGGAGGTCCGGACGAAGTCAAACAAGGCTTTGAGGTTGGAGGTGCTCCCGCTGGAAGAGAAAGAGACCTCGAAGGGGTTCTGCCCACCCTCGCGTCCCTCTCCTCACAACCGCGAGCCTCGCTGACCCAAAAAGAGGATCGCCAGCCCGTGCCACCCGTGCTGTCCCCACTGCTGTGACAGTCACCGGGTCCAACGCTTCCCTACCAGCCCGTACACCCAGACCCAAAGGGCACAGGTTGGTTGGTTGCGAGGTCTCGCTGCCTGCCCTCGTCTCTCCTCCAGCTGCGTCTCATCTCCCAGTTTAACAGCCCTCGGTGGGTCCTGCTGCCACACACACCGACCCACGGGAGCTCTCCGCATGCCCTGCGGCCCCCAGCAGCCGGTTACTCAGCCTGACGGGGCACGAAGCTTGGTTTGGTTCCTTCGTGTGCGTCCTGCTGCTCCTCCAGCACAGGCGGGAGTGATTTCTCTCCGCCGCGCGGGGTCTGATAACGCTTTTATCAAACCATCAGGGACGGGGCAAAGTGAAGTGGGAACAAAAATGAAAGCCAACACGGCTAAAGCAGCACTGCTCTCTAATTGCTGGGACGGCGTTATTTGACAAAAGCCAGTTTGAGAGCTGAAATAAATTTTCCCTAGAGCTATAAGACGCCTGGCAGCGAAGATGGGAGCAGAAGTTGCCCCGAAATGCTGGAGAAGTGGGACAGAATCCCTCTCGGAGCAGCAGGGAAAGCACAGCAGCGTGTGTGGCGCTGGCATTTCCCTCCACGTAGGTGTCTGAGCATCGGGCACAGCTACTGAGCCCCTGGGCCCCGGAGGGAAGCCCAAGGGGAGCCTGGTCTCAGCCCGGGGCTTTGCTGCTGCTCTCTGCATCAGCAGGAGAGACACGACACAGGAGCCAGAGGGGAAACACTCTGCCCCAGAACCACCTCTGCCCTGTCCAGCTGGTCGGGCTTACCTTATAAACTGAAGAGGACTGGGCTCTCCTGACGGCTCCTGCTCCCCAAACAAGAGGTCGAGGCAGGACTTGAGGCCTTCCAAGAAGACGAGCTGTCCCCGCTCTCTGGCAGCTGTCAGACTGACTCCCTGGAGGGAGAGGAAAACATCACGTTGTGGAGCACACAGCTCCGGAGGAAGGGTGCAAACAGAACCAAGCGGATCACCAAGCCTATTTTTATCAAATCTCATCTCAACGAAATGAAGCCACTGCCTCGGTGACTCCTGCACGGTGGCTGAAACAGGCGGTTCTGCTGCACAACTCGGTGGACACGGTCACTTTCCTTTACTTTGCCAGGAGGAAGAAAGAAATTACTGTGATTTGGGGCGCTCAAACGACCTGGAATTGCTCCTGGGAAGACAGCAGCATCGTTGCTGCCCAGCATGGGAGAAAATTCTTATCCAGAGTCAGGGAGAAGAAGACAGGCACGGGGTGTTAGCGGGCGGCGATTGCTTCACCTCCTTGGCTGGTGAAGCCGAAGGTTTTCACTGCTTTCCAGTCATCGCTGTGGCAATAACGACGCCCTGGTGCTGGCAGCTCCTCAGCACAACCCACGCACCTGAGCGAGGCACGGATCTGGAGAAGGCCGTGGGCTGGGCAGCCCGATGCCTGGGAGACAGCAGGGTGGCCGGGGAAGCAGCCTCAGCCCTTCGGAGGAGGAAGAGGGGCCGCGACACAAACTCCAGCCCAGGTTCCTGCTCTCAGCCTCCTTCGCGATGCCAGCCTCGAGACGGGGCACATCCAGCCCCCACCACCAGCGGGGAAAGCCCTGGCACAGCTGCAGCACATACACGCAGAGGATCCCAACCAGAGGCGTGGTTCATCAACAAGCTCGTCCTCCTTTATCATCAAGGGCGACTTCTGGCAACTCTGCAGCCCCCCAGCTTGCATCAGCCCACGTTTTGGGAGAAAATGTAGTGCTCGTTACTGGCATGGTCACACAATATGCCACGCGCGCTGTGTGTCCTCTTCTCACCTGGTCAAACCGTCCCTTCCCCAGCAGGAGGAGGTGGCTTTCGGCGCAGGTTGCTCCCCACACGTTTCGCAACGGGACTGTCAGAAATTAAAATGGAGCCGGGGAGCGTTGGCACCGGGACTCGCAGCGCCTCGGCACCCTGGAGCCGGGCCGTTGTGCAGCGCCGCAGGTAGCCGGACGAGGCGGTGACACGGACGGCTTGTGGGGAGTTCAGGGAGGTTTTGCTCCACGCAGCGTTGCTCGAGAGGCAGAACCGGTGAGCCAGAGGCCAGGAACCAGAAGCAAGGATGCTGAGAAAGCGGTTCCCGCGTTTTCCCTGGGGAAAGACATCCCTGCTGGCGGCTGTGAGAGTTTGTACCCCTGCGCGGAGCATGGCTGAGCAGCACTGGCCCTCACCTCAAGCCTGGCTTCTGCCTGAACGCTGGGAGAGGCGCACGCCAGCAGCCCCGCTGCCTTCCCGCTTTTTAAGCATCACAGAAAATATTTTTTTTTTTTTTGCTTTTTTCCTAAGCAGCCCTGCTGGGAGCTGCAGGACACTCGGGCACAGTGTTGGCGATGCTGGAGCTGAAGGCTTGGAGCAGCTCTTCTCCCAGGAGCTCGAGCACTGTGCTTGGCACGGCCCCAGCACCTCCTTCCGAAGAGGCCTTGGAGGTTTTCCAGGCGCTTCCCAGTGCTCAGACACCCCGAGAGCTCTCCCTTTGCACGAGGGGGAGACGCGGCTAAGTGATGCATCCACTTCTGCCTCCGGATTTCTGCTTCCACGGCTCACCTGCTGTCACTCTGACCTCAAACACAAGTGCCAACATTTCACCTTCCTCCTTCCTTTTTTTTTTTTTAATAGATCGGAAAGCAATCCCAAGCACCTGATCGATGAGATATCCCTAACAAGGGGCTGCTTTGTGAGCAAAAGGACCCCCGGAGAGAAGGTCTGAGCAGATAAGGACGAGGTCCTTTGCAGGAAGATTAACCCCGAGCTCCTGCGAGGCTTATCAAGGCTTATCAGTTGCCACATGCTCAGCGCTGATGATAGGGAAGACAGATTTACACCGCCTTCCCTCCCTGGTGAAATCCTAGGGGGAGAGATCCCTTCAGCGGGGCCGGTGCCAGGAAATGCTCTCTGCAGCAATTAGGAAACGGGCGGCTCGGAGGCAACGTCCTCAGTCAGGGCCAGGGGTGCCGCAGCACGCAGCCTTGGCTAGCGCAGGCTACCCGGGGGTGAAGGGCACCGGACCTGTGCCCAGCAAGTTCCTAACTCGGCCTCAAGTTTGCCCTTCGTTTTTCCAGTCTCCCACGCAGGCTGGTGGGAGGAAAGGAGCCCCGCAGGCCACGCAGACCCTGGCCGTGGATATGCAGACAGGGGGTGCAGATCCACGAGGAGCCAGCCAGCACTTTTGGACTTACCCCTTTTGTTTTCCGGCACCCTCTCGATGAACAGCATCGACCCCTAAGCGTTGTGGCTGGCATCACGCACCCCCCACCTCACCCACGTTGCCTTCCCTCGTCTCCCTTTCCCCTGGGCAAGGCGGGAGCAGTAATTCCCAAGCAGAAGGCACTGGGGCAGGCTGCGGGGCCCTTCCATCTGCCCACAACACCTCCTGCCAGCCCGGAGTCCCGCAGAGGCTGATGCGGGCTCCAGACACCAGAATCCAGCTTTGGCAGGTGATAATTCCTCACTAAAACCCTGCGAGGAGCAGGGCAGGGGCGCAGAGCTAGCACAAGCCTCTTAGGCAACTGCAGGCCCACACCACGGAACATTTCTGGCCAAGGACAGAAGGGCCTTTGTGCGGCAGGAATGCGGAGCAGACGGCAAATACCTGGCGTGCCACGGAGCAGGGCTGAGCTCCAGGGCGGCCTCACGGCCCTGATCCCCCAGGGAATTTCTGGAGCCCGCAGGACTCAGGCACTTAAACGCTCTGCGAGAGCAGTGTCCGAGCTCACTCTCGATGTCGATAATTCAGGAATCGAGAGCAGGGAGGCAGCCCGAGGGAAAGGCAGGTTGGGGCAGCATGTGGATGGCTTTAACAGGGGAATTTGAGCCCCTGAGTGCCACGATGTTGCTGGGGGAACCCAGCACGTCCAGGCTCGTTTTCCAGCGGGAGAACCAGGTCCCAGAGACACAGCGCTGGACGAGGTCTCACGCCACCGCACCGCAGGCGCCTAACAGCCCGCCTGAGCAGCACCTTCCCAGCATGGGAAGGCCCCAGGACAGCTCAACATTGGTGAGAAAAGCGCCCAAAACGGCCAACGGCACCTCCTTGACCGCCAGCAGCTCTGCCACTACAAACGTCCTTGCTGTAGAGGGTGCGCTGCGGCGCGGCGGCTAACAGCGTGCGTTGCCGGCCCTGAAAGCTTTCGTTATCTCGCAGCACCACGCTCCATTATCGCACACAGACGTTATCTCTGGCAATCTGTCCTTTATCGATCGAGCCCAGAAATGCCTCTCAAATAGCAGCCCGGCGTGACGGGGGCCGCGAGCTCCACAAAGGAGCACAACTGCCCTCACCCACAGCACCACGTCCCACCGGCCTGCCAGCAGCGACGTCCCTAAAAGCCGAAAGCGCCGCTCGCTGCTGGCCAGGTGATGACGGAAAGCAAAATATTTGCAGGCGAGAGCTGGTAATGGAGCTCGCGAGGCAGCGGTCATTAACTCAAGCAGCAGCCGCGGTGCAAAGTGCGACGCTCCGTGATCAGGCGATCGTGCGAGGTCTCTCCTGCGGGGCAGCACCCGCAGGGGCGAGCAGAGGTGACCAGGCAGTGTCCTCTGCTCTGGGGTCTCAGCGCCACAGCACGGGACGGGGCAGCAGGCAAAAGGGAGGCCAAGCGGGGATAAATACGTTTTCCCTTTAAAAGAAAACAAACGTTGTACAAACGAGGGTGGGACGCCGACCTGGCCAGCTGCCCCGGTGCCATTAGTCTTCCTACAGCCGAGCGTGCTGCCTGGAAGGCCACGACAAACACCATTAACATCATCTGTCCCTCAAAATTAAGCGTGGATCCTCAGGAAGAGCGGGATTTGAAGAAAAGAAAAAGGTGAAGCCATTACTGTGGAGGCAGGACAGGCACAAAAAACAGGGAAGCTTCTTCCTGCAAGTGAAAATAAGTCACTGCACTTGGCCAAGTTATAAGGAACTGGTTCTGGGCTGGTAAGACCTGGCAACACTGTGGGGAAGTGGGAAATAACATCAGGTGCTACGGGGAGCACAAGATATCACTGCAAAGTCTGTATCCTACCCCCCTGGCTTCAGCAGCCTGCGCCAGGCCTCACCGCCCGCAGAGGGAAGGATTTCTGCCTTGGATCTAACCCAAACCCACCCTCCTTCACCTTAAAACCGTCACCCCGTGTCCTATCCCTACACCCCCTGACCAAGAGTCCCTCCCCAGCCCCCTGCAGCCCCCACCCCGTCCCCAGCAGAAAGAGGAGCACCACCGAGTTACGAAGCTCTTTCCACTGAGCCTTTCACAAGCACACAATGATTCTGCAGAGGAGATTTAACCTGTGCATGGGATAACATAACGTTAGCAGCCGGATTCTTCCAGCCAGTGGCCTTTTCCTGGAGAGCATCCCGACGGCCTGCAGCTCTCCCGGCCGGCACAGAGAGCCAGGCAGCTGCCCTTCAGCTTGCCCCTGAGGACGAGGAGGTGGGCAGGGAGCTGCTGGCCGCTCGCAGAAGCATGCGGCACAGCGAACGGCGGCACGTCTCGGCTCTGAGCTGTGCCTGAGCCCAGGGCTCGCTG